>NW_027361716.1:24222500-24822500 GCF_039654945.1 Dendrobates tinctorius | reverse complement strand
GAGGGGACCATACATATCAGGATTGGGGTGTGAGGGGACCATGCATACCAGGAAAGGGGGGTGACAGGAACATGCATACCAGGAATATGTCAAATAGAAGAAATTATTATTATAAAATATCTGCCATAGCACCCAAAAGCCGTGGCTTTGGAGCTAGAGGACAGAAGAGATAGAAGTGTCATTCACTGAATGGAAAATCCATAATCTGAAAGTGTAACTGTTACAGTTGCAGATGGCAGGATTGTGTAAAACAATGACTGAAGCTGACAATGTCCATGGCCAAAGTATCATATTTTGGTGATTGAGATGACTGATATACCATATATTCCATACCATCGTCCACCTCATCCCCACAAAGATGCTTGACAGTAGCAGAAGAGGACAATTTTGACCTGCGTTTTGTAGTGCCAAAGTCTGGTGCTAACGGTAGCAGTGCTGCATGCTGCTTACTGCTTGTGGCTCCCACATTCTTACTGCCATTATTATTCTGTGGTATGTTTTATCAGTTTATATTTAATTTTTCCCTGTTTCTTACCCCCATGAGATGTGATGGACTTGTACTTTACAGACTCAAGTCAAAAATCACTGCTACAAACTCTGTCTCCTCTTTTATATAGACTGTGATATTACCTCCCAAATGACATAGTACCCGCAAGTCATTATGGGGACGCCCGCACAGGCATGTTCAGTTTTATGTGAGCCCTTATGTAAAATAGTGGTGGATATTTTTGCTAATTTGTGCTAATGAATCACAAATTGTTCAAGTTCACAAGGTTCAGCAAACTCCTTAAAATGGTAGATAAATTTTGGTCGCATCAAAATGATTTTGCTTATCTTTAATCTCTGATGTACAGTTATTTGGGGGGAAATTAAAGTCAATGCACATTACTGTACTGTAGTAAGTACTGTATATTGGAGAATAGTCATACTTTCTCACCCAATATTTTTGTTTCCCATTGGTTCATTAAAAATAATGAAAAAAAACAGTATAATTCACTGCAGAACTACAACTGTGTTTTCGAACCGGCCAAAACATTTTTTGAAAGCTTTTCTTGTTAGCCATATTAATGCATTCCGTTAGCTGTGTTTTCCATCCAGGCCAGCTCAATAAAAAGCCCTACAATCCATCTCTTTGTGTTGTTTATTTAGGATTACTTTTATTATAATCAGTGCTTGCCAAATTGGCAACAATATTGAGAGAATGAAAAGGCAAAATGTTGTCATACAAAACCAATAATTAGAACTATTCCACAATGCAGTCTTGCAGAATGATTCAAAGGAGCTTGTGATATTTTATAACTTTCCATATTTCAGTATTTTAGCCCTTAGATAGGTCAAATTTAGCACTTATTGCAATTAAATACAGTAAATATGACAAACACTGGAAAATCTAGAACCAATGCCAAAATTACACATCATTCCCTGGAATTTTCAATGAAGCTACAGAAAATCCTGCTGTATTATACAGTACAGCAAATTAAAATAATCATGTAAATATCTTCAGAAAAGAGTAGATATAGAAAAAATATTCTCAAACTCTCAATAGGAAAATGTGAGGTAATGGATCATTCATGAACTAATTGTCAATTACCCTTCAAACAAAAAGGCATCGTTCAAAGCCAACAAACCGACATGTGTAATTTTAAGTTCCTGGGCTACAATGTAAAAATATACCGTATATCTCTATACTGTGTGAGCCAGTAAATAAAAAATATCAAAATGTGAGAATTTTTTCAGATTTGAGGACTCTCAAATTTTAACATTGTACTATAGTGTAAATCAGTACCAGTATGCCCCATTAATCATTTTCCCTTTGTAATACTGGTATGTTCTTATTTGACAAGTTTACCTCTGGGAACCCTCAGGCACCAGAGCTTGGGTAGGAATGCTATTTCTGTGCTGTTACTATGCCCCTGGACAAATACCTTTTAAAGTAAAATTATAATTAAAATAAACAATTTTGCTTAAATTACCGTTCTTGCATATATCTTTTTAAACCTGAATATCTAGAATTGACTTAAGTTTAGGCCACCAGTCCTCTCCTTCCATTGTACCATTGATTTGCCCTCTTCCCTCTCACAAAAGCCTCACACACACTCAAAGGAATACTGGAGAACCCTCCTTATTATCTCATGGTTACTGTTATACACTGAATAGAGTTGAACGGGGATTGAAGTAATACATGAACAGTAAATATAACTGTCAGGCAGCACAAAGGATCATAGGCTACAAAAACGATTAAACTGGTCTAAAAGGATACAATCTAATGTATAAAGCTCGATGTGTGTATGTACTGTATGTATGTATGTATGTATGTAGGTGTGTGTATGTCCGGGATAGGCATCCGCACCGTCGCAGCTACAGCCAGAAAATTTGGCACAGTCACACGTCTGGACCCCGAGAGCATCCTAAGCTATGTTGTGAGGCGAAATTTTAACCCCGCACGTTCCAATTCACCAAAAATTTTTGCCCCTATCTACATAATGGGGAAAAAGTGTGTGCGCGTCAAGCCCCGCCCCTCATTATGATGTCATAATGCCCCTATCTACATAATGGGGAAAACAGTGTATGCGTATCAAGCCCCGCCCCTCATTATGATGTCACAATGGTTGCCATGGCGACGCTGATGTCATCATAGGTTGCAAGCCCCGCCGTTCATTATGATGTCATAATGGTTGACTATGGGATACATACAATTTTGTGATGGGTATATGGGCACTGGACTATGGGATGGAGGATATGTATGACGGGTATATGGGCACGGGACTATGGGATGGAGATTGTGTGATGGGTATATGGGCACTGGACTATGGGATGGAGGATATGTATGACGGGTATATGGGCACGGGACTATGGGATGGAGGATGTGTGATGGGTATATGGGCACTGGACTATGGGATGTAGGATATGTATGATGGGTATATGGGCACGGGAATATGGGATGGAGGATGTGTGATGGGTATATAGGCACTGGACTATGGGATGGAGGGGCAGACGCGCTGACCCCCCTGGCACTCCTATATTGTACCACCCTACATTGGTAAGGATTACCGCTAATATTTTTAGGTATTACATCGCCCATTTGAGATAGGGTACGGTTTCATTGTGGAGGTTGTTGCCACATGATTGTGAATGGCAATAGCCAGATGTATACTTTTTTGTGCCTTTGATTGACTTGTAATGGCGACATAGGTGTACCGATTAGAGCATGATTTCAGAGACCACATGATTGAGCATTATGGCAATTGGTAATTTCCTGTGTTATATTAAGTAGTTACATAGTGATTTTATGAGGCAACAAATGAGTACATACACTGATGTGGTAACCCATATATGTGGTCATAATGATCTTATGACGTTTAAGCAGAGTTGGTTTTGCCACATGACTGACCATGATGGAGACTGGTAATAGCCAGATGTATACATTTGTGCCTTATACGGACTTGGTATGGCGACATAGGTATGCATGCCGATTAGAGCATTATTTCAGTGACCACATGATAGAGCATTATTGCGTTAGGTAATTGCCAGAATTATATTAAGTAACTACATAGTGATTTAATGAGGCAACAAATGTGTATGTACACTGATGTAGAAACCCATATATGTGGTCATAATGATCCTATGATGTTTAAACAGAGTCGCCTTTTCTCTGTTTTATTTAATTACAGTCATATAATATATCTATCGATAATGGTATAGCATAAGTAATTATAGATATGACATTGTAAAAATCGTTATTACTCTTGTTCTGACTCTGCATCGTATTATTTGTGAGGTTCCAGGGGGGTCCGCTTTGTTTCCCACTTGTGTGGGTTGTCTTGTAATGCACCACTTAACACTGTTGTTGTCTAGTTCTGTATAACTGTCCAATAAAGATATTCTTATTTTTATACTGGATCTGTAGTCGCATATGAGTGGTCTTTCCACCCCCATCTTATATTTGCTTTTTAGCGATTGATCTATATTTAGGTCCTACACAACGACAGAGGTAATTAGGTATATTCATTATGTCAGGATTTTGTCCTCCATGTCTGATTGTGTTCTTGAGCTTTTCTTTTGGGATGGAGGATATGTATGACGGGTATATGGGCACGGGACTATGGGATGGCGGATATGTATGATGGGTATATGGGCACAGGACTATAGGATGGAGGATATGTATGATGGGTATATGGGCATGGGACTATGAGATGGAGGATGTGTGATGGGTATATGGGCACTCGACTATGCGATGGCGAATATGTATGACGAGTATATGGGCATGGGACTATGGGATAGCGGATATGTATGATGGGTATATGGGCACGGGACTATGGGATGGACGATATGTATGATGGGTATATGGGCATGGGACTATGGGATGGAGGATGTGTGATGGGTATATGGGCACTCGACTATGGGATGGAGGATATGTATGATGGGTATATGGGCATGGGCCTATGGGATGGAGGATATGTATGATGGGTATATGGCCACGGGCCTATGGGATGGTGGATATGTATGATGGGTATATGAGCACGGGACTATGGGATGGAGTATAATTATAATTTGTTATAACTAACCACAGTTAGTTACTATGACTGGGCAGCGCTGGGCTCTTCAGCTAGTATGTTATAAAGTTTATAAATAGAGATGGGCGGACACCACAATGTTCGGGTCCGGCAGGTTTGGCCGAACAGTTAGAAAAAGTTTGGGTTTGGTTACCAGAACAGTTCCTGGACCCGAACCTCACTCACTTGAATGGAGAGTTCGTACATCTAGTGTTTATGTGCATGACAGTGTGGCAAACGCCGCTTCTGATTGGAGGTAAAATCTCCATGTAAAACTTTCAACAGCGCAGCAATTGAGAGGACCTATTCCATAAGGGATTTTGGCAATTGTAAGTCCATGTGGCTTGTTTACAAAGCTACATATACATGCCCTATGGTCTACATTTGGAAAACCACAAGGAAACTGAGTGAGGGTAGGCAAGTGTGACGGGGTATATGACAGAGCAAGAAGGGACAACAGGCCGAGGGACGATCCAACGAGATTTATTAAGGCAGGGAGCATACAACATCAAATATCCATAATGTCCTTGGAGTCCATGAGAAGTCCACAATAAGTTCACACAATGGAAACAAATCCGGGCACCTCACGATAGTCCTTGTGCCAGATACAATAACAATAATCCTTGCAATAGTCCACAGGATTCCACACAATCCCACGGACGTCACGAACTGGCCTCAACTCAGTTCGTGACTCCTTCACGTCCGCACTCAAATCACAACTGATCTTAAAACAAGAATGTATTGTCAGGGCTCCTGGGATCAGCCCATCTGAAGGGGGGTAGGGGTCACACCTAATATTCAATGGTTTGGTCCATCAGAAGATTCTAGAAATGTAAGGGCTCCACTGAGTCTACAGGATGTGTATTGTAGGTTATCTTCTGCTTAGGAAAACAATAGCCAAAGTTCCACTAGTTGTTGACAAAAGCCTAAATTAGATTATGGTCCAGGTACATCACAAGACATTGCAAAGTATTGGGGGAAGGAGACATGGTTAATTTACAGCAAAAGCAACCAGAGAAAAGTTAAATGACATATTATACAAAATACAGGACAGGGCAAAACTACAAATCATGACAATCCCTTCCCCTCCCAATTTGTGTACGTACTAGGGACCTCTACAGGTCGCTTGTTAAGTACACACAGGCATGGCTGACCAGACTCAGGGCTCCTCCTGTCTGGACAGTCCATCTGCATTTTGGTGTTGGCTGCCTCTTCTATACTGTATGGTAAAGTTATAGGGCTGCAGAGCCAGGCGCCATCGTAGTAAGCGTCCATTGTCCCCAGAGACTCAGTTCAGCCAGGTGAGGGGATTGTGATCAGTAATGACAGTGAATTCTCGTCCATACAGATACGGCCTTAGTTTCCTAAGGGCCCACACTACAGCCAGACATTCTTTTTCAACAGTTGCATAGGCCACTTCTCGGTCCAGCAGTTTCCTGCTAAGGTAGGCGATGGGGTGTTCGTCCCCAGCTGCATTCACCTGGCTGAGGATAGCTCCCAGACCATAAGCAGAGGCGTCCGTCTGCACAATGAATCTCCTCTTGTAATCTGGAGCAGCCAGAACAGGGTCGCAGACCAGGGCGTCCTTCAGCCGGTTAAAAGCCTCATCACAGGCTGGAGTCCAAATCACCAGCCGGGGCATCGTTTTCTTGGTCAGGTCGGTAAGAAGCTTGGCCACAGTGCTGAAATGAGAAACAAATTTTCGGTAATAACTGGCAGTGCCCAAAAAAGCCATAACTTGTTTCTTAGTTTGGGGTACAGGCCAGTCTCTAATAGCCTGGATTTTGGCAGGTTCAGGACGGAGCTTCCCTCCTCCTACTCTATGACCTAGGTACTGGACTTCACCCATCCCCAATTGGCATTTATCGGGTCGAATGGTTAGGCCGGCTGCAAGAATCAGGTCAAGAATAATGGCTACTTGATTCAGATGTTCCTCCCACGTCTGGCTGAAGATGGAGATATCATCCAAGTAGGCACAAGCAAAGTCACCACATCCCCGGAGGATCTGGTCCACCATTCTCTGGAAGGTTGCCGGGGCATTTTTCATTCCAAAAGGCATGCTTAGAAATTCATACAGAGCAAAGGGGGTTATAAAAGCGGACCATTCTCTCCCTTCCTCCGTGAGAGAGCTTTGCCAGTATCCCTTACTGAGATCCAAGGTAGTGACATATCGGGACCCAGCCAGTCGGTCTAGAAGTTCGTCAATACGGGGCATTGGGTAAGGATCGCTGACGGTACGGTCGTTTAGTCGTCGACAGTCCACACAAAAAACTTTTTGATAGTTAGAGTGATCAATGAGTGGAACAGGGTGCCACGAGAAGTGGTGAGTTCTCCTTCAATGGAAGTCTTTAAACAGAGGCTGGACAGACATCTATGATTCTATGAGTACTCCCATTCTTCTTGGGTACTAACACCACAGGAGAGGCCCAAGGGCTATGGGAGGCCTGGATTACCCCAAGCTGTAACATCTCCTCCAGTTCGTGCTGCATGGTGTTTCGAACAGATTCAGGTACCCGGTAAGGAGCCTGTTGTATGGGACGAATACCCTGAGTGTCCACATGATGTTGGGTGGTTCGACCTGGTTGGGATGAGAAAGCAGCCAGTCTCTGTTGAAGCACTCCCAGCATCTGGTTTTTCTGCAAGGAATCCAGGTGATCTCCCCGAGGAACCTGTTCCACAGTGGATGGGGCTCTCACTGCTTCCACGAGATCAGGTAGGGAGTCCTCATCCTCTTGACTGTCTTCTGAAGCTAGCCGACAGCTTGCTATCATTGGAAGGTTCCGGTCATGGTACTCCTTAATCATATTCACATGGACAGTCTTTTGTCTTAGCCCCTGATCATCGGCTGTGACGGCAGTTCTGGTGGCCTCATTTCTATGGATGGGTTGTACACGTCCACATTTACTGCTCTCTTGGATTGACTTCTGGTTACCGCACCGACAAAGTGGCAATGAAGATTTCCCACATCATTTCCTAGAAGAACGTGTGCAGGGATGCCGCTCATCACACAGACCACGCATTGATTTGCCCCAAAGCCATAATCCAGGGTCACACTCGCTCTTGGAATATATCTCTGGGTACCTCCAGCCAATTCAATGGCAATTCCTGGTCCCTTTTGAATTGCTTCTGGTTGAATTACTCGGGGATCGGCTATAGTGAGAAAAGCCCCAGTGTCACGGAAGCCAACAACTTTTTGGCCATCCAGCACGACCTCCTGTAGATGTTTGTGCTGAAGATCAGAAGAACAGGTGGCTGGGGCTCGCACCCCATAGACTCCGGGTAGGGGAGCCAGGATATCAGAGTCACTTGGCAAGTCATCAGGGACTGAATCCAGCTCTTCTCCTGGTGAGGGTGTCTGTAGATAATGAACAGGCAAAGACGGTCTGTAGCTGTCCTGCCTCCGAACACCTGGACATTGGAATTGCAGATGCCCAGGCTGCCCACATCTATAACATCTGCGCTCTGGGATTCTTCTTCCACGTCGTAGTCCCGAAGGTGGAGCAGGAGTAATGCGAGGCACAGTCACACGAAGGTCACCATGAGTTGATGGTGACCAATATGGTGAATATTGGAGGCCGAAGGACCAGGGGCCGCCAGCGTTGGGGGGCTGGTAGTTTTTTTCTCACTGAGTAGTAGTTTTTTCCACTGAGGCTTGATGGTGAGAGCCTCATCAGCTAGAGCTGCAACTTCCTCCACAGTGGCTGGTCTCCTTTCACGCACCCATTCCCGGATCTCAGCGGGGCACTTGAAGTAAAACTGCTCTTTTAGGATGACTTGGAGGAAGGTCTCCCAAGTTAAGGCCTCCTCTCCTTCCAGCCAGCGATGACATATTTGTTTGAGTCAGTGGGCATACATCTTGAAGGACACTTCCTCATCACAGGCTAAAGTACAGAACTGGATCCTGTAAGTGTCTGGGGTCACAGCATAATGTTCTAGAATAGTCTGTTTAATCTCCGCATACTCACCGTTCCACCGAGGGTCCATAGCTCTATAGGATGCGGCAGCTCCACCCTCTAAGAGCCCCACCAGATGTCGGACTCGCTCCCTTTCCGGGACTTCCATTAATCGACACTGATGCTCAAAGTCCTGGAAGAAGCCCTCAATGTCACCTGAAGCCTCATTAAACGGCTTGAAGTATTTGCGGGACACTCTGGGGAGTTCCCTCATGGTGGTTGCTGGGGTTACAGTCTGTCTGGAGCTTCTAGCTGCTTCCACAGAGAGCTGCCTCTCCAGCAATGCCCTCTCTTGAGCTCTATGAATGGCCTCCCTCTTATCTTCTATGGTAGCATCTTCTCCCAGCAATGCCATCTGCCTCTCCAGCAATGCCCTCTCCTTAGGTCCGCGCATGACCTCCCTCTTATCTTCTATGGTAGCCTCTTCTCCCAGCAATGCCAACTCCTCCTCATACCACACAACCCACTGACTTTTTTGGGTATTTACCTCCGGCTGCAGTCTTTCCTCCGTTTGCTGTGGGGATCCTTCCTCAGCGTCATCTTGCAGGTGAACTCCTTCCAAAGCCTCAATCAGCTGCTCCTTGGAGAGTCCCTTGTAGCTGACTCCCAGTTCACGGGCCTTTGTTTGTAGGTTCACCACAGTCCAGTTCTTGTACTGTGCGGTGCTGGTTCCAGATGTTGATGGGCCGTTGTCCTCCATTCCTTCTGCTCTGATCCCAGCGCTGCCACCAGTTTGTGACGGTGTATATGACAGAGCAAGAAGGGACAACAGGCCGAGGGACGATCCAACGAGATTTATTAAGGCAGGGAGCATACAACATCAAATATCCATAATGTCCTTGGAGTCCATGAGAAGTCCACAATAAGTCCACACAATGGAAACAAATCCGGGCACCTCACGATAGTCCTTGTGCCAGATACAATAACAATAATCCTTGCAATAGTCCACAGGATTCCACACAATCCCACGGACGTCACGAGCTGGCCTCAACTCAGTTCGTGACTCCTTCACGTCCGCACTCAAATCACAACTGATCTTAAAACAAGAATGTATTGTCAGGGCTCCTGGGATCAGCCCATCTGAAGGGGGGTAGGGGTCACACCTACTACTTAATGGTTTGGTCCATCAGAAGATTCTAGAAATGTAAGGGCTCCACTGAGTCTACAGGATGTGTATTGTAGGTTATCTTCTGCTTAGGAAAACAATAGCCAAAGTTCCACTAGTTGTTTACACAAGCCTAAATTAGATTATGGTCCAGGTACATCACAAGACATTGCAAAGTATTGGGGGAAGGAGACATGGTTAATTTACAGCAAATACAACCAGAGAAAAGTTAAATGACATATTATTCAAAATACAGGACAGGGCAAAACTACAAATCATGACAGCAAGCACCTGTGCACTGTGAAGCAAGACATTTTTTAAGTGCTTTTCCAGCTATGGCCATTAGGTGTCATAGTTGCCCTTCTCTTTCTTATTCATGTGTTTGGAATCTTCTGTTTCCCTAAATGGTTAACTGTCCAGAACCGCTTTTCTTCCTTCCCGGGTTTGCAGCATGTAACCATTTTTATCGGACTTCTGAGTAGCTCACATGTGCTCAGCTCTCTGCAAAACCACTGCTTATAACAAGCGGATTCCAGTAAGGTTAATGCATTTATGTAAATATGTCATGCATCTGTGTTAGCTGGCCATAGTCCATGCCTCGTAATGCATGTTCAGCTCCTGTAATGTTATTACACTGCATGATAGTTATATGCATCCTCTGGTCAGTGAGTGCAAAGCTGGCAGCCATTAGTTGTTTTAGATATCTCTTTCTCTTTTACTGCTGTGTATGTTGTATTTCTCAGCTTCTATATAATGCATGCTACTGATATAACAGCATCCTGTATCATTGCTACTGTTGTGATAGTACCCTGTATTGCTGTGATATTGTCTCCAAGTACCGACATGCTGCATTATCTGTTTCTTATAGTTTTTACCTGAATCATCCATAACTGTGTTCAACAATCTCTGATATCATCTACAACTTTGTACAGCAACCCCTAATCTCATCTACTACTGTGTTCTACTATACCATCTGTTATCATCTCCCATTGTTGTCCATATCATCCCAATAAATATAGATTTAGGCACCCATACAGTCTTGTTACTGGGAGTGGATGAAAGGTTTAGCCGTATGCTGGAATCCACACAGCGTCATACGTGGAAGAAGGCAGAACAACCTGGGTGACGTCAGAAATAACTGGGATACTCCAGTTGCTTGCCATATGAGCATCATACATGGTGGGTGTCTTAGGGAGATCTCTTTCTCTTTGACTGAACTGATTAGACCAAGGATTAGAGTAGGAGATCTTGATAAAATCATCCTGAAATGTGACGCAGAATGGATTTTCAGGATGCAATCCCTTTCCCCTAAGGGCCTGAATGAATGCCTCTCTTACACTTGTTTTATATAGCGAGTTACCCACTCCTCTCCACTAAGATTATTTGGTTTTGGGTACCTTCTGGTCCTAAAATAATATGGGTGACCCTGAATAGTAACTCCAAATACATACCATTTGTGATGATACACAGCGCGCGTGTATCCAAAAGTGAAGCCTAGAGGGTGCTAGCAGGAGGCACGGGCACCAGACCGGAGCCCAGCTGGACGTGCAAGGTCAGAAGGAACAATGGGGGCAGAGCCAACCACTACAAGACAGAACGGGAGCCGGCTGGTAGTGGTAACAGGGACATAGTGAGGAGCGAGCCGAGGGTCAGAAGCCAGACAGGGTTAGCAGGAGCCGAAGGGTGAGACAAGAGAGAAGTCAATAACGAGCCAGGGGTCAGAGGCCAGAAGAAAGTGCAGTATCCACAGGGCAGGACAGGAGAATAGTAAGGAGGGGAGTCAAGTGTCAGAAACCAGAGAAGTCAGAACGGTACAGAAACGGGAGACAGAGACGAGTCAAGGGGCAAACCGGGTCATACACAGACAAATACAAGCATACAGAGGAACAACGATAGATAACTGAGTAACCTGGGTCAGCTACACTAGCCAAGTAAAACGGAAGTATCACTGAC
Source organism: Dendrobates tinctorius (assembly GCF_039654945.1). NCBI lineage: Eukaryota > Metazoa > Chordata > Amphibia > Anura > Dendrobatidae > Dendrobates > Dendrobates tinctorius. The sequence goes on along the minus strand of NW_027361716.1, from coordinate 24,810,936 downwards.
ACCAAACCCAGGAACCACCAGCATTAAATAGCCATCCCAGAACCAAAGAGAGGGGAACTAGCATGAACCCTGACCTGACCAGGACAGAGGCTGAACCATCCCATCCAGAGTCATGACAGTACCCCCCTCTCAATGGGGTGGCAACTGGACCCTCACATTTCCCTGGATACTGGGCATGAAAGGACCGAACCAAATGATCGGCATGAACCAACCAGGCAGGAACCCAAGAACGGTCCTCTGGGCCATAACCTTTCCAGTGCACCAGATACTGAAGGGTAAGACAAACAATCCAAGAATCCACTATGCGTCCACTTCGTACTCCATCTGACCCTCCACCGAAATGGGTGATGAGGGAACCAATGACTCCTCCTCAACCGCCCCCTATAGAATACATTGGGGATCCTAAAGGATGGAAGACGCAACCGAAATGCCACCAGGCTAACTACATTTCATACATGCCAATAAACTTAAGCCCCAGTTTCGCCAACGAAACCGTAAGTTTAATATTCTTAGTGGACAGCTAAACTTTATCCCCAACCTGGAGGATGGGTCCAACAGCCTGTCTTCTATTCGCAAAAACTTTAAACTTTGTGACGACTCCTGGAGTGGACCCTCTGGGTCGTGACACCAACCCTCCCAGGGCGAGCTGACCTAGTGAAGACCACCCCCTATACAGGGAGTGTCAGGGGCAAGCCCCAGGGGGTGAGGCACCACGACTGCTGGCACAAGGCGGCCGGCTCAAAGGAGACACGAGTGGGTGAGTGTGTCTGCAGGAACGTGTAAGGCGGGAACACGTGGTATACAGAGACTTCATTCGTCCCGGTGTGAATGAAGCAGGATGCGTGCAAGGAGCACGTCAGAGCACTGAGTCAGGCAGCAGGTGTGCCAGGAGGTGTAACAGAGTACAGGAGCAGGGTGTGTGCCAGAGAGCACAACTGAGCATAAGACAGAGCGCAGGATTGGTACGTGTGCCAGGAGGCACAACAGAGTAAGAGACTGAGTACAGGATCAGAGCATGTGCCAGGAGGCACAACTGAGTATATGACAGAGCACGGAATCAGAGTGTGTGCCAGGAGGCACAACTGAGTATAAGACAGAGTACAGGGTCAGAGCATGTGCCAGGAGGCACAACCGAGTATGAGACAGAGTACAGGGTCAGAGCATGTGCCAGGAGGCACAACCGAGTACGAGACAGAGCACAGGGTCAGAGTGTGTGCCAGGAGGCACAACCAAGTACAAAGCAGAGTGCAGATTCAGAGCGTGTGCCAGGAGGCACAACAGAGTGCAAGGCAGGGGACCTGAATACAGCGCACAGCCAGGCAGGGACACGGTAGACCAAGCCAGGAAGCACAACAATAAGGGACAGCTAAACTTTATCCCCAACCTGGAGGATGGGTCCAACAGCCTGTCTTCTATTCGCAAAAACTTTAAACTTTGTGACGACTCCTGGAGTGGACCCTCTGGGTCGTGACACCAACCTTCCCAGGGCGAGCTGACCTAGTGAAGACCACCCTCTATACAGGGAGTGTCAGGGGCAAGCCCCAGGGGGTGAGGCACCACGACTGCTGGCACCAGGCGGCCGGCTCACAGGAGACACGAGTGGGTGAGTGTGTCTGCAGGAACGTGTAAAGCGTGGACACGGGAACACGTGGTATACAGAGACTTGGTTCGTCCCGGTGTGAGTGAAGCAGGATGCGTGCAAGGAGCACGTCAGAGCACTGGGTCAGGCAGCAGGTGTGCCAGGAGGTGTAACAGAGTACAGGAGCAGGGTGTGTGCCAGAGAGCACAACTGAGCATAAGACAGAGCGCAGGATTGGTACGTGTGCCAGGAGGCACAACAGAGTAACAGACTGAGTACAGTATCAGAGCATGTGCCAGGAGGCACAACTGAGTATAAGACAGAGCACGGAATCAGAGTGTGTTCCAGGAGGCACAACTGAGGATGAGACAGAGTACAGGGTAAGAGCGTGTGCCAGGAGGCACAACCGAGTATGAGACAGAGTAAGGGTCAGAGCATGTGCCAGGAGGCACAACCGAGTACGAGACAGAGCACAGGGTCAGAGTGTGTGCCAGGAGGCACAACCAAGTACAAAGCAGAGTGCAGATTCAGAGCGTGTGCCAGGAGGCACAACAGAGTGCAAGGCAGGGGACCTGAATACAGCGCACAGCCAGGCAGGGACACGGTTGACAAAGCCAGGAAGCACAACAATAATCAGGCACCTCCCCTAGGGGGAGGTCGTCTGATATAGCACATGACTACTACTGGTTCCGGGTCTGGACCTAGCCAGAAAGCACATGACCACTACAGGTTCCGGGTCAGGTCCTCCATTACCATAGAGAGGACCGAGCCCTATACAGCACTGACAGGAGTGCGCAAGCGCAAATGTGACATGTAGGAGGAGACCCGAGGACGAGAGCTGCGCGTGCGCACCTGACGGGACCCCCGGAGTGACCGCGGCTCCGGAAGAGATGACGTCGGGACCGAGGTCCTGCCCCCAGGTGAGCACAACGTGACAAACTTCCTCTGCGCCTCTCCAATATTTTTTTGTACCTGCTGCCATAATTTCCCCAACTGCTATACCGCTACATAAGCTCTAGGGCAACCAGAGTCCAAACGAGAGAACTCCCCGAAGTGTGGGCTCAACCCGTAATTGCAGAAGAACGGGAACATGCCTATGGAGTGATTACGACAGTTATTGAATGCAAATTCCGCTAACGGCAAGGCATCACATCAATCATCCTGTCTAGTAGCAGAAAGATAGTGCAAAATTTGCTCCAAAGACTGGTTGGTCTGCTCAGTCTGGCCATTGGACTCTGGGTGGTATGCGGACGAAAAGGACAATGTAACACCCAACCTCTTACAAAATGCCCTCCAAAACCTGGAAACAAGCTGCACTCCTCGATCAGACACCACACTCAAAGGTACACCATGCAACTGAACCAGATGCTGCACAAACAACCTAGACAAGGTCTCTGCAGAGGGCAAAGCCACCAAGGGTACGAAGAGTGCTTGTTTAGAAAACCTGTCCACCACCACCCATATGACAGTATTCCCCTTGGAAGGGAGAAGATTGGTGATAAAATCCATGGACAAATGAGTACATGGTCTATTAGGAATTGACAAAGGCACCAATTCCCCGGCCAGCCGATTATGGGAGCTCTTAGAAAGGGCACAAACTTTACAGGCAGACACAAACCTCCTCACATCCGACGCAAGCGAGGACCACCAAAAATACCTCGCGATGGCCCCCGAAGTAGCTGAGATTCCCGGATGTCCACTCAGAGCCGAATCATGGAACTCCCGAAGAACCCTGAGACGAAACTGAATGGAAACAAACAGTTTACCCACCGGTTTGGAAGGAGGAGGCTGTGACTGAGATTCTCGAACCTCCCGTTCCAACCCTGTCGACACATCAGCCGCCACTACCCCAGGTTGAAGATTGGAGGATGGAGGTTCGGGAGGGGATACCGGATCCAGACTCCGGGACACGACATCGGTCTTAACATTCTTGGACTCTGGGCGAAAAGTGATCAAGAACTGGAACCGGGGAAAAAGTGACCACCTAGCCTGCCTCAGGGTCAATCTTTTGTCAGACTCAATGTACGCCAGTTCTTGTGATTGGTAACCACAGTAATGTGATGAACCGCCCCCTCCAAAAAATGCCTCCATTGTTCAAAAGCCAACTTAACAGCCAGAAGTCCCGATTGCCCTCGTCTGTGGTGGTTGGTACGTTGACCAGTCTTAAGCCATGCGCCTTCTTTTCTAAGAAGTTCTCCCCAGCAGGTAGGAATAAGCTAGGATTATTGTAGGGACCTTCTAGGTACTTTGTAGTTTACTTTGGTCTATGCTATTGTAAGCAGGTTGCGGGATGCAGTGACAGGCAGGAGGCAGAGCAAGAGTTACCAAGATGTAACAATTTAATAGAACAGATTTTTTCACTCCTCGCCTTCCGCTGAGCTCCTAGTCCATAAACAAGTGCGGCTGAAACAAACATGGCCACAGCAGTACCAGAGGCAAATGGAAACGGGCGTGAGACAAGTGGAAGGGAAGGCCGCAGGAGTCTGTCCGGTACCCGGCTCTCCCTCCTTTGCATGTGCGCGGTAATCACAGTCACTGAGCGCATGGCACCTCTCTCTTCGGCAGTTATGGCGCACACGGCACCTCTCTGCTCAGCGGTCCCACTGCAGAAGGCGGTGACCTAAACAATGCAGCCTGTCGCAGCGCTGGCACTCGGGGGACGGAGTGCGCTGCTCACCTGGCTGCATGCTGCTGCTGGTTGGTGCCAAACTGCCTCCTGCTGTGTGTGCTTTTGCTTTTATCTCACCCCGCCTCCACCGGTCATGAGGTTGGTCCAGCTCCTCATTTATTCCCTCAGGCAACAGGGGAGGCAGCCTCAACAGTTCCGGACCCAGCTCGGTACAGGTACCCGCAGCCCAGTCCTCTTCCTTACACTATCATGCATGTTATAATGTTTTACTAACTGCTACAATTCTTTAATGCATTTTATTTGCTGAGTGTTTGTCACACTAGGTTGGGGCACCCCTTCCGACCAAGTACTGCAGTGCACAGGTGCCGGGAAAGGTCAGAGAGGTATGGCGCCTGTGCACTGCAGTACTTTACTCTGCCCTCAACAGGGCAGAGAATGTACGCTTACGCAGGAGCCGGGGCAGAAGTAAGAAGGAGGACATCATCTCTAGAAGGTGGGAGGCGCCGGACTGGACCGCGACACCCATCGGACCGGACCCCCGAATGAGTATAATCTAACTCGTTATTCTTATATTTCAGGTTACATCGGGGGCTTATCTACAGCATTACAGAATGCTATAGATAAGCCCCTGATGGCTGTGGTTGCATCTTATAGGCCAAAAATAGGGTGACAGATTCCCTTTAAGGATGCTTATGATGCCCGCATTAAGAACTTTTAGAGGCCTACTTCTAACATTCTTTGATATATATGTATACCCCCAGGGGTAAATGTTATTCTAGGATAACCACTCTTTAACCTTTTTCCGACATCGGGCGCATATTTAAGCCGACGTCGGACTCCCTCCCTTTGATGTGTGCTCCAGCAATGAGCCCACATCTTTCCCAGGATATGTCAGCTGTCTTGAACAGCTGATATATGCCCACAATAGCCGCGGGTAGAATCACGATCCACCCGCGGCTACTAACTAGTTAAATGCCGTTGTCAAATGCTGATAGCGGCAGTAAAATGGCGCTTCCGTCAATCGTGCCGAAAATACGCATACCGGTGACCCGCGTCACGTGATCGCGGGTCACCGGTGTGTCGGCATGACAACCCGAGGTCTCATGGAGACCTCTATGGTTGTCAGTGCCAGATTGCTGTGAGCGCCAGTGGTCGGCGCTCATAGCAGGTCAGCAATTCTACTACGTAGAGGCGATCTGACCATTGCCTCTATGTAGCAAAGCCGATCGGGCTATGGCAGCTTCTAGTCTCCTGTGGAAACTACTGAAGTATGCCAAAAGTAAAAAAAATTTATTTAAAAATATAAAAATATAATAAAGTTCAAATCACCCCCTTTCACCCCATTCAAAATAAAACAATAAAAGTAAAATCAAACATACACACATTTGGTATCGCTGTGTTCAGAATCGCCCGATCTTTCAATAAAAAAAAAGGTTTAACCTAATCGCCGAATGGCGTAGTGAGAAAAAAGTCAAAACACCAGAATTATGTTTTTTTGATCGCCGCGACAAAATGCAATAACGGGCGATCAAAAGATCGTATGTACACCAAAATGGTATCATTAAAAACATCTGCCACAAAAAATAAGCCCTCACCCAACATGAGATCATGAAAAGTGGAAACGCTACGGGTCTCAGAAAATGGCGCAATTTTTTTTTTAGGAAAGTTTGGAATTTTTTTCACCACTTAGATAAAAAAAAAGACCCTAGACATGTTTGGTATCTATGAACTCGTAACGATCATGGAGAATCATAATGGTAGGTCAGTTTTAGCATTTAGAGAACCAGCAAAAAAGCAAAACAAAAAGCAAGTGTGGGATTGCACTTTTTTTGCAATTTCACCGCACTTGGAATTTTTTTTCCTGTTTTGTAGTACATGACATGGTAAAACCAATGGTGTTGTTCAAAAGTACAACTCGTCCCACAAAAAATAAGCCCTCACATGGCCATATTGCCGGAAATATAAAAAAGTTATGGCTCTGGGAAAGAGGGGAGCGAAAAACATAAATGCAAAAAAGAAAAAAGCTCTGGGGGTAAAGGGGTTAATAATAAAAAAAGTCTGAGGCCCTACACAACATCTCTTCACAGTGGTATTGGAGTGCCTCCTTCTAATTTTTTGGCATCCCTTACACTTAATTCATGCGTTTACCCGTCTAGGAGACCCACTTCTTTGTAATGGGAAAAAATGCTTTTCTGCGGCTCCACCTTCTAGTTGAGGAACATTTTTGGAAACCAAAAGAGCCAGTGGGTTCTAATAGTATATGATCGGGTGCCTTGTTTTAGACTGTCAGGTGGTCGTCACATATTGAGTTCTCATATTGCATACAAGATTTCACAGCCGGGACAGGAAACTTTGTACAGTAAGTACGGAGGATCCTGGTCTTTTGCATATCAGGCTGAGTAGATGCAAAACGCTCCACTATATTCTCCAGCAGGGGTGATGAAATAACAGTCCTTGATGGTGCTAGGTTAAACTAATATTTTTTTTTTCAAGACAAATTCAAATAGATTATATTCTCTAAAAATACCGCTCTTATTTGCAATTCGTGTAAGGTGAGCTGTCGCAGTAGGGATATGGTATTACAGGTATCTACTGAAGGATTATTGCTTATAGTCCTTGATGCTGCAACATAACCCAAAAAAATCAAGGTAACATCTATTCCCTATTAATACCGCGGTTAGCGGCGTTTAGTGTAGGGATAGGTGATAGCTATCATCTGCTGAAAATGAGTGTTCATTCTGGTCGCATACATCTCTTCCACAGTCCATAACTTGATTGCTTTTTTCCATAAGCTCATTGATGGTTGTGTTTTTTACAGTGATCTGTACTCAGAAATTCATCAAAGCAGGAAAAATTAACTGATTTAATGTTTCGCTTCTCAGTTTCACTGTAGAAGCTGTAGGTGAGAGTTTGTGGTGGGAGACTTTATGCTGTTGGAGTGGGAATTGCCACTTCTGAACTCTCCAGTGCTTTGTTTCCAACCATTTGTTGGTTCTTCTAGAAATATATTTGGATCATTGTCCCGCTGGCAGACCCATTACCGAGGATGCAAACCTAGCTGACACTATATTGTAACCCAAAATCCTTTGGGAGTGAGTCTTCAAATTTCATGATGCCTTGCACACAGTCAGAGCACCCAGGGCCATAGGCAGCAAAACAACCCCAAAAAACCTTTGAACTTCCACGATATTTGACTGTAACTACTATGTTCTTTTATTTGCAGGCCTCATTCCATTTACAGTAAACACTAAAATGATGTGCTTTACTACAAAGCTCTATCTTGGTCTTGTCTGTCCACAACATGCCTGCTGGCCCTCTAAAAATAGTGGGGGCTGCCTGCTGGCCCCATATAAAATGTGAAGGCAAGCCTGCGTTCCCTCTAAAATTAGAGCGAAGGTTGCCTGATGGATCTTCAACAATAGTGAGGGCCAACTGTTGCCCTCTAACAATAGAAAGGGCTGCCTGATGGCCCTCTACAAATAGTGAGGGCCACTTGATAGCCCTGAAAAAAAAACAGTTTGTGACTTTTAGAGTCGCTCCTTCATAAATTAAACAGGTCTCACACACAACATGGCCAGATAGGGTACTAAAATGTGAAAAATTACATTTCCTAGTGAATGTTTTTTCACCATTGAAAGGAATGCAAATGTGCAAAAATGCAGCAAAAACACTTTATGTGAACATAGCCCAAGATGTGGAGGAGCATTTTTTTCACTTATTTATTTTGCCTTATATACAAGTCATTATCCTGGAAAGAATATGTGTTAACATTTTTTCCAGTAAAATCCATTTGTTCCTTGGTTTTGAATTTTTAAATGTCAGTCCGTAAATATGGTATGATTCTCTGACAACATTGTTCCCAGCAGCGACCAGGGATTCAGAGATGCCTCCAGGAGTCTTCCCCATGATGTTACAATGCTGCTATTTCCATTGATTTCATCAAATTTTAGGCCCCTCCAGACCTTGCTGGAAAAATGCTAGAGTTCTCCTTGACTTCCATTACACTCGCTACTCAGGTCGAGCACTCGAGCATTATGATTTCATCGAGATTTCCCTGTCATTGTGATCTGTGACCCACGTATGATATTATTTTTCTTTTCTATTTTATCTTGTATATCCTAGCCATTGTTATGCACTATGGTCAGAGGAAGGCACTTGTTCAGAAAAGCGTAGCCTAGTTTATGAAAAATGAATAATGTCTTTGTAAGGAAACACTGGACTCTTCTTATTCTTCAGTTGCTAAAAGTGACGCAACTTCACTTTAGTATACCCTTTGTGTATTTTTGACTATGCCAAAATGTTAACCTCATTTTTTGTGACTTTTGGTTCCAAGTACTATTTAAGGAACCTTCACCTTCATGAAGGTGCCTGAGAAATATTGTAGCTTGTTTTTAACACGCTTGCTAGTTCTCAAGTCCCAGTCGCCCTCGTCACTCCTCGGATCGCGGTATCGCCAGATGCCAAGCATCTGAGTTCGGACTCGGTGAGGCACCTAGTCATGCCCTCACCAGGCTCTCCTTGGATCACAGTAAAGTGGTTCCACCACCCAGTATGTTACAGTTTGCACACACCATGGAATCAGCTGGTTCTCAAGCTTCCTCTATCTTTGACTTGTACCTGGAGGTCTCCCACCAGAAAAACCAACAGGACAAGATCCTATACTACCTGTGAAAAGTTAACACCCATCTAGACAAGCTGACAACTCCGGCCACATCCGCATCTACTCAAGCTGTAACAGTGTTGTACATGCTCAAACAGTCTGCCAGTTATGTACCTGGCTTCGGACCCCGTCTATCTGATCTTCCACGCTATGGTGGTGACCCGGCTCTGTTTCAGGGGTTCATTAAGCAGTGTATGCTACATTTAGAACTCTTGGATCATTAGTTCATCTAAGATCGGGCCATCAGTTCATTATGTTCCACCTCACTGATGAGGTTTGGCATGGCTTACCCCCTATGGGAGAAACCTGTACACCTGGCTCCTACCTTTCAAACACCGGTTATGCAACAAATCTCATCTCCGGCACCCTCTCCTGAGTCCAAGCAGGTATATCAGGTGAAGATGACCAAGCATTGTCAGGAGGTCCGCTGACCTGAGAGAAGGTGCTTCTATTGTGGCAACCCTGAGAATGTAATCTTCTCCTGCCCGGAGAGACCAGGAAACACTTGAACCTAGAGTTTGTTGGAGAGGTCACCCTGGGAGACAATCACTCCTCTTCCTCACTGACTGTCAGTATCTATGTCCTGTGGCAGCATCCATTTTGTCGAGCCAGCCTACCTCGATTTCGGTTGAGCCAGTAACCTCATTCAACAGGCCAGAGTGGAACCCCTTTCTGAAACCATTCATTGCTGAGCTTGTAGAAATCCGAGTAGAAACACTACACTCGAAGAAGGTTAATCTCAATGTGATGTTAGGCCTGTCTAACCCTCTGCTCCTAGGTCTGCCATGGCTGTGAAAACATGAACTAGTCTTGGATTAGAGATAAGGATAAGTACTCCAGAGGGGCCAGGAGTGTCATGAGAGATGTTTAGTTTCCATTCATCCTGCTCGACCTCTGCCTTCTAGATCTAATTTACCTGTCTTGCCTGCTGCATAGTGAACATATGTTGACATTTTTGATAAAAAGGAGGCTGAGACTCTATGACCTCATAGGCCGTATGACTGTCCTATTGATCTCCTACCAGGCGCTTCTCCCCCCATGAGGCCGAATCTATCCCTTGTTGCAGGCTGAGACCTGTGCCGTGTCCGAGTATATTGAAGAGAACCCCTCCTTTCTCAGGGCATCAAGCAGGGCCTAAACCTTCTGCAGATGATTTCCCAAATCAGGGCTGAATATCACAATATCATTGAGGTAAACAACGACGTACTTTTTGTGAGGGGCTAAAATCTGGTCTATGTCCCTCTGAAAGGTAGCTGGGGATGGAAGCAACCATAAGGTGTAGAAGAGGCAGTCTTCTCCTTTCCACTTTGAGAGAGAAGGATTTACCAGTAGCCTTTCGTTACGCGCACGTCAGTGATGTATCTGGCTGACCATAGCTTCTCTGTAAGTTCATCAATGTGGGCATCGGATAGGTGTCAGATTTAGCCACCTCATTTAGTTTCCTGCAGTCTTTGCAGAAACATCACTATCCACCAGGCTTCTGCACAAGGGCTGTGCAGCTGAACCCACCGCTCTTTGATTCCTCAATGATGCCCAGGCTTAACATTCTGCTCACCTCCTTCAAAATCATCTCGCAGTGGGCTTCTGGAATTCTATAAGGTTTTCACTTCACCTGCACATGTGGTTCCATCAGGATTTCATGTTCAACAACCTGTGTATGTCCAGGAAACTCCCAAAACAAGTCCCAATTCTACTGTAGCAGTTCTCAGCACTATTGTTTCTGAGCCGGTGACAGTGTCTTTACCACTGTGACATCCTCTGTCCACTTCTGGCTTGTCCAGGAACCTGGAGTTTCAACTGGGTTCCTCTGTTGCCCTGCCTTGATGGGTAGCAGCACAAGAGGATTCTTGGGAGAGGTGGTAGGGGTTAACTGGCAGGGGAGACACGACTTTCAATACCTTAGGATTTCCCAGTGATATCTGGGCCATTAGAACCTCCGCATGACCCCTTCTTGAGTTTTGTCCTCCCCCAGATGGCCACCTAAGACATCTGAATGAGCCCTGTCCAACAGCCTCTGTTTATAGGGCCGTGGTACCAACAATTGCTGCACTATCTCCTCTGTCACCTTAGTAAACTGGTACAATAAGTCCCCACTCAACATGAAATAGGGATCCCTGGTGTCAGCCCCGATTCCTGTGTTATTCAATAAGGTAAGTGTCATAAAATGCATGTTTCTTCTTGAGGTAGGTCCCTATATTGAGTGGTGCAAAAATTTTCTCTGGTCACCTCTATCTGAGTAATGCCTGCCTCAGAGTATATGACCTTCTTCTCTTCTCTCATTACGCAGAAGGGAAACCCGCCGCACTTTGGGGTTGGTGAGATTTTTTTTTTAGGACCAACCCATTTCTTACTTGAGCAATTAAGGTCTCTGACCCTCCCCAAGTCCCAAAACAACACAAAGTCCCGGTATATGATAATTTACTGCAATAAATCCTGGCCCACGCCAACCTAATGGGTACTTCGGGCCATCTCAATTACCATCTAGCCACCTTCTACTCAGAGATCAATTGGAGAGGGAATGTGGCCTCATGAGGGTCACCAAACTCCCTGAATCTAGTAGCCCAGTCATTTGCAGACCATTCTCCTTTACAGGACAAGCTTGGGGCCCCTCGCCGGGTTGACAGTCCACACTACAAGCTGGCAATGCATAGAATGAACACCGTCATACCATGCTACAATCCATTTGCTTGGTGGTCAGGGGACAATGGGCAGCTATTTGGCCTGTGCTGTGACATCTCCAGCAAATTTCATCCTCCGCCCTCGGCATGACCTCTACTGACCCTTTGGACTTTGAATGCCCCACCTCCTTTTTAACCTTCAACCCCCAGAATGGAGGACCCGTCAACCACCTGATACCTTTAAACCAGTCCGACAAAGTCATCGGCATTCTGGGCATCTCCCTGGGCAACCCAAGTCTGCATTTGGCTGGGATGGAGAACGCAAACCGGTCCATTACAACTCGCTCCACGATCTGCACTGGTGTAGGGGTCTCCTGCTGTAACCACTTTTGGATAAGGCGCAGCAGATCAAACATTTGGGAGCAATCGACTCGTTGTGCCCTGACAGACATTGTCACTTCACGCGAGCCAAAATTTCTGTTTTCAATTTTGCATATTCTTTGGCATTCTGTAATACCAAATCATAGTAGGCTCTATTTCGACTCCCCCCCCCCATTAAGTATGATGCCAGAACTTCCGCCCATTGCTCTAGCTGGAGTTTCTCCCTATCGGCGAAACTTTTAAAAAAGGTTAAAAAGGCCTCTATGACATCAACCCGGGTCATTTTCTGCAAGGCTCTCCTCATCACCTTACAGACAAAGAAATCATCAGCTGACAATGGGGTCAAAGCTACCACAGTGCCACGAAACGCCTCTGTAAGTAACTCAATCTGCTGCTGTTGTCAGATCTGTTGCATCAGCAGCTTATTTGTCTGTTGCGCCAGTTGTTGCAGCTGTAGCTGTTGCTGGTTAGGTTCTGTTGGCTTTGGACCAGATGCTTTATGAGCTCCCCCATCCTTACAGCCACCTTCACCCAGGACACGTAGTTTGTCAACAGCGGTCTCACTTGCTTCCTGATTATCTTGCTCTCACTCCTAGCACCAACTGAGGTAGATCAGCTCACTCAGCTGCACATAGAGGTAGACACAGGAACCATTTCTATTTAAAGTTCGGCTGGTTTATTTCAGTCCTCATAAACCAGGTTACCAGGAAACGTAAATACAGTAGATGGCACACACATCACCTAATGACTCAGAAGGCTGACTATTTACCTTCTAAACCCCAACTCACCCTGGGGAGGAGATATACCGAACAGCCTGCCACCTGCTCTTCAGCTGTTTACTTAAAAACCTAGCCTTTAAAATGGCTGATTAACCCCTCTCAGCACTTAGTGGGCAGGAGCAATTTCCCTAGGTTCATATCACTGAAGCGAACAACCTCAGTGAAACATATTTCCCATTGAGAACTTTACCAGTGACTTTGTCACAGTGGTTTTGGAAAAATGGCAAGACCTCTAATATAAGAGTTCTAGCCTTGGTCAGAAGGAGGGTCTTCTGGTGTTCTGTGACTCTTTTTGCACTTACACAACTTCCACTAGCTGCACAGACTGTTGTTTTTGGTGATGGTTGTAGATCTGTAACCACAATAGTCTACACAAAGATTAAGTCTAGGTTTGTAGAAAATAAAAAGTAGAAAGGTTGAACTTTTTTTTCAAACAGTTGAGCCATATGGAAGATTTTAACATGTATTAACCCTCTACATATGACTTTGAGCACATTTGAAAGCTAGAGCGAAACCAAACCTCACAAACCTTATTTAATTTTTTTTTTAATTCAAAATGTTTCAGTCTTACAAATAATGACTTTTTCCTGCTGAGGTTACTACTTTGGCATTAATCCTCTATTGTACCCCTGGATTACTGTAACCTAATTGTATTGTTTTGAATTTTTGGTATTAAATTGTATTTTCTGCACCATTGTGCTTTTCTGTGATTTAACTAAACCATTAATCAATTTGTCCATTGCCTCCCACCTTGGAATATCACCGTTTTCTGCTAACTAAACAAGCATATTTTCTCATCTAGTTCATTTGTTCATTCCATAAGGATCCTATTAAGTGCAAATAGAGAAAAAAGCATTTCTCCAGATTTCCGACAGCTGTGAGATGCAGAGCATGAATAGTCTATTCACAAAGCAATGGTAACATGTTGCTTGTGCTGGTGCAGTTGCACTGCCATTCTAGGGTGCCTAGGAAGCCCTAGTAGGGTGGCACTTTTCTCTATATACATTCATCCCAGAGGATAATGGTGTGTTGCTATTGAGATGAAACTAGGACTGGTGTGACCTACTGTATGATATTCTAACATTAATGGACACAAACATGCAGCATTTACAGAAGAGGTGTAGGGTGTAGTATTTGTGACTATGAGTGTCTTCAGCTACCAAGCTCTGGCTGGATTTGTAGGTATATTACTAAATCAATGTTTGCCTTTAGGCCCTTAAAGTATAGAAGACAATTTTTACAGAACATAACACCAAGAAGTGACCATATACAGTCATGGCCAAAAGTATTGACACCACTGCAATTCTGTCAGATAATATTCAGTTTCTTCCTGAAAATGATTGCAAACACAAATTTTTTGGTATTATTATCTTCATTTAATTTGTCTTAAATGCAAAAACACAAAAGAGAATGAAGCAAAAAGCAAAACATTGATCATTTCGCACAAAACTCCAAAAATGGGCCGGACAAAAGTATTGGCACCCTCAGCCTAATACTTGGTTGCACAACCTTTAGCCAAAATAACTGCGACCAACCGCTTCTGGTAACCATCAATGAGTTTCTTACAATGCTCTGCTGGAATTTTAGACCATTCTTCTTTGGCAAACTACTCCAGGTCCCTGATATTTGAAGGGTGCCTTCTCCAAACTGCCATTTTTAGATCTCTCCACAGGTGTTCTATGGAATTCAGGTCTGGCCTCATTGCTGGCCACCTTAGATGTCTCCAGTGCTTTCTCTCAAACCATTTTCTAGTGCTTTTTGAAGTGTGTTTTGGGTCATTGTCCTGCTGGAAGACCCATGACCTCTGAGGGAGACCCAGCTTTCTCACACTGGACCCTACATTATGCTGCAAAATTTGTTGGTAGTCTTCAGACTTCATAATGCCATGCACACGGTCAAGCAGTCCAGTGCCAGAGGCAGCAAAGCAACCCCAAAACATCATGCCTCTTTTTTCTCCTGTAAACTCTATGTTGATGCTTTTGCCCTAAAAGCTCTACTTTTGTCTCATCTGACCAGAGAACATTCTTCCAAAATGTTTTAGGCTTTTTCAGGTAAGTTTTGGCAAACTCCAGCCTGGCTTTTTTATGTCTCGGGGTAAGAAGTGGAGTCTTCCTGGGTCTCCTACCATACAGTCCCTTTTCATTCAGACGCCGACGGATTGTACGGGTTGACACCGTTGTACACTCGGACTGCAGGGCAGCTTGAACTTGTTTGGATGTTAGTGGAGTTTCTTTATCCAACATCCGCACAATCTTGCGTTGAAATCTCTTGTCAATTTTTCTTTTCCGGCCACATCTAGGGAGGTTAGCCACAGTGCCATGGGCTTTAAACTTCTTGATGACACTGCGCACGGTAAACACAGGAACATTCAGGTCTTTGGAGATGGACTTGTAGCCTTGAGATTGCTCATGCTTCCTCACAATTTGGTTTCTCAAGTCCTCAGACAGTTCTTTGGTCTTCTTTCTTTTCTCCATGCTCAATGTGGTACACACAAGGACACAGGACAGAGGTTGAGTCAACTTTAATCCATGTTAACTTGCTGCAAGTGTGATTTAGTTATTGCCAACACCTGTTAGGTGCCACAGGTAAGTTACAGGTGCTGTTAATTACATAAATTAGAGAAGCATCACATGATTTTTCAAACAGTGCCAATACTTTTGTCCACCCTCTTTGTTATGTTTGGTGTGGAATTATATCCAATTTGGCTTTAGGACAATTCTTTTTGTGTTTTTTCATTTAAGACAAATTAAATGAAGATAATAATACCAAAGAATTTGTGTTTGCAATCATTTTCAGGAAGAAACTGAGTATTATCTGACAGAATTGCAGGGGTGTCAATACTTTTGGCCATGACTGTATTTTGTATCTGCTCTGAAAACAATTATGGCTGTTGGTGGGTGGTGCACAGTCTTTTGGAGACGTCTCTGAAATTGTATGTATTGAGATATGGAAATAGCACTTATGGATTACCACTACTAAACAAAAAGGATGATGGCACATATACCAGCAAAGTAATTGGAAATCAATGTGAAAGTCATGTGAAGAATGTCACGTGAAACCATCCAACCATTGCTTTATCTTCTATGATTAAAAAGATCAGGTTGAATGGCAACAATCCAGGTATATTCTGGATGACAACTATAAATCTGCTGTTGTCGACTAATCTCCAAGCTGCAAGCTGAAATCTAAGGCTAACCCCAAACTAATCATCTCTGCCACCATAGGCAGGAGTTTTACTCCGCTGTGACATGAATGCTGCTGCACAGGCTGCAGCCTCTCCTAAGCCTTTTTTTGGCATTATGAAAGTTTCCACAGTTTCTGCCTGCAAAGAGTAATTTCTACGATCAATATGGCAAACAGATGACAGCTCAGTTTTCTTCAGAAAAGAAAATTAGAGTTGGCATTAGGGAAAAAACAAAATATTGTCAGCGACAATCCTCTTCGGTTCCAATAGCTGTGACTCTGAGGAACAAGCTACATCGGGAAATGGCCACAGGAAAAATGGCTGATGACTTCAAAAAGACCTAGCTGAATGCTCAGAATAAAGGCCGAATGCCTAAGTAAATGTGCACCGTTCTTGTTTGAATCTCAATCCAGTCTGATCACCACTTGGCATAAGGAATGATAGTCTTCCTTTTCGGAGAACATTGGCTTATGCCTTATGGATTTTTTTTACCTTTTTCTGAAGCTAAGACAAACCTCCTCACCCATTCTATATATATATATATATATATATATATATATATATATATATATTTACATTGTTTTACAAACTTCATATAATCATAAAAAGATAGAGATATATTTTATATTCACCAAAGACTGGCTTTTTCTGCCTTTTCAATCTTCAAGAATTTCCAAAGAGCTTTATGAAACCAGAAAAAGTTTATTTTTCTTGTCTTTCCAGTAAGTTCTGTAGCTTGGGGCTTCTCCATTTAATACTAAAGCTTTTACTTTTCCCATTTCAGTTGTGATTGAAGATAACTATATCCTGCCAAAGAATTCTTCCCATCTGTAAAATAACACACTGAAGACGGTTTAGTGGTTTATTTGTGGTGAGACATAGTTCATGCCAGAAGCATGAAGAAGCCTTTATAATCTTGGAAAGTAAGTTCTTAACCACAGTTGAGTCCATGACCTTATACTTTAGTGGCATTCCGAAAGGTAGAACTTTCTTCACATGTATTGGGCAGACATAATATGTAAGACTTTTCTAATTTCGGGAGCTCATTGTTTAAGTCTACATTGAACATACTTATTAACGTAGTTTCTTGAAATTCTTTACTGAAAATCTGACTTATCTTTCTGAGTGGCAAATTCCAACACCCTAATGAGGTGCCAAACTGATTTTTGTTAAGGAGGATCTCTTTTCTGTGCATGATATTGACCCAAACAGAATCAAACAGTGTGAATAATTCTCAGAAATAACAATTATTCCAAAGTAAATATTTTGCATAACACCGACAAATTCAGTAGAGCAAGCTGCATCTATTATCAGCTAAGACGGCTCAGCTCCAATGGTTGTACCTTTTCCTTAGGGGACTATGAACTGGATATACTTTATTACATTCCAGTAATGTATACCATGCGTGCTCATAACATTAAGCTTAAAGTGACTACTCGCTGTATAATATCATATTAGTTTTAGGTCTTATATTATGTGTTGCATTTTTCTGATATACAGCTCTATGTACAGACTTAAAAGATTAAAATTCTGACTGCTCGCACATAACAGTAAGGCATTCGGTATATTTGTAATGGTGTATTGTATGCATCTGATGTTTTTTTCAGTTGAGTTCTGCCTGAAACCCACCCACTGAAAAAGCTCCAAAAAATGAACATAATGCAACATGATGAATAAATGAACATAATACAAACCAATGTAAAAGAAAATTGCATATGCTGCTTTGCACTTTTTGTGGCTTCTTCTAAACAATTAACGTTTGAAAAGTCATGAAGCAGCTACAAGAAGCGGCCTGACCATTCTTCTGGCAGCTTCCTTTGGGAAGTCACCTTTAGTTTATATATAGAATGTAAAAGTGAGATGCCAGTGACAAAGCCACAGCATAAGAAATCCGGATAGATGTCGCAAAAGATGCTTCAGGAACAACACCTTCTACAAGACATTATGTGTAGATACCATAAAGGAATTGAAACAGACATGGCATCTAACAAGGTGTCTCTCAAACTCTGGTCAAGTGTCAGACAGTGTCAAAGATAAATGCAGGCTCCACAACCTGTCCTATTGTGCTGTTGTGGGTGTCTGTGAGGCACACCCTCTAAAAACATTCTGTCCTGCCAACACTACGAGTACCGACAGAGTGCTCCAGTCACTTTGTCCTGGAATTGCTCTAAGTCTCAGTGAGCTAACGTGGCTGCAACTTTTCACAGATCTTAACCTCCCGTGGTCATGAGTGTGCAACATGCATGACATGTATATGGGCCATTTGGCACTTCCAGCTTATTTTTAACAGGAAGACCCAAATTCACATTCCGTGGAAACAATCTGTGGTTCACCAAACAAAGTAATCATGGTTTAAAACAAGAGGATACATAGGTGGCGATAAACTTACATAATAAGTAGGAGAAATAATGATATACAGTGGGTATGGAAAGTATTCAGGCCCCTTTAAATATTTCACTCTCTGTTTCATTGCAGCCATTTGGTAAATTAAAAAAATAGCTCATTTTTTTCTCATTAATGTACCCACCCCATCTTGACTGAAAAAAAAAAGTAAACATTTTTGCAAATTTATTAAAAAAGAAAAACTGAAAAATCACATGGTCATAAGTATTCAGACCCTTTGCTCCATATTGAGTAGAAGCACCCTTTTGAGCTAGTACAACCATGAGTCTTTCTGGGAATGATGCCACAAGTTTTCACACCTGGATTTGTGGATCCTCTGCCATTCTTCCTTGCAGATCCTCTCCAGTTCCATCAGGTTGGATAGTGAACATTGGTGGACAGCCATTTGTAGATCTCTCCAGAGATGTTCAATTGGGTTTAGGTCAGGGCTCTGGCTGGGCCAGTCAAGAATGGTCTCAGAGTTGTTCTGAAGTCACTTCACTCCATTGTTATTTTAGCTGTGTGCTTAGGGTCATTGTCTTGTTGGAAGGTGAACCTTCGGCCAAGTCTGACATCCAGAGCACTCTGGAAGAGGTTTTCATC
The DNA here is from genome assembly GCF_039654945.1 of Dendrobates tinctorius. Classification (NCBI taxonomy): domain Eukaryota; kingdom Metazoa; phylum Chordata; class Amphibia; order Anura; family Dendrobatidae; genus Dendrobates; species Dendrobates tinctorius. The sequence continues at coordinate 24,792,121 of NW_027361716.1, read as the reverse complement.
CAAGATATCTCTGCACTTGGGGGCATTCATGTTTCCTTCAATGGCAACCAGTTGTCCTGTCCCTGCAGCTGAAAAAACACCCCCATAGCATGATACTGCCACCACCATGTTTCACTGTTGGGACTGTATTGGGCAGGTAATGAGCAGTGCCTGGTTTTCTCCACACATACCGCTTAAAATTATCACCAAAATGGTCTAATTTCGTCTCATCAGACCAGAGAATCTTATTTTTCATAGTCTGGGAGTCCTTCATGTGTTTTTTAGCAAACTCTATGCGGGCTTTCAAATGTCTTGCCCTGAGGAGAGGCTTCCGTCGGGCCACTCTGCCATAAAGGCCCGACTGTTGGGGGGCTGCAGTGATAGTTAACTTTGTGGAACTTTCTCCCAGCTCCCTACTGCATCTGTGGAGCTCAGCCACAGTGATCTTGGGGTTCTTCCACCAAGGCTCTTCTCCCATGATTGCTCAGTTTGGTTGGATGGCCAGGTGTAGGAAGAATTCTGGTGGTCCCAAACTACTTGCATTTAAGGATTATGTAGAACACTGTGCTCTTAGGAACCTTGAGTACTGCAGAAATTCTTTTGTAACCTCAGCCAGATCTATGCCTTGACATAATTCTGTCTCTGAGCTCCTTGGCCAGTTCCTTTGATCTCATGATTCTCATTTGGTCTGACTTGCTTTCCAAATCAAGTCCTATCATTTTAATTAAATACAGCTGGACTAAAATGAAGGAATAGAGCCATCTCAAGGAGGATCACAAGGAAATGGACAGCATGTGACTTAAATATGAGTGTCTGAGCAAAGGGTCTGAATACTTATGATGATGTGATGTTTCGGTTATTCTTTTTTAATAAAATTGCAAAAATTTCTACATTTGAGCAAAAAATGAACTTTTCTGATTTTACCAAATGGCTGCAATGAAACAAAGAGTGAAAAATGTAAAGGGGTCTGAATACTTTCCGTACCCACTGTATATATCAGATAATCAAGTGAATAGCCTATAAACGAAATGTGCAAGTTGTAACATCAAGTAAAGGAATCAGTAAGGCAAAACACAGAAGGTGTAGGTAGGGTGAATTAACCTGGCATATTACCTTTAAGTGGCAGACAGACCCCGACGCGCGTTTAGCTTTTTCTTAGGGGAGAAATTAGAGCCTGAAATGAGCTAAGTATCATTGGTGATTTTTCTATTGTTACTTGGCTTTACATAAGGTGTATTTCTTTTAAAAGTGGCAAATTTTGCATTTGTGTCCCCGCAATATTTCTAAATTTTTTAAACAAATACCGTATTTTTCAGATTAAAAGACGCACTTTTTTCCCTCAAATTTGGTTGGAAAATTTGGGTTCATCTTATAATGCGGATAAACCTTACCGGTCGTGGTGAAGCAGGGTCCCAGGGTCGCTGCTGGAGGAGGAAATAGTGGACCGTTGTTGCAGGCCGCAGGCTGGGATGAGGGGGTGTTCGGATGTGCAGCGTGCCACTGCGGCTTTTCGGTGCTGCTGGTGTCCGATGATGCGAGTGTCCAGTGCTGCGGGGGCTCTGCCAACATTTTGTGAAAGGGAAGAGCCCCTGCAGTTCCATGGTTTCCTATGTGGTGGACTCTGGGAAAATTGCTGCCGGGGACGGTGCATGCACAGATGGAGATCTTGGTACCAAGATCTCAGGAGAACACCCCCTCATCTCAGCCTGCGGCCTGCAGCGACGCTTCATTCTTGCCTCCCTCTGCAGCGACCCTGGGACCCGGCTTCACCGCAGCCACCACCATTTTATTAAAAAAGTTTTTTCCTGTTTTTCTCCTCAAAATTTGTTGTGCCTCTTATAATCCGGAGCATATTATAATCCGCAAAATACAGTATGTTTCAATAAATCTAGTATTTTTATGGCATTTGCTTCCTTTTTCTTTCTGGTTTATATATTTATGGAAGTGCCACAAATCTAGGCCATTCTTTTGGGTGTAAGGGAAAGATAAGATTGCACAGCAACCTAACAAATTGCTATTTAAAAATCCACCAAATTGAAGCTGTGTATCAAAGTGCAAAGTGCGTTCTGCATTGTAACTTCTTATTGACTGGAAAGAAAACGAGCACTGACTATGAAGAGATTCAAGAAAAGTCAAATTTCTTACCTGAAAAGACCCGGCATGATCATCTTCTTTTTCCCCATCTTTACCCTCCTTTAGTGCAATGAGTGTAAATCCTCTAAAGTAGGCAGGTGTAGCAGCAGCGAGCGTTACTGAAATATGAAGACAATACATAGAGAAATGAGCTGTACTGTCCAGTGGTCTACAGAAAGTAGTACAGAACATGTGGGAGGTATGAGGGATTCCTCAACTATCATTTTTATACTTCATCATCCTGATCCAACAATATATTTCTACACTGCTGGAAATGGTCACCACTGTGTTTCATGACAATCAACATTTTTATTATTTTAAGAAATCAGAAGAGATGTACAAAATTAGTTGCAGGAAGGGCCCAACTTGTAGTTTCTAGGCTCCAATTAAAGAACTGCAGATAATAAGAGACACAAGGGTAAGTTCACACGAGCGTATGAAAAATCTGTTCGATTTTCATCCCGAAAAGTGGGACAATTTTTTTCTCACTTGTCCATGTGCAAGCTCTTTTCTACTCGGCAGCTATCAATCGTTTACAGGACCGTTTACAGCTTCCTATGTTACATAATTGTAATTTATCCGTAAAAATCAGATGTTATACTATGGCTACGTAAGTCATCCGATTTGCTTCTCGCACACACAGACTTGAACGGGGGAGTCTCACCTGAATTTCAGAGCATACTGGGAGTTTTTCACATGCAAATTGAGACAGTGAAAAAAAAATCATTCATCTGCACTTCCCCACTGAATAGCAATAATTTGAGTGCGATCCACTTAAACGAAAGCACTGGGATGGAAAATAGACTTGGTGGCACGAGCACCTACAAGTAATATGCCAACAGCAGCTCTCAGCCTAAATGCAAGCTGTTTTTTCATGGCTTACATCAGGGGTCCCCAAGCTTTCTTACCTTGAGAGCCACATTCCACTATGAAAGTTGGTTGAGAGCCACATTGCAGATAAAGACATAGTCAAAGCCAATTTACTAGTAGAAAATGCTGCGGAATCTGCACAAAGAATTGGCATGTTGCGGAAAATCAACCGCTGCATTTCCGCGTGGAATTTTCTGCATAATGTGCACAGCGGATTTTGTTTTCCATAGGTTTACAACTTTACATGGTACTGTACACCACATGGAAAACTGCAGCGGATCCGCAGCCAAATCCGCAACGTGTGCACATACCCCAGGATAATTAGTCACTCAGTCACTCATTTAAAGGGAACCTGTCACCCCCCCCCCAGGGCCTATTAAAGTAAAAGAGCCACCTTACAGCAGCACTAAGGCTGCATTCTGTTACGGTGGCTGTTATGTTTTTTATCCCTATTATCCCAGAAATAATTACTTTAATAAATTTCGCACCATACCTGTATTGAGTCAGGGAGGTATGTTTTCTCCCCGACTGAAGCGCCTCGCATCCATCCATCATGCCCCTCTGGCCATCGGGCGCCGCCACCTCTGTGTCTCCTCACGTCACCGGCGCCTGCGCTGTACAATCATTTTTCGGGCATGCGCCATCCGCGCTGCCCTGGAACTTACATCCACTGATGTACGGAGATCGCGCCTACATGTAGCGGAGGCCCAAGATCCCGCCCCGCAGTGTGTTTTGATGTATTGACACTGCAGGGCTGGGAATCTGGCGCGTGCGCAGTGACTCTCTCTGCACCTGTCCCCATCTCCCTCCGCCTCTTTCCGGCGTATTCCAGGCGCAGAGATCCACACTAGACAGGCAACAGATTCAGCCCCGCAGAAGGGAGATGGGGACAGCCGCAGAGAGATTTACTGTGCAGGCGCCAGATTCCCAGCCCGCCGTGTGAATACATCATAACACACTGCGAGGCGGGATCTGAGGCCTCCGCTACATGCAGGCCCGATCTCCGTACATCAGTGGATGTAAGTTCCAGGGCAGTGCGCATGGCGCATGCCCAAAAAATGATTGCACAGCGTTGGCGCTGGTGATGTGAGGAGACACAGAGGAGGCGGCGCCCAGGGGACTGAGGGGGACGATGGACAGCTGCGAGGCACTTGAGTCAGGGGGAGAAAACATACATCTCTGACTCAATACAGGTATGGCGCGCAATTTATAAAAATCAATATTTCTGGGGTAATAGGGATAAAGAACATAACAGCCACCTTCACAGAATGCAGCCTTAGTGCTGCTGAAGGTGGCAAAAAGCTTAATAAGCCCGGGGGGTGACAGGTTCTCTTTAAAATGCTTGTGCGGACACTTAAAAAAACATAAAATAACTAATTTTCTTCAATGATCCTGTTCCAACACTTTCTCTGTCTTTCACCAGTATCAGTGACAGCAATCAGTGACTGCATTCACACCTGTGCAGTGGCGCGGGTCACTGTGCTCTATAGAAGCTGCAGTAACCAAGTCTTGCGAGATTTGTGAAGTCTCACGAGACTTTGTGCAACTTCAATAGAGCACAGTGTCCCGCGCCACTGCGCAGGCGTGAATGCAGTCACTGAATGACATACATACAAAGGAGGGGCGTCAAATTGCAGGCGGTGGGGCAGGTGTTACAGACAGCGGGGCAGCTCCCTTTACTGTGATCGTCGTTGAGCCACGTCAGGAGCAGTCGGCGGGGCGGGTATTACAGACAGCGGGCAGCTCCATGGGAACTTCTTTCTTGTGACCGTCGGCGAGCCACATGTCAGGAGCAGGCGAGCCACATGTGGCTCGCGAGCTATAAGTTGGGGACCCCTGTACTAGAGTGATATCCGAGTAACACTGAGCACATTCGCTCATCGCTAATGCCCACAGTCAAAGTGCCAGAATTTTTTAAACTAGAATTGCTACTCCAGTCCACGAATAGAGTAGCATTACTCATGAGGTGCAAGGGAGGTGAACACAACAGAGAAAATGCGCCAATATCATTAAGTGGTGTGTGCCTCCTAATTAATTCAGTGCATCGTACTCCAGCGAACCGTTCATTCATTCAATGCTTTTAGTGACTCATATTCTCCAGAGAAATATCACTTTGAATGAAGATAGAAAAGTTCATTCAGCCTTGTACATATAGGAGCCTGCAAAGAAGTCAAAGCATCATCATGATTAAAGCACTTTCTTAGTTTGTCTAAGGATTGATTTAACCCGTGTGTCTAATAAATCACTATAGCACAAGATTCAAAATGAGCTCAGGAGCTTTCCTTAATGGGCAATGGTTTGTATGCACTAACATCAAATACGGTTCATCATACAATGCACTGTAAAACCAATTACTACCACTTAAATAAGCATTAATTCCTGTTAAGCAGCAACATGTGATCTAGTTTCTTGGCTTCCACTACGGATTAGTTAATGTTATACGTACATAAAGTAGAATCAGATGCATTTGGATACTTAGCTTCCAGACGGCTAGAAAAAAAATCTGCTAAACAAGTGTCTTCTGTCCAAAAACAAAGTGCCGCCTGCAAACTCCTAAGGGTAGTTAAAAGTGTCAACCTCAAAAATGACACAGTGATTTCACATGGATAAGGTTTGTCATACCTTTTTAGTAGATTATTGATAATTATCTCTAATGAGGTTGTGGTAATGTTGCAATTACCTGAGCTATCAGAGTGTTCATGAACTTAACGTGAACCTGTCAGCAGGATTTTGCTAAGTAAACTATAACCACTGTCAGGTTGCTGCTGTTGAACTGATTGAAATGATACTGCGGTGAATAAATCCAACTTTGGTTCTTGTGTAATCAGTGTTGGAAGTTTTCAGTTAATGAGATGCTCATGCTCTGGGGCGGGACTGTAGACAAAGTGTTCTCTTCATGCTCTAAGCCAGAGAAACCAAGGCCCACAGGCTGTCCCAAAGCACAGTAAGTCTGTCTCTATGATGAGGAACATGTTTGTGCTTTGGGTGCAGGAACATTAAGTTGAAGGTTCCCGCTTGGAAACAGGGTGCCAGGTTCATGGGCCCTTATAAGATTGTGGCCGTTGTAGCATGCCACCTTGCTTTGCCACCCACTTAAGGATCCATAATGTGTTTCATTGATCTCTTCTCAAGAAATATGTTGTGTCCCCTGTACAATCACCTATCCTGCCATCTCCAGTCATTGTGGATGGAAATTTGGAATTTCAGATAGCCAAGACCATCGATCCTTGCTTAGTTCGTCGGTCGCTTCAGTATCTGGTACACTGGAAGGGATAAGGTCCAGAAGAGAGGATGTGGGCACCAGCATCTTACATCCATGCAGAAAGGCTAACCCGGTCTTTTTATGTGGCACAACATGATAAACCAGGATCTGAGGTTCCGGAGGCCCTTCATAGAAGGGTGGTACTGTCATGTGTTTACCGCAACAGAGAGGAGCCAGAAGACTGCAGCATCTGGTTTCTCTTACTCCTGCACTGATTAGAAGCACTTCACCTTCATATTAAATGGTGTAAATTTCTTTTAGCAGTACAGGGGTTAATTTGTTCAGTTGAGAGCTCCTGGAAGCTTTCCTGCGATAAGTCTCAGCTGTGCACTGCTAGCCACTCATATCTCCTATATTAACTGGGTCCTGGCTAGCACTCATTGTCAGAGCAGGCTTATGTTGCATGGCTGGAAGTTGTTGGTAGTTATTGGAGAAGGCAGTTGGTGGATTTATCTGTGATTGTTGCTAGGTTTTGAGTGTGTAATAATTCCCTTTATTCTCCTACTTTGGTTTAACCTCATCCTCCACTCCCCGATACATTCATCAGTTATATGTGAGTATATTTGTATGTTTGATATTTTTCGTTACCCGTTCATATTACCTTGTTAGTCTAACTGGTTACAGCCTCTTCCCTGCGTGTGGGAAGGGTGCAAACTGAGGGCGGGTTCAGAAGCTAAGGCAGGGCATGTGGCCATGGCATCTTCACAATCACAAGTAATCCGGGGAACAGGGTGAGCTAGAGCGCCCCTAGCATTAGGGACAGGGAAGGAGCCCCAACAAAAGAGTCATGACATTTTTCTAATAAAGACTGTACTGAAGATCAGGATGCTGAAATTCCCTTTCTTTTCCATGTGATTTTCCTGTGGCACTGCAAGTTTCACTGCAAGTCATCACATTCTGGACAACTACACACTTCCAGTTTCATATGTGGAGGAAACTATGGACATCAAACCAGTTGCTGGATCAAGTGCCTATGACGCACTATACTTTCCTGCTGATATAAACGTGTTCACACTCACACAATGGAAATGTCGCATCTACAACCAACCGGTGCCTGTATAGACTAGAAAAGCCCTACCTCTAGATAACTAAAAACATCACCTCAGACCTGGATCCTTAAAAGACCATTGAGAGGTTTTTCGTACCTACCAAGGAACAGGAATGGAGGTCGCAACACACTACCAGCAATGGGAAAGGAAAGTGTGAGGAGAAATACGAGAACCCACAGTGAGAAACTAAGACACTTTCAAATAAGGTGGATGGGTGAAGGTTAAGGAGTACAAAAATATAAGAAACAAGAAAGGCCTCTCAAGAACCTAATAGTGGCAAAAGAAAAAGGTCCTGGGAGGAAAAGCAAATCAACTTGCAGCAAAAAAACAACTGGAGTTTACCCAGCAAGGTAAACAACTAATAGAAAGAGCTGGAACTGCAAAGAAAATATAGCCAGTAAATATAGCCAGTAATGAAGTGCGGAGAAGGATACTATATAAAGCCCCACCTATAACACGATTGGGCAAACAGTGAACTTACTAAGCCCAGTCTCACAAGATAAACCTGAGAACTACAGAGATTTGAAATGTGCCTTTAGAACCGTAATTAGTGACCTCTGCATCACTGCTGCTGAAGAACTAGATCTGTTGATCATGTGGCTCAAGACACAATCCACATGTTGGGTCAAAAGACTGAGATCTCTCCACATCAGTAATCCAGCAGCTTTTCTCATAGCTGCATGGGAAAGACTAGAATGAAACTTTAGCAGTCCCAAAGCTATAGAGAACGCATTGTTCAAGCAGCTTCAAGATTTTCAAAAAGTATCCAGTAAGGACAGTTCAGAATTTGAAGCACTCAGTGACTTGCTGTTACAGCTTCAGCTGGTCACAGAAGACACACACCTACCTGGCCACAGCTACCTGACACTGCTGTTGGGTAAGCTCAAATGTTTCTATGATGCCGTACAATAAAGGTGGTCCACAGTTGGGTCAAGAGAAAATAAAGTATCTTTTCCTCCATTTTCATACTGTCATGATCTCAGTGCGGGTTTGACTCGCACACGTGGGGTTAATGTCTGGAACCAGTGCTGATGACTGGCATTTCTGAGGTTAAAGGTTGTGATCCCAGTGCAGGCTTACCTGCACACCTGGGGCTATGATTGTGGCCTCTCCCTGGTTCTGGGAGAGGCTTCTTATAGCCTCAGGACGCTCCCATCCCCATCAGTTATACTTTCGCCCCTGGCATTGTGTGGTGACCCCTGAGTGTGTTTGTGCTGTGTTCTGGTTGCTTGATTTTCTGTGTGTATGACTCGGTCTGTTCTCTGGATATTGCTTTGGATTCTGCTTGGTACCTTCTATGTCTGTTTGGTTTTGACTTCTGCTTTGCCCTGACTATCCGTTCTGTCTCACACCTGGTACTTTACTGATATCTCTGTGTATGACCTCCATTTTGCCTGACTGAGTATTTCTGTATAGTGTCCTGCCATCTCTCAAAGCAGGACACTAAGCCCCACCCCCTTGCAGTCACATGACCGTAGGTCCTGTGACTGCTTGCTAAACTTCAGCGTCCACAGGTCCTGTGCATCTGTACTTTCCAGCTGTACCTGACCCCGGGCCCCCCTACAGTGCGGGTGAGTCCCTGCTCAGCGGAGGCTGCACGCCAGCGCTGACAGGATCCTGACACATACTTCGAGTTTATCAAAGTGTGAGGGATGAAGTAAATTTCTCTCCACTCCTGAAATGTGCCCACACCCTTGGCATTCATTCCCCAGTATCATTGCTTACCTTTAATTAACTCAAGCCCTTTGGAGCTCTTAACACAAGAGAGTTAACTCTGTGCAGGAACAGCCAAATTGGATTCTTTTGTCTGACTCAAACATATGGAGACAGCATGGCACAACAAGTCACAGCAAGGCTCTGATTTATTGAATCTGGAAAATTACCTATAATAACACAATGCAATATCTCTGAGCCTAAACCGAGCACATTCTTGGAACCGGCATTCCTTCTCCCACATGCCTGTGTCCTGCAGCCACCTGTAGCACTCTGCGTTACTGAGTTATAAAGCTACTATGGATTACATATGGTAGGCATATTTGGTCTCTATGTACAGATAAAATCCAGCAGAATCCACTTGCACCATTGCTGGTCAATTCAGAGCTTCGGGCAGAAAGTTAGGAGCCTCCACGGTTCTGGACAGAAAATCATACTCTCAGAGATGGGAGGAGAGAGGCTGCACAAGCCCAGGGGTGGGCAAAAAGTGTGGGAGGGAACATCCTAGGAGATAAGAGACAGCTTCTCATTTTGAGCTTAGTTTTTTTACTGGCTGGATGATCCGTTACCAGATGCAGCCACGAAAACCACGTAACTAAGATTTGGACCGGTGATCCTGCAGTGCCTCCCTGTGGTCACATGCTACATAACACAGTAATTGCAACCTATCTATTCCCTATCCTTGTACTACACTAGATGGACTTAAAGTCTCCCTTCAACCTTAATAACTATGTTACTATGTTACACTTATGACTGTATACCTGTACACTGTTCTTGTAAATATATATCTGTGTATTTATAGTGTGCCTTTTCGGCGATTAAATATAAAATTAATCTTGGGCTGCTCTTTTATCTCGATACACAAATCCCCACGTCTGCACGCTCGGCTGGTTATATTATACACTACCTGGGTTGGTTTCTGACCTGATATAAGCCTGTTGTCGGACGGGGCTTATTTTGAACTAGGAACTGGTAGCAGCATACGGTACTGTGTTAGTGAGGAGCCCTGACAGTGACGGCCGGAAGGTTTATATACTGTATATATCCCCAGCTGGTGATGTATATCCCTCCTCACTGGGAGCTACTCAATAACTCGTATCTATAAGGGAAGCCTTTCCGGCGACTATTTTCACTCGGTGCAGTTCCCTGACTGACCTGGGACAAGTGGTGGCGCCAGAGAGCCAATCCCTGCTGGATCCTTCTCTCCCCTCCCCTGTGGTGAGTGAAGTCGACACCCCCTTTCCCTGTGCGTTTCGTCACAGATTCAAGTTTATCAAGGATACTACTGTTAGGAATACCTGCTATGGATGCAATCATCCTCCAATTTCCAGAATGCTAAGCTTGTATGTCCATACTGGGCGCAGAGCTTTTGCGCACTTGGGTGGTGTCACTACACACGGTGGTGCCTCATGTGTGGAAGTGGTGAGTGATGTGGGAACACGGGACCCAGTGCTTTCTACTTGTTTAGCAAACCAGTAGACATGGGATGCTGTGTCTCCTGAAAATACTTCCTTATGCATGACTCATATCTTACCATATGGTTGCAGCACTTATTTTCAGCATTGTCTGTTGTAAGCCATTGGTAAGAATGTGTGCACTCTGCTGTTCAGGTGAGCAGTCAGTGGCTTTGTACAACAGTGGTCACCAACCTTTTCTGCACCAGGGACCAGCTTCAAGCAAGACCATTTTTACATGGTACCTCTTACACCTCCTACCACAAGGCATAGTGGGGAGGATGCAGATCAAGCAGTCAGTCCTACCACAGTGTCTTCTTCATGCACAGAAGTCTCCAGAGAAGGTCCCTGGGACAAGTCATGTGTGAAGTTATGACTAGTAAATGTGTATCCCAAGGGTCAACTACAGAAAGTCATAAGGGTTTACACCATCTTGGACAATCAAGGACAGAACTCTTTGATCTTTTCAATTTAAAGTAAAATATTTACCCTTGCAATTAGGCACCTGTAGTGGTGTTAGAGAGAGCTCTGGGAGAAGAGCCAATGGACTTATAGTAGATTCTTTTGTGCCGCATGTATACCAACTCAAACCAAGCTCAATTTTTGCGTTTTTTCTTTGTATTTTTGCATTCTGTGCAAGCCGGGGTGTGACCTCCCTCTCCTGAGCTGGAAATTGTATTTAAAGGCTTCCCCTGACTGGTGTCCAATGGTTGGGATCCAGTCCTTTTGTCTGCCCTTATTCACACACTGAGGTCAACTCTTACATATGGCAAGGTTTTTAATATTAGACAGTGTAGGACCGCCCCGATCAGAGTCATCTTGTCGACATTGGGATGACTTTTATGCTATTTTTTATCAAAAACAGTATTACTAAGAACTCTGTATTATTTAAATGCACTTTTCCTTTTTATTTATTTAGTTATAGCAGGGTTTTGCTCATTTTTTTCCTGTAGGTTTTGTATGCACAGAAGTCTGCGGAGAAGGTCTCTGGGACAAGTCGAGTGTGAAGTTATTACTAGTAAATGTGTATCCCAAGGGTCAACCACAGAAAGTTATAAGGGTTTATGCCATCTTGGACAATCAAGGTCAGAACTCTTTGAACTATTCAATTTAAAGTAAAATGCTTACCCTTGTATCTTAGGCCTGTTTCACACATCAGTTTTTTTGTGTCAGCTAAAATCCGCCAAAATGGCGGAAAGCGGATCCGTTGTTAACTGATGTGAACGGATGCCACCGGACCGTTTTTTTGACGGATCCGCCGAATGAAGAAATTTAAAGGTACCGCTGCCCGGGAAGGAGAGAGAGAGAAGAGAGAGAGGAGAGAGAGAGAATTTTTTCTGTCAGCCAGAAATGATTTCAGGGTTAAATTTCCGCCTGACTTCATTCCTCTGGGCATGCACACTATAAAAATGCGGATCCTGCAGCACAAAAAACGTTACTTGGTCCATCCAGGCATCTCGGCGGACGCCAAAAAATTGACGGATCCGCAAAAAAACGGATCCAACGGATGGCCATCCGTCAAGATACGCCGGTAATGCAAATCAATGGGGAAAAAAACGGATCCGCCCCAAAAAACGGCAGATTTTGACTGATGGTCAAAAACGGAAGTGTGAAACAGGCCTTAGGCACCCATAGTGGTGTTAGAGAGAGCTCTAGGAGAAGAGCCAATGGACTTATAGTAGCTTCTTTGGAGAACAATGTGGAAATACTCCTACCCACTCTCATCAAGTGCAACCAGATACCATCCAATAGGAAGGAGGTCATCTCACCAGCAGCTGCTCTTTATTACCCTCATCTAAAGGCTATAGCCAACAAGATACCAGCCTTTGACAACAATGCAGATATCCTAATTCTGCTTGACAGAAACATTTTCCAGCTGCACAAGGTAAGTCAGGAAATCAACAGACCACATGATGTGCCATTTGCCCAATGATTTTATCTAGGCTAGGTTATCATAGGTAATATCTGCATAGATAAAATGACGAGGCCTACAAAGATTTCCTCATTATAAACCAAGGAGAAAACGGAGTGTATATACAGTGCCTACAAGTAGTATTCAACCCCCTGCAGATTTAGCAGGTTTACACATTCGGAATTAACTTGGCATTGTGACATTTGGACTGTAGATCAGCCTGGAAGTGTGAAATGCACTGCAGCAAAAAAGAATGTTATTTCTTTGTTTAATTTTTTTTTAAATTGTGAAAAGTTTATTCAGAGGGTCATTTATTATTCAACCCCTCAAACCACCAGAATTCTGTTTGGTTCCCCTAAAGTATTAAGAAGTATTTCAGGCACAAAGAACAATGAGCTTCACATGTTTGGATTAATTATCTCTTTTTCCAGCCTTTTCTGACTATTTAAGACCCTCCCCAAACTTGTGAACAGCACTCATACATGGTCAACATGGGAAAGACAAAGGAGCATTCCAAGGCCATCAGAGACAAGATCGTGGAGGGTCACAAGGCTGGCAAGGGGTACAAAACCCTTTCCAAGGAGTTGGGCCTACCTGTCTCCACTGTTGGGAGCATCATCCGGAAGAGGAAGGCTTATGGAACTACTGTTAGCCTTCCACGGCCTGGACAGCCTTTGAAAGTTTCCTCCCATGCCGAGGCCAGGCTTGTCCGAAGAGTCAAGGCTAACCCAAGGACAACAAGGAAGGAGCTCCGGGAAGATCTCATGGCAGTGGGGACATTGGTTTCAGTCAATGCCATAAGTAACGTACTCCACCGCAATGGTCTCCGTTCCAGACGAGTCCATAAGGTACCTTTACTTTCAAAGCGTCATGTCAAGGCTCGTCTACAGTTTGCTCATGATCACTTGGAGGACTCTGAGACAGACTGGTTCAAGGTTCTCTGGTCTGATGAGACCAAGATCGAGATCTTTGGTGCCAACCACACACGTGACGTTTGGAGACTGGATGGCACTGCATACGACCCCAAGAATACCATCCCTACAGCCAAGCATGGTGGTGGCAGCATCATGCTGTGGGGCTGTTTCTCAGCCAAGGGGCCTGGCCATCTGGTCCGCATCCATGGGAAGATGGATAGCACGGCCTTCCTGGAGATTTTGGCCAAGAACCTCCGCTCCTCCATCAAGGATCTTAAGATGGGTCGTCATTTCATCTTCCAACAAGACAATGACCCAAAGCACACAGCCAACAAAACCAAGGCCTGGTTCAAGAGGCAAAAAATCAAGGTGTTTGAGTGGCCAAGTCAGTCTCCTGACCTTAACCCAATTGAAAACTTGTGGAAGGAGCTCAAGATTAAAGTCCACATGAGACACCCAAAGAACCTAGATAACTTGGAGAAGATCTGCATGGAGGAGTGGGCCAAGATAACTCCAGAGACCTGTGTCGGCCTGATCAGGTCTTATAAAAGACGATTATTAGCTGTAATTGCAAACAAGGGTTATTCCACAAAATATTAAACCTAGGGGTTGAATAATAATTGACCCACACTTTTATGTTTAAAATTTATTAAAATTTAACTGAGCAACATAACTTTTTGGTTTGTAAGATTTATGCATCTGTTAATAAATCCTGCTCTTGTGTGAAGTTTGAAGGCTCTAACTTATTTGCATCTTATCAAACCTGCTAAATCTGCAGGGGGTTGAATACTACTTGTAGGCACTGTATAAAATGCCAAAATTTATTAATGTCATATCAAAAAGGTCATAGTAATAACAATAAAGTACAAATACAAACAGTAAAAGATACAAAAGGATGGACTGATGGGGAAACCCAAAATAGTGCCCAGCCAGCTTAAAGAGTAAAGTGCCTAGGCAGAAAGCTGCTCCAGTATAATCTCAAAGCCTGCTTATTACAGTGGTAAATCACAAAACAGCACATAGGCAAAATGAATCAGCACTTACCAGTAAGGGGAGCAGGCACAGGGCACCAGAATTAGGATCCTACAGAGGACGCCTCTCCATTACTAAGCCGCGGACTTGATGTCACCGGATAATACAAAGGTGACATCAACCCCACAAATATGAACCCCACTTGCAACCGCTACAGGGCAGGTGGGAAGAGGCGGGCAAAGGGCCAGAATTAGTGCATCTAAAGGTACTGTCGCACTTAGCGATGGACCAGCGATCCTGACCAGCGATATGTCCCGGTCAGGATCGCTGGTACATCGCTAAGTGGTCGCTAGTGAGCTGCCACACAGGCAGATCTCACCAGCGACATCGCAGGGGTAGGGGGTCGCTACTTACCTGTCAGACGCGGCAATCCTGACGTCCTCCCGCCCGCGTCCACGCGTCGCTCGTCTCCACAGCAGGAAGCCCCAGCAGGAAGCTGACGACGAGAAACGGTTCAGGACGTTCTCGCGCGATCAGCGATAAGCAGCGGGGGAGCCGGTCGGAGGCAAGTATCACATGTAGCGATATCGCTAGCAATATCGCTGCTACGTCACAAAATCGGTGACTTTACAGCGATATTGCCAGCGATATCGCTTAGTGTGACAGGCCCTTAATAGATGTGTCTTTTCTGAGGCGGAAGTGGGCTGCTATTTTAGGCTGGAGGGATCAATAACCATGACCCCTTACCAGCCTGAGAATACCAACCCCCAGTTGTCAGCTTTTGCTTGGCTGGCAAAAATGGGAGGGGACCTCATGCTGTTTTTTTAATTATTAATTTCAATAATTTAAAAAAACAGCGTGGTGACCCCTCTATTCTTGACAACCAGCCTTGCTGAAGCTGACACCTGGTTGCCTGGCTGGTTATCAAAATTACAGGGGAACCCATGCTTTTTAAATTTATTTATTCATTTATAGCGCAGGAGCAGGCTGATGAATACTCCCATCAGCCGGCGCCTGCTCTCACTGTTATTAGCGGCAACAGGTGTAGGCTGATGGGAGTACTAGTCAGCCACCGCTTGCTGTCGTTATCAGTTGAATATAATGTTCATCATTCTCCCCTGCTCATGCTGATCACTGGCAGAGCAGGAGAAAATGAATTGAGCCGTCTTCAGCACCCGGCGCCGGGGAACAGCGCTAAGTGCACCGCTGCTTCCTTAGCATGTGTGTGTGATACTGATTTACTTAAATCCCTCAAATCCTTAATCATTTGCAAGGTATTTAGCTGGCTAGCTGTTAGTAGTCAGTGTCAGTTGTAGCTTTGCTTAAAGGGAAGGTGCCATTGAAAAAACTTTTAAACACTAGAGGGAGCCGATGCTGAAATTTGCCATGCAAATCAACTGTACAACTAGCTCACATGACTGCAGTAAATGTGGGTGAGATCTGCTCACGTGTGTGACGTCTTCTCCCCTCCCTTTCTGGTTGTTTGTAAAAAGATAAGACAGGATGAAGTTTAGGATCACAGTATGGAGCCTTTTTGTTGGTGACAGCCTGTGATACTGGCAGACAATGGCAGCACCGATTCTGTTAGTTGGTGCAGCTCACTGCATCATAAGCTGGGGTTACACGCCATGTATTTACATGGCGTGTAACACACACTGGAATTATTCACAGCACATGATACACTACACATGTCTTGACACAGGGCTTAGCGTAGTGTATGGCATGATGGGATTAGAAGCACTGATCTGGGGCATATCATGCATGATGGGATTGGATGCATCTCGTCTGAGGCATATCATTGCGTATGATGGGATTAAATACACTGCCCTGAGGATTATTGCGCATGATGGGGTTATAAACACTGCTCTAGGGCATATTGATCATGATGGCATTAAATACATCGGCCTGGGGCGTTTCGTGCACGATGCAATAAAATACACGGCTCCGGGGCGTATCATGCATGATGGGATTGAATGTATCGGTCTGAGGCATATTATCGCGTATGATGGGATTAGATACACCACTCTGGGGTGTATCATGCATGATGGAATTAGATGTATCGGTCTGAGGCGTATAGCGCATTATGGGATTATATACTCCTCTCTGGGGCGTATCATGCATGATGGAATTAGATGCATTGGTCTGAGGCATATCATCGCGTATGAGGGGATTAGATACACCGCTCAGGGGCGTATCATGCATGATGGGATTAGATGTATCGGTCTGAGGCATATCATCGCATATGCTGGGATTAGATGCATCGGTCTGAGGCATATCATCGCATATGATGGGATTAGAGATACACCGCTCAGGGGCGTATCATGCATTTTGTTGGTGACTGCCAGTGATGCTGACAAGTAGACCGTGTCACCGAGGACAGCCAGCAGCACCAATTCTGTTAATTGGTGCTGCTCGCTGCATAATAAGCTGAGGGTAGAGACGAGGAGTGTATCACGTGCTGCGATTAGATTCGCTTAGAGTAACACATGCTGGATACAGGGCTAAGTGTAGTTTATAACAAGTTGGGATTATATATTGAGCTAAACGAAGTATATCACACAGGATGGGATTAGATATATAGTATCTAATGTATGGGGCAGGGTCACACATTTCTAAGGGAGCAGTGGTGTAATACCTGACTCTGTACCATCCACTATATTACTACTCCCATACAAGTAGACAGAGCGGGGTCACACATTACACCACTACTCCCATAGAAGTGGACGGAGCCAGGTTACATATTACACCACTGCTTCCACATAAGTGGATGGAGCAGAGTCACATATTAAACAACCGATCCCATAGAAGTGGATGGAGCGGAGTCACACATTACACCACTGCTTCCATAGAAGTCGATGGAGTGGAGTCTCACATTACATCACTGCTTTCATAGAAAAAGCCAGAGCGGGCTCACACGTTACACCAATGCTTCCACAGAAGTGGATTGTGCGGGCTCACACTTTACAACACTGCTCCCTTAGAAAAAGAGCAGGGTCACATGTTACACCACTGCTTCCATAATATTGGATGGAGCGGGCGCTCATATTACACCACTGCTCCCATAGAAAAAGGCAGAGCGGCTATAACACATTACACCACTGTTTCCATAGAAGTGGATGGAGGGGGCTCACACATTACAACACTGCTCCCTTAGAAAAAGAGCAGGGTCACACGTTACACCACTGCTCCCATAGTAGTGGATGGAGTGGGCGCTCATATTACACCACTGCTCCCATAGAAAAAGACTGAGCGGGTATAACACAATACACCACTGTTCCCATAGAAGTGGATGGAGCAGTGTCACATATTACAACATTGTTCCAATAGAAGTAGACGGAGGTTACATATTACACCACTACTCCTATAGAATTGGACGGAGTGAGGTCACCCAATAAACCTCTGCTTTCATATAAGTGGATGGAGCGGGGTCATACATTACACCACCACTCCCATAGGAGTGGACGGAGCAGGTCACACACTACAACACTGCTTCAATAGAAGAGCATGGAGCACGGTTGCAATGCAATGGAGCATGCAATGTTGGCCCATTCCTCCATGCAGATCTCCTCTAGAGCAGTGATGTTTTTGGCTTTTCGCTTGGCAACACGGACTTTCAACTCCCTCCAAAGGTTTTCTATAGGGTTGAGATCTGGAGACTGGCTACGCCACTCCAGGACCTTGAAATGCTTCTTACGAAGCCACTCCTTCGTTGCCCTGGCGGTGTGCTTTGGATCATTGTCATGTTGAAAGACCCAGCCACGTTTCATCATCAATGCCCTTGCTGATGGAAGGAGGTTTACACTCAAAATCTCACGATACATGGCCCCATTCATTCTTTCATGTACCCGGATCAGTCATCCTGGCCCCTTTGCAGAGAAACAGCCCCAAAGCATGATGTTTCCACCACCATGCTTTACAGTAGGTATGGTGTTTGATGGATGCAACTCAGTATTCTTTTTCCTCCAAACACGACAAGTTGTGTTTCTACCAAACAGTTCCAGTTTGGTTTCATCAGACCATAGGACATTCTCCCAAAACTCCTCTGGATCATCCAAATGCTCTCTAGCAAACTTCAGACGGGCCCGGACATGTACAGGCTTAAGCAGTGGGACACGTCTGGCACTGCAGGATCTGAGTCCATGGTGGCGTAGTGTGTTACTTATGGTAGGCCTTGTTACATTGGTCCCAGCTCTCTGCAGTTCATTCACTAGGTCCCCCCGCGTGGTTCTGGGATTTTTGCTCACCGTTCTTGTGATCATTCTAACCCCACGGGGTGGGATTTTGCGTGGAGCACCAGATCGAGGGAGATTATCAGTGGTCTTGTATGTCTTCCATTTTGTAATTATTGCTCCCACAGTTGATTTCTTCACTCCAAGCTGGTTGGCTATTGCAGATTCAGTCTTCCCAGCCTGGTGCAGGGATACAATTTTGTTTCTGGTGTCCTTTGACAGCTCTTTGGTCTTCACCATAGTGGAGTTTGGAGTCAGACTGTTTGAGGGTGTGCACAGGTGTCTTTTTATACTGATAACAAGTTTAAACAGGTGCCATTACTACAGGTAATGAGTGGAGGAAAGAGGAGACTCTTAAAGAAGAAGTTACAGGTCTGTGAGAGCCAGAAATCTTGATTGCTTGTTTCTGAACAAATACTTATTTTCCTCCATAATATGCAAATAAAAGGAAAAAAAAACAGACAATGTGATTTTCTGGATTTTTTTTTCTCAGTTTGTCTCCCATAGTTGAGGTCTACCTATGATGTAAATTACAGACGCCTCTCATCTTTTTAAGTGGTGGAACTTGCACTATTGCTGACTGACTAAATACTTTTTTGCCCCACTGTATACTACATTCATACAACATACATACATACTACATACAACATACCTGCTACATATATACTACATTCATACAACATACATACATACATACTACATACATACTACATATATACTACATTCATACAACATACATACATACTACATACATACTACATTCATACAACATACATATATACTACATACATACTACATATATACTACATTCATACAACATACATACTACATACTACATACATATATACTACATTCATACAACATACATACATATATACTACATATATACTACATTCATACAACATACATACATACTACATATATACTACATTCATACAACATACATACATACTACATATTTACTACATTCATACAACATACATACATACATACTACATATATACTACATTCATACAACATACATACATACATGCTACATATATACTACATTCATACAACATACATATATACTACATACTACATACATGCTACATATATACTACATTCATACAACATACATATATACTACATAATACATATATACTACATATATACTACATTCATACAACATAGATATATACTAAATACAACATACATGATACATACTACATACATGCTACATACTACATACATACTACATATATACTACATTCATACAACATACATACATACTACATACAACATACCTGCTACATATATACTACATTCATACAACATACATACATACTACATACATACTACATATATACTACATTCATACAACATACATACATACTACATACATACTACATTCATACAACATACATATATACTACATACATACTACATATATACTACATTCATACAACATACATACTACATACTACATACATATATACTACATTCATACAACATACATACATATATACTACATATATACTACATTCATACAACATACATACATACTACATATATACTACATTCATACAACATACATACATACTACATATATACTACATTCATACAACAAACATACATACTACATATTTACTACATTCATACAACATACATACATACATACTACATATATACTACATTCATACAACATACATACATACTACATACATACTACATACAACATACATGCTACATATATACTACATTCATACAACATACATATATACTACATACATGCTACATATATACTACATTCATACAACATACATACATACTACATACATACTACATATATACTACATTCATGCAACATACATACATACTACATACATACTACATATATACTACATTCATGCAACATACATACTACATACAATACATTCATACAACATACATATATACTACATACATACTACATACATACTACATACAATACATTCATACAATACATACATATAGACATACAGTACATATAACATAGAGTACATACTCACCATCACTTGTCACTTTGATCCCCGAAGCCAGTGTCATCTATGAAAAAATATGAAAATAACAAACAAGCCATATACTCCCTGATCCGCAGAAATCCACGAGGGTCCCACGCCGATTTCCTGTGGAGAAAAGCAGCATCAGCTGATGCAATCGCTCTCTAGGGGCTTCAATAATCCAATGTCGGAAGGTAGGTATCCTTCCGCACTGTATTCCTCCGCCACTGTAAAAAAATAGTCCCTAGTCATGTATGTAGTATATATGTATGTTGTATGAATGTAGTATCTATGTTGTATGAATGTAGTATGTATGTAGTATGTATGTAGTATGTATATATATAAATATATATTTTTTTTACATTCAACACATTAGCCGGATGATGGGACTACTACTGTCCCATCATTGGCTAATGTGTCAATCACTGTCAGTGTAGCAGGCATCGCCCAATGGCACAGACACAAGACCCTTGGCAGGCCCGCACAGACCACCGACAGCCGGCACAGGCCCCCGAGAGGCCCGTACAGACCACCGGCAGCCGGCACAAGCCCCTGGCAGGCCCGTACAGACCACCAGCAGCCAGCACAGGCCCCCGGCAGCCGGCACAGACCACCGACAGCCGGCACAGGCCCCCGAGAGGGCCGTACAGACCACCGGCAGCCGGCACAGGCCCCCCGAGAGGGCCGTACAGACCACCGGCAGCCGGCACAGGCCCCCGAGAGGCCTGTACAGACCACCGACAGCCCGCACAGGCCCCACCCGCACACACAGACACGCACAGTGTCCGCCCACGCACCGCCCACACTCCCGAAAGGGTTTTTTTAATTCCGATATTTCTGTCCCATTGACTTTAATGGGACTTCCGGAATCGGAATCGGCGATACCCGATACTTTTTTTAGATCGGCCGATCCAATCCGATCCGATATTTTTCAATATTGGGTGGTATCGCTCAACACTACACACCACAGTATCTCTGTGCTTGATTGACCAGCAAACTCGCCTGACCTTAAACCCATAGACAATCTATGGGGTATTGTCAAGAGGAAGATGGGAGACACCAGACCCAACAATGCAGATGAGCTGAAGGCTGCTATCAAAGCAACCTGGGCTTCCATAACACCTCAGCAGTGCCACAGGCTGATCGCCTCCATGCCACGCCACATTGATGCAGTAATTGATGCAAAAGGAGACTCTACCAAGTATTGAGTGCATTTACTGAGCATACATTTCAGTAGGCCAACATTTCAGATTTTAAATCATTTTTCAAGCTGGTGTTATAACGTATTCTAATTTACTGAGATAATGACATTTTGGTTTTCATTGGCTGTAAGCCATAATCATCAACATTAACAGAAATAAACACGTGAAATAGATCACTCTGTAATGACTATATAATATATGAGTTTCACTTTTTGTATTGAAGAACTGAAATAAATTAACTTTTTGATGATATTCTAATTTTGTGAGATGCACCTGAATTTATCCTAACACTTGATAGATAAAAATGTCATGTGTAGTCAGACAACATGTAATTTACTAAGCTCTTTCAATACTGACAGCACTCAGAGGAATAAAAAGACGGAGATCACAAAATGGATCACACAGACCACAAACCTCCAATTATTAAGCACTCTGTTGCTGGACAATAACTTATTGCAGAGCACAAAGCAATCTATTGTTTAGATTATTTTTCTTGCTGGGGGTCTTAGGGTTAAACGTGTCCATTTCATTCTAGTAGCGCACATGAAATATTTCAGCTTTGAGTAAATTAGTTTACTTCACAAAGACTCCATCAAGTATTCTGGGAATAGAATTGATCCCATGGATAATTAAGCAGTTTTATCCTTCTAAGTTGTCTGAATGATTTTGTTGATCTAATTTGTATTTCTTCCATTCATTACAACAACAATATTATTGTCCAAGAAAACTTATCATTGTAAAGAAATTATTGCCACTTTTCAGCTTCTAGAGAACACACATCAAACACTGTCCCACGGGCAAAATCTGGTTTGTAGGGTAATTATATTTGGCTGGCAACGCCGGCACCTTCCCTTATTATACTGTATGCAGCACTATGTGTGGCTCATTATCCTATATGGAGGACTATGTGGGGCCCATTATTCTGTATGGCGGTCTATGTGGGGCCTAATATTCTGTCATGAGGACTATGTGGGGCCCAGTATTCTGTAATGAGAATTATGTGGGGCCCAATATTTTGTATGAAGGACTAAATGGGGCCCAACATTCTGTGAGGAGGACTATGTGGGGCCCAATGTTCTGTAAGGATGACTATGTGGGGCTCAATATACTGTATGGAAGTTTATGTAAAGCCCAATATTCTGTATGGAGGGCTATGTGGGGCATATTATACTGTATGGAGCACTATGTGGGGTCCTTTATTCTGTATGGAAGACTATGTGGGGCCATTATACTGTATGGAGGACTATGTTGGGTCCATTATTCTGTATGGAGTACTATGTTGGGTCCATATTCTGTATGGAGGACTATGTGGGGCATATTATACTGTATGGAGGAGTATGTGGGGTCAAGGTTAGCCAGTGACTTTGTCCAAGTTTTTTTCTTGGCTTTCTCTGCATTTCAGTTTGACATCCCTGTTCTAGAGACAGGAAACATTTTTTGATTCTCAAGATACAATAGATACAAAATAAAAGTAAAACCTGCAGTATACAAAAATGTAATGTTGCATCTTGATAAATGTATTCTATTCAACATTTACTTAATGCTTTTTTCTGGTCTTCTGAAACCAAATTTAACTTTCCTAAATACGACACAGTCAGAGTCAATGTAGCCCCCAATAAGGTTCTGTATCAGGTAGAGATTAGTGATGATTGAAGTCTGGAGCTGATCTATAATCACCTGTCATTTACTGTGATTAACATCATTTCCTCTACTGTCTATTAATAAAATAGTATCATTTAAGGTTAAAATCATTTTTGTATAAGTTGGTTGGCAATATTTTAAAATGAAGACATTAATTGAATACTTATACCCCTAGTTAAAAGTTAGGAGGCAGCATTTGCAAAAGCAACAAATTCAGATTAAGGGCTCATGCAGGAGTGGGCAATGATGGAGGTGATGGGGAAGAACAATGATTGGGATGGTGGTGAGGGCAATGATGGAGAGGGAAAAGATGGAGGTGGTGGAGAGGGCAATGATGGAGGTGGTGGAGAGTACAATAATGGATGTGGGGGAGAGGACAATGATGGGATGCAGCAGAGGGGGAGGAAGACAATGAGGGATGTGGGGATTGGGATGGGAGTAAGGGGAACTAACAATGAACTTATGGGGAGGGGGAAGAGGACATTAGATATGGATGTAAAATGAATTGGGTGGTGGAGGAGGGTGCTACACCCCTGATAGCATTATAATGAATTGTGAGATGGGGGATGATGCTATTAGGGCCTTAAAATTTATTGGAGAATGGGTGAAGAGGGGGTAAGGTGCATAGGACCCTTTATAATGAATTGAAAGGTGGGAGAAGTATCTGACAGGGACTTGTAATGAATTGAGAGGTGGCAGAGAATCTTCAGTACCTGATATCGACTTTTCCCACCCCCAAATTCATTATGATGCTATCAAGCACTTATACTGAATGGGACACAGGACAGGCTAAGGCTATGTGCACACGTTCAGGATTTGAAGGAGAAAAGTCTGATGCATATCCTAATGTTTTGGCAGGAAGAAGGCTGCATAAAAAACATTTATTTTTTGCCACGTTTTCGCCATGCATTCTTTGCATATTTTCCCCCACTCATTAGTGTGAGTGAAATAAACTGCAAGTATTGACATTGTGCAGATTTTAATCTACTGCAGATCTGCAAGGATAAAATATGTAACGTGTGCAATAGGCTTCAGGGATCTCATTTACTTTGCTTGTACTGTAAAACCTTACATATTTTCCATGTGCACATAGCCTTACAGTTAATTGGGGAGAGTCACAGACTGAATCATTTACAGTGTGTACAGAAAGTATTCAGACCCCTTTAAATTTTTCACTCTTTGTTTCATTGTAGCCATTTGGTAAATTCAAAAAAGTTCATATTTTTTTCTCATTAATGTACTCTGCACCCCATCTTGACTGAAAAAAAAACAGAAATGTAGAAATTTTTGCAAATTTATTAAAAAAGAAAAATTGAAATATCACATGGTCATAAGTATTCAGACCCTTTGCTCAGTATTGAGTAGAAGCACCCTTTTGAGCTAGTAAAGCCATGAGTCTTCTTGGGAATGATGCCACAAGTTTTTCACACCTGGATTTGGGGATCCTCAGCCATTTTTCCTTGTAGATCCTCTGCAGTTCCATCAGGTTGGATGGTGAACATTGGTGGACAGCCATTTTCAGGTCTCTCCAGAGATGCTCAATTGGGTTTAGCTCAGGGCTTTGGCTGGGCCATTCATGAATAGTCAGAGCTGTTCTGAAGCCACTCCTTTGTTATTTTAGCTGTGTGCTTAGGGTCATTGCCTTGTTGGAAGGTGAACCTTCCGCCAAGTCTGAGGTCCAGAGCACTCTGGAAGAGGTTTTCATCCAGGATATCTCTGTACTTAGCTGCATTCATGTTTCCTTCAATGGCAACCAGTTGTCCTGTCCCTGCAGCTGAAAAACACCCACATGGCATGATGCTGCCACCAACAAGTTTCACTGTTGAGATTGTACTGGGCAGGTCACGAGCACTGCCTGGTTTTCTCTACATATACTGCTTAGAATTATAATCATAAAGGTCTATCTTCGTTTTTCAGACCAGAGAATCTTATTTCTCATAGTCTGGGAGTCCTTCATGTGTTTTTGAGCAAACTCTATGAGGGCTTTCATATGTCTTGCACTGAGGAGAGGCTTCCGTTGGGCCACTCTGCCATAAAGGCCCAACTAGTGGAGGGCTGCAGTGATAGTTTACTTTTTGGAACTGTCCCCCATCTCCCTGTCGCATATCTGGAGCTCAGCCACAGTGATCTTGGGGTTCTTCTTTACCTCTCTCACCAAGGCTCTTCTTCCACGATTGCTCAGTTTGGCTGGATGGCAAGGTCTAGGAAGACTTCTGGTGGTCCCAAACGTCTTCCATTTAAGGATTGTGGAGGTCACTGTGATCTTAGGAACCTTGAGTACTGCAGAAATTCATTTGTAACCTTGGCCAGATCTTTGCCTTGCCAAAATTCTGGCTCTGAGCTCCTTGGCCAGTTCCTTTGACCTCATGATTCTCATTTGGTCTGACAAGCACTGTGAGCTGTGAGGTCAGACAGGTGTGTGCCTTTCCAAATCAAGTCCTATCAGTTTAACACCCTTAACCCCCAAGGGTGGTTTGCACGTTAATGACCGGGCCAATTTTTACAATTCTGACCACTTTCCCTTTATGAGGTAATAACTCTGGAATGCTTCAATGGATCCTGGTGATTCTGACATTGTTTTCTCGTGACATATTGTACTTCATGTTAGTGGTAAAATTTCATTTATATAACTTGCATTTATTTGTGGAAAAACTGGAAATTTGGCAAAAATTTTGAAAATTTCACAATTTTCCAACTTTAAATGTTAATGCCCTTAATTCACAGAGATATGGCACATAAAAAACTTAATAAGGAACATTTCCCACATGCTTACTTTACATCAGCACAATTTTGGAACCAAAATTTATTTTGTTAGGAAGTTATAAGGGTTAAAAGTTGATCAGCCATTTCTCATTTTTACAACACCATTTTTTTTAGGGACCATATCACATTTGAAGTTACTTTGAGGGGTCTATATGATAGAAAATACCCAAAAGTGACACCAAAAGCGACACCAATCTAAAAACTGCACCCCTCAAGGTGCTCAAAACCACATTAAAGAAGTTTATTAACCTTTCAGGTGCTTCACAGGAATTTTTTGAATGTTTAAATAAAAATGAACATTTAATTTTTTTTACAAAAAAATTACTTCAGGTCCAATTTTTTTATTTTACCAAGGTGTGAGGCAGCGACCAGAGTCATATGTGAGGGTCGCTATGTGTCCCCCAGAATGTGCTCAGAAGCATATTAGATCTGCTGGAGTGCCCTGTCATCACAGCAGTATGCCTGTGACTCACAGGGCAGAATAAAAGTGAGTTTGAGCCTGGTCAAGTTATTTGGACCAAGGAGTTTATTCAGGAAAACCCGGTATGGGCTTTTATTTTTTAAACGGACTGCAGGAAGGTAGTGGGGTCCGGGCCGGTCCATTTCATCCAGCCCAGGTCTTATAAGTGGCCTATGGCCACAGACTGGAGAAAGGAAAAAAACCCCTGCAGAAAGGGTTTTGGGTGTGTCAGTTCTGACTTGCACAGAGAGAGAGCAGTGGTCTGCAGAGCGTTCCCTATGTGAGGCAACACAGGGCCAAACTGAGCCAGGAGGTCTGGCACCCCGTTATCACCCAGGCAGCACAGTCGCTCACGGCAACTGGCCACGGACTGTTTTGTTGCTTCCCGGCTGCGATCCGGAGGATACAGCGTGTTGTGCACTGTGAGTGTTTTTTTGTGGACATTAAACACATTTTTTTGTTTGAACTTGCTGGGTCACTGCCTCATCTCTGCACCACTGCTTTACACTTGGTGGAGAATGCGGGCAGTGTGAACTGAGGCATACCCAAAGCATGCTGCAGCTAAAGTCGACTGATAAGAGGAAGGAAATACTGAGACAGTTGGCCGCCTTGCTGGTGCGACAGCAGAAGCTGCAAGAGGAGCAGCAGCAGCAGCTACATGAGCAGCAACAGACCAACAATTTAATTCTGCAGCAGATTGCGACTCTGCAAGAGGCAGGTTCACCAGCCACCACATACAGATCGGAAGCCCGGTACAAGGTCCGCTCAGGGCTGAGGAAGAACGCACCTGAGGACGACATGGAGGCTTTTCTCACCATTTTTGAAAGAACTGCAGAGCGGGAGAACTTGCCGGTGGCTCAGTGGGCTGAGGTGGTGTCCAACTTCTTGACGGGAGATGCACAAAAGACCTACCTGGACCTCAGTCGGAACGATGCCCTGGACTATGGGAAGCTGAAAGGTGAGATCCTTGCCCGACTGGGGGTTAATACATATGTGCGGGCCCAATGGGTGTTCCAGTTGTCCTTTTCTGAGACTCGCCCTGCCCGGTCTCAAGCCTATGACTTACTGCAACTGGTTAAAAAATGGCTACAGCCTGAGACTTTAACCCTGATCCAGATGGTAGAGAGGGTGGTGGTCGACCGGCTGGTGAGGGCCCTGCCAGCTGCCATACAACGTTGGGTGAGGCAAGTGGACCTGGGCACTGGACCAGGTGGTAGGCCTGGTTGAGCGGTATACAGCCACTCAAGACTTTATATGGGACACTGCCCCACTTCTGCTGTCAAGTAAGGCCCCGTCAGCTCAGGAGCCTGGGAAAAGTCTACAACCCTCCATCAAGGCCAATACGGATCGTGCCCATACTGAGGGGATATCTTGGAAGGAGAGTGTCACCTGCCCCATGTCCCCTAGCCTAGCCCCAAGGTTCCCTCGGGCCCCAGTCCTTAAGTGTTGGCGGTGCCAAGAGCCTGGGCATGTGATTGCTAACTGCCCCCTAACAACTGAACCCATGGACTGCCGGTATACCCACCGTGTATCAATGTATGCCCAGCCAGTCTGCACTGCCACTACAGACCCTGCCGGTACTGAACCTCAGCGGTGTGAGGTACTTGTCAATGGGTACCAGACAGACGCTCTCTTGGACTCTGGGAGTTTGGTGACCCTGACACACGGGTCCCAGGTTGCCGGGGATAGACCTAATGGACGGAAGGTGGGGGTAGTGTGCATACATGGGGACCTCCATGTTTACCCGACTGAGGTCAGGTTCACCGCACCGTGTGGGGAGATAAAACATGTGGTGGGAGTGGTAAAGACACTTCCGTATGGGACTGTATTAGGAAGAGACTTTCCCCTGTTCTGGTCCCTATGGGAGACCAGGGTTAACCCTCTCAGGGTAAAAAGTATTCCGGGAGCTGAACCTGAAGATCCCGAGTCAGGGATACCTGCCATAGGGGTCACCAATATAGGGACAGAGTGTAACCCCTATAGGTTTCCCCTAGAGGTGTTGGCAGGAGAATGTGAGGAGAACTCAACTGAGCTGGAGGTGTCACATGGTAAGTTTGGGACTGCCCAGCTCCAGGACCCCACTTTGACCCGGGCTAGGGAAAGAGTAATCGTGGTAGATGGGGTGGCTCAACAACCTGGTGCAGAGAGGGAGTTTCCCCGGATGGAGATCGACCAAGAGTTACTGTACAGGGTTGATAAAATCAGGGATGAGGTAGTAGAACAGCTGGTGGTGCCTCAACCCTATCGTCGGGAGGTGCTCAATATGGTTCACGCTCACATGCTGGGAGGGCATTTGGGGGCAAAAAAGATGCTAGAGAGCATATTGCAGCGGTTTTTCTGGCCTGGGGTCTATGTTGAGGTCAAAAGGTATTGCGACACATGTCCGCAATGCCAAATAACCTCACCCACCACAAACTACAGGAGTCCTTTGGTGCCTCTGCCCATTATAGAGGTACCTTTTGAGCAGATGGCGATGGATCTGGTAGGACCATTAGTAATGTCCGCCCGGGGCCACCAGCACATATTAGTAGTCGTAGATTACGCCACCCGGTACCCAGAGGCAATACCACTCCGCCACACTTCGGCTAAGCAGCCCGCGAACTATTCACAATGTTGTCACTTAGGGCTACCCAAGGAGATCCTTACTGATCAAGGTACTCCATTTATGTCTAAGTTGACCAAGGAGCTGTGTAAGCTACTTCAAATCAAACAGCTATGCACGTCGGTGTACCATCCACAAACCATCGGGTTGGTGGAGAGGTTTAATAAGACCCTCAAAGCCATGCTAAAAAAGGTAATCGCCAAGGATGGAAGGGATTGGGACATGTTACTGCCCTATCTAATGTTCGCCATTCGCGAGGTACCGCAGGCGTTAACAGGGTTCTCCCCGTTTGAGCTATTTTATGGCAGGCACCCAAGAGGATTGCTAGATGTAGCCAAAGAGACATGGGAACAGGAACCCACTCCACATAAGAGTGTCATTGAGTATGTGACAAAAATGCAGGATCGGATTGCCATCGTGCGACCCATAGTGAAGGAGCATCTGTTGAATGCCCAGGCCGCTCAGAGCCACACATATAATAAAAGGGCCACGGTCAGGACCTTTAAAGAAGGAGACCGGGTGTTGGTACTAGTAACCACCCCAGAGAGTAAACTCATGGCCACGTGGCAAGGGCCTTATGAGATACAGGGAAAAGTAGGGGAAGTAAATTCTAAGGTGTACCAACCTGGGAAAAGGAAACCCAAGCAGCTGTACCATGTAAACCTGTTAAAGGCCTGGAAGGACCGAGAATGTTTGCTTACAGAGGCGACGCTGGTCATACAAACGGGGGTCCCTCTGGCTATGGCCAAGGACCCAGCTGGGTGTGAGGTAAAAGTAAATTACGCCCTCACAAAATAGTAGCGACGGGAGGCTCGAGCTTTAGTGCAGCAGAATACGGATGTATTCTCAGAGCTGCTGGGATGAACCTCGGTGATACAGCATGACATTATCACCGAGCCCCAGGTTAGGGTACGGATGAAACCATACGGAGTGCCAGAAGCCAAGAGGCAAGTGATAGCAGCTGAAGTGAAGCAAATGCTTCAGTTGGGAGACATTGAAGAGTCCCGGAGTGAGTGGGCTAGCCCCATTGTGCTAATATCGAAACCGGACGGGTCGTTACGCTTCTGTAATGACTTCAGGAAGTTAAATGAGGTGTCAAAATTTGACCTCTACCCAATGCCACGGGTGGAAGAGCTAATTGAAAGGCTGGGAAAGGCCCAGTACTTCACCACGCTCTACCTCACTAAAGGGTACTGGCAGGTTCCCCTGTCAGAATCGGCTAAAGAGAAGACCGCATTTATCACGCCAGGGGGTCTGTTTCACTATGTTGTTTTATCCTTTGGGTTACATGGGGCTCCGGCCACATTCCAGAGGCTGACGGACATAGTATTAGAACCTCATCGGAAATACGCATCGGCCTATTTAAATGACATAGTCATCTTTAGTACTAACTGGGAGACCCAACTGTCCCAGGTACAAGCTGTGTTAGACTCGCTCTGAGTCACGGGTTTAACAGCAAACCCAAAGAAATGTGCGATAGGGCTCACGGAAGCTTAGTACTTGGGTTACGTGATCGGTCGCGGGGTGATCAAACCCCAAGTAAACAAGATTGAGGCCATCCAAAACTGTCCCAAGACCTTAAGTACTAAGCAGGTGAGAGCCTTCCTTGGCATCACTGGTTACTACCGCCGGTTTATACCCAATTTTGCGGGGGAATCAGCACCCCTAATGTACCTCTTAAAAGGTAAAAGGACCGTGATGGTCCGATGGAATCCTCAGGCGGAAAAAGCATTCTAGTCCCTAAAGTCGGCGTTGTGTGGACAGCTGGTCCTCATCAGCCCCGACTTCAAATAGACCTTTATTGTACAAACTGATGCCTCGGAGGTAGGTCTAGGAGTGGTGTTGTCGCAAGAGGTGAACGGGGATGAGCATCCAGTCACCTACTTGAGCAGGAAACTGACCCCGGCAGGAAAAATTATAGCGTAGTGGAGGAGTGCTTGGCGATTAACTGGGCCTTGGAGTCCCTACGCTATTATTTGCTCGGGCATCAGTTTCATTTGGTAACAGACCATTCCCCCCTAGTCTGGATGAGAAACGCAAAAGAGAGGAATGCCCGAGTCACCAGATAGTTCCTGTCCCTACAAAATTCAGTTTCTCAGTGGAAAAATGGGGCGGGGAAAGCACTGGGAAATGCAGATGCCCTATCACGGGCCCCCTGTATGGTAACAAATGTTCAACCACACAAGATTGAACAGAGGGGGGTTTGTGAGGCAGTGACCGGAGTCATATGTGAGGGTCACTATGTGTCCCCCAGAATGTGCTCAGAAGCATATTAGATCTGCTGGAGTGCCCTGTCATCACAGCAGTGTGCCTGTGACTCACAGGGCAGAATAAAAGTGAGTTTGAGCCTGGTCAAGTTATTTGGACCAAGGAGTTTATTCAGGAAAACCCGGTAGGGGCTTTTATTTTTGAAACGGACTGCAGGAAGGTAGTGGGGTCCGGTCCGTTTCCTCCAGCCCAGGTCTTATAAGTGGCCTATGGCCACAGATTGGAGAAAGGAAAAAAAACCCTGCAGAAAGGGTTTTGGGTGTGTCAGTTCTGACTTGCACAGAGAAAGAGCAGTGGTCTGCAGAGCGTTCCCTATGTGAGGCAACACAAGGTCAAACTGAGCCAAGAGGTCTGGCACCTTTTCTTACGCGGGCAGCACGGTCGCTCACGGCAACTGGCCATGGACTGTTTTGTTGCTTCCCGGCTGTGATCCGGAGGATACAGCGTGTTGTGCACTGTTTTTTTTGTGGACATTAAACACATTTTTTTGTTTGAACTTGCTGGGTCACTGCCTCATCTCTGCACAGCGTGGACCCCGCTGCTTTTCAAAGGGTAACAGGAGACATTGGACCCCAAAAGTTATTGTGAAAGTTGTCCTGAGTACGCTTATACTTGATATGTGGGGGGGAACCACATGGCAGAGCTCGGAAGGGAAGGAGCGGCAATTGACTTTTTCAATGCAAAATTGGCTGGAATTGAGATCGGACACCATGTCGCGTTTCGAGAGCCCCTGATGTGCCTAAACAGTGGAAACTCCCCACAAATGACCCCATTTTGGAAACTATACCCTCCCAAGGAACTTATCTAGATGTGTGGTGAGAACTTTAAACCTCAAAGGGCTTCACAAAAGTTTATAATGTACAGCCATAAAATTACAAAATCATATTTTTTTCCACAAAAATGATCTTTTCACCCCAAATTTTTATTTTCCCAAGGGTAACAGTAGAAATTGGACTCCAAAAGTTGTTGTGCAATTTGTCCTGAGTAGGCTGATACCCCATATGTGGGGTATAAACCACTGTTTGGGCGCATGGCAGAGCTTGGAAGGGAAAGAGCAACGTTTGACTTTTTCAATGCAGAATTGGCTGGAATTGAGATCAGACGCCACGTCGCCTTTGGAGAGCCCCTGATGTGCCTGAACAGTGGAAACCCCTCAATTCTAACTCCAACCCTAACCCCCAACACACCCCTAACCCTAATCCCAACCCTAGCCCTAACCCTAACCCTAATGGGAAAATGGAAATAAATACTTTCTTTAATTTTATTACTTTTCCCTAACTAAAGGGGAGATAAAGGGGGTTTGATTTACTATTTATAGTGGGTTTTTATACTTGGCAGCTGTCACACGCTAAAAGACGCTTTTTATTGCAAGAAATAGTATTTGCATCAACACATTTTGAGAGCTATCATTTTTCCATATTTTGGCCCACCGAGTCATATGAGGTATTATTTTTTGTGGGACGAGTTGACATTTTTATTGGTACCATTTTCGGGCACATGACTTTTTTGATTGCTTTTTATTACGATTTTTGAGATACAGAATGAACAAAAACCAGCAATTCAAGGATTTCTTTGGGGGGGAAGGGTTTACACCATTCCACGTGTGGCAAAATTGGTAAAGCAGTTTTATTCTTCGGGTTAGTACGATTATAGCGATACCTCATTTATATCTTTTTTTATGTTTTGGTTCTTTTAAAAACTAAAAACAATTTTATATAAAAAATAATTCCACAAGCTATAAGGTTTTTTTAATTTTTTCGTTGCTGATGCTGTATTGCAGCACGTTTTTTGCGGGACAAGATGACGTTTTCAGCGGTAGCATGTTAATTTATATCTGTCTTTTTGATCGCGTGTTATTGCACTTTTTGTTCAGCGATATGATGATAAAGCATTGTTTTTTGCCTTGTTTTTTGTTTTGAAGGGATTCACAAAAGGAGTTAACTAGTGGGGCAGTTTTATAGGGTGGGTCATTACGGATGCGGCGTGCATGCGCCGCTAATGCCAGCACTCATTGGTCCATTCGGACCATGTGACCGATCACGGGGGCTATTTGAAGGTCCATTTCCACACCTGCGTCATCCCCTTGATAAAGCGGCGTTGCGAGCCAGCGAAACGCGTGTCGGGGCGGACATTTGGACGGGGGACTCTTCTATTACTGCCACCTTACCATGGTAAGCTCCTGCGCCATACACATAACTTTGATGGGAATTTTTTCCAGCGTTACTATGGGTCTTAGCATGGGTTTTTATACCGGGAGGTGTTACTCTATGGGATTTTTTATTACCCATATTTGACTTACATATGCCAGTCCTCCTTCTTTTTCCGCATTTGTACTGATCTTGGATTGCATTGTGTATTATGTATTGTTACGCTCTATGTGTGATCTTATATGCTTAATATCTAATAAAGTCTGTTACTTTTTTACATACTTTATCACCTTTGACTCCTATTTTTCTCGTGATGTTTGATATGTTCTTGGAGTGGGTGTAGTTCTTGTATTGGGACAGTCCACCACTGTGTGAACTTATTTTCCCATTCTTTATGTGTTAACATGCAGCTGGAGGTGTTTTTATTGATTACTTCTGTGTTATTCACAGTCTTTTCCAGCTTTGTTATGGACTTCCAAGCACGCGATGGTACTTGGCGTGCCCAAATTGACGAAGTATTCCAAGGCAGTACAGATGGGTCTAATGATGGGTCCAACAAGAAATTACAAGAGGCAATTTTTCAGTTTAAAGATCTTTTAAAAAAACGGACTAAAGTCTGGTGGAACCACGAGTTCCTTGATAAGTATATCAAATCTGATCTCATACCCTGGGGTTTACGTATTCAAGTGTTTCCGTCTTTCCCCATCTCTGATGGTAGTTTTAAAAATCGATGGGAGGAACTAACGAATACGTGTTACAAGGGTTTTATGACTTTGCTAAAAGAAATGAATCAAGGTACCCTGGAGGTATTAGAATCCGATATAGAAAAATTACAAGTGATCCTAAGGAAGGACATGTCGAGTGAGGCCCTCAAAAAACTTAATGATGATGTGGACGCTGACCTGCAAAAATTGGCTCAGGAGATTCAAACAGCAAAGTCCAAAAAATTCAAACGAGACATCCAGGACAAATTGTTGTCCAGGGTTTACCATTAGCGTAACATGACGGAACGTTCTCGTTCAAGGTATAGAAATACGTCATACTCCAGGTCAAGATCCGCCTCTGCCCGGTCCAACCGGTCAACTAATGAGGGATCAACCTCCAATCCCCCATAAAATGAGGGCACTTCGACACATGACCCTGGAAACAAGAGGGTCATGACTCGTCAGTTATCCAAAAATAAGGACTCTGGGGGCAGGCCTAACCAGACTGGATCCCAGGGAGGATTACAGGTAGTGAATCTCTCTCAGCACATTCTATCAGACACTCAATTAGAAGTTTTAAGCAGAGGTCTTACTTTTTCACCTACTAATCAATTTATTTTACAGCCTTGAAAGACCTTCAGCTGTTTTCCCGTAAGCTTCTGCTCAAAAAACTCCATGGCCGGGGTCGACCGTCGGAATCATTAAGTGACATCGAGATGGAAGCTTTGCGTAATCTTGAGGATCTTCTTGAGGAACAGATTACATCATCAACAAGTAGGTTTCCATCATCTTTGTTACCTAGATCAACACGATTTTCCCCCATTGTCTCTTTGCCCAGCAATTGATATTTTTACAAAACTCGTTGCTGAGGATTTTAAAAAACTATCAACTAAATGCAGACATGACAATCTTACACATGAACAGCGCCGGGCCTTGACTGATTTACAGTCTCTTCCCAACGTTGTCTTCAAGCCTGCTGATAAGGGGGGGAATATCGTTGTTTGGTCTAGTGACAAATATGAACGGGAAGCGTTCAGGCAACTCAACGATTCTTGTACATATACAAAATTAGCTTACAACCCTTTACCTTCCTTTTCGATTGAGCTTCAAAATATCTTAGTGAAGGCCTATGAGTCTAACATCATTACCAAAAAGGTATTGGAGGGGATAATTGTTAAATCCCCCATGATCCCGACGTTCTACCTCCTGCCGAAAATCCACAAGGATGCCCTCAACCCCCCGGGACATCCTATTGTGTCTGGAAATGGCGGACTTTGCGAGATGGCTTGTAAGTTTATCGATTTTTATTTAAAACCCATTGTAGAGACTTTGCCGTCCTTTGTCCGTGACACAACGGACGTCCTGGCACAGGTTGATGGCATCCTTGTGGAGAAAGATAAGCTTTTGGTGACTGCTGACGTGAAGTCTTTGTATACGTGCATCGACCACTTTCATCGCCTGAAAGCGGTCCGTCTCTTCCTGGGGTCGTCCGATCTGGATGGCTCTATGTGTGAGATAGTCCGCGAGCTGCTCCGCTATGTCCTTACCCACAACCTTTTTGTCTTTAAAGACAATTTTTAACTACAGAGGCGTGGCAAGGCCATGGGCGCGGCCTGTGCGCCCGCATACGCTAATCTCTTCCTGGGATCCTGGGAGAGATCCTTGTTTGGTGAAGGGGGCGCGCCGGCCGCCTCCCATGTGCTGTGCTGGCTTAGGTATATCAACGATGTTCTGGCGCAGCAGCTCGGGGATTTTATGACCTATTTGAATCAAAACTCTTAACATCCGTCTGACCTATGCGTACAGTAATACCAAAGTGGATTTTCTGGACATCTCCTTGGAGGTTGACTCTACAGGTCGCTTCCGAACGGATGTTTTCAGAAAACCCACATCACGACATCAGTAAATTCATTAATCCATGCTGGGTCAGCCCACCATCCTGCCACAATAAGGGCCGTCCCGGTCGGACAATTTCTCAGGATGAGACGGATCTGCTCCTCTGATAGTGCCTTTGAAGCTCGGGCTGCTGACCTGAAAAATTGTTTCAGGGCCCGTGGTTACAGTGGTAGATGCATTAGGCAGGGATATGACCGTGCAAGAAGGACTCCACGCGGCACTCTCCTGTATACTACTAAGATTGTTGGACAGACGCGTGTTGATGGACCTACACGCTTCATTACTACTTTTAACCATGAATGGTTTAATAAGAGGAAGATCCTTGTTAAACATTGGAATGTTCTAAAGATCGAACCCTCTCTGGGCTCCACTCTGGGTGACCTACCCTCTACGACTTATCGACGTTCTAAAAATCTAAACAACCTTCTTGTTAGGAACCACTATGTCCCTACTCCTAGGACACTGTTTGGAACTCGTGAACCCGTTCCAGGCTTTTTTCCGTGTGGCCATTGCCTTGCTTGCACCAATGTCCTGCGCTGCTCCACTTTCACATCCTCTGATGGGGCTAAAACTTTTGACATACGCCAGCGTATATCCTGTGGCAGCACTAATGTCATTTATTATGCCACGTGTGGCTGCCCCAGGATATATGTCGGGCTTACCACGAGAGAACTGTGTATACGTGTTCGGGACCATGTGCGGGACATTGGCGCAGCAAGGTCTGTTTCTGATTCCTCGGATCTGAAGACAATACCTCGCCATTTTAAGGATCATCATAATAGCGAGGTTGGAACGCTCAGAGTCCAGGGAATCGATATCCTCCATTTGGGCATACGGGGTGGTGATAATCGGAAGCTATTGGCCCAGATGGAGGCTAGATGGATCGTCAGACTTGACACTATGGCGCCCAAAGGCCTAAATGAGTCCTTAAGTTTTGCCTCCTTTTTATAGTGTGTTGTATTCCTTAGCTGGATACCCATTCTTTTAAGTTTGTCCTCTTTTTTATGTGTTTTAACCCTTTATTCTCTTTGTAGTTATTTCAGTACCCTTGATGGCTTCAGGACCTTCATCAAGTACCTCTGTGACATCATATCTATGGCCTAGGCACGGCACCATTGTATCCCCCCTTTTTGCATAGTGTACATGGATATTTTTTGCATTTTATTGTGTGTGGAATGTTTACCCCTGTTTTTGCACTTTTTGTAATGCACAATGTATATTATCATGGCTGTACTTAATGGAATGATATGCACTTCTGCTTTATAGTGCAGTTCTTGGGATTCTATGTTTTGCCATTATGGCGTAATGATCTGTTCCACACCGTAACATGCTTAGTATTCTTTATGCATTTATGTGCTTTTACCTTTTACTGATTGTATAATGCACATGTGCGTCACATGGGTCCCCCATTAGAGCCTTTATATAGCATAAGTAATTGTCTTGCACGTTGCCGGCATTTAAACTTTTTTAAATATACACTGCGTCTCATGTAATCACAGTGCTGGTTGTGCGCGTGCGCTGTGCCATGTCCCTGGATCCTCCTGTGTCCAGGCGTCTCTATGCCTCTGACTCGCGCCGGGGCTCCACCCCCATTCGCGTGTCATGATGCATGACGTCTTGAACACTTCAGGTCCTGGGACTTCCACCGTGCATGCGCCGCTAATGCCAGCACTCATTGGTCCATTGGGACCATGTGACCGATCACAGGGGCTATTTGAAGGTTCTTTTCCACACCTGCGTCATCCCCTTGATAAAGCGGCATTGTGAGCCAGCGAAACGCGTGTCAGGGGCGGACATTTGGACGTGGGACTCTTCTATTACTGCCACCTTACCCTGGTAAGCTCCTGTGCCATACACATAACTTTGATGGGAATTTTCTCCAGCG
This sequence comes from Dendrobates tinctorius, assembly GCF_039654945.1. NCBI lineage: Eukaryota > Metazoa > Chordata > Amphibia > Anura > Dendrobatidae > Dendrobates > Dendrobates tinctorius. The sequence goes on along the minus strand of NW_027361716.1, from coordinate 24,754,045 downwards.
TTACTATGGGTCTTAGCATGGGTTTTTATACCGGGAGGTGTTACTCAATGGGATTTTGTACTACCCATATTTTACTTACATATGCCAGTCCTCCTCCTTTTTCCGCTTTTGTACTGATCTTGGATTGCTTTGTGTATTATGTATTGTTACGCTCTATGTGTGATCTTATATGCTTAATATCTAATAAAGTCTGTTACATTTTTACATACTTTATCACTTTTGACTCCTATTTTTCTCGTGATGTTTGATATGTACTCACTTATGTATAGCACAGTCCCTTAGCATATAGTGTACTCACTTATTATTTATAGGACAGTCTCTTGGTATATAGTGTACTCATTTATTATTTGTAGCACAGTCCCTTAGAATATAGTGTACTCACTTATATAGCATCATCCTTAGTTACACAGTTTCCTCTTTTATTATCATAGAATCATAGAATCATAGAATCGTAGAGTTGGAAGGGACCTCCTGGGCCATCTGGTCCAACCCCCTGCTCAAAGCAGGATTCGCTAAATCATCCCAGTCAGATGTCTGTCCAGCCTCTGTTTGAAGACTTCCATTGAAGGAGAACTCACCACTTCTCGTGGCAGCCTGTTCCACTCATTGATCACTCTAACTGTCAAAAAGTTTTTTCTAATATCTAATCTGTGTCTCTTCCCATTCAGTTTCATCCCATTGCTTCTAGTCTTTCCTTGTGCAAATGAGAATAAAGTTGATCCTTCTACAATGTGACAGCCCTTTAGATATTTGTAGACAGCTATTAAGTCTCCTCTCAGTCTTCTCTTTTGCAAACTAAACATTCCCAAATCCTGCAACCTTTCCTCATAAGACAGGGTTTGCAGACCGGTCACCATTCTGGTCGCTCTTTTCTGAACTTGCTCCAGTTTGTTGATGTCTTTTTTAAAATGTGGTGCCCAAAACTGGACACAATATTCCAGATGAGGTCTGACCAAAGAGGAGTAGAGGGAAATAATGACTTCACGTGATCTAGACTGTATGCTTCTGTTAATACATCCTAGAATTGCATTTGCCTTTTTTGCTGCTGCATCACACTGTTGACTCATATTCAGTCTGTGATCTATTAGTATACCCAAGTCTTTTTCACATGTGCTGTCACTTAGCCCTATTCCTCCCATTCTATATATGCTTTTTTCATTTTTATTGCCCAGATGTAGTACTTTGCATTTCTCCCTGTTAAAAACCATTCTGTTAGTTGCTGCCCACTTCTCCAGTTTATTTAAATCTTTTTGAATCCTCTCTCTCTCTTCTCTAGTATTAGCTATCCCTCCTAGCTTTGTGTCATCAGCAAATTTAATCAGTTTACCCTCAATTCCTTCATCTAAATCGTTGATAAAGATGTTGAACAATACAGGGCCCAGGACAGAGCCCTGTGGTACCCCACTTGAGACATTCTTCCAACTGGATGTGCAGCCATTTACGACCACTCTTTGGGTCCGATCACTAAGCCAGTTATGAATCCACCTAACAGTTGCCTTGTCCATTCCATACTTAGTCATTTTTTCAATAAGGATTGTATGAGAGACTTTGTCAAATGCTTTGCTGAAGTCAAGATATACTATATCTACAGCATTTCCTTGATCCACCCAATCAGTGATACCGTCATAGAAGGAAATTAAGTTAGTCTGACATGACTTATTAGTTAGAAACCCATGCTGACTCTGTTTAATCACTTCATTCTTATCCAGGTATTGACATACATGTTTAATAATTTGTTCAAAGATCTTTCCTGGTATAGAAGTCAGACTCACCGGCCTATAGTTGCCTGGGTCCACCTTCTTCCCCTTTTTGAAGATAGGAACAACATTTGCTCTTCTCCAGTCTTCTGGCACTTCTCCTGTTCTCCAAGAATTTTCAAAGATTATGGAGAGGGGTTCAAAAATTTCTTCTGCTATCTCCTTCAGTACTCTGGGGTGTAATTCATCTGGACCTGGAGACTTGAATTCATTTAGGTTAGCTAAGTGTTTCCTCACTATCTTTCTGTTTATAGATATCCTGGATTCTTCTATTCCCTTAATAGGACAGTGAATAACAGTTGATGTTGCATTTCCTTTCTGAGAGAAAACAGATGCAAAATAGGAATTTAAAAGTTCAGCCTTCTCAACATCCTGTCTTACCATTTCATCATTTTCATCCTGTAAAAATCCTATAGCATCTTTGACTTTTCTTTTACTTTTGACATATCCCCAAAATCCTTTATTATTGCTTTTGACATCTCTTGCAAGCCTCAGTTCATTTTCAGCTTTAGTAATCTGATTTGTGCCCTGCAGGTTCTGCAGACAGCATTATATTCTTCTTTAGACATGCCTCCCTCTTTCCATTTTATAAACATTTTTTTCTTCCTTTTTAGCATGTGCTTAAGTTCTGTGTTCATCCATCCTGGTTTCCTTAAATGCTTCCTATTCTTCCCTCTTTTCGGAATTGTTAACAACTGTGCTTTGAGAATTTCATTTTTCAAGATTTCCCATCCTTCCTGGACATTTTTGTCTTTAAGGATATCCAGCCATTGGATCCCTCCAATTCTCTTTCTGAATCCCTTAAAATCTGCCTTTCTGAAATCTAACCTTGACGTCTGAGTCTTCACAGGTCTTCCACCTCTAGTTATCCAAAATTCTAAAATAGCATGGTCGCTACCTCCTAGGGTCCCAGCCACTTTTACCTCCTCAACCATTTCCTCCCTGTTTATAAGGATTAGATCCAAGGTAGCAGTTCCCCTTGTTTTCTCCCCTACCTTTTGGAAGATAAAGTTGTCAGCAAGAGAGGATAAGAATTTCCTTGACCTGTTAGTTTTGCCTGAGAGAGATTCCCAACAAATGTCTGGATAGTTGAAATCTCCCATGACAACTATGTCATATTTTTTGGAGAACTTGGCCATCTGATGCATAAAGAGTTCATCTATATCTTCGGCTTGCACAGGCGGCCTGTAGTAAATGCCTACAATGGTGTCCTTTCCATTGTTCTGTCCTTGTATTCTTACCCAAACAGTTTCCACAGAACTCCCAGTCTCTGAAGCTTCAATCTCTGTGCAGATATACGCGTTTCGAACATACATATACATACATATTATGTATAACACCTTCCCTTATTACATACCATCATCTCTAGTTATATATGGTGCCGTCTCTTATTATATAGCTTCCTCTGCTGTTATGTACAGTGCCGTCTCTTACATAGTGTATTCTTGTTATTTTTGTTACTCCAACCACCCTCTTTTATTACATAGTCCCCACTCATTAGAATATAAAATGACCAGACGACCAGTCCATCAGTTCCTCCATGAGAAAAGAAGCTTTCCCATGCTCAATCAGCCATTATTGCAGTATAGATCTAACAAGAGAGGACGGTATGTAATAAAGAAAGGGCTGTATATAATCCGATATGTAAGGGATGGAGCTGTACATAACAAGAGAGGGCACTGTGTAATATACACAATAAAGAAGACCATGTAAGATATATATGTGTGGGGCTATATATATATATATATATATACTGTATATATATATATATATATATATATATATATATATATATATATGTAGCTTTGTTGCTATAAAAGGAGGGGGGCCCAGACATATTTCTTACACAGGGACCCCAAGCTGTCAGTGATCGCCCCTGGATGAGTCATTGACCTATATACCCATGGAATGTCTTTTTACGTTCAGAACTGAAATAAAACTAATTAGTTGTTAGGTACATATTATTCTGCCTGTGTGGTCTGGTCTGTCCACCAAATGCCTTATAACAATGGCAGCCAAGAAGACAAAGCTACATTTCTATGCCACAACCTACTGCTTTTATATTTGATGTGAGCCTTCCTTTTCATCGGATCGCTCTTTTTGGACACTTTCTATTTGCCATTGTTGGGATTCCTACTGGAAGCACCCTCAGTTGCCATGGCATTGAAATCAATAGGTTGTTCATGTATTGACCCAGAGAGGCTGGATCAGCGTTGCGATTCCCATTTCTAGGAATAGGTCCTCTATCTGCTTACAATGTCATGCTTTGCAAACAGTTTTTACTACCATAATCAACATTTACAACATTGCAGACAGTTACTAATATGACAGATGCTGCACATGGCAGAGAATAAAAACAGCCATGCCATGCAAATAAAGTAGAGCACAATGGCACACTGCACTGTTAACATAGGTCCCGCTGATGGCTGCTACATGTGTGCACTATATATTAATATAGAGTCTTATGAAATACATAATCCATAGTATCCCACATTCTTCAATCTTGTGTGAACTTCCAGGCTAGAATTTAAAAATGAAGGCCCCCGATTCATCAAGATCAGTGATTTGCATGCCGGTCTGGATTGTTTTGGAATCAGATGCTTCTGATTCATTAAGAGGTGTTACACCTCTTAATAAATCAAGAATGTCGGACAGGTGGCGTGCGCTTCATGTGTGGGGGCCACAAATCCTACTCCAGTCAAGGATTTGATGTAAGATTTCTGTAGTGTCCTGCCCTAGCTCACACATTTTGGAAAAGATGGGAAAAACAGTCATTAAAACACTGAAAATGGCAACATTTGTGAATTACGCAATCATTTTGTGACTTTTACAAGCAATTTACACCAGAATTCTGGTAAAATTGCTTTACTGAATCAGTAGCTATAAATGTAATGACATGCACATACACACGTGGTCAAAATTGTTGGTACCCCTCATTTAATGACAGAAAAACCCACAATGTTGACAGAAATAACTTGAATCTGACAAAAGTAATAAAGAAAAAATCTATGAAAATGAACAAATGAAAGTCAGACATTGCTTTTCAGCCTTGCTTCCACAGAATTTTTAAAAAAATAAAACTCATGAAATAGGCCTGGATAGAAATAATGGTAGCCTTAACTTAATATTTTGTTGCACAACCTTTTGAGGCAATCACTGCAATCAAACGATTCCTGTAACTGTCAATGAGACTTCTGCACCTCTCGACAGGTATTTTGGCCCACACTTCAAGAGCAAACTGCTCCAGTTGTCTCATGTTTGAAGGTTGCCTTTTCCAGACGGCATGTTTCAGCTTTTTCCAAAGATGCTCAATAAGATTTAGGTCAGGGCTCATAGAAGGCCACTTCAGAATAGTCCAATGTTTTCCTCTTAGCCATTCTTGGGTGTTTTTAGCTATGTGTTTTGGTTATTATCCTGTTGCAAGACCCATGACCTGTGACTGAGACTAAGCTTTCTGACACTGGGCAGCACATTTCTCTCTAGAATCCCTTGATAGTCTTGAGATTTCATTGTACCCTGCACAGATTCTACACACCCTGTGCCAGATGCAGCAAAGCAGCCCCTGAACATAACAGAGCCTCTTCCATGATTCACAGTAGGGACAGTGTTTTTTTCTTGATATGCTTCTTTTTTCCATCTGTGAACATAGAGCTGATGTGCCTTGCAAAAAAGTTGCATTTTTGTCTCATCTGTCCATAGGTGTTAGGGACGGTGGAACGCACTAAATAATAAATAATAGAAAGTGCATTCACTGCCCGGGGTCCACCATGCAGAAGGTGTTACACTGCTGCTAGGTAATAGCAGACGCGCTATATGGCGGCATAACGCACTCGGGTTGAACGTCACCCGGAGTGCGCTGAGCGTACTCTGTTGATTCACAGAGGCGCCAAAGCAATAAACATAAATACTGAGCCTGTTGGACTCACAGGTCTCAGCGGAATGCTCGCACGGTATATGGTCACAGAACTAGGGCCCAAGACACAGGGTTAGTGTCCGTCTAGACCTACGGTGCGTGCGGCGTTGCTACCGCGGACGCCGACAAGTGCTGACTGCAGCGCGGCGACTGACACAGCCGCTATACGACAATGCCCAGGAGGGGGCGCACTGTCGGATGCTAGTTCTGCGGAGATATGCACTGTGGCCTGTAGCGTGCCACTGACTGGCGCTGACTCTATGACTAAGTCCCTATCCACACATGTAATATCAGAGGGAGGGGAATTTTAATGACTCATTCGCAGGTTTATGCATCCGTCATCATTCACACAGATAGCAACTAGAGTCTATACTAGCGCATGGCCGAGCGGCCATGCAAACCTTTTATAGCCTGGACCTTCCGGAAGCTTCCAGATCCCTGAGATGGACCAATTAGATCTGGAGAAGGACTTGTGCATGTGACTCCCGATCTCCAATGGGAGATCGTCTCATGAGCATGCTCAGTGGAGCTACGGAAGGATTAGCCTCTGGAGTGACTTGCTGCTGATCAGCCTGCGCTGCTATTGCTGGCCCAGAGGTGGCAGCAACAGCCAGACCCACAGAGCTGGTCTGAGCAGAGGGTCAGGAATGATGGGGCTGCTGAGCAAGCTCCTCTGCGGTCGATGGAGAATGGGAGACCGCAGGATGTGAGGCTCTGGATCCCTGCTGTGCAGTTGCAGGAACCCGACGCCTAACAATAGGGCATTCTCCCAGAAGCTTAGTGGCTTGTCAACATGTAGTTTGGTAAATTCCAGTCTGGCTTTTTTATGATTTCTTTTCAACAATGGTGTCCTCCTTGGTCGTTTTCCATGCAGTCCACTTTGGCTCATACAATGACGGATGGTGCGATCTGACACTGATGTTCCTTGAGCTTGAAGTTCACCTTCAATCTGTTTAGAAGTTTTCCTAGGCGTTTTTGTTACCCTTCGTATTATCTGACTCTTTGATTTGTCATCAATTTTCCTCCTGCGGCCACGTCCAGGGGGGTTGGCTAAAGTCCCATGGAGCTTAAATTTCTGAATAATATGTGCAACTGTAGTCACAGGAACATCAAGCTGCTTGGAGATGGTCTTATAACTTTTACCTTTAACATGTTTGTCAATAATTTTCTTTCTAATCTCCTGAGACAGCTCTTTCCTTGGCTTCCTCTGGTTCATGTTGAGTGTGATACACATCATGTCACCAAACAGCACAGTGAGTATACCGTATTTTCCGCTTTGTAAGACGCACTTTTTTTCCCCCAAAATTGAGGGGAAAAAGGGGGTGCGTCTTACAAAGAGGATATACATTTGCGCTGCCACTGAGGGTACTTGCCGCGGCACTCTGTGCCCTGATGCTGCCGCTGCGCTGTCCGCCACCGCCGCGCTCCTGTCCCCCGGTGGTTTCTTCCGCCCCACCGCCGCCGCCGCGCTCTGTCCCGTTCAGCGTGGGGGGTCTCTGTCGCTCCATGCCTGCTTTCTTCCTGGAAAATGGCCGCCGCGCATGCGCAGACGGACATCTCGGCACTGAAATCTCGGGAGGAGATTTCAGCGCTGAAATCTCATCTCCCGAGATTTCAGTGCCGAGATGTCCATCTGCGCATTCGCGGCGGCCATTTTCCAGGAAGAAAGCAGGCATGCAGCGACAGAGACCCCCCACGCTGAACGGGACAGAGCGCGGCAGCGGCGGTGGGGCGGAAGAAACCACCGGGGGACAGGAGCGCGGCGGTGGTGGACAGCGCAGCGGCAGCATCAGGGCACAGAGTGCCGCGGCAAGTACCCTCAGAACGGGACAGAGCGCGGCGATGGCGGCAAACAACGGGGGATAGGAGCGTGGCGGTAAGAACCGGGGGACAGAGCGCGGTGGTGGCGGTAAGAACCGGGGGAGAGCGCGGCGGTGGTGGCAAGCAGGCACCAGGGGACAGCGTGGCGGTGGTGGCAAGCACTGGGGGACAGAGTGCGGCGGTGGTGGCAAGCAGGCACCGGGGGACAGAGCGTGGCGGTGGTGGCAAGCATCAGGGGACAGAGGGCGGCGGCAGTAACAGACACCGGCAGCGGCACGCTGCACATCAAAACACCCCCTCATCCCAGCAGCAATGTTCCACTCCGGCCTCCTCCATCACCACCCCTGGAAAGCAATAAGACGCATGGATTATAAGATGCACCACCATTTTATTAAAAATAAAGTTTTTTTCCTATTTTTCTCCTCAAAATTTGGGGTGCGTCTTATAATCCGGAGCGTCTTATAAAGCGAAAAATACGGTATATAGCCCTATATACAGGCCCACTCACTGATTCCAAGATTGTAGACACCTGTGATGGCAATTAGTGGACTCACCTTGATTTAACATGTCCCTTTTCTCACATTATTCTCAGGGGTACCATCATTTCTGTCCAGGCCTATTTCGTGAGTTTTATTATTTTTGACATTCTGTGGAAGCATGGTTGAAAAGCAATGTCTGTGTCACCTGGACCCTTCCTGTGTGACATGGCTCGCAGGCCGGTAGCTAAAACAACAGGACGCGGCACGTGATACTGTCCTGTGTGACACGGTTCGGAGGCTGGTAACTAAAACAACAAGACAAGGGGTAGGGAAACAGTTACAACGGTGGGCCCTGCGATAGGGAAAGGGGACGTGGAGACCTCCTGAACTCCCCTGAGTCAGTGTCCCTAACGCTCCCAACATTCCCTATGCCGGTTCCGCACCGGGCGCAGATCACGAACCTGTCGCCCTAGCACACCCTACACCTATCCCTTGCTAGGGAGCTGGGTGGCGCAGGCACTGGCCCCACCGCTGTACTAATACACACTAAGGAAAAAACAAAAACGGGGAAACACAACTTAGCTTTACTCTGTTGCACTTGCTCCTGGCAAAAGAGTCCACCACCGATGTCTTCCGCAAGGAAACATCGGTAAATGCATTCTTACATGCGACATCTGCACATATTCCCTCTACTATTCGGGTCATTCCAACAGGTCAATTCCTTCGTATAAAATGGATTTGTTCATCTGATGGTGTCTTTGAGGACCAGGCTCGCGACCTATCCCAGAGGTTCCATGATCGGGGCTACAGCAGAAGTGTCAAACGGGGTTATCTCCGGGCCAGGGGTACACCACGTAATCAACTGCTTAACAACAGCCAGAGTCGCCCATCCTTGGATCCACCAATCAGATTCATATCAACTTATAATCACCAGTGGTCAGCAATGCGCCAGGTTTTGGAGAAACACTGGTCAATTTTGAGATCTGAACCGACTCTAAAAAAGCTATTACCGGAACATCCTCTATTGACGGCCATGCGCAGTAGAAACCTACGTGACCTACTGGTGAGAAGCCACTATGTAGCCAGCCCCCCTGATGTTTTTGGTGCTGGTGTGCAGAGATGGGGCTTTTTTCCGTGCGGGTCGTGTTTAGCTTGCAGAAACATTTCATGGGCTACTACATTTTCTACCTCAACCCCTATTAGTGGGAGCTACCAGATCACTTGTAAGGCCGGGATCACACACAGCGAGATACATTCAAGTCTTGCAGGTTAAAACCAAGCTCTGGCGCCAGCACTCCGGAGCGGAGCGTGCAGCCGCACAGCAAAACATGGAGCTGCACGCTGCGCTCCGGAGTGCCGGTGCCAGAGCTTGGTTTTAACCTGAGAGACTCGGCCGTATCTCGCTGTAGTGTGACTCCGGCCTTACATTTCCTGTAGCACATGCTATGTGGTTTAATTGGCAACATGTACATGTGGCCTGAGTTATGTAGGCCTAACATCACAGGAATTCCGTGTTCGTGTTAGGGAGCATATTCGAGATATTAAGTCTTAAGTCCGCCACGGAGGCTGACGATGTGACCACTTTGAAGACGATTCCCCGACATTTTCGACTGCACCACAATTGTAATCCTGCTGAGTTGAAATTTATTGGTATTGACCGCGTTCAGTGCGGTATTAGGGGAGGTAATTTAAAACGTATACTGGCCCAGGTTGAATGTCGGTGGATCGTCACTTTAGGAATACTATTCCCTGGTGGTATTAATGAAAAACTTTCGTTTGCTCCCTTCCTATAAGGTTGCTCATTTCCTCATTGTTTTTTCTTTTTTTTCTTTTTCTTCTTTGGACTTTTTTATTCTGTTTTTTCTGGTTTTTATTGTTACTTTTCTTTGTGTACTTTGATTTTTATTGTCCTTTTTCGTTTTTTATTACCATAGTAATGACTCATCATTGTAGTATATGTATATCCGCTTAAGTCCTGGATGTCCGGGTACCTTTGGGCAAGAAATTGAATTGATCTCTTTTTTTGGGCTATTCATCAAGTTGGAACGGTTCAAGAATCAGGCTTCAACTCATGACTGACCATCAAGTCTATGGAGTTAATGTATCTAATGTCTTGATGATTTGCATATGCTGGATTTTATAAATTCCATCTGCTTGTTTATACATTATTGCATCTAGTCATAGGGGCATATTTGTACATGTTTACATAAATATAGATGTACTGTGATCTTTTTTATATATGTATATTCTTATGGTTAAATGTTTTTTAAAAAAGAAAGGTAAAAATAATTTCCATAATTGATATTTATGCATAATGTGTATGTATCACTGTTTATCCTCTCACTAGCATCATGTTGCTTTATCCTTTTATTTAGTTGGTTATTTAATCTAAGCCTTATTCTATTATGGGCCATTCTTCCTTGATCTATTTTTATGTAATCACGCTTGCCCATAGTTTCTTGCCCTTACTTAATATGTCCCCCGCGATGTGCGCATGTGGAGGTGTTCCTGTTCTGCCTGTGTCGCTGAAGGCCTCCTTATGGTGACGCTGCATTCCACTGACGTCAGAGGGATTTTCCCTTGGAGCGCATTGTCATCGGAAGGCCGGAAGTGACGCAACAGTGGGCGGAGCTTCACGGCATACGCGCTGCTGGATCGCGGTGTACTAATTCTGTACACCTGGAAGCTCAGGATATAAATAGGTACACAACATGACTTCCCTATTGCCCCCCGAGGAAGCCCATTGAGCGAAACGTGCGTTGGGGCACGGTTTTGGCTGATCACCGCGCACATTCACCCACTTGGGTAAGCACCTTCATACATTATGTATTTTGCCTGCACTATGTCCCGCATTTTAGTAAGGGAGTAGCTGCTTTTTTCTTCTCTTCCCCCATTATGTCTACTTGCTATCCTTTTGAATGGCCCTATTGATTGTATGGTAATTTTTGCCTGCGGCTTTAATAATCTTTTATAAAAGGATTACTTACTTATCCATTGCGGTATCTCATTGACGCTTGGCATTCACACTGGTGGCTGACCTTGTTTATGCACCATTGTGATTCACTTTAGTTAATTTATTATATATACATTTTTGTAGACTGTGTAGGATTTGGTGCTTGCAATTTTTGTGCAATGTGATCTAGTTTTTTTGTATCCTCACCAATACTCCAATCTTTATACTACTTTGATTATTTATGTTTTTTTGTTTTTTATGTATGTCATTGTGTAATAAAAATACATATTTTGTATTTTCATTTGTATTATTATTGAGGGTATTATGCTCCTTTATCTTTGTAGGCTTCAATTGTTTAGGGAGTTACCCTTGCTCTACTTATGAGCATGTTCACTATATTTACCCATGGTGTCGGCTTTGTTAAAAATCCACCACCAGCATGCAGCTCTCCTCCTGAATCACTACCACCAATCTCTGTCAGAGCTAAGGAAATCCCCTATGACTCCTTTCACACCAGGGCTCTGACTGAGCTGCCAGGACCTCTCTCTAGATTCTTCCTCCACCAAGGATGGTTGAAATGAACACTATCACCAACACTGAATGCAACACCTGTGACTCTTTTATAGCAGAGCCAGCAATCACACCTGCAGTATAATCATGTGCACTAAACAAAAGAACTAGAGTGCAATGAAGCTCACCACCACCGGGGGCAAACTTAGAACAAACGACACCACAGTGCAATAATCCTAATGGCCACCGGGGGCAAAAACACCTTAAGCACAGCTTAAGAAAAAAAAAAGGTTACCTGTACTTTATATCAGTCCTGATCAAGCATGGATCATGACAGTCTGACTTTCATTTGTTCATTTTCATAGATTTTTTATTTATTATTACTTTTGTCAGATTCAAGTTATTTCTGTGACCATTGTGGGCTTTTCTGGCATTAAATGAGGGGTACCAACAATTCTGACCACGTGTATAGCACAGCCTACACACAGATATACGCACTATATGAACAGTATGCCTACTAACTTCAAACTCATACATAAGTTATAAAACTGCTTGCACACAATCATAACTTTATATGCCGTTGTCAGAGTCATGATTATCTAGATATTCCTTTGCCAAAGCTCCATTTACTGTCTTAGCCCGGAATCTTAATAGCAGATGTAGGAGAAGTGGCTTGTCACATGTCTTAATTGCCAAGACAACCTCTTTACGGGGGAATTAGTTGCCAGGTTTTTGCCACCTAATCTGCAGGATAATGTAGAAATTGAGACCATGATTCTAGTGATGTGTCATTTACTAGGCTGCTTGCTATCCTTTTGCTAAAATTCACTATTCTGTAAGCAGATTATCACTAGATGACTAAACTGCCATTTACTCCTCCATATTCATGTGCTCTTTATAACCCCACTCTCACCAGTGATTGGCAGCTTTCTGCCTATGCACAGTATACATTGGAATCTGTCAATCTGTGCTGTGGTAGGTTTACACAGAGCTTATGAATATGGAAGACTACAAGGCACTCAAGTCTTCTGGACCACCCCATCCACACCACTGATTAACAGCTTTTTTTGGGTGCAGTGTGAAAGGCAGAAAGCTGACTGCAGAGAATTGGTATATTTGTATCAGATAACAGTGATTTTATAAAAAAATAAAACACGCAGCCCAGTTAATGACAAATTGCTGGAATCAGGATCATTGACCCTACATGTTGCTTTCAGGTGGAGAAGTAAATATCTGGTGACAGATTCCCTTTAGAACATATTTTGCTTCATTTTGAGTGATACTTAGAGATGAGTGATCACTAAAATGCTCAGATGCTCACTACTTGAGCCAAGCAATTCCTAATGCTCAGATGCTCAAATCGAGTAGCAAGTATCATGGAAGTCAATGAAAAAAATGAGTATTTTTCCAGCTGACCTTACAAAAAGGTCTGAGGGAAAGTGAAAATGTTGACATGGAAGGAAAAAGTGCTGAATGGAAGGAGAAACAGTACAGGGAAAGACCCTTAGACTGGAGTCACACACGACCATTAAAAAAACGGTCCCATTTTAACGGTCCGAAATCGCACAAAGGTATCTTAACCTTTGATCCATTTTTGATGCGATTTTTCTTAATTGATGCGATTTTAATCGCATGTAAGGATCCGTTTGACATCCGTCTGGCGAGATTTTCTCGCAGGGTAGCTAAATGGACATATAATGGAGCCCAATGACAGGTTTCCCCACACAAAGAATGAATAGATCTAGACACATATATATATATATATATATATGTTATACATGTCACAGAGACACATTAATATATATATTACAAATTCATACAGTTCATCATAGCAGAATAGCCGCAGAAACATTTTGCCGGCTTTTGTATAATTATTCTCCTGCCCCACATTAAATGACACATGGTTTACATATAGTTAACCATTTCATTTCATTTTTTTTTTGTTATGTCTATCACTATTAATTAGATGAGGGTTTGTGGGTAAAATTTTGGACTTGTAGGGGTTAATTTAAGGGGATAATTCGTTGTATTAAATTGCAGGGACTCCTGCTGACGTCACTGAGGCTGCAGCGTGCAATAGGTGCTGGGAGCACTGCGGCGCAATGCAGTGTCACCACTTTGCGCTGACTCAAGACCCTAAACCATACGTATCAAAGGGAAGGGGTTTCTTAATAAGTCATTCAGCAGTTCACAAGCATCCATCATCACACACACTATCCATAACTGTATATACTAGCGCATGGCCGAGCGGCCATGCGGCTCTTTTATAGCGGCGTCCTTCCGGGACCTTCCCAGTAGTGGACCAATCTGAGCAGGAATGGGACCTGCGTATGTGACCTCCGGCCTCCAATGAGAGGTCGTCCCACGGGCATGCTCAGTACCCAAAAGACAGGACTTAGTACCAGAAGCGTCTACTTGCTGCTGACTCAAGGATGGAGTGATGGAGTTATTGCAGAGCCAAAAAAAGCAACCAGACACCTAGCATCAGCCTGGGCGAGACACCAGGACCGACATCTTTGCTCAGCAGGGATCTCTGCAGCTGCAGAGAAATGGGAGACTGCAGAGGACATGGCTCGAGATTCCCCCTGTGCAGTGGGGGAAACTCGACGCCTAACACTATGGCTGGTTTTCAAAAATGAGGAGACTCATGACATTTTTTAATTATTTATTTGGACCCCTCTATTTTGCTAACCAGCCAAAATAAAGCTGACAGCTGGAGGCTGGCTTTTGTCAGACTAGGAAGGGACCATGGATGTTGGCCCTCCCAAGCAAAAAAATAGCAGTCTGCAGCCATGCCATAAAAGACGCATCTATTAGATGCACAATTCTGACGCTTTAGCCGGGTATTACTATTTACCTTGGTGCAATGGAAAGTGGGGTAATAATTGTGGGGTTGATGTCAGCTTTGTAATGTCAGTCAATCAATCAAAACTAATATAAAACACAGACAAAAATAGGGAGGATTCACGCTTTTTAAAAAATATGTTTAAATACTGAAAAAAAACTTAGTGGGCCCCCCCTATTTTTGATATCCAGCCAATATAAAGCTGACAGCTTGCTGCTGCAGCTGTCAGATTTATCTGCAGTGATTAGCAAAAATAGAGATGTCCCATGTTATTTTTTAATTTTATTTATTTATTAGGGATGAGCGAACATGCGTGGTGATACTCGGATATCACTCGAGTATCTGGGTGCTCGGCACTCGGCAAGCGTTATGGAGCCGATGCTCGATTTCAAAACTCGAATCCTTGCCTCACATGTTTGGTGCCTGTTACACAGCTAATAAGCATGCAGGAATTGCCTGTGAGTTACTGAAGTGCTGTAGCCATCTTCATAGTGGCATTACTGTGATTGGTTGGCCATTTAACATCATCAGGGGTTTTAAAACGACAGGTGCCACCAGGCTCTGCACATTGATGCCATTGCACAGCTCTTTGACAGTTGTTATTGGAGGAAGAGAGTGCTTGTCCAGGCAGGTGTGTGCACAGTATAATTAGTCGAGAGTCCTGTAGTATTGATACTGGTGCTGAAGCTGAATATTCATACTACCAGTCTTTGTATGGGCTAATTTTGTGCTTTGCTGTTTCTATCAGATACAATCTGCATTTAGCATGGAGAATGGATGAATACAGTCTATAGGCAGGGATTAGGGCTTTGCAGTCCATTGCTAAATATATAGCTGCAGCAGTTAACCACATTTTTTTTATGGAGAAAAAATGAACTATATTGTAATCGATAGAGTATTAGGTGCTTTGTGGTACATTTCTGTGTAATAAACTGTGGTACATTTCTATGTTATATAACACTCCCAAAAAGCACTGAAACATTTTTCAGAATTCAATTGCTCATCCATATACTATTACGTGGTCTGTGGTACATTTCGGTGTTACATCACAGTCCAAAATGGCGTTAAAACATTTTTCTGTATTCAATTACTCATGCATAGAGTATTACATTTTCTGTTGGCAACAAGGATGACAGAATCACGCAAGACTACCAAGGGAGTGACTGAAGGAATAGCGTAGCCAAAGGAAGCTGGTGCAACAGTGGATGTGGCAGTAACCTGTGTTCTGGAACCAGCCGCTTTCCAGAAACCAACAAGGCCCAAACCCTGGCAAAAGCCTTCACCACTGGAGTTTTTTTGACCTGCGAACGAGAGAGCCAGGCTCTAAGACTAGTGAGCTGACTGCTGGAACCAGGGTCAAGTTCCTCAAAAAGTAGGGGAAACGTAGATGGTATATAGTGAGTGTAACCCGAGAGGGAAGTGAGCAGGATTAACTTTTCTTGAGAAATGAAAGGGTCTGGGAGAGGCTCCTGCATGACACGGGTTTACCACTACCGAGAGATCGTACTGTCCATGGGGTTCCACAATCTCCTATGTGGGAGAAGGCAATGGTGCAGGTGGCACAGGGGGCTGTTACTCATTTCTACATGTCGGGGGCTCTGGCACTACCCAAAGCTGGCTCACTTAGAGCACAGGCACCTGGGAATTGAGCTCCAGGAAGCAGGTGGAGGCAGTCCCTTCAGCTTACCGATGAAGAAGAAGAATCAGACACCTGAAGAGGATTACTGTAATACCCTCCTTATTATAATTGTTTAGTATAGCACGATTTATTCTATTTGTATGAAATTTTGTTGAAAATAAAAGCAAATTTCTGCCTGCTATAGATATACAAATTTGGTCCCTTGGTACTCGGCCCCCAGCTGCCACTATTTCTCCCCTTATGACTTCCCTGCCTCATGCCAGCACGAGTCCAGGAACAGCACCAGTATCCTTAACAACGTGGTCAGCGTCGGACTGGAACACCTTGGGCCCACCAGAGAAAATCATTCTCGGGGCCCACTATGTAGCTACATAGAAATAAATACAAGACCACCAATTGTGCGGTAAAACACGCTAATATCTGGGTATAATATATGGTAGTAAACGTCTTAATTATGTAGCAGGAGTTGGGGTTGCCTCCCTCATAGAATATAAAGCAGCCCCATCATATAGTATAATGCAGCCTCCTCATAGAATATAATGTAGCCCCCTCATAGAATATAATGCAGCCCCCTCATAGAATATAATGTAACCCTCCACAGAATACAATGCTGCCCCCCTCATATGGTATAATGCTGTCCCCTCATAGGGTATAATGCTGCCCCCCTCCATAAGGTATAATGCTGCCCCCTCATAGGGTATAATGCTGCCGCCTCATAGGGTATAATGCTGCCCCCCTCATAGGGTATAATGCTGCCCCCCACATAGGGTATAATGCTGCCCCCCACATAGGGTATAATGCTGCCCCCTCATAGGGTATAATGCTACCCCCTAATAGGGTATAATGCTACCCCTTAAAAGGGTATAATGCTATATATCTATAGATAGATAGATAGATAGATAGATATACAGTCATGGTCAAAAGTTTTGAGAATGACACAAATATTATATTTTCACATGATCTGCTGCCCTCTGGTTTTTATGTGTGTTTGTCAGATGTTTTTATCACATACAGAAATATAATTGCAATCATATTATGAGTAACAAAAGGTTATATTGTCAGTTATAATGAGTAAATGCAGCAAGTCAATATTTGCAGTGTTGACCCTTCTTCTTCAGGACCTCAGCAATTCTCCCTGGCATGCTCTCAATCAACATCTGGATCAAATCCTGACTGATAGCAGTCCATTCTTGCAAAATCAATGCTTTTATTTTGTCTGAATTTGAAGGTTTTTGTTTGTCCACCCGTCTCTTGATGATTGACCACAAGCTCTCAATGGGATTAAGATCTGGGGAGTTTCCAGGCCATGGTCCCAAAATCTCTATGTTTTGTTCCCTGAGCCATTTAGTTATCACCTTTGCTTTATGGCAAGGTGCTCCATCATGTTGAAAAAGGCATTGTTGATCGCCAAACTGCTCTTGGACGGTTGGGAGAAGTTGCTCTCGGAGGACATTCTGGTACCATTCTTTATTCATGGCTGTGTTTTTAGGCAAGACTGAGAGAGCCCATTCCCTTGGCTGAGAAGCAACCCCACACATGAATGGTTTCAGGATGCTTGACAGTTGGCATGAGACAAGACTGGTGGTAGCGCTCACCTGGTCTTCTCCGAATAAGCCGTTTTCCAGATGTCCCAAACAATCGAAAAGGGGATTCATCAGAGAAAATGACTTTACCCCAGTCCTCAGCAGTCCACTCCCTGTACCTCTTGCAGAATATCAGTCTGTCCATGATGTTTTTTCTAGAGACAAGTGGCTTCTTTGCTGCCCTCCTTGAGACCAGGCCTTGCTCCAATAGTCTCTGCCTCACAGTGCGTGCAGATGCACTCACACCTGCCTGCTGCCATTCCTGAGCAAGCTCTGCACTGCTGGTAGCCCGATCCCGCAGCTGAAACACTTTTAAGAGATGGTCCTGGCGCTTGCTGGTCTTTCTTGGGCTCCCTGGAGCCTTTTTGGCAACAAGGGAACCTCTCTCCTTGAAGTTCTTGATGATGCGATAGATTGTTGACTGAGGTGCAATCTTTCTAGCTGCGATACTCTTCCCTGTTAGGCCATTTTTGTGCAGTGCAATGATGACTGCAGGTGTTTCTTTAGAGATAACCATGGTTAACAGAAGAGAAACAATGATGCCAAGCACCAGCCTCCTTTTAAAGTGTCCAGTGGTGTCATTCTTACTTAATCATGACAGATTGATCTCCAGCCCTGTCCTCATCAACACCCACACCTGTGTTAATGGAGCAATCACTGAAATGATGTTAGCTGGTCCTTTTAAGGCAGGGCTGCAATGATGTTGAAATGTGTTTTGGGGGATAAAGTTCATTTTCTAGGCAAATATTGACTTTGCAAGTAATTGCTGTTAAGCTGATCACTCTTTATAACATTCTGGAGTATATGCAAATTGCCATTAGAAAAAATGAAGCAGTAGACTTTGTAAAAATTAATATTTGTGTCATTCTCAAAACTTTTGGCCATGACTGTAGAGATAGATAGATATGGGATAAATAGATAGATCTATAGATAGAGAGATATATAGAAGATAGATAATGGATAAATAGAGATAGATAGATAGATATGGGATAAATAGATCTATGAATAGATGGATAGATAGATAGATAATGGATAAATAGATAGATATAGAGATAGATAGAGATAAAAAAAAAAAACACAGTACTCACCTCTCCTCCTCGCTCCCACACTGATTCCAGCTTCAGTGTGTGTCAGGACCAAGTGACAAACCTCACACACCTGACAGCTTCAGCTCTGCTACATCAGTATAAGATAGTTTTGTTCTGCAGTCCTATGTAAAACCACATTTTGACCAGGACCCTTGCTAAGTGACGGACTTCCCCTTGCACAGCAGACAAACTCAGCTCTGCTACAATTGTGCAGAATAGCTATTCACCAACGCTAAGAAAACAGAGCAGGTTTTGATGCAGTCCTATGTAAAACCATGGATGCCCCATTATGATAAGATCATGCAGTCCTATGTAAAACTATGGATGCCACATTGTGATACTGTCATGAAGCACAGACCCCTACATCTCCTCACCTGAGCGGATCAGCTCTTCTACATCCATATGGACGAGCTCCAGAGAGGATGCAGCGAGTCTGCCTGCAGTCCTATGCAAGGATCACGTGACCTGACCAACTCCGCGCCGTTCTCCTCTCCACCCACGCCGTGTGCCCGGTCTCACCTGCAGGTGCTGCTGGCACGGCCCTGGTGCGGTGTTCCCGGCCGCCTCTGCCGCACTGTTCCCGGCCGCCTCTGCTGCGCTACTGCCCAGACTGTCTGGATAGCATCGCCGGTCCCGGCTCCATCAACACCGTGCGGTGTCACTGGTGACTGCCACTCCTCCCGCCGCTCACTGCTCTGGGTGCCGCCCTTATGGCTGCCATCAATGTGCCCGTCCTGGTGCCCGCTGCACATCTGCCAGACACAGCGGCGCCCGCCCTGATTTAGGGCCGCATAGTGGCTTACTGGGCTGGGGGGGCGGGGCCCATGGGGGAGTGGAGACCATGAAATGATATTCACTGCTTCCCACGCCCATGTGGGCGTGGGAAGCAGTAAATATTCATTTCTCTTTAGCAGCGGGGACAGGGGCTCCTGCCTCCTGTCACCCGCTGCTGCTCCGCTGGCACAGGGCCCCCATAGCAGCTGCATGGTGTGCGACACACCACTGGCTGGGGGCCCCTGGAGCAGCAGGGGACCTAGGCAGCTGGCACTGTATGCCAGCAGGTGCCAGGGCCCACAGGATGCCAGGGCCCACCAGAGAATCATCCGGTTTTCCAGTGGGCCAGTCCGACGCTGAACGTGGTTACTGGGATTGTCCACTTAACGAACGACAAGTGGACAAGCGCTTGTGGCCAGAGATGTTACTTTTCCTTGACAGCACACTGGGAGGTAGGGGTCTAGTCCCACCATGAAACAGCACATGTGCTATCAACTCAACAAATAATTAAATCTACAATTTTACACAACAAAGCCTTGATTAGAGTGATTGACAGGTCCTAAAGGGACATCCTTATTATTTTCAGGTCTGTGTAATAAGTGCGTATATTCATTGACACAAGTAACCTCCGTATGTCATGCCCAATGTATTTATCAGTTTACTAGCATTGTGGTTTTATCAGAATAAATCACTGCTATAGAATTGTCCTGTCTTCATTCACTAAAACATCTTGTGACAGATAGTGATCTGAATACACGTCCTTCCATACACAGTAACAAGATGACAATCTGAACTCATGATTAATACACTGCAGACCTTGGATGAGGATGCTAGCGTTAAGGTACTGTCACACTTAGCGATGTACCAGCGATCCCGACCAGCGATATGACGCGGTCAGGATCGCTGGTACATCGCTAAGTGGTCGATAGTGAGCTGCCACATAGGCAGATCTCACTAGCGACATCGCTGGGGACGGGGATCGCTACTTACCTGTCACACCAGGCGATCCTGCGTCCTCCCGCCCGGCTCCACGCGTCGCTCGTCCTCACAGCAGGAAGCGCCACAGGAAGCTGACGACGAGAAACAGTCCTGAACGTTCTCGCGCGATCAGCAATAACCAGCGGGGGAGCCGGTCGTAGGTAAGTATCAGACACAGAGATATCGCTAGCAATATCGCTATAACGTCACTAGTTATAGCGATATTGCTAGCGATATCTCTTAGTGTGACATGCCCTTTAGACTCAAATACTTCAAGCCTTTTTCTATCTTGCGTTTTAGGATAAAACAATACTCTCTAGAAGACGTCCTTGCTGCTGTCTCTTTAGCTCATTGATGCCCCTAGTGGCTGACCACAATCACAAGCCAGACCGGTGGTTATTGCTATGTGTGGGAACCCTATTATTAGTGAAGAGCTGAATATTTCATTTGAAGGATGGAGTGTGGCAAGTAATAGTTGATTTATGTAGTTGGCATATCTATTTATATAATTGCCTTGTAGTGTTTTAATTTCCTGGTCTGTCCAGATGTCACCGTATCCCAGAATTCCAAGTGGAGGAAGTTCACCGACCGCCATATTGAGACACCCAAGTGATGGGTGTCTCAATATGGAAACTGCTGCTGGTACCAACCTATTGCGCAGTACCACCAGCGGAACACTGTCTCACCACACACACACACACACACACACAAACACTCTATACGCACCACACACTCACATTCACACACACACTCACAGTCACACTCACACACTCACACAGCTTCTTGCGCGGTAACAGCGTCGCACTGCGCCTGCAAGAATTCCGCGCAGGCGCAGTGAATTATTCGGATGATCCCGGTGGCAGATGTGTGACATGTCTACAGGCAGAGGAAACCGGTCACATTAAAGGGGTTTTCCCATGAACGAAAGTTAATTTTAAAAATTGTCTGTGTCTGACCATGTACAGAGCATACCACATCTCCTGGGCAGGGGAGGAAGCAAAAGACAATACTGTCATTACAGCAGGGGATCAGAGAGGATTCATTTTGTGAGGTAAAATATTTCACTGACTGCTTTTAAACAATATTTTACCTCACAAAATGTATCCTCTGCGATCTCCTGCGGTAATGTCAGTATTGTCTTTTGCTTCCTCCCCTGACCAGGAGCTGTCGTATGTTCTGTACACGGTCAGACACAGGAGTGAGAGAGACAGAGCACAGGGGGGAGACAGCTCAAATGGGACAGCACAGGAAGGAGAGAGACAGCAGACAAGAAGGATAGCTCATGGGGTAGACAGGTCAAAGAAGAGAGCACAGACGGGAGAAGTCAGCACATGGGGAAAGAGAGTGGATAGGTGGGTGAGCACATGGGAGAGAGATTATTAATGCTGCAAAGCCTGCCCCCATCATGACATTACCGCCTTCCCAATGCGATAGCATCGGGCCTCCATCTAGTATTGTTATATTTTGCAATGTTGTTGCACAAAGACTAAATGGATTTTAAGAGAGCTGTGAAAATCCTACCATAATATGTGAAGCCATTTCTGGACGGGAGTATCTAATGATCTCTAATCAGCTATTTTGCTTCCAGCATCTCTTCTAAATCTTAAAGTGTAAAAGCGTCAAGCCTAAAATTCAGGTATAGCTTTAAAGTCAACCTGACAGCTGATGCCTGCTGCCCGATCCATGGGGAGCATGTACAGTATAAGGCAGTGGCTGTACAAACTTAGCCAGGTATGTTTGACTTTGAAACACTGAGAGGTTTCTGAGAAAAACATACTTTAGGGTATGTGCACACGTTGCGGATTCTACTGTGGAATCTTCCGTGTAAATTTTGCTAAATCTGCAGGTAAAATGACCTGCTTTTACCTGTGGATTTATTGCAGATTCACTGCGGATTTTCTGCAGGTTTTGTGCGGATTTTGCCTGCGTTTTGACACCTGCGGATTCCTATAATGGAGCAGGTCTCAAAACACTGCGGATCTGCACAAAAGAAGTGACATGCTGCAGATTTGAATACGCAGAAAATCTGCACGGAAAATCCGCAGCATATGCACAGCGTTTTTTTCAACATAGGCTAAAATGGTACTGTACATCACTTGCAGATCTGCTGCGGATCCGCAGGGCCAAATCCGCTGTGGATCCGCAGCAGAATCCGCAACATGTGCACATACCCTTAAAAGCAATTGTGGCGTCCCTGAGGGTCCAGTCTACCACAGAGGTACTGCACCTCACCCAGAGGCGTGGTATCCCACAACTAGGTATGGCTGGTTTCACATTAGCGCTTTTTAAGCACATGCACGGCCGGGGGTAGCTCCGCCCCCGAGCCGGCTCTCTGCCCGGCGTGCCCGCCCCTTGCTTGTAGCGCCGCCTCCTAGCGGACAGCGGCGCCTGCGATCGGCGCACCCTATCTTTAGCATAGGGTGCGCAGATCGTGCGCAGGCCGTGCGCTAGTTGCGCTTTGACCTGCGCTGCGCACTTTTGACGGTGCGCCGTGCGAGCCAAAATCGAACTTTTCGGATTTTGGCGCGCACGGCGCACCGTCAAAAGTGCGCAGCGCAGGTCAAAGTGCAACTAGCGCACGGCCTGCGCACGATCTGCGCACCCTATGCTAAAGATAGTGTGCGCCAATCGCAGGCGCCGCTGTCCGCTAGGAGGCGGCGCTACAAGCAAGGGGCGGGCACGCCGGGCAGAGAGCCGGCTCGGGGGCGGAGCTACCCCCGGCCGTGCGTGCGCTTAAAAAGCGCTAATGTGAAACCAGCCTAAGGTGGATGCACCCAACCAGACTCCAACACCCACATCCCACACACACCAGTATAGAATCATAGAATCGTAGAGTTGGAAGGGACCTCCTGGGCCATCTGGTCCAACCCCCTGCTCAAAGCAGGATTCGCTAAATCATCCCAGTCAGATGTCTGTCCAGCCTCTGTTTGAAGACTTCCATTGAAGGAGAACTCACCACTTCTCGTGGCAGCCTGTTCCACTCATTGATCACTCTAACTGTCAAAAAGTTTTTTCTAATATCTAATCTGTGTCTCCTCCCATTCAGTTTCATCCCATTGCTTCTAGTCTTTCCTTGTGCAAATGAGAATAAAGTTGATCCTTCTACAATGTGACAGCCCTTTAGATATTTGTAGACAGCTATTAAGTCTCCTCTCAGTCTTCTCTTTTGCAAACTAAACATTCCCAAATCCTGCAACCTTTCCTCATAAGACAGGGTTTGCAGACCGGTCACCATTCTGGTCGCTCTTTTCTGAACTTGCTCCAGTTTGTTGATGTCTTTTTTAAAATGTGGTGCCCAAAACTGGACACAATATTCCAGATGAGGTCTGACCAAAGAGGAGTAGAGGGAAATAATGACTTCACGTGATCTAGACTGTATTGTAGTAGTGTAGCAGAGCAGTCTTTATGGCTCCCTGCTTGGAACACGAAGAGTGCTTGGAGGTGGGCAAAGTGTAGTTTGGGAGGGAGAATCTTAGGAGAAGTTAGGTTGAGAGGGAAGCAGACAGACGTGCTCTGAGCAGCTCCTGACTTGCACCAGGAGTTGCCGGACGAAGTGGACTTAAACGGAAAATTCTCCGTAGGAAAGATTGGTTCTTCCAGAGACACGGTTGGAAAGTGTATCCCGTGGGTCTTGTTCCACGCTGACCACCGTCAGGTGGAGGAAGGAACCAGACTGGTCACAAAGGGAACAGCCCCTAGTCTAAATCGCATTCTTCAGGGTGCCACTAGCAAGCCGACAGCTTTGGTTACTTTATGGACCGTTGCCCCAGTTAGTCCGACTGGAATGGCGGCTATATAGAATCACAGAAATGGTGAGGCGTTGTCTGAACAGGATTCGCAGCTGCTGGCCCAGAACGATAACTGTGAAGTGCTGGAGTGGAAGGAAGGAGTTTTCGCAGCAAATTGTTTGGTAACGGCCAGGAAAGGCACACAATGACAGGGAGAACTCGAAAGGTGCATTTCATCTTATCTGGAAGTTGGCTGGACCCCTCACCTGAAGAACTCAGCATTGAAGCGGGCATCTGTGTGTACAGCAGAACTGTGAGTAAAGCCCATTGAACTACATGCAATTGTGTCTTCCACGTTGTTTCCGCGCCTCACACCCAGCTCTGCTACATTCTCCGCTCCTCACTTCCTCACCATCTACCAAATCACTTCATCTGCCCTGGGACTACAGCTGTACCTGTGAAGAGCTTCTACATCTCAGCTGCACCACAACATCTGTCCCAGAGAAGCAAAACTGCAGTGCTGGTCAATCTGACCAGAAACCACAGGTGGCATCACGAATCACTTCATGAACCTTATCCCTAATCAATACTACCCTTTTCCTTTTGTAAAAGAAGAAAAATGATGCGGCACTCACCCAGATTTGCAGTGCAGTGTTTCTTGATTCAACCATTAAAGGTCACACAATAAAGGACGGGCAGATAACATGGACCTGTTGAAGCGTCTGTGTACGCGAAACGGCTGTCGTCCGTCTTTTTCCCCGCATGCCTCATGTTATCTGCCCGTCCTTTATTGTGTGACCTTTAATGGTTGAATAAAGAAACACTGCACTGCAAATCTTGGTGAGTGCTGCATCTTTTTTCTTCTTTTACAAATTTAGCATGTTTTTTATGATGCTGAGCACCGTTATTCCCAGCGGTGTTTTACACACTGTGTGCCTGTGATTGATCCTCGACTTGTTGCTGGTGGATTAGAGCCTTGGTGACGTTCATCTGGGCTTTCTTTGAATTGAATTACCCTTTTACTTGACTGCCTGAGGCCACGGACCGGGTCACTGCCACTGACATTTCCCATTGAAGTCAACGGGCCCGGCGCAGAGTATCCCACGGCCTCCGGGCCGAGTCACAATCGCAAATTGAGCAGCACAGTAGACCAATCAGACAGGCTTCTCCTCACCTGCTGGCCTGGATTGGCAGGTTTCTGCCTATGTGCACGTCCTCTCTATGACCTGGCAAAAAGGCCTTTCTATGGAAGCCAGCCACTCAGGGGGTTTAACTGAAGGAGCATTGGGGAAGTCCAGATATCTGTATAGGGGTTATAGTGTGAAGTTCCATTGGCACCTGTGAGACAAAGTTGATGTGCAAAGCCCTTTTGTGGAAGCCCTTTTAACAGCTCCCCAGCCTTCTACTGACATAGCACCATTACAACGGTAGGGCATTGTTCAAAACACTTTAAGGTATGTGCACATGTAGTTTTTAGGTGCTGTGGATTTCTCCCCGTGGATTTTGTAAAATCCGCAGGTAAAATTCTGGTCAAAAGACATGCAGTTTACCTGCGGATTAGGCTGCAGTTTATCACCTCTACAATGGAGGAGATGGTAAACCGCAGCGGAATCTGCAGAAAAGAAGTGACATGTCATTTCTTTCTGCAGATTTGAAACCGCAGCAAAACCGCGCGGAAAATTCTGCAGCATCTGCACAGCGGTTTCCATTTTACATAGAGTAAAATGTACAAAGCAGCAGATTCTGCTGCGGACCCGCAGGGCCAGAAACGCTGCGGATCCACAGCGTGTGCACACACCCTTAGGCTACGTGCACACCTTGCAGATTTGCCTGTAGAATTTTCTGCACAGAATCTACATCTCTTGGCAGAAAACGCAGGTAAAAATCCGTGCAGATTTTATGTGTTTTTGATGCGGATTTTCTCAAGCAGTGAACATGTGAACGTGCCAGGTATATAAAGGGTGTACATAATTATAATTATTCTCATTAATCATCATTGTAAGAACATGTATTTACATTATAATTAACATGCATAAAGTGCAAACAGTGATACAGGAATTATTCATCACATAAAGTGCAGTACATAAACATACGGTAGATGGAGAAGGCATTAAACAATATGCATTTAAACATCAATTGGTAATAATAAAACAGGTGGACAACCTTGCTAATCACATCCATGACTTGCCCCACTCTCTTAGGGCAGTTTCACTCGTCAGTGGCTCCGGTACATGTAGTGACAGTTTTCTCATGTACCGGAGACACTGACACACGTAGACACATTCTAATGAATGTGCCTATGCAGATGTCAGCGTCTTTTCATAGACCGTGTGTCCGTGTGCAAAACACGCTGACATGTCCGTTTTTGTGCAACAGCACGGATCACACGGAGCCATACAAGTCAATGGGTCTGTGTAAACATGTACCGCATACGGATAGCTCCGGTACCGGAATTATCTGTACGTGTGAAACTGCCCTTAGGTAAAGGCAAAAAGATACAAATAGACAGCATGTTACACAGGAATGAAACCTCAGCACTAGTGTTGAGCATTCCGATACCGCAAGTATCGGGTATCGGCCGATATTAGCGGTATCGGAATTCCGATACTGACTTCCGATACTTTTGTCATATCGGATATCGGAATCGGAAGTTCCCATCATGTAATGAGCTGGCTTGCTTTGATTAAGCCAATGGGAATCCTCCGAAGTGTGGGGACATCCTGTTAGGCATGTAGGCATGTTAACTATTGGCATGGCTGTGATTGGCTGCCGAAATGATGTCATGATGCACTATAAAAGCCACCGCAGCCGCCATTTCTGGTCACTCTGCTGTGAATTCAGTTAGGGACAGGCTGCTGTAGAAGACTGTGAGGGACAGTTAGAAATAGCGATTCCACCAAACATCTAGTGCTTTACCCAGGCTACATAAACCACCACTGTAGCCTTCTTTGCCCTAGCAGCAGTGTTCACAGCTGTCTGCAAGGGCTGTGTGAGTGCAGCTCATGCTGTGGAGTGGGTCCTGCAGCCACGTCAGGCTGTAGGCCACCCAGTGTGATCACTGCTGCCTCATACATCTTTTATTTTTTGAGCTGCATTTTTTACATAATTTCAATCTAGTGTGCTTCCATCCGTATCCATATACGTTGGTTGCAAACACTAGTAGTAGACAGCGGAGTCTTTCTGCAGCCTTTCAGTGCTAGTGCCCACTTAGCTGCACTGTTGACGGCTGTCTGAGAGGTCTCTGACTGTGTGTGAGTGCAGCTCACGCTGAGTAGAGTGTCCTGCAGCTACGTCTGGTTGTAGGACGCTCAACGTGCGTCACTGCCTCACACATAGTTGTCTTTGAGTGCAAACACTATATAGGAGTAGATAGAGGAGCCTTTTTTTCTGGCTTGTGCCCTGCCGGCGCAGCCAGATTAGTATTACCCAATTTTTTTGGAGCCTCATCTTTTGCATTGTAGGTTACCTGCCTGCATTGTAATAGCTCCAAAAAGTTGGTGATACTATCAGTTTCAATTCTTTGTTCACATACTTTGAGTTTGTTTCCAACAAAGAAACCACAAAAAAAGTTCACCAAACACTACATTTGGAACTTGTGTAGGCCACATCAGCTCCTATTAAAGTGTAGTCCACACACACACACTTCATAAAATTAGTGTTTCTTGTACCTGTAACCAGCTGTTCAGGAATAAGCACACTAAGGCCCCCCTTTGTACTTTTCTGCCTATCTTAAGCAGTCTGGCAAGATGAAGAAGGCAGGGAGTAAGGCGCGTGGGCGTGGGCGTGGAGTTTCAGCAGGGAGAGGACGTGGGGATTCTGCAGGGAGAGGACGTGGGGATTCTGCAGTTAGAGGACGTGGGGATTCTGGGCCTGCTGCGGGCACCAGTGGATCAGCATCCCCCAGTTTTAGCAGGCAACAGTCCTTTATGCGCAGCTTTGTAGGACCTCAACGTACCCCACTGCTGCGGGAGGAACAAATTGAAGCCGTTGTCGGATGGATGGCAGCTAACGCATCGACTTCAATTACTTCCGCATCCTCTCAGGATCAGAGCACCGAAGAGCAACCATCTGTCTCTTCACCACCTGCCAAAGTGCCCAGGCAGTCAGAGAGACATGGACAGGAGCCATCACAGTCTCTACTTCTGTTCTCGGAATCTGTTGGCTTGGAAAGAGGGGGCCAGCCAAGCAGCATTCCTGAATGTGAAGAAGAGGGAGTATGCAGTGATGCGCAACTTCTTTGTCCCTCTGAATCTGAAGAGGCGAGTGGGCCAGTGCCTATGGTCAGCACACCTCAGTACGCATCAGATGATGACGAGACTCAGTTGCCACTTTCTGGTGCGTACGGTGCAGGCGAGACAACCCAGGAGAAGCAGCTGTTTGAAGAGGGGAGGGAAGATGATGAGGTCCTTGACCCATCATGGCGTGAGGAACAGGAAGGTGGTGGGAGCAGCTCGGAGGAAGAGATTCCCCTACCGGCCAAAACAGGAGACAGAGGGAGGGGGAAGACTTGGTTGCCTGTACCCTCCACTTCGGCACCCGTTAGGAGCATTCCTCATTCCAAAGGCAAACCGGGCGCTCCCAAGAGTTGCAGTGCGTGGTCCTTTTTTGACACAGTTGCAGATGACATTTGCTTTGTCAAATGCAAGCTGTGTCATCAGATAGTCAAAAGAGGGAGAAATGTCAGCAACCTCAATACCACAAATATGTGGAAACATGTGCGCACCAAGCACGAGTTGGAGTTGCAGAGACACCCTGAAGACATAGGCCAACGTACAGCACCACCTACCACCTCTTCAGTTCGTGTTGGGGCCTCTTCCTCCAGCTCACACACTGCTGGTTCGGCTTCCTCACAGGATCGCCAAGGAAGAACCTCTGCCACTGTTGTCCGGAGACCCTGTCAGATTCCACCCATAGCAGCACGTTCCCATCCATCACAGCCATCGGTAGCACAGGCATGGGATAAAAGGCGCCCTTACTCGGCAAACCATCCCCGAGCACAGTCTCTGAATGCTGGCATTGCCAAACTTCTGGCAGTTGAAATGCTGTCATTCAGGCTGGTGGACACTGACACCTTCCGGGACTTAATGGCATTGGCAGTCCCCCAATACAACGTGCCCAGCCGCTTTTATTTCAGCAGGCGAGCCGTCCCTGCCCTGCAGAAACATGTTGGGGGCAAAATAAAACATGCGCTACTAAACGCCGTTAGTAGCAAGGTCCACCTGACCACCGATGCGTGGACCAGTAACCATGGACAGGGACGATACCTTTCCCTCACTGCCCACTGGGTCAATGTTGTGGAGCCGGGTACAGATCTGGAGAGTGGCGCTGTACGTGTTCTTCCAACGCCACGGATTGCAGGACTCCAGTCTGTACACATAGACTCCTCCTCCTACTCAAGTTCCTCAGAAACAGCAGAGCAGGAGCCTGTTATGCCCGATATGAGCACAGCCGTGGCCAAACGTCAACAGGCTGTACTCAAATTAATTTCTTTGGGGAATCGAAGCCACACAGCGCAGGAGCTCTGGAATGCTATCAAGCTGGAGAGCGATGTGTGGTTTGGGCCAGCGAATCTCCAGCCGGGCTTGGTAGTGTGTGACAATGGCCGAAATCTAGTGGCAGCTCTTGGCCTAGGCAACCTCACACACATCCCATGTCTGGCACATGTGCTTAACTTGGTCGTGCAGAGCTTTCTGAGGGACTATCTGGATCTTGATGCACTGTTGCACAAGGTCCGCATAGAGTGCGCTCACTTGCGACGTTCCAGCACGGCAAGATCGCGCCTCGCTGCTCTGCAGCGACGATTTGGCCTTCCGGAACATCGCATCATATGTGACCTACCCACCCGGTGGAATTCAACGTTACATATGTTGGAGCGGTTGTGTGAGCAGCAGGCAGCAGTCATGGAGTACCAGCTGCATCAGGCGCAAACAAGTCGCACTGTGCGCCGTTCACACTTCAGCACCATTGAGTGGGCCTCTATGAAGGACATCTGCCTCGTTTTGCGTGCCTTCGATGAATCCACGCGGATGGCGAGTGCAGATGATGCACTAGTCAGCATTACTGTCCCCCTTATCTGCCTGCTTCAACAAACACTGCAAGCACTAAGGGATGAGGTTTCGGAAGAGGTGGAGGATGAGGAGTCCCAAATGCCATCTGCTTCTGGACAGTCTGCGCTACGTGTTTCCTCACAAAGGCCTAGGCAGGGGACACTTTGTGAGGAGGATGAGGAGGAGTCGATGGAGGAGGAAGACATCTCTCCAGAGGAGGGAGGTACACAAACCTCTACTCAGTATGTACAGCGAGGGTGGGGTGATGCAGAGCAGGCCGAGGTCACGCCTCAAACAGGGGACAGCGGTTCTTTGGCAGTTGGGAGTCTGCAGCACATGGTTGATTTCATGCTGCAGTGCCTGAGAAACGACCGCCGCATCGCCCACATTCTCGTCTCGGCTGATTATTGGGTGTACACCCTCCTAGATCCTCGCTACCGGGACAGCGTACAAAGGCTCATACCAACGTTGAACCGGGAGCGTAAACTTCGGGAGTACGAAGAGTCACTGGTGCAGTCCATAATGTTTTCCATTCCACCCGACAGCATTGTTGCTAGTGCTTTACAAAGCAGCTCTGTGCGTCGAGGCAGTGGCGGAAACTCTGCACAAAGAGGGAGCAGAGGCAGCGCCGCAGCACAAGGCAAGACCACTATGGCCCAAATGTGGCAAAGTTTTGTGTGTCCACCACAATTGTCTACACCATCAGCGACGCCTCGAATAAGCAGGAGGCAACGCTTCCGTCAGATGGTGTCAGACTACATGTCTTGCCCTGTCGCTGTACTCCCAGATGGCTCTTCCCCCTTCAAGTTTTGGGTCTCTAAGCTGGATACATGGCCAGAGCTTAGCCAGTATGCATTGGAGGTGCTGGCTTGCCCTGCTGCCAGTGTATTATCGGAACGTGTCTTTAGTGCCGCAGGTGGTGTACTAACAGACCGTCGCACGCGACTATCTTCCGATAATGTTGACCGGCTGACTTTTCTGAAAATGAACAAGGCCTGGATCTCCAAAGACTTTGCCATTCCTCTTACAGACTAAATTAGTGGTTGGCAACTGTATCCAGGTCTGCTGGTGTGTTCATTTTTCTACCACCTGAACTATAATCCCTGTGCTTCAACACAGCCAGTTGTCGCTCAGATGTGTCGTCTGCACAGAGAAACACACTAGCTCCTGTGTTAGTGGGGTTCAGTAACGCCAGCTGATCCCCTGCTGTGTGGACGGCAAAGTCACCAGCTCCATCAACATTCAAACCACTACTGATTTTTAACCGTGCCCAACTTAGGTCTCTGGCTCCACTGTCTCTACTATTTCCCCTGACCTCCAACCCCGCCATCTACATCTCTGAAGTGGCGTCAGCACAATCTACACTTGTTCCTGTGGCTCAGTCCCATCAGTTTATCCCCTGATGTGTGTCCGGCAAGGTCTCCTGCTCTGTCCACATTCCCATAACCAGTAGTGGGAATGAGGACAGAGCTGGCGAACTTGCCGGACAAACATCAGGGGATCAACTGACAGGACTGAGCACCAGTAACACAGGAACAAGTGTAGATTGTGCTGACGCCACTTCAGAGATGTAGCTGGCGGCGTTTGGAGGCCAGGGTAAATAGTAGAGACAGTGGAGCCAGAGGCCTAAGTGGAGCATGGTTAGAATCAGTAGTAGTCAACAACCTCCATAAAAACCGCTGCCCATTGGCCTCTGCATGCGGCATGCGTAATCCTGGGCTCCAACAGTGTCAGTTGGTGTTCAGAAGTGTCGTCTCCACAGAGCCAAACACATTCGTTCAAGTGTTAGTGGGGTTCAGCACTGCCAGCTGTTCCCCTGCTGTGGAGATGGCAAGTCTCCTGCTGCCTTCAGCTGCCAAAAGCAACAGGCCCCAGCCTGCTCCTCGCCTAATCCTGGGCTCCAACAGCGTCAGTTGGTGTTCAGAAGTGTCGTCTCCACAGAGCCAAACACATTCGTTCGAGTGTTAGTGGGGTTCAGCACTGCCAGCTGTTTCCCTGCTGTGGAGATGGCAAGTCTCCTGCTGCCTTCACCTGCCAAAAGCAACAGGCCCCAGCCTGCTCCTCGCCTAATCCTGGGCTCCAACAGCGTCAGTTGGTGTTCAGAAGTGTCGTCTCCACAGAGCCAAATACATTCGTTCGAGTGTTAGTGGGTTTCAGCACTGCCAGCTGTTCCCCTGCTGTGGAGATGGCAAGTCTCCTGCTGCCTACACCTGGGGCCCAATGGTTCTCCAAGTTGGATCTGCGGGGGGCCTACAATCTGATAAGGGTTCGGGAAGGGGACGAGTGGAAAACGGCATTCCTCACATCAGAAGGACTCTTTGAGAACCTGGTAATGCCATTTGGGTTAACTAATGCACCCGCTATTTTCCAAAATTTCATCAATGTTGTGTTTTCTGATCTGATAGGCCGTTTTGTTATTGTTTATTTGGATGATATTTTGGTGTATTCCCCGGACAGTCAATCTCACTTGCAACATCTAAAGACAGTTCTCCAGAGACTCAGGGAGAACCAATTGTTCGCCAAATTGGAAAAATGTTCGTTTTTTGTACAGGAGCTGTCTTTTTTGGGGTTGATTGTGTCCTGTGAGGGGTTTCGTATGGATCCTAAGAAGGTGCTGGCGATCGCTGACTGGGTTCAGCCTCGAGATCTCAAGGGGCTCCAGCGCTTCTTAGGATTTGCGAACTATTACCGGAGATTCATTAAAGGTTTCTCACAAGTGGTGAAACCACTCACGGATCTTACCCAGAAGGGAGCTGATGTAAAAAATTGGTCTGTACTCGCTAAGGAATCCTTCTTAGCGATTAAGAAATGTTTTATGTCTGCCCCGGTGTTGGTGCAACCTGACCCGTCCAAACCATTCATTGTGGAGGTGGATGCTTCTGAAGTGCTGTCCCAGGGTCCGGCCACCCTTACCAATCTCAAACCCTGTGCCTTCTTCTCAAGAAGTTCTCTTCAGCTGAGAAAAACTATGATGTAGGCAATAGAGAACTTCTTGCGGTCAAGCTGGCGTTTGAGGAATGGAGGCACTTTTTGGAAGGGGCGGCTCACCCTATCACGGTTGTCACGGATCACAAAAATTTGGCATACCTTGAATCTGCTAAGAGGCTTACTCCTAGACAGGCCCGTTGGTCACTTTTTTTTCACGATTTCATTTCTCAATTACTTTTCGACCGGGGTCCAAAAATGTTAAAGCGGATGCCCTGTCCAGAAGTTTTGATCCAGTGTCTCCCCCTGAGCCGCCGTCCTCCATTCTACCCCCAGGGGTGGTAGTGGCGGGGGTCTCAACTGAGTTGGAACAAGAAATCCTAAGGGCTCAAGCCCTAGCTCCGGCAACCAGGCCAAGCGATAAACTGTTTGTTCCAGGTTCATTGCGGCCTAGACTTCTGCAGGAGTTTCATGATTCTAGGCTGAGTGCTCATCCAGGTATCACGACCACTAGAGAGGCAGTAGCCAGGGGTTTTTGGTGGCCTTCATTAAGGTCCGATGTCAAGGAATTTGTTTCTGCTTGTGACATATGTGCCCGTTCCAAAAGCTCGCATAACCGACCGGCTGGGGAACTCATACCTTTACCGGTTCCTGATAGGCCATGGACTCATCTTTCCATGGATTTTATTACCGGCCTTCCACCTTCCAGGGGCAATACCGTGATCTGGGTGGTGGTGGATAGGTTTTCTAAACAGGCCCATTTCATTCCCTTGGCAGCATTACCTTCAGCAGAAACATTGTCAAGATTGTTTGTGCAGCATGTGGTCCGATTGCATGGGGTACCCCTGAATGTTGTGTCTGACAGAGGTGTGCAGTTTGTGGCCAAATTTTGGAGGGCGTTCTGTATGAAATTGGGCATCTCACTCTCCTTCTCGTCGGCATATCACCCGGAGAGTAATGGTCAGACAGGACGCACCAATCAATCCCTGGAACAAATACTCAGGTGTCTGACCTCCGCCAGACAGGAGGATTGGTGTGATGCGTTACCGTTGGCTGAATTCGCTTTTAACAACTGGGTGAGTCAGTCCACCAACATGTCCCCATTCCTGATTAACTATGGCTTTAATCCGCATTTTGGGGAGTTTTCTCGGGTGGATTCCGGTTGTCCAGGAGCAGAGGGGTCCATTCAACGGTTAAAAAACCTCTGGGCTGAAGTCCGGCGTATTATCTCTCGAGCCCAGGGGAGATACAAATATTTTGCGGACAAAAAGAGAGCCTCGGGAGACATGTTTCAGGTGGGAGAGAAGGTTTGGCTCTCCACACGTAACATCAAATTAAAGGTACCATCAGTGAAGTTGGGACCAAAGTTCATTGGTCCGTACGAGATTATGGAGATAGTCAACCCTGTGGCATATAGGTTGCGTCTCCCCGCCTCCTTAAAAATATCTAATGTGTTCCATAAGTCTCTGTTGAAACCAGCAGGATCTGTCAAAGAGAACTCTGAGACTGTTGTTCCTCCAGTGCTGGTGGAGGGTCAATTGGAGTATGAGGTCGGACATATTGTGGACTCTCGGCGGGTGCGCCGCTCTTTGCAGTACCTGGTCCACTGGAAGGGATATGGACCAGAAGAGCGCTCATGGGTCCCTGCTCGCTCGGTACATGCAGATCGCCTGGTTCAGGCGTTCCATGCCAAGTACCCGGGGAAGCCTGGGGGTCCAGAGGCCCCCCGTTGAGAGGGGGGTACTGTCATGATCCCAGTGCAGGTTTTTGAGCTGCACACCGGGGGTTAATGTCTGGAGCTCTGTGCAGGTTTTGACCTGCACACTTGGGGTTAATGATTGTGGCCTCTTTCTGGTTCTGGGAGAGCTTCATAAACCCCTGGGTAGCTTCAATCCCTGCCAGTTATACTTTTGCCTTTGGCCGAGTGTACTGACCCCCGTGTGCCTGTTTGTTGCTATAGCTTGTTTATATGGTTCTGACCCGATTCTGTTTCCCGTTGTGAGTTTGCCTGTTGATTTTGTACTGCGTTATTATCTGTGTATGACTCATTGCCTGTGACTTGACTACTCTCTGCACGCCCCTCTTGTACCTTGCAACTTGCAACTATCTGTGTATGACTCATTGCCTGTGATCTGACTACTCTCTGCTCGCCCCTCTGGTACCTTGCAGCTATCTGTGTGTGACTCATTGGCTACATCCTGACTATTCTCACTGTCTATGCCCTTGGTAACTTTGTCTCGCAGTTACTCTGCTAGGAATTGTCTTGCAGCTCCTAGCTCTGTGGAGTTTAGGCCACGCCTCTAGCAGTCACGTGCTTCAGGTCCTGCGGCTCTGAAGTACACATCTACTCGGTTGCTGCCCGCTCCAATGGTAGCTTTGAGCACTGTTCGCTTTACTCAGGACACGCGCACTGGCTCAGTGAGCAAGTTCAGTGCGGTGTCTCTGATAGGTATTAAATCTAAACCAGGTTGCGGCCCTGCATATCTGGTCCATAGATGCTTACGCGCTCTCTGCCCATGAGGCAGAAACTGCTCTTAGAGAATGGGCTCTAAAGTTTTCTGGAGGAGACTCTCCCGCCAACACATATGCTGCACTGATAGTTGACTTCAACCATGTAGCCAGGGTAGCTTTCGATACCTTTTTCCCTTTGTTTTTGCCTGCCATCTGGATGAAGAGGTTAGAGTCTACTCTCCAGTCTTTTGTAACATCTAAGTATTGGAGGACAGCTCTTTTAACATCCAAGAGGTGGAGAGAGCATTCCTTCTTGTTGTTGTAATTCTGGCAGAAAGCCTGTAGTACAATTTCTTGACTCCGGTGGAAGTCTGTAACCACTTTGGGAAGAAAGGCTGGATTTAATTTTAAGACGATGCAGTCTTCCTGGATCTTCAAATATGGATGCACTATAGACAGGGCCTGAATCTCGCCTATGCGTCTAGCAGTAGTTATTGCCACTAGAAAAAAGGGTTTTAAATGTCACTGATTTTAAGGGGGCCTGATCTAGTGGTTCATATGGGTCTTTGCGCAGCTCATTTAGGACCAAGCTAAGATCCCAAGGTGGTATCGAGCTATGGATTGTGGGTCTCATCCGCTGAGTGGCTTTTATGAACCTCACTACCCAGGGATGATTGGCTAGGGGGAAGTCGAAGTATGAGCTTAAGGCTGACACCTGTACTTTCAGCATACTAGGCCTTAGTCCTTTGTCAAAGTCCGCCTGGAGAAAGTCGAAAATCTGCAGGATATCTGGACCCCGGATGACTGATACTGGCCCCTCACATTGAGAACAGAATGTCTTCCAGATTTTTTGGTATATAGCCGAGGTTACCGGCTTTCTACTATTCTGCATAATAGATATTACTAAGTTAGAGAGTCCTTTTGATTTTTGGATCTCCGCCTCAGGATCCAGGCCGATAGTTGTAGCATTTCCGGTTTCTGATGAACTAAGGAACCCTGAGTTAACAGGTCGCATCTCGCTGGTAATAGTATCGGGTCTTCCCGTGCCATCCATTTTAGTAAGGAGAACCAGCTTCTTTTGGGCCAGTAAGAAACAATCAATATTACTGATGCTCTGCTTTCCTGGATCTTTCTTAGGACCCTTGGTATAAGAGGGAGCGACGGGAAGGCATAAGCGAGCTCCATGTTACATTCCTGAGCTAAAGCGTCTACTCCTGTTGGGTTGTCAGCCGGGTTGAGCGAAAAGAATCTTTGTTTTTGAATTTTTTCTTGTGGCGAATAAGTCGACCTCTGATGTCCCCCAGTGTTGGGATAGCTGTGTGAAGACCTCCTCGCTTAGTGACCACTCTGAAGATTGGATCTTCTCTCTGCTCAGGAAGTCGGCAACCTGATTTCTGGATCCTTTCAGGTGGACTGCCGTAACTGAGGTTATTGTCTGTTCTGCCAAGCAAAAGATCTCGTGCGCTAGGTCTTGAAGGTGACAGTATCTGGGGCCTCCCTAATGTTGACGGAAGGAAACTGTAGTCGAGTTGTCCAAGAAGATCCTGACATTCTGACCCTTCAGTTCTTCTTGGCATGTTTTTAGCGACGCCCAGACTGCCCTGAGCTCTCTGTAATTCGAGGACTGGTTGTGTTCAAATGGGCCACATGTCCCCTGGAGGTATCGACCTTCCATGTGAGCCCCCCCAGCCTCTGAGACTGGCGTCTATAGTGATGTTTGTACATGGCAACAGTCTCCAGAGTCTTCCTTTTCCGAGGTTTTGTGTGTTTGTCCACCAGGAAAGGGACTGCTTTCCTTCCTCGGAGAGTCTCATGTTCTTGTCTAGCGATGTTTCTCTGCTGTCCCAGGTCGCCAAGACTTCTCTTTGTAGGATTCTTGAGTGGAACTGGCTCCATTGTACACAGGAGATGCATGAAGTCATGAGACCCCGGACTCTCGTGGCTTTCCTTATGGAGATGTACTTGCGTCTCTGCACCCACTGGACCTCTTGTGTGATTGCCTTCTGTTTGTGCAGGGGAAGGAAGGAACATTCCTTCCCCGAGTTCCGTATGACTCCGAGAAACATCTTCTCGCTTTCTGGTCTTAGGCTGGACTTCTTCCAATTTATTACCCACCCTAGGCTCTGTAGGACCGATATGGTGGATGTAAGGACTTCCATGTGTTGTGGAGAGTCTGCCACTAGCAAAAGGTCGTCCAAGTACGGTATGATAAGGGTATTTCTTTCCCTTAGATGGGCCATGATCTCTGCTATGAGTTTTGTAAAGATCCGGGGCGCCAAGGCGAGTCCGAATGGCAAGCAATGGAACTGGTAATGTGTTATTTTCCTGTGATCTTTTATCGTGAACCTGAGGAATTTTTGGTGAGATATGTGGATGGGCACATGATAATAGGCACTTTTTAAATCTAGGGTGTACATGACCGAGTCCTTCTTTATTAATGGTATGACTGCTTTCATCTTCAGATTCTATCTTGAATCTTTTTTAGGTCACCCACCGATTTAACAGCTTTAGATTTATTATGGTCCGGTATTCTCCTCCTGATTTTTTTATGGAGAATAATGTGGAGTAGTGACCCTGAAATCTCTGAGCATGGGGAACTCGGGTTATGGCCCCTGTCTCTATCAGGTCCTGTACATCCTTTAACAGTCTTTGGTGGGTCACCTGAGACTGGGTTTGAGTTACACAGTATCTCCTGGGTGGTCGCTCGGTGAACTCTATTTTGTAACCATCTGCAACCGTATTCCGAACCCACGGGTTTTGGGTAATATCCTTCCAGATGTTTTGGAAGCAACGGAGTCTCCCTCCTATCTTCCTGGCGTCATTCTCTGGTAGGTCTTGCCTTCTGCTCCTGAGAACTCCCTCTTCCTCCCTTCGGGTAGCTCCACCTGCCGGACTTTCCCTTTCTCCTATAGTCCTGTCTGGGATTGGAGCGGGTCCGCCGAAAAAAAAGCGTTAGTTTATGCTTTTCCTCCGGAAAGCCTATCTTTTTGTCGGAAGCCTTCTCAAGTAGCTCATCTAATACGGGCCCGAAGACGTGGAGCCCAGAGAAGGGTATAGAACACAGTTTGTTCGACTGAGTGTCTCCTGTCCACCCACCTTGCTGCATTAGATAAGGCATTATTTCTTGCGGCAAAATGGACTGATTCTGCCGAGGCGTCCGCCATGAAGTCGGTAGCCATTCTCAGGAGAGGTAGTGATTTTAGAATCTCCTCTCTGGGGGTTTTGTTTCTAGTCTGATCTTCTAGTTCCCCCACCCATAAGCTCATTGATCTGGCTACCGACGTGGCTGCTATGTTAGCCTTCATAATGGCTGCTGATGCTTCCCAGACTTTCTTGAGGAGGTCCTCTGATCTCTTGTTCATCGGATCTTTTAGGCCGGATGAATCCTCAAAGGGGATAGCCATTTTCTTTGACGCTCTGGCTACAGGTATGTCAATCTTCGGAACGGTCTCCCACTCTTTTGTGTCTTCTGGCTCAAAAGGAAGACAGTACCTGAAGTCTTTTGGGACTATTAGTTTCCTTCCCGATTCTTCCCATTCTTCTAATATCATCGCTGTTATATGTTTATTAACAGGGAATACTGTGTTTCTGGGAACCTGGGCCTCTTAGGGCGCGGGGATTGTGCCGGTACCAGTGCTGCGACTGTGGACTGCACCTCCTCTCGTATTACGGATCTCATATTGTCCAGGAGAGAGGACTGTTCTTGTCTAAGGAGTCCTGATATACAGTCCTCACATAACTTTTTTGTATGTCCTGATGGGAGCTTGGCCGAGCATAGGGGGCATTTGCTAGGTTTTTTCCTGGTGGTCGAGGTGGATTGCTTAGGTGCCTCTTTGGCCTGCAAAATATATAGGAAAGAAGGTCCTGTGTGTCTGTGTATGGAGACCTGTAAGGGACCCTTCTACCCCTCTACTCACATGGTCCCGATTTGGTTCTAGGTGCTGGACGTCTGGATGGCTACCACCTTCCATCTCTACTGAGTGAGTGTGCTGTCCGTCAGTGTGTCTTAAGTAGTCGCCTTACCCAGCTTCAAGACATCCGATTTGTCCTACTTCCGAGCCCAGCTGCTGCAGATGATGCCTGCTGCGCAACCTTCGGTGCGAAGATCTGCGCGGGTATGTTCTCCGCCACTTACTGACGCCCCTCCATGTACAGGGCGCCAGAATCTCTGTGATGCCGGCCCTGTGAGATACCCCGTCTGCCCGAGCCGCACCGCGCTGGGCGCCATGTTTTCTGGCCCCGCCCCCGGAAGTCATCACTGGCACACCCCCGATGACGCGGCATGCTGGAAATCCGGGACCCAAGGCGCCAGCGTCCTGCAGCCAGGAACAGCAGCTGCTGTGGTGCCGAGCCCTCCGAGGGGATGCGCGCCGACAAGGAGCAGCCAGCTCGACTCCAGCGCTGAGGGACCTCAGCGCTGCTGCGGCGGGGATCACCGCCGGGAAACCCTTAGAGAGGGCACCGCTCCCAGTAGCTCCTGCCACCGGGTCCCGACGTCACATGCCGGCCTCACAGGTACATGCACCACTGCGCTCCTCTGCGTCTGTCCCTGTTGGTGGGGAGGGGCTTTTTAACCTCTTCTGTGTTCCTGTCCCTATCAAGGATAAGAAGGACAACCTCCTGGTGGTGCTGTCAGGAGGGACGTCCTGGAAATTAAAATTAAAATTTAGTTCTTTAGGAGCAAAACAGTAACAATGCAGTGACATGACAAGAATCTGCATAACCAATCATATGCTAAATAGTTGCAAGTCAAATTTAACTATGAAATATCCAAGATGAGTATCTATAAAATGATGGCAGTCTCAAGTTCAAAGCAGAAGTGGAGAATGAGATATAGAGCCTAAAATACAAAAGTTCAAAACATTGTTACCCTTTTGCTCTTCACTGTTGTAACGCTAGTCACAACCCACGGACAGGCCATGAGTCAGAGAAGTTACATGTTACAAGGTCAGTACAAAAAAAAACCTGTAGTAAACCAAGGAAAACTTCAAAGGGGTAAGTCAGGTCACCTTTCAGGGTCAGAATACCATAGAAATAGCGGATAAGCAAAGGGTAATAACAAATGGGTAGTCGGAACACGATCCAAAGGTCATCAGCAGTAGATCAGGAGCAAAGGGGCAATAACAAATGGGTAGTCAGATCATGGTCCAAAGGTCAGCAGCAGAACATTAGTATCAAAGGGACAATAACAAATGGGTAGTTAGAACATGATTCAAAGGTCAGCAAAAGAAGATGAGAACTTACAGCACAGGGATCAGGCAAACATACACCAGAGAGCATAAGCTTTTGACTGGCAGTGATCTGGGCCAGATAGCTCATCTAAATAGCAGAGCAATTATTAAGAGCAGGGAGCCCCTGTGGAAATCTCTGCATCTCCCAGTCTCAGATAGGTCAACCGAGCTGTCAATCAAAGCACTGAGAGCTCAGCACGCCTTCCAGGTGACCATATAAAATGGAATTATGAAATTCCAGCTATAGACGTAATCTTAGATACACAGGCACAAATAATTTAGATTCTAGAGTAGCGAATGGGGCCAACAACTGGACCTCACTAATTTCAGCTTCCCATTCTGAGGATACCATAGAAATCACAATTCCTAGAGGAAGAATGGAGGATGGAGGTTCTGGAGGAGAAACGGAATCACGGCTGTGTGAAAAAGCGTCAACCCTAACGTTCTTAGACCCCGGTCTGAACGTGATGGAAAACTTGAATCTAGAAAAAAATAAGGACCGTCTGGCATGTCTTGGGGTTAAACGTTTATCAGATTCAATGTAAGCTAAATTTGTATGATCTGTCACCACAGTAACCAGATGAAGAGCTCCCTCCAAAAAATGTCTCCATTCTTCAAAAACTAATTTGATAACGAAAAACCTGCAATTCCCAACATCATCATTTCTTTCAGCAGATTAAAATTTCCTAGAGACAAATGCACATGGACGCAAGTTGGTCAGAGTTTTTAAACCTTGAGACAAAACAGCCCCTACTTCAAACTCTGAGGCATCCACTTCTACGATGAATGGTTACTGGAGATCAGGCTGAATCAAAACTGGAGCGGACATGAAGCACTCTTAACTTATCAAAAGAGCCAACAGCATCCAACGACCAAACCTTAAGCTCCATGCCCTTTTGTGTGAGGTCGGAAGGGGTTTCAAGATCTGAGAAAAATCCTTATAAACTTTCTATAGTAATTAGCGAATCTTAAGAATCACTGCAATGCTTTCAGGTCACGAGGTTGAACTATTGCCTGCACCTTCCTAGGGTCCATCTTAAACACTTCAGCTGACACAATGAACCCCAGGAATGATTTTTTTGAGCAGAAAAAGCAAATTTTTCCAATATAGCAAACAAAGACTTTTCCCTGAG
Source organism: Dendrobates tinctorius (assembly GCF_039654945.1). Lineage (NCBI taxonomy): Eukaryota > Metazoa > Chordata > Amphibia > Anura > Dendrobatidae > Dendrobates > Dendrobates tinctorius. The sequence goes on along the minus strand of NW_027361716.1, from coordinate 24,712,190 downwards.
TTTCTCTAAAACAAATGAACGTGGTCGTAGTGAGAATCCAGATCAGGCGAAAAAACTAGAATGTCATGAAGGTATAGCACAACAAACCTTCCAATAATATCAGAAAAAATGTAATTCAAAAAGTTCTGAAAGACTGCATTGATTAGTCCAAAAGGCATGACAAGCTTTTCAAAGAAACCATCTAAAGCGCTGTTTTCCACTCATCACCCTCCCAGATCACATTTCAAATTATAAGCTCCTCTAAGGTCAAGCTTAGAAAACCATTTAGCCATCCTTTAGCTGATTATATTGGTCAGCGTGAAAACACATCTCCGAAGTCTTGCAGGTAAGCCGACAGTCCCTCCAGACTAGAGGAGCAAATTTGTACAGAGCTTAGACATTTCTTATGACAGTAGGAACTCTATATAACAATATCCTTCTGACACCAATCAATAACAAGACGATGGATACGCAGGCATGTATATCTCAACATCAACCCAGCAGGTAAATCATACAACATATAGCAGAAGATGGACTCAGTGAAGCATTCCCACTCTAAGTGTGAATTCCACCGTTATCAGCTGGTCAAAGTTCTGAATTAGCGGTGTCCTGTCAATGGCGACAATCGGAGATTTAGTTTTCGTCATCTCAGCTGCATGATTTGTGACTTGTAGACAGGCTGAAAACATGTGGGAATTCCCTAACAAACAGGCATTCCACACATGTACTCAAGCTGTCATGCAGTTGAGACGATGAAAACTAAATCTCCGAGCATGCATAAAATACTCGGAAGACACTCAAGTATGCTCGGGAAAACCCGAGCAACGAGTATACTCGCTCATCGCTACAAAGTATCAAAGATGTTTCCTGTTATGAATGGGTCACCGAGGAGGAAAAAAACAACAAGCTAAGTCTCAGAAAACCAGAGAAGTTGGTAACTATGCAGATTGCAGATCCCTGATCTTAACCACACAACTAACAGCAATCGTGGAGCGTTCCTACGATGGTCCTAGACGCCTTGTCACAACCGGAGAGCTACATAAGCCTAAAGCAGGAAAAGAGGAAAACTAACAGCCCCAGAGCAGAACCCAAAGGAAAGACAGCCCCCACATGTATTGACGGTGAAACAAGATGAAAACACAAACAAAGGCAGGAAAATAGGCTGAGCAAACGATGGGGCCCGACTAACTAGAAAGGACAGGAAAGGAAAGCCACTGTCTGCAATCTGCCAAAAAAACCCTACCAAAATAGTGTCCAACACTTCTGATAGCAAAATTAACCCTGAAGTCACTAGACTTCTCCCACTATATCAGCACTCTGAAATATTCTGAAACAGAGGAAAAAGAGGCCAATCTAATAAGGGACAGAAAAGGCAAATTGGCAAATACAGATAAATAGGAGTGGAAGTTCAGCATAGCCCCAGCAGGGGCAGGCTGACCACACAAGAAACTGAATTGACCAACAAGCGCAAGTGTGAACATTAGCAAAAAACAAACTTAACTTGAGAAGACTGGAAGAGACCTGAAGTCCAAGACCTGAGAAGCAGACTGAATCACCAGCACCAGGAAAGGGCGTCGGCTGTCTTATATCCAGTCTGATACTCCAGAGATCCAATCGTTATCCTCCTCATCAGGTGGCAGATCAATACCACTTAAACCAACCTCACTACCTCCTGTCACCACCAGAGGGATAACGGAAGGAGAACTCTCAACTGGTGGAGCAGAAAATGAGTTCATAACAGTACCCCACCCTTGAGGAGGGGTCACCGAACACTCATTCATGCCACCAGGCCGATCAGGATGGGCCCGGTGAAAAGCATGAACAAATTTATTGGCATGAATATCAGAGGCAGAGACCCAAGAATTATCCTCCTGGCCATAACCCTTCCATTTGACCAAATACTGGAGTCTCCGTTTAACCAAACGAGAATCCAAGATTTTCTCCACCTCATATTACACATTGCCTTTAACCAATACAGGGTCAGGAGGTGCCGCCACAGGAACTACTGGCTCAACAAACCTCTTCAACAGTGACTTGTGAAATACGTTATGGATTTTGAACGTAACTGGAAGAGCCAATCGAAAAGAAACAGGATTAAGAATCTCCAAAATCTTATAAGGTCCAATAAATCTTGGCTTAAATTTTGGAGATGCAACCTTCATAGGAATATTCTTAGACGGCAACCAAACCATATCACCCACTTTAAACCGTGGACCAATGGTCCTATGCCGGTTGGAAAAACGCTGGGCCTTTTCCTGAGAGAGTGACAACTTATCCACCACTTGGTCCCATATCTGCTGCATTCTCACAACCACAGTGTCCACACCTGGGCAGGACGAAGATTCCACTTGCCCTGAAGAGAATCGAGGATGAAACCCAAAATTACAGAAAAAGGGTGACATCAAAGTGGCAGAACTAGCTCTATTGTTCAGCGCAAATTCGGCCAAGGGCAAAAATGAGACCCAATCATCTTGATCAGCAGATATAAAACATCTTAAATAAGACTCCAGGGTCTGGTTTGTTCTCTCTGTCTGCCCATTGGTCTGGGGATGAAACGTGGAGGAGAAGGATAACTGAATTCCCAGATTGGAACAAAAGGCTTTCCAGAATCTGGAAACAAACTGGACCCCTCCATCGGACACAATGTTCTCAGGATTCCCGTGTAACCGAACCACCTGTTGTAAAAACAAGGGTACCACCTCAGCGGAAGATGGCAACTTTGGGAGTGGTACAAGATGGACCATCTTCGAAAATCTATCACAAATCACCCAAGTAACAGTCATTCTCTGAGAGACAGGAAGATCAGAAATAAAATCCATTGAGATATGGGTCCATGGCATCTTGGGCACCGGCAGGGGCATCAGCAACCCACTAGAACGAGAACAGGGTTTAGACCGAGTACAAGTCCCACAGGACTGTACAAAATTCCTGACATCACGAGATAAGGCAGGCCACCAAAACGACCAACGCACCAAATCTCTGGTACCAAAAATACCCGGATGACCAGCCAATGCGGAGCAATGGACTTCAGACATCACTCTCTTTCTCCCTGGTCAGGAACATACAATCTTCCCATAGGGCAACGCTCAGGTTTATCCTCCTGAATTTCCACCAGGGCGCGTCTCAAATCGGGCGAAATGGCAGAAAGCACTACCCCCTCACCTAGGATAGTAGTAGGCTCAATCACATTAAGGGAATCAGCAAAGAAACTTCTAGAAAGGGCATCTGCCTTAACATTCTTAGTGCCTGGAAGAAAAGAGACCACAAAATTAAAACGCGTGAAAAACAAGGCCCATCTAGCCTGTCTAGGATTCAAGCGTTTGGCCGACTCCAGATAAATCAGATTCTTGTGATTGGTGAGGACCACAAATTGATGTCTAGCTCCCTCCAACCAATGTCTCCACTCCTCAAATGCCCATTTCATGGCCAACAATTCCCGATTCCCCACATCATAGTTACGTTCAGATGGGGAAAACTTTCGAGAAAAGAAGGCACAGGGATTCATCTTAAAAGTCACAGGGTCTTTTTGGGACAAAACAGCTCCTGCACCAATCTCAGAAGCGTCTACCTCCACTTGAAATGGAAGTGAGACATCAGGTTGCCGTAAAACTGGAGCTGAAGTAAATCTCTGCTTAAGCTCCTGAAATGCTGAGACAGCCTCAGGAGACCAATTCAGCACATCAGCTCCCTTCTTGGTCAGATCAGTCAGTGGTTTGACAATACTAGAAAAATGACCTATAAATTTATGATAGAAATTAGAAAAACCCAAAAACTTCTGGAGAGCCTTCAAAGAAGTAAGCTGAACCCAATCATAAATGGCCTTTACCTTGGCCGGGTCCATTTCAATAGTCGATGGAGACAAGATACATCCCAAAAATGAAATCCTCTGTACACCAAAGAGGCACTTCGATCCCTTAACAAACAGGGAATTCTCCCTCAAAATCCGGGACACAGTCTGGACATGTTCCACATGGGAATCCCAATCACTAGAAAAGATCAAAATATCATCCAGATAGATGATCAAAAACTTATCCACATAGTCTCGAAAAATATCATTCATAAAGGACTGGAAGACAGAAGGGGCATTAGAGAGCCCAAAAGGCATCACCAGGTACTCAAAATGTCCCTCCGGAGTATTAAACGCCGTCTTCCATTCATCCCCGTGCTTGATGCGAATAAGATTATACACCCCCCGGAGGTCAAGCTTAGTAAACCAGCAGGCACTCTTAACTCTGGAGAATAAATCAGACATCAGAGGTAACGGGTACTGATATTTAAACGTAATCTTGTTAAGGGAACGATAATCCATACATGGTCTTAATGAACCATCTTTCTTGGCCACAAAAAAAAACCAGCGCCTAAAGGTGACGAGGATGGTCTAATATGACCCTTCTCCAACGACTCCTTAATATAGGATCGCATAGCATCATGTTCGGGTACTGATAAGTTGAAAAGCCGACCCTTGGGAAATTTACACCCAGGCATCAACTCAATTGCACAGTCATAACTCCTATGAGGAGGCAAAGACGCAGACTTACTCTCACTAAATACATCAGGAAAATCGGCTAGATAATCAGGAATATCATGAGACTGAGGAGAGGTGGAGAAAACAGGAGCGTCCCTAAGAACACACTGACAATCCCAACTCACCACAGACACAGATTTCCAATCCAAAACTGGGTTATGAGTTTGCAACCAGGGGAACCCCAGAACAATAGTATCATGCAAATTATGCAGCACCAAAAATTTACAATTTTCTTGGTGTTCTGGGGCAACTCGCATTATCACCTGGGTCCAAAACTGAGGTTTATTCTCCGCCAAAGGAGTGGCATCAATACCCCTCAAATGAATAGGCATCTGCAGAGGCATCATGGACAAACCACAATGTTTAGCAAAGTCCAAATCCATCAGATTCAGAGCTACTCCTGAATCCACAAAAGCTTTAGTGGAAAATGTGGACAAGGAGCAGATCAGAGTAATTGCCAAAAGGAACTTAGGTTGTATACTGCCAACAGCTAATGTGTGTGCAAAAAGTTTCTCTCGTTTAGGGCAGACAGAAATAGTATGAGAGGCGTCTCCACAGAAAAAACACAGCTTATTACGCCTTCTAAACTCCCGACGTTGCGCCCTAGACAAAACCTCATTACATTGCATAGGTTCAGACATTTGTTCAAAAGGTGGCAGCGCCTCCCGTGTAGTTTTACGTTCACGTCAACGCCGATCAACTTGAATGGCTAAAGACATAGAGCTATCCAGACCAGAAGGAACAGGAAATCCCACCATAACATCTTTTACGGTCTCTGACAAACCTTTCCGAAAGAGAGCTGCCAATGCACTATCATTCCACGTAGTAAGGACCGCCCACTTTCAGAATTTTTGACAGTACAACTCTGCAGGATCCTGACCTTGGTCTAATGCCAACAGGGTTCTCTCAGCTTGATCAACGGCATTAGGTTCATCATCCAACAACCCCAAGGCCTGAAAAAATGCATCCACATTAGTCAGGATAGGATTTTCAGGTGTCAGAGAAAAAGCCCAATCCTGGGGATCGCCGCGCAGCAAGGAGATGACAATTTTAACCTGCTGCACAGAGCTCCCCGATGAGTTAGGCTTCAAAGCAAGGAATAATTTACAATTATTCTTAAAATTCAGAAATTTAGACCGATCCCCAGAAAACACATCAGGAGTAGGAATCTTGGGTTCAGCAGCATGTGACTGAATAAGGTAGGTGGAAATTCCCTGTACTTCATCAGCAAGTTGCTCCACACAATCAGACAGTTGCTTAATCTTCATTAGGAGAGAAAAAAAAAATCCTCCTACGGCCCCAGAGAAAAAGAGGAAAAAATATAAATTAAAAAAAAAAAAAATTCTGACACTTTTTTTTCTTTTTCTTTAACAATTCCTTCCTGCATTTGAGTACCCTAGAATCTGCAGTATGGCTGGTGATTCTGTTATGAATGGGTCACCGAGGAGGAAAAAAAACAACAAGCTAAGTCTCAGAAAACCAAAGAGGTTGGTAACTATCCAGACTGCAGACCCCTGATTCTAACACACAACTAGCAGCAGTTGTGGAGCGTTCCTACGGTGGTCCTAGACGCCTCATCACAACTGGAGAGCTAAATAAGCCTAAAGCAGGAAAAGAGGAAAACTAACTGCCCCAGAGCAGACCCCAAAGCAAAGACAGCCCCCCACATGTATTGACGGTGAAACAAGATGAAAACACAAACAAAGGCAGGAAAATAGGCTGAGCAAACGATGGGGCCCGACTAACTAGAAAGGACAGGAAAGGAAAGCTAGTGTCTGCAATCTGCCAAAAAAAAACTACCAAAATAGTGTCCAACACTTCTGATAGCAAAATTAACCCTGAAGTCACTAGACTTCTCCCACTATATCAGCACTCTGCAATATTCTGAAACAGAGCAAAAAGAGGCCAATCTAATAAGGGACAAAAAAGGCAAATTGGCAAATACAGATATATAGGAGGGGAAGTTCAGCATAGCCCCAGCAGGGGCAGGCTGACCACACAAGAAACTGAATTGACCAACAAGCGCAAGTGTGAACATTAGCAAAATACAAACTTAACTTGAGAAGACTGGAAGAGAGCTGAAGTCCAAGACCTGAGAAGCAGACTGAATCACCAGCACCAGCGTCGGCTGTCTTATATCCAGTCTGATACTCCAGAGATCCAATTGTTATCCTCCTCATCAGGTGGCAGATCACTACCACTTAAACCAACCTCACTACCTCCTGTCACCACCAGAGGGAGAACGGAATGAGAACTCTTAATTGGTGGAGCAGAAAATGAGTTCATAACAGTTTCCAATCATCATCGAGGAAAAGCTTGCCATAATTCTATCCAAGTCACCATCTGTGTTCTGCATTTATTTTCCATTGTCCAAATGTCTCTAGGTATTGCTATAGCAGTAAAGTAACAAAGCAACACATGCCATGAGACCCAATAATTGGCTACAATGGTCACATTTTATTTATTTTACTCATTTATATAGCGACATTAATTCCACAGCGCTTTACAGACATTATTGGCTCACAATCTACATTCCCTATCACTATATCTTTGGAGAGTGGGAGGAAACCGGAGAACCTGGAGGAAACCCACGCAAACATGGGGAGAACATACAAACTCCTTGCATTTGTTATCCTTGATGGGATTTGAACCCAGGACCCCAGTGCTGCATGGCTGCAGTGCTACCCATTGAGCCACCGTGTCGCCCTACATATCTACTATTTATTAAGTTGAAGTGGTTGATAACAGTTAACAATAAATTGCATTAAACTGTGTAACAGATGTAGGAATTCACTCACTCTTGGCAGTAGTTGAAGTAGGCACAAAGTGTCTAGTTCACATAGGAAGTTTTGTTACAAAAAAGTCCATAAAACTTCTATTAAAAGATAAACAGATCTTCTCTGCCATAAATTGAAAACATATAAGACGACACAGTACCGGCAACACTGACAAAGTCCTTCCTAGACAAGCCACTCACCTTTTGTCACTGGCTGAGATTCACCTGCAACAGAGCAAAAAATAGGAGCAGCATCCAATCCGGGTGAAAAAATACTTAGAACAGTTTATTCTGCCATTGAAAATACAACGTTTCGCAGAATAAACTGTTCTAAGTATTTTTTCACCCGGATTGGATGCTGCTCCTATTTTTTGCTTGGAACCTTTATGTCCATTTGGGTCTTTGGGACTGGAAGCGTGCATCTCCTGAATGATCCTGTTTGTGCTGTCGGCTGTTTTTTTCAATTCACCTGCAACAGAGGTCTACTCTTTGTCAGCTTATGGCATTTTGCCTAGCATACCAGAAGTGTTTCCTCCTCTACTCCCAGACAACTATGGAGCAGCTCAGCTGCCCTATTATATCCGCTGCCAGACCTAGATTGGACATATTGGAGCAGCCAGTCCCACCCATCTATCCCAGCTGCTTCTAAAACTCAGAACCAAAATCCAGGCCCATTAAGTAAACTTCTCAGCACTATCAGTGCTGGAGCCTTCTCTAGGACTTTACCCTCCTGCTCTATTACTCAAAAGAAAAAAAACATAATGGTCAGTCTTTCCATAAAATGTGCAATATCTGTAAATATTTCTTGAAAGCAAAGCTTAATTAACCTACAAATTATAAATGAAAACTAATCTGATCCCAATGCTTGCAGTATCTCCTCCTCTCCAGCAGACTGATTTCAATGTTGTGATAGTATTTTATAGTAAGCCCCTTTTTGAAAGCACTGGCAAAAAGAAAAGTAAGGCGTTCCCTTCGCTTGTTAATAATGTTATCTAATTTACGATAATTATTGACTATTTCTTCTACAATCTGTGTTATTTTCAGTATATACAGCTCCTTTAATTTTTCAACATAAAAAAGATCTTATCTTGATATAACCAGCAGAGGGCAGTAATCATACAATATTTATATTTAATGCTAAAATATACCCATTAATACTTTTTTATACATTTAACCTGTACTTAAACTTCCCTTTCATTGTGAACAGTCAACACTTCTCCAGTTCTCCAGCATTATTAAAGCAATAAAAATGCATACTTAGCTGTTGCAAGCGTGCAAGCTCGGCCCGCGCTAAGCATGCATAATTATTAAAGAGTCATCTCTATATATAAAAATGAATGTGTGTGTGTGTTTGTGTATCACCAACCAATCATGAAGCATCTTTCATTTCACCAGAGCTGTTCAAAAGAAGCTGAGCTGTGATTGGTTGCTATGAGCAACAGTTTTCCCACTTGACAACACCTCAGCAGACACTGACATGGTGGGAGAAATATAGCATCCCTGGGAACATAAGCTCCCAGCCATTGTCTGCCCCCCCCCTGAAAGGAGCAGAGAGCACATAACAGAAATAAATCCCCCCCCCTCCCATGCCCATATACCCATCACACATCCACCATTCCGTCTAAAAGAGATCATTGGTATGGAAGTCAGAGGAAATCCATCCAGCGCTTCGGTTTTGACCCCAGGCTTCTCTAAAAGGGATCCCCGGTATGGAAGTTAGGGCAAATCCATCCAGTGCTTTGGTACTGACCCAGGGTCTCTTAAAGGGATCAATGGTATGGAATTTAGGGCAAATCCACTCTGCGCTTTGGTACTGACCCCAGGCCCCTCTTAAAGGGATCTCCGGTATGGAAGTTAGGGTAAATCCCTCAGCGCTCTGATTCTCACCCCAGGCTTCTATTAAAGGGACCATTGGTATGGAAGTCAGGGCAAATCCACTCAGCGCTCTGGTTCTGACGCCAGGCTGACAGGATGATGTGGGATATTAGCGGTAGTTGTCCGGTGGCTCTGGCTGACGGGATGATGTAGGATATTATGGGTAGTTGTCTGGTGGCGCTGGCTGACGGGATGATGTGGGATATTATGGGTAGTTGTCCGGTAGCGCTGGCTGACAGGATAATGTGGGATATTACAGTGAATATGGCAATGCGGAATGGGCAGGGCTCAACACTCAGCTTTATATATAGATATAATCATTACAATTTGTTATAACTAACCGTAGTTAGTTACTATGCCCGGGCAGCACTGGGCTCTTCAGCTAGTATGAAATAACTGTCAACAGCTACCTAACGAGCCCGGGCAACTTAACCCTTTTCTATCATTGAACATACCAGTACATCCTATTTGCCTAGGCTTTCCAACAAATGAATGCACCAGTACATCTAAGTGACTGTGCGGGCACAAGCTTTGGTTACCCATGGAGCTTGGTTTAGTTGAGAGTTGAGCTTCTACTGCAACAGTCAGTTACAGCGCTACCAAAATTGCTGACTGTTTAACCCTCTAAATCATGCAGACAATAGAAACGGCAACATTTCAATGGATATGGGAGGATGCAGGCTCCCTCTCATCCCAATGTCACCCCTACAACATGATCCCAGGGTGCAGATGGTTGTTATGGTCGCCAGAGGTCGGAGAATGGTCTCCAGGTCTACTAGGTACGATGAGAGGTTAGAGAATGGTCTCCGGGTCTACTAGGTACGATGAGAGGTCAGAGAATGATCTCCAAGTCTACTAGGTACGATGAACTGTTAGGAGACCCATTAGACGCTGCTTATGGCAGAGCCTTCAGTGTAACCCTGACACTTCTAATAAAGTATTGCAGTGAACTAGACCTGCAATCAGAGTATTCTATAGTCAAGTCCCAAAAAGTGACGAGGTAAAAAAGTTAAAAATAAATTAACAATTGCTAAATATAAAATATAAACATACTGTGTCAATAAAAATGCATTTTTTTCATGTAAAAACAAACAAAAATAAACCTGAAAAAAATACACATTCAGTATCGCCATATCCAGAATGACCCAGCCTATAAAAATGTCACAGAAATTAACCCGTATAGTAAATACTATAAAAATATATAACTAAAAAAAATGAAAAACAGTTTTTATATCTTAATACTGCACAATTACCTAAACTAAATGATAAAAATAAGATTAAAAAACTAAATGTAAACATGAGTGGTATCCCTAAAAGATAATCTCCTCCAGCCAAGGACAAGTCCTATTGGCAGAAAAATAAACAAGTTATAGTTCTCAGAATATTGTGATTTATAAAAACCCTTGTTTCTATAAATATGTTCTTGGTATATAAAAGAGTAGCAAAGCTTAATGAGCTAAAACCAAATTCAGAATTCAAAGCTTTAGTGTCGCAGAAAGTGGGATTCCTGTATTCTAGGACACGAAGCCAATTTTTTTCTTAAAGAGAAATCTCCTTAATGCTGAAACTTAAATACAATTGTTCACATTCCAAAGTGTGCGTTTTGCTAAAATAATTTTAAACCCGCTTCATTGCAATTTTAGTCTAATATCAGACAGGTACTTATGCCACCTGAATTCAGCAGATGTGAGAAAACAAGCAGATGCTCCCAGTCATCTGCTGGTATGCTAACCAAACTTGCTCTGGTGGTACAGTCGCTGCCTTACCAACTTGTGGGTTTTACTGCTTTTCGAAAAATGTTGGCGTGCATTCAGTCTCGCAGGAAGATACCAAGCTACTATTATTTCTCACGTAAAAGGGTGCCAGCTCTTTAGTCTCATGTGCAGAACGTAGGCCGCTCTCTGGACTTGTCTTAAAGCTCCAATGTGTGCTGCACTTTAGAAATCTGGAGCAACAACTATGGCCAAGGACAATACATGAGTTTCACAGCTCAGTGAATGAATGTTTTCAGTGGCAGCAATGCACCATGGCTTCTGGGAGAGGTGGTGATGCCTACACAACAGGGAGGCACTGTTTGTCAGGGAGTATGCCAAGCGATGGATATCTATCTCCTCCTATACCTCCTATGGATCCTGATCAATTTACAAGACCCCATGCCCAATAGCCACCGGACACATCGTTGATTTCATGCACCAACCACTTTCTTTTCGCTCATGGAAGGCAAAGCGTGCCGAGCAGTTTTGCAGCTTGAAAAAGAGCGGGCGATAAGCCATATGACCGATGAGTTGGTGCTCTGCCTGAAGTGGCAACTTGACTGTTTTCTTGTTTCCTGTTAACTGCAACTTGACACTTAATAACAATGCCAGGCACATTTTCGCCCTCTTAAGTAAATTAATGTAATAGTGCAACATTTTTTTCACAAATATATATGCTTGTTGAAGGTGGTGGCTATTACTAGAAAAGTGTCAGTCCATTTCAATAGATCTTATTTGGCTACAGCCACTCACTCCTGGCTTTGCATAAAAGAAAAAAAAACGAGCAGCCCGAGTGCCACCTGGTTTGTGACGTTCCAACCCGCTGGAACTCAATGCTGTAGTTGTTGCAGAATTTGTACGAACAGAGATGACTGACTGCATCATGTAGCTGGGAAACTGGAATGTGGTTACCTTGAGATCCAATAATGAGAGATGCATGTCAACTACTGAAGCCCTATGAAGAGGTAACAAATTTTGCAAATAAGGACATGTGTGGAATCAATGATTTAATCCCGCTAATATTTAACTTGGAAAAAAGTCACCAGCATGCAAGAGGAGATGGAATAGGATCAATATGCTTCTATTCTGTACCGCCCTGTCTCAGTTGCTTACCCTCAAGGTCTATCTCAAATGTTGCAGGAGTTCCAGGAGGAAAAAGAGGATGAGGCTGATTACCATCAGAGAGTGGATGTGGAAAGGGACTAACTTAGTGCAGGCAGTGGACGAGTCAGACAAAGTGAAAACGATAATGACAACGAAGCTGGCTATGACAGCCAACCATAGCAGTGGGGTGATGACAATGAAACAACTGTGTTTTATATTGCTAAACAGTAAGCTGGGAAATGTACTCTCGAGGGAAAAAAAACATGGAAAAAGCTCCCAAAAATGGCTGGCTCTTTTTTTGGAAAGGCTTGGTGACAGCAAGCCATAGATTTTCACTTTGAGAACAGTACAGTGCTTTCTCTTCCTAATTAAAGGCATAATTTTTGTATGGTTTGTAAAAAAGCTATTGCTTCTTCCTTTACAAAACTGCTAAGCCCCTGATGCTTCTGAAACAGGGATAATTTTGCACCCCACAGTTTGAAAATGCCACAACTTTTTTTGTTTGCACTGTCTGTGTATAAAATGACAGCACAACAGGCATTTGCCCACAAAAGGATAATTTTTGGACCTTTTATACAATATCAGTAGCTTACAAATCCTGAAACTACTTTGTGTGCTTAAATAGGCTGCTGGATACTATCAATTATCATATGTTTTCCCCCATCTAGATAAGTTGACCTCACTTGAACATTAAAAACTCTGTTACTGCATTACGGAGCTCAAAATCGGTTCAGTAGACTCCAATGGGAGCGCCGATTGTTACACACATTTTGTACGCAATTACAGATTTTTTAGTTACCGTATGTGATTCATGGCAAATTTATTTTCTTCAAATCAATTTTTGGGGTAAATTCAGTAATGCTGAGCAAAGTGAATTTTAAAGGTTGCACTCATCTCTAATACTGGCTTCAAAGAACAAAGTTGTCTTATTATTTGAACCAGTGTAAAAAAAAAATTCTGCCTCCAAAAAATAGAAATCGATTAAAAAATACTATTGACTACAAAATAGTAACAATAGAAACTTAAACTCATCCTACAAGAAAAAAAATCCCCATTCAGCTTTTCCAGCAGAAATATAGAAACGTTATGTAACTCTCAAAATATTTTTTTAAGGGCTGCAATTTTTAAAATGGGGGTCTTGTTTCAGAGTTTTCTGACAAGTGGACCTTTTAAAGTAATTTCAAAAGTGAATGGTGTCACTTTTTTGCAAATGTCACTGAAAACTATGAAAATTTGCTGCTAAGCTTTTAAACCTTACAACATTCTGACAAATGACATTTGAAAAATTATACTGACTAGAGATGAGTGAAAAAATTCCAATGAAATTGAAATCCTCTTGAATTTTACAGAAATCTGAATTTGCAAACATACAGATTTTTCTATGATTCACTTCTGTGTGGATTAAGCATAATGACAGCAACTGGCTGACACTTTTCTGAGCCATAAATACCACCAAATGTTAAAAAAATTCTTACATTGACCTTTCTGCTCACCTCTCCAGCTCTTCCTCTACTCACTGCTACTGTCAGGTCTTCTGCTCTCCAGGTCCTCATGCTGAAATCACTGGCTCAGCGTGAGAGACCTGGTATGGTTTTGCACATGCATGCCAAAGGCTATGGAGCATGCTGAGACGTCATGACGCCATCACCATCCATGCAATTGAGTAGAACCCCTTCGGGACTCCTTAGACCCGGAAGTCCCAGCTGAGTGTGAAAACGCTGGGGATTTCAGTGCAAGCAGCAGGGGATCAGAAGATGTGTTGATGATCGGACTCATAGCGATGAGAGGTTAAGTGAATATAAGGATTTAACTTTTTTTTTCTTACATATTACGTTCATTATGCTTTTTGGTGTCAAGAGATCCTAGAGCATGATAAGGGACATTACATTTGTGGAGAATAATTGCGCAATAAATTTCTTGGGAAAAACTGTGCAAACAGGCAAATTTGAATTTTGCCTGATCCACTAATTTCTAATGCTGACATTAAATAGAATATATGGTAAATGCTATTGATTAACGTTTCTGTATAGTATGTATGCAAACATTCCACCTACCTATGCTGGCTATAAAGTACAGTGTGTCATTAAAATTACAAGACTTATAGAAGTATTCCAGAGTTGTTACTACCAAAAGTGACATTTCAGACGTGAAAAAGTTCTTATTGTCAAGAAGGCGAAGACAGGCTTTAGCAGGAAGGGGTTAAAAGATGCCTGTTACCCCAGAAGTCTATTTAAACTACATTTAGAGAGACCTAATCCCTGTAGTGTAGTTTTCACTTGCTTAGTCTTTCAAAAAAGTGTTTTATACAATGCTGGAGCTTTGGTGCTCCCATGGTGTGGCCATGGGCGTAGCAAACCGTTCTGCCCTTTCAACTATCATGACTCCTCAACTACTTATGAGAAAACGGTCTTAGGAGCGCAGGAAAGAGACTCAGACAAGAGATGGGTTTAAACCACAAAGCGTTTCGACGGAGGATCCGTCTTCATCAGGTGTAACTTCCACCTCATGAAGACGGATCCTCCATCGAAACACGTTGTGGTTTAACCCCTTAGCGACAGAGCCAGTTTGCAGCTTAATGACCAGGCCAATTTTTACAATTCTGACCACTGTCCCTTTATGAGGTTATAACTCTGGAACGCTTTAATGGATCCCGCTGATTCTAAGATTGTTTTATCGTGACATATTGTACTTCATGTTAGTGGTAAAATTTCTTCGATAAGTCTTGTGTTTATTTATGAAAAAAACGGAAATATGGCGAAAATTTTGCAATTTTAAAACTTTAAATTTTTATGCCCTCAAATCAGAGAGATGTGTCACACAAATTTCTTAATAAATAACATTTCCCACATGTCTACTTTACATCAGCACAATTTTGGAAGCAACATTTTTTTTTGTTAGGAAGTTTTAAGGGTTAAAAGTTGACCAGCGATTTCTCATTTTTACAACAAAATTTACAAAACCATTTTTTTTAGGGACCACATCATATTTAAAGTCATTTTGAGGGGTGTACATGACAGAAAATACCCAAAAGTGGCACCATTCTAAACACTAGACCCCTCAAGGTGCTCAAAACCACATTCAAGAAGTTTATTAACCCTTTAAGTGCTTCACAGGAACTAAAGCAATATGGAAGGAAAAAAATTAACATTTAACTTTTTTTTGCAAAAAATTTACTTCAGAACCAATTTTTTTTATTTTCACAAGTGTTAAAAGAGAAAATCAACCACAAAATTTGTTGTACAATTTCTCCTGAATACGATGATACCCTATATGTGGGGGTAAACCACTTTTTCAGCACACGGCAGAGCTCGCAAGGGATGGAGCGCCGTTTGACTTTTTCAACGCAGAATTGGCTGGAATTGAGATCGGATGCCATGTTGCGTTCGGAGAGCCCTTAATGTGCCTAAACAGTTGAAACCTCCAACAAGTGACCCCATTTTGGAAACTAGACCCATTAAGGAACTTATCTAGATGTGTGGTGAGCACTTTGAACCTTCAAGTGCTTCACAGAAGTTTATAACGTAGAGACGTGAAAATAAAAAATCCTTTTTTTTCCACAAAAATGATCTTTTCGCCCCAAAATTTTTATTTTTACAAGGGTAACAGGAGAAATCATACCCGCACAGTTGTTATGCGATTTGTCCTGAGTACGCCGATACCCCATATGTGGGGGGGAACCACTGTTTGGGCGCATGGGAGAGCTCGGAAGGGAAGGAGTGCCATTTTGGAATGCAGACTTTGATGGAATGGTCTGCGGGCATCATGTTGCGCTTGCAGAGCCCCTGATGGGCCTAAACAGTGGAAACCCCCCACAAGTGACCCCATTTTGGAAATTAGACCCCCTAAGGAACTTATCTAGATGTGTGGTGAGCACTTTGAACCCCCAAGCGCTTCACAAAAGTTTATAAACGCAAAGCCGTGAAAATAAAGTCTTTATTTCCACAAAAGTGATTTTTTAGACCCCCAAAGTTGGCAAATAGTGGAAACCCCTCAATTCTTGCTCCAACCCTAACCCCAACACACCCCTAACCCTAATCCCAACCCTAACCCTAACCCCAACCCTAATCCCTAATCCTAATTCTAACCCTAATTCTAGTTCGCCCTAACCCTAATTCTAACCCTAGTCGTGACCCTAGCCCTAACCCTAACCCTACCCTAACCCTAGCCCTAACCCTACCCTAACCCTAGCCCTAACCCTACCCTAACCCTAACCCTAATGGAAAACTGAAAAAAAAAATATTTTCTTTATTTCATTATATTGGCCTATATAAGGGAGTGATAAACGGGGGGGTTATGTACTATTTTTTTTATTTTGATCACTATGATCGTTTATCATAGTGATCAAAATAATGAATGGAATCTGCCAGCCGCAGCCGGCAGATTCCCGGCGGGCGCACTGCGTATGCGCCCGCCATTTTCAAGATGGCGGCGCCCATCGGAGGATGCCGGCGGGACGTGGGACCACCGGGAGGAGACGGAGGGCCACGGAGAGGTACCGGGGGGGGATCGGGGACCCTATTTCTCTCTACTCTGATGTGCGATCACATCAGAGGAGAGAGAAATTAAATGTAAAATCGCTGCTTTTTTTTTTTTGTGGTCGCCGTTATATTGGCCTATATAAGGGAGTGATAAACGGGGGGGTTATGTACTATTTTTTTTATTTTGATCACTATGATCGTTTATCATAGTGATCAAAATAATGAATGGAATCTGCCAGCCGGAGCCGGCAGATTCCCGGCGGGCGCACTGCGCATGCGCCCGCCATTTTCAAGATGGCGGCGCCCATCGGAGGATGCCGGCGGGACGTGGGACCACCGGGAGGGGACGGAGGGCCACGGAGAGGTACCGGGGGGGGATCGGGGACCCTATTTCTCTCTACTCTGATGTGCGATCACATCAGAGGAGAGAGAAATTAAATGTAAAATCGCAGCTTTTTTTTTGTGGTCGCCGTTATAGGGTTAATAACGGCGATCGCAAAAGTGGGGTCGGTAAAAACCGACCGATTCATGTTCTCTGGGGTCTCGGCTACCCCTGGCAGCCGAGACCCCGGAGAAAATCCGACACTGGGGGGCGCTATTCACTTAAATCACAGCGCCGTGAATTAACGGCGCTGTGGTTTTAGTACCCTTAATTACCGCTGTTAAAAGGCGTATCGGCGGTCGTTAAGGGGTTAAACCCATCTCTTGTCTGAGTCTCTTTCCTGCGCTCCTAAGACAGTTTTCCATTTTCTCATTGCTCCTATCCTCCATTGGAGGTTTTCGGCTGGAGCTGCGGTGGAGACCTGACATCCTTGTCTGCCCCTGGGTGTCACGTGCCCCGTCCTGAGTGACACGACCAGCAGGCCGGTAACTGATACAACAGGATGCGGCACGTGTAATTGTCCTATGTGACGCGGCCGGTAATTAATACAATAAGACAAAGGGAAGAGGGGAAAACCTGGGTAACATTAATAATGGTGGCCCTGCGATAGGGAAACGGGGAAGTGGAGACCTCCTGCACTCCCCTGAGTTAGTGTCTCTACACTCTAGCGTTCCCTAGGCCGGTTCCGCACCGGGTGCCGCTCAGGATACCTTTAAACCCTAGCTCGCCCTGCACCTAAACCCTCACTAGGGAATTGGTCGGTGCGGAAACTAATCCCACCACTGCACTAAACACACATAAGGAAAAATGACATAACAGGGGAACACCACTTAGCTTTGCTCTGTTGCTTATGTTCCCAGCAACAGAGCCCACCACCTGCGTGCATCTTTTCCTCCACCGTGTCCGACATCTGGGTGCGCTGTCCAGAAACGGACCTTCTCAGCATCATAGTGCAGCCTTGGAGCAAACAGAGTCCACACCTGCGTGCAGGTGTCCAGAACAAGAGTCCCATATATGAGCCCAGCTTCTCTGTCAAAAAGTCCAGCATGCTTGAGTCCATCTCTCAGCAACCAAGTCCAGCATTTTGAGTGCAGCTCTACACCGCAGCTGCCACTCCACCAATCCATGCACGATCTCCTTGCTGACACCATAGCTGCAACTCCACCACGCCATGGCAGCACTCCTTGCAGCAAATGAGTCCAGCTTTTCTGCCAAAAAGTCCAGCATGCTTGAGTCCAGCTCTCAGCAACCAAGCCCAGCATTTTGAGTGCAGCTCTACACCGCAGCTGCCACTCCACCAATCCATGCACGAACTCCTTGCTGACACCATAACTGCGACTCCACCACGCCATGCCAGCACTCATTGCAGTCACCATAGCTGACACTCCAGGAATCTCACTGAGCTGCCCGTGACTCTCCTTTAGCGCCATCCTTCACCCAGGCTTGCTTGCAAATGAATACTTTATCACCAACAGTGACTAACACACCTGATACTCTCTTATCGAACACTCACACCTATTACCTAATCACGTGCACAAACTAAGGTAACCAGAGTGCAATGACCCTAATGGCCACCGGGGGGAAAACTACAACTGAAATCACCACAGTGCAATGACCCTAATGGCCACCGGGGGCAAAACCACCCTTGGCACACAGCCAAGGGAACAAAAAGGTTACTTTGTGCATTTAAACTGTCAGATCCAACCTGGATCATGACACTGGGTTGCTTCCTAAGCGCTCCTTTATGACCGCTTACCACTGACTCTTAGGGTACCGTTACACCTAGCGATGCACCAGCGATCCCGACTAGCGATATGACGCGGTCAGGATCGCTGATGCATCGCTAGGTGGTCGCTAGTGAGCTGCCACACAGACAGAGCTGGGGACGGGGATCGCTACTTACCCGTCAGACGCGGCGATCCTGCGTCCTCCCGCTCGGCTCCACGCGTCGCTCGTCGGCACCACAGGAAGCTCCGCAGGAAGTGACCGACGAGGAATGGTCCAGGAGCTTCTCGCGCGATCAGCGATAACCAGCGGGGGAGCCGGTCAGAGGTAAGTATCACATGCAGCGATATCGTTAGCAATATCGCTGCAACGTCACAAAATCAGTGACTTTACAGCGATATTGCTAGCGATATCGCAGTGTGTAACGGGGGCTTTATCCTCAACTACTTATGTCTGACCTAAATAATGTCTGACCTTTTTTCATCTGAGACCACCTTTCTTCTTTTTGTCTTGTACTTAACAATCTTATCGCCTAACCCTTGATGACCTTTTCCTTACTGCCCATGCCTTTGCTTGATGATTTCATTTGATACCATTTTATTTCCTCATTTTTGTTGGCCAGGTAGGCTAAAGTGGTTTTGTGTTGCAGGGTCCTCCTACAAATCATTTAGGAGGAAACAAGGCAAAGGATCTGCTTTAGGATCAATCTATATCTTTCAGGGTCTACCGATATTGCAGATTTTACATTGGTTTTTAGTCCCTATCCATAGCGGAAACGCACTAAAAATGCATCTAGTCCACAAATTACTTTATCAATAAAATTTTTTCTAAACTAAGTAAAACAAAACAAAACCCACAGCTGAAAGAATAAGAGAAAAATGCATGTAAAAAATGCAGTTAAAAAAATCACCAGTAACGTTAATATGACTAGATGGTGAAGAAAATCTCTAACTATCCAATACTTTATTATATTGATGACTGGACCCATACACCACAAACTCTAGAGTATTTTATTGCAATGTCCGCCTTAAAAACAGATCTTGCAATACTTATTGTTTTGGCCGTGACTGCTGCTATCTGTTGTTCCAGATCACTGAAAGTTCTTGTTAAATGTAACTCAGTTAATGTTTTATTCCCATGATAATTCATCCTGGTAAGACTATCTCCAGCTGTTTACTGCAAATATTCAGCGCCTGATACAAATCTCTGTTATTTTTGTGCCTGTCACTGTGGACAATGAGGTTGTTAGCTCATCCCAATGGCCTCTTAGGGTCTGCTCACTTCTCCAGCCGAGACCTGCTCTCTTGGCAGTAAAAACACCACATTCCTAATGCAGGACTTGCTGTTTTTACGGCTTTTTTTCGTTGTGTTTTTGCTGCGGTTTTTGTTGTCGATTACATGTGTGATATTTATACAGTACATGCTTAGTAAAGTTAGTTTTATTCACTAACAAAAATGCTGAATAAAATGCTGCAAAACCTGTTCGCTGCGTTTTTGCACTATTTAATTCCTTTCTATGAGTGAAAAAATGCCGTTAGTTTAAAAATGACGCTGGTCTCAGATTGTCAGGGAACTAAGAAAACAAGTATGTGTTGTGTACAAGATTTCTGAAATCTCATACCTCTTGCCGGTGCTGTAAAATGCAGCTTCTTTTCTGAAAAAGAAAAACACTGCAAAAATGTTGGGTGTGAACATGACCTTAAGATCATAGCGCCCTCTATAACCATGGGAAAACCTTTTACTGTTCACTTCATTGTGGAGACATCTTGCAACTATTCACCTCAGTTATGATCATGACAACGTGGGTAAATTATATCGGTATGGAAAAAACATCATGATACTAATGTCATCACAGACTTACCTATGCCACTACATTTCCAATACTACTGCTCCACCCTCAAAGCATGTGTTCCTAGAGTAGGAACTTCTATGGTAGTGCCTATGTGAAGTTGCCAGCAAAAGACCTGGCCGCACAAAAATTTGAGTCTCTGCTGCTGGATGACAGGCTGTATGGTCGCATCATGCAGCCTGCCATCTAGATGTAGCAGAGCTAGACCCATCGTGGGACAAATGGATTAGCAGCATGTCTGCGGAAAGGTGAGGAATATAGTTGTTTTTTATTTTTAACTCTTTTGCAGATGACAAGGGCTTCAGTGGAATGGGTGAGGTCATAAGTATGGTTTAATTAAAATTTATTAAAGGAGATTATTCTGTGTATCTTTGCTTTCATACATTGTGACTATGTGGTTAGTAATGGGGGGCATCTTATTGACGCCTCTCCATTACTAATCTCTGGGTGTGATGTCACCTGACAATGCAAAGGTGACATCAAACCCCCAACTATCACCCCACTTGCCACCGCTACAGGGAAAGTGGAAAGAGCCAGAATTGGCACATGTTAGAGATGCGCCTTTACTGGGGTGGCTGAGAGCTGATGTTTTTAGCATGGGGGTGAGGCATTTTCCATGGCCCCTTTCAAGGCTATTAATATCAGCCCGCAGCTGTATGCATAGCCTTTGCTGGTTATTAACAATAGGGGGACCGTACATCATTTTTTTAGGGTCCCCCATTTTAAAAGCCAGTAAAGGCTAAGTATACAGTTGTGAGCTGATATTAATAGCTTGGGAAGCTCCATGGGTGTTACCCCTTCCCAGGCTATAAACATTGCCCCCCAGCTGTTGGCTTTCCCTCTGCTGTTCTAAAGGGGTCTGAACACTTTCTCTACCCACTGTATAGGTTCTTTTTTCTTTAAAGGGAACCTGTCACCTCGTTTTTATGCTATAAGATGCGGCCACTGCCTTTCAGGGCTTATCTACAGCATTGTACAGGGCTATCTACAGCATTTTTGCATGCCGAGCTGATGTTTTTGATGATACCCGTTAATGCATTTTAATGCAATGTTATGTATATCAAAAGAAACAGAAAAAACGGGGACGGCACTGCTATTACCATGAATTGTCAGGTGGTGTGCGGCATACGGAGCTCTGGTATATGGCAGCTTCAGGTGCTTACCTGGAATTTCACAACGTAGTATTCATCCAAAAAGAAAGAGTAAAGGTCGCACTCAACAAGCTGATGAAATATGTGGCAGATTTATTGGCACATGAATAACATGTCGGCCAGGGAAAAGATGTGGGGAGCGAAGAAACATCTGACAACGGTCGTTTCGTGCTATCCAAGCACTTCAACGGGTCATGGTTTTATTTTGAATCGGGTGAAAGGAGGATTATTTGAACTTTT
This sequence comes from Dendrobates tinctorius, assembly GCF_039654945.1. Classification (NCBI taxonomy): domain Eukaryota; kingdom Metazoa; phylum Chordata; class Amphibia; order Anura; family Dendrobatidae; genus Dendrobates; species Dendrobates tinctorius. The sequence continues at coordinate 24,690,352 of NW_027361716.1, read as the reverse complement.
TTATTTATTTATTTATCTTTTTTTACGTTTCACTTGCATCAATAGTCTCCATGGGAGACTAGAAGCTGCAATCTTCTGATCGCCTCTGTTACACACAAGCAATCCGACAATGACAACCACAGGGGTCTGCTACAGACCCTGGGCTGTCATGCAAACCCATCGGCGACCCGTGGTCATGTACCAATGGGTGGGATTAGTGACGCACATCCGGCATGATCACATTAAATGTATCTGTTAGAGCTTGACATCGGCATTTAACAGGTCAACAGCTACGGGTGGATTGTAATTCTACCTGCGGCTGTTAGGGGCACATGAAAGCTGTTCAAAACATCTGACACATGCTGGGAATAATGTGGGCTCAGCATCAGAGCCCACATCAAAGGGAGAGACATGACATGCCCAGTAAATTATGGCAAAACAAAGCATTCTGTGAAAGGTTTAAGCCCCAAATTTAGCATTTTCACAAGGGTAACAGGAAAAATTATACCATACAATTTGTTGTACAAATTGTTCTGAGTACTCCGATACTCCAAATGTGGGGGAAAACTACTGTTTTGGCGAATGACAGGGCTCAGAAGGGAAGGAACGGCATTTGAATTTTTGGATGCAAAATTTGCTGGAATCAATAGCGGATGCCATAAGACAACCCCGATGGACAGCCCCGATGTACCTAAACAATGGAAATCCCCCACAAGTGACATGATTTTGGAAACTAGACCCCTCAGGGAACTGATCTAGATGTGTGATCAGCACATTGAAACCTCAGGTGCTTCACAGAAGTTTATAACGTTGATCTGTGAAAAGAAAAAAATCACAGTTTCTCCACAAATATTTTAAGCCCCAAATTTTACATTTTCATCAGGGTAACAGGAGAAATTGCACCATCCAATTTATAGTGCAATTTCTCTGGAGTACGCCGATACCCCATATGAGGGAGAAAACTACTGATTGGGTGCACTACAGGGCTTAGAAGAGGAGTGTCATTTGACTATTGGAATGTAAAATTTCCTGGAATCATTAGCAGACGCCATGGACAGTGGAAACCTCCCAAAAATGACCCCATTTTGGAAACTAGATCCCTCAAGGAATGTATTTATGAGCACCTTGAACCTCCAGGTGCTTCACAGAAGTTTATAACATTGAATCGTGAAAATAAAAACACATTTTGACCACAAAAGTGTTATTTTAGCCCCAAATTGTGCATTTTCATAAAGGTAACAGGAGAAATTGCACTATACAATTTGCTGCGCAATTTCTCCTGAGTATGACGATACCCCATATGTGAAGAAATACTACATTTGAGGCACAGTGAAAGCTCAGAAAGGAAGAGCCGCAATATAGAAGTTCAGATTTTGCTGGAATGGTTTGAGGGTCATTGGACACTCTTATTCACTAGGCAGAAAAGAGAGCAAGTCCAAGATTTTACACTGAAAATCTTTCTTTTCAATTTTCAATCTTCATCTGTACAAATTTGGTGGCATAATGCAAGCGCCATGAGGTGGAGAAACTTGTTATCTGAAATGGAAAAACTAGCCCTTAGTTGGCCGATTCCTGATTTAGTTATAATCCATGTAGGGGTGAAAGATCTAACAAAAACCAGTAGGTTGGATTTCTTGGCTGTAATGAGAAATAATCTGTCTTTACTAAAAGTTAATTTTCCTCAAACATATTTTGCCTTTTCAGAGATTGTACCTAGGTTAACACGGTCCAGACTAAGCTTGTTTTTATGGAGAAAATTTGTAAAATAATTAACAAGGGTATGGAAAAGTTGTTGGGCATTTTGAATAGTTTCTCTTTCAGGCATATAGACTTTGAAGGTTTTACCCCAGGTATTTGCATAAAATAATGGGTTCATATATCAGAAATTGGACTCGACGTATTTAATTTTGGACATGCAAAATATAATTGAAAAAAATGACTGTGGTGTTGTTGAGGGGCCATGTGTTGCTGAGACACAGCGTGTGGGATAATCGTCCAGTCACTGCTTGGTGGATTGGTTAATTTTTTTCTGGTTTTCACTAATATGGTTGGTATAATATTTATGGTCGGTTTTATAAGTATAAAAAAAATTTACTTTTAATAAATGTTGTGAGGGATCTGCTCTACAGTAGACGCAGTTTTACACATGAGGATTAGGCTGGGGTCACATTGCGTTTTGGCAGTCCGTTAGACGGACTGCGTTACACTGCGGCATAACGCGGTGTAACGCAGTCCATTAACGCTGCCATTGACCCCCATTATTGGGCGAATCGCGACGCATGCCGTAAAGTGGCACATGTTCGCGATGTGCCGTCATTCAATGACGGAGCCTCGGATGCGGGCTGCAGCGTCTGAGGCTCCGTCACTGCTAGCACAGATGAATCATCTGCGCTAGCGGGTATAGCATAACGCGATCCCACCCTAACTTTATCCCACCCTAACCCTAGCCCCATGCCTAACTTTAGCCCAAGCCTAACTGTTATAATAATTGTAATAAAGTTCTTCCTTTTATGTGCATGTGTAGATATATATACACATGTATATACACATATATATATACACACATATATATATATATATATATATATACATATACACATAGAATTATAGAATCGTAGAGTTGGAAGGGACCTCCTGGGCCATCTGGTCCAACCCCCTGCTCAAAGCAGGATTCGCTAAATCATCCCAGTCAGATGTCTAAACAACATGTGGGATTCGAACCCATGTTTCCCATTCCATAAACCAGTTGCTTAATCACTCAGCCACCAGCTTAATAGACAAAATATGTATAAATATATATATATATATATATACATATATATATACATACGTGTATGTGTGTGAGTGTATATATATATATATATATATATATATATATATACACACACATGATTGCATTTATGCTATTATTATGCCTAGACTGAAACTCTTTTCAGCTGATGTAATACATGGGTGTAATGCTTAGGTTGCAAACCTTATCTAACGTACAAAATAAAAGTCATAACTCTGCTTCTCTGGTAACGTAGATAAGGATTGCTAACAGCTAAGCATATTGTAAGTACTATTTTTGCAAACGAAGTATGTTTCAACACCTGGTGTGGTCGTCATTCTCTCTCTCTCCATGCCGGCATGACCAATAAAGAAACATCTTACTTATTCAGGTCTGGACGATTTCTAATTGGAAGACTAAAACTCCACTGACACTAACTTTAGCCCAACCCTAACCCTAGCACCAACCCCAACCCTAGCCCCAACAATAACTTTGGCCCAACCCTAACTTTAGCCCAACCCTAACCCTAACGTTAGTCCGACTCTAACCCTAATTTGAAGAAATCAGAGTATATCTTAATTACCCAGACGACTATGTTTTTGTAAACCAAGAGGAATTGACTTTTTATCTGTATACTGTCTTGGTGAATTTAAGTCTTTATTCCTGGTGGGTCAAGAAGACAGACTTGCAAACTGATATACCATTTAAGATACTGTGTAAGTTTGTAATAGTGACTTGTACACAGTGTGTGATTATCTTTGTTCATTGTGTGCTGATATGCTATTTATGCATTGTATTCTGGAAACAGTTTGTTGACTTCGAAAGTAAAGAGGGAAAAGAATGTCAGGGTGGATTGAAGGACAATGGGTAATTCTAAAAATAGCTTACATTGATACAAGGCCTGGTCTATGCAGTCTTGCTAAAGGCAGCTGGGCCAGCGGACGAGAACACCCACTGACCACATTTCTCCACACCTAACTTAAGTGCATAGCGCCCACAGAGTTGGAATTTCTTCGGGGTCTCGGCTACCGAGGGTAGCTGAGACCCCAGAGAAGATGATTCAGGTTGGTTTTTACCGACTCCAGTGTTGCGTTCGCCGTTATTAACGTTAATAACGCAACCGCAAAAAAAAGTCAGCTTTCCCATTTAATTTCTCTCTCCTTTGATGTGATCTGCAATATCCATCCAGTATCTCTGGTGTCCCTGCATCCCCCCGTGGAGTCCCCCTGCCACAGTGTCTTCTTCTGGGAAGAAAATGGCGGGCGCATGTGCAGTGCACCCGACGAGATCTGCCGGCCGGCAACATTAGGAAATTTTTCCTACTGGTTCATTTTGATCACTGTGATAGACCCCTATCATAGTGATCAAAATAAAAAAAATGTAAATCAAACCTCCTTTTATCACCCGCTTAGTTAGGAAAAATTACAAAATGAAAAAAAATGTATTTATTTCCATTTTTCCATTAGGGTTAGAGTTGGGCTAAAGTTACAGATGGGCTAAAGTTAGGGTTGGGCTAAAATTAGGGATCTGGTTGGGATTACGGTTATGGTTGGGATTAGGGTTAGGGGTGTGTTGGGGTTAGGGTTATGGTTAAGGTTGGGATTAAGGTTAGGGGTGTGTTGGAGTTAGGGTTGGAGTTAGAATTTGAGGGTTTCCACTGTTTAAGCACATCAGGGGGTATCCAAATGTGACATGGCGCCACCATTGATTCCAATCAATTTTGCGCTCAAAAAGTCAAGTGCTCCCTCCCTTCTGAGCCCTGCCATGCGCTCAAGCAGTGGTTTCCACCACATACAGGGTATTGGCGTACTCAGGAGAAATTGTGCAACAAATTTTGTGGTTCCAAAGTAATTTTTTGTGAAAAAAGTAAAATGTTCATTTTTTTCTTTCACATTGTTTTAGTTCTCGTGAAGCACCTGAAGGATTAATAAACTTCTTGAATGTGGGTTTTGAGCAGCTTGAGTGGTGCAGTTTTTAGAATGGTGTCACTTTTGGGTATTTTTTCTGTTATATTGACCCCCCCAACTCAATTTTACCACTATCATGAAGTACAATATGTCACGAAAAAACAATCTCAGAATCAGTGGGTTACGCTGAAGCGTCCTATAGCTATAACTTCATAAAGTGACAGTGGTCAGAATTGTAAAAATTGGCTTGGTCACTAAGGGGTTAAAACTGGCTGCTTACAAGGAAGGAAGGTCAACATTCCAGGATCGGTAGAAATGCCTGAAATGATCTCCATCCCGCAGATGTGCTACTTCCCTCTCTGCAGCCAGTTTTAAACATGTTTTTCTGAGTAAAGTCATTGCATTTTAAACAACCATTGCGTGCCACTACTTTTTCTTGCTATACACATGTTTGCATCTTATTTTGTGAGCACCAGGTACCTGCAGGCTTGATTGCTCAGTCCAAAGTTTGGTTTAAAGGGAACCTGTCATCAGTTCTGGCCGTTATAAGTTACGGCCATCACCTTTCAGGGCTTATATAAAGCATTCTATAATGCTGTATATCTGCCCCAACCCAACCTGGATGAGAAGAAAGAGAAGAAAAATAATTATTATACTCCCAAGCGGGGAGGTCCGGTCTGAGGGATGTCACTCTTCTTGGTTCGGCGCCTCCCATCTTCTTATGATTGCCATCCTCATTTTTGCTTCATGTGGATGACAGATCCCTGCATCATTCACACAGTCTGCTTGGCATTGTGCTCCTGCGTAGGCGCATTGATCTGCCCTGTTGAGGGCAGAGCAAAGTACTGCAGTGCGCAGGCACTGGGCCTCTCTGACCTTTCTTGTCACCTGTGCACTGCAGTACTTTGCTCTGCCCTCAACAGGTCATAGAAGTATGCCTGCGCAGGAGCGCGACATGAAGCTAGCAGGAGGGCGGCTTCGCAGGTGCTGGACCAAGAAGAGCGACACCCCTTGGACCGGACCGCACCGCACCGAAGGGGAGTATAATAAAAGTTATTTTTCTTCTCTTCCAGGTTGGGTTGGGGGCAGATATACAGCATTATAGAATGCTGTATATCATCCCTGAAAGGTGATGGCCGTAACATATACTGGCCAAACCTGGTGACAGGTTCCTTTTAAGGACAAGTTCACACACAAAGGTTGAATGGTGCTGGCTTCTTCCTTGTTTTTGTTTACTTTAAATAAACATCATGGCCTTTTTTAATCCACATATACCATGTTGGGTGTTTTATTATATACTATACTATTTCAATTGCATTTGACATGGGTTTTGTGTTACCATGGACAGAAGGAAGCTGTTTCTAAGGTGGCCTCCTCCTCACTTACTGTATGTTGCACATATGGAATATGGTGCCCCTGACAAGAAATATTCAAGGTGGAGGAGGGGGGTACTGGATTGAATCTATTTTTATTTTTACAATTGTCTTATCCTCTCAAAAGTTTTTTGGTGACTTCTCCGTTATATTTGGCTTGGTCATAAGGACATCATAAAGCACAGAATAAGCCAAAAGTATTATATGTTAAGGCAAGTGCACCATAGCAATAATGACTATAATATCACAGAAAAGGTGTTCTGTGATTCGCATGAAATCCGTCATGTGCACTGAAATGCAGTATACAGTGCCTTGCGAAAGTATTTGCCCCCTGGAACTTTTCAACCTTTTCCCACATATCATGCTTCAAACATAAAGATACCAAATGTAAATTTTTGCTGAAGAATCAACAACAAGTGGGACACAATTGTGAAGTTGAACAAAATGTATTGGTTATTTTAAATTTTCTGTGGAACAGTCAAAAACTGAAAAGTGGGCCGTGCAATATTATTCTGCCCCTTTACTTTCAGTGCAGCAAACTCACTCCAGAAGTTCATTGTGGATCTCTGAATGATCCAATGTTTTCCTAAATGACTAATGATGATAAATATAATCCACCTGTGTGTAATCAAGTCTCCGTATAAATGCACCTGCTCTGTGATAGTCTCAGGGTTCTGTTTGAAGCACAGAGAGCATCATGAAGACCAAGGACCACAACAGGCAGATCCATGATACTGTTGTGAAGAAGTTTAAAGCCGGATTTGGATACAAAATGATTTCCAAAACGTTAAACATCCCAAGGAGCACTGTGCAAGTGATCATATTGAAATGGAAGGAGTATCATACCACTGCAAATCTACCAAGACCCAGCCATCCCTCTAAACTGTCATCTTAAACAAGGAGAAGAGATGCAGCCAAGAGGCCCATGACCACTCTGGATGAACTGCAGAGATCTACAACTGAGGTGAGACAGTCTGTCCATAGGACAATAATCAGTCATACACTGCACAAATCTGGCCTTTATGGAAGAATGGCAAGAAGAAAGCTATTTCTCAAAGATATCCATAAAAAGTGTTGTTTAAAGTTTGCAACAAGCCACCTGGGAGACACACCAAACATGTGGAAGAAGGTGCTATGGTCAGAGGAAACCAAAAATCAAACTTTTTGGCAACATTGCCAAACGATATGTTTGGCGTAAAGGCAACACAGCTCATCACCCTGAACACACCATTCCCACTGTCAAACGTGGTGGCAGCAACATGGTTTGGGCCTGCTTTTCTTCAGCAGGGACAGGGAAGATGGTTAAAATTGATGGGAAGATGGATGGAGCTAAATACAGGACCATTCTTGAAGAAAACCTGTTGGAGTCTGCAAAAGACTTAAGACTGGGACAGAGATTTGGCTTCCAACAAGACAATGATCCCAAACATAAAGCAAAATCTACAATGGAATGGTTCACAAATAAATGTATTCAGGTATTACAGTAGAATGGCCAAGTCAAAGTCCAGACCTGAATCCAATCGAGAATCTGTGGAAAGAGCTGAAAACTGTTGTTCACAAACGATCTCCATCAAACCTCCATGAGTTCGAGCTGCTTGCCAAGGAAGAATGGGCAAGAATTTAAGTCTCTCGATGTACAAAACTGATAGAGACATACCCCAAGTGACTTGCAGCTGTAATCCCAGCAAAAGTTGGTGCAACAAACTATTATGTTAAAGGGGCCGAATAATATTGCATGCCCCACTTTTCAGTTATTGACTTTCCCCAAAAATTTAAAATAACCAATAAATTTCGTTCAGCTTCACAATTGTGACCCACTTGTTGTTGATTCTTCACCAAAAATGTATATTTGGTATCTTTATGTTTGAAGCATGATATGTGGGAAAAGGTTGAAAAGTTCGAGGGGCCAAATACTTTCACAAGGCACTGTATCTAGCTACAAAATCAGTCAGAAATATCCAACAGTGTTGACATGATCACAATTAGGTGAGTTGTCACATAATGTATATGATGGCACCCCTGGCATCTACCAGCCTGTTGGACCTTACTGATCCTGCACAAAATTTTGAAACTGCAGTTTTAACCCCTATTGTCCAGGCCAAATTTTTTATACTTGGCCAATGTTACTTTATGTGGCAATAACTCTGGAATGTTTCAATGTAGCCCAGTGATTTTGAGACTGATTTTTAGGACACATTATATCAATATGCTTTGCGACCCAAATTTCTGAAAATGATCCATTGTCAAAATGTGATTATCCCTTTAACTCATTAATGTCCGAAGAAGTATATTTACATCATCGGCCATGTTCCTGCCTTTGATGTGGACTCAGATGCTGAGCCCACATCTTTCTCCGCACTTATAAATAAATAATCTTTATTTTTATATAGCACTAACATATTCCGCAGTGCTTTGCAGTTTGCACACATTATCATCACTGTCCCCGATGGGGCTCACAATCTAAATTCCCTAAGTGTATGTCTTTTGGAATGTGGGAGGAAACCGGAGTACCCGGAGGAAACCCACGCAAACACGGAGAGAACATACAAACTCCTTGCAGATGTTGTCGTGGGTGGGATTCGAACCCAGGAATCCAGCGCTGCAAGGCTTGATGGCTAATTTATATAATTAGATCATCAATGTCTCTTCGGTTGGTGTCCGACACCTGGTACCCCCGCCAATGAGCTGTTCTCGGTGTTGGCGGTGGCGGCCATTGGCCAGAACTGATTAACTGCAGAGCTGCTCCGTCTTCTGATAGTGGCTGCAGTAGGGTGCTGCAAATCCACCTCTTACTGCACATCCGTCTCCCACAATTATCGCATCAGTCAGTGAAAAACAGACAGCATCAGGATACAATTCGGATGCCATCTATGTGCTGTCCAAGTTTTTTACTGACCCATGGACTAGTATAGGAGAGTTTGATCTATGCCACAGATGAAAAATGGACATTTCTCAACAAAAAAACATGAAAGGAACAAATGTGAGAAATACAGACAAGAAAAAAACTGAGAAAGCAGCCCAGGAAGGATTTTAACTTTTGGGCTTAAAGCAGCGACAAATACAAGTAGATAAGACCATGGACATACTGTATATAGCAAGAAATACAATTATTTACTAGCAGACCAGATAAAACCATGGGCATATATAGCAGAAAATATAAATAATCTAGCAGAGCAGACTGCGTCCATGGACATATATATCTTCTAAGTGAGCAGACAATGGATATACAGTGCCTTGAAAAAGTATTCATACCCAATGAACTTTTGCACATTTTTTACGTTGCTGCAAGTCTTTTAGGTGTGTCTCTACCAGCTTTGCACATCTAGAGGTTGATATTTTTGCCTATTCTTCTTTGCAAACTATGTACACAGCATCCAACCTGCAGCATTTACTGACCGTGGGAACGTACCCTAACAGGTTTTCTTTCAGGATTGCTCTGAATTTATCTCCATCAATGTTCCCATCATCTATGAACAGTTTGCCTGTGCCTGCTAAAAAAAAAGCATCCCCACAGCATGATGCTGCCACCGTTATGTTTGACGATGGGGATGGTGTTTTCAGGATGTTGTGCAGTGCTGATTTTCTGCCACTCATTGCATTTTGCATTTAGCCCCAAAAGCTCTACATTTGTCTCGTCTGACTTGAACACCTTCTTCCACATGCTTGCTGTGTCCCCTACATTTTTTCTGCAAGCTGCAAACGGTACTTCTTATGTCTTGCTTTCAAAAGTGGTTTCCTTCCTGCCACTCTTCCATAAAGGCAAGATGTGTGGAGTATACGATTGATAGTTGTCCTATGGACAGATTCTCCCCATGAGCTGTGTATCTCTGCAGCTCCTTCAGAGTTACCATGGACCTATTAGCTACTTCTCCTCTTGCATGGGATGTCAGTTTAGGTAGACGGCCATGTCACTCCTTTCATTTTTCGATGATGGATTGAACAGCACACTGTGAGATGTTCAGAGCTTTTTTTATATAACGTAATCCCGCTTTTCTCTTCTCTACAACTGTATCCTTGACCTGTATGGCATGCTCTTTGGTTTTCATGATGCTGTTTGATCCCTAATGTTCTCAAACAAGCCTCTGAGGCCATCACAGAACAGCTATAATTATACTGAGAATAAATTACACACATGTAGACTCAATTTACTAATGATGTGAATTCTTGAGGCACTTGGTCACTCATGATTTTATTTAGTGGTATCAAACCCTAAATAAAACCATGTACCATTTCCTTTAGGGTATGTGCACATGCTGCGGATCCGCTGCGGATTTGGCCTCTGCGGATCTGCAGCAGTTCTGCAGACAGTGTACAGTACCATGTAAGTCTATGGGATTTACAATCCGCAGTGCACATGCTGCAGTTTTTTCACTGCGGAAAAGCTGCGGTTTTAAATCCGCAGAAAGAATTGACATGTCAATTCTTTCTATGGATTCCGCTGCGGTTTGCCACCTATTCCATTGTCCAGGTGTCAAACCGCTGGGGAAAACCGCTGGTCAATCCGCAGGTAAAAATGCAGGTCAATTTACCTGCGGTTTTACCTGAGGATCCGCACGGAAAAATCCACTGGTGAATCCGCAGCGTGTGCACATAGCCTTACACTTCACAAACACTTGGTACTATGTGTTGGTATTTCACATAAAATCCAATTAAAAAAAATATTTGTTTGTGGATTTAATGTAAAAAAATTGAAAAGTTATTGCGGTATGAACACATTTTCAAGGCATTGTATATAGCGAGAAATACAAGTAATCTACAAGCAGAGCAGATAAGGCCATGGACATACAGTTGAAACGAGAAGTTTACATACACTATAAAAAATGACACATATGCATGTTTTTCTCAATATGATCGAATTTTATTGGGTCCCTGATTATTCGGAAAGCTATAGTGCTTACCTTATAAGCTACAGCGGGAAACCGGATAGCTGGATCGCTCCCGATAATCAGCTGTTCGGCTCCGCAGCTGCTTGTGTCACGGCTGTGTGACACAAGCAAAATACTGCCGGAGAGAAGAGCGCAAATAGGGTCTTATCCGAGGTTAAAATAATCCTTAGGGGGCGTGGCCTAGGATCCTGGCTATGAAGGAGGCAGGAGTCCAGAGCTCCCGGTCTGATATCCCAAAAGCGACCCTCAAAGCGTCTGAAAGTTTACTGGAACAACTCTATTTGATCCAGAAGAGTTCCCTGATCTACCAGGACCAAGTTGATCCTTCTTTCAAGTTCCTTTGGTCAGGAAAGAGTGAAATATCAGCCCTTCAGGAACTGACAGCGTGAACAGTGTGGAAGCGGCGGAAGGATACCGGTCATCACTGTCGACCTTCTTGAGGAGATAATTTCATATTGAGTGCAGCGTTTGTTTGTTTTTTGACAAGAGGATTACTAAATTCATCATCCCCTGCCTTGAGGTACATGTCTCCTCAGTCTAGAGGGAGGCACAACAGCGTTCCTGACTTTTAATCTCAGCGGGCTTGCAGCGTGACGGAGCAGAGCTGAGGGGCGGAGTGATACCACTCATCATTGTGGGCTTCCCTGAGGAGACTATCTGAAAACGAGTGCAGCCGTTTTCGGGCAGGAGAACTGGAGGGGACGTCTCTTCCTGCCTTAAGGTACCCGTCCCTAACCCCTAGACCGAGGCACACCGATGTCTTTGCCATTTAATCCCAGCGGACGGGCTTGCAGTGGCTGGATCTACATCCGCAGCTTGCAAAAATAGTCCCGGCTGCGACGCTTGTACACACAGCAGCGGGACCAGCTCTCAGGCAGCAGCGGCTCATGATCTATTACTAATAGCTTTTTCTACCCGTGGGTCCTTTTCTCTGAGCCCTATTAATATCTATGGGAGGCACTTTTGGGTCATTATCCACCTGTGAAACAGTCTGGACAGCCTGCAGTATTTCTATGACAGGAAAGGATTTACCCATTCCTCACAAACCGTCTTAGTACTATTTACATACAGTGGACTCTGAACTCTGCCCATTTGAGTTCTTTTATTAAGTGACCCTTTTACTAACTTCGGTGACATCTGACAGCTGGATCTTTTCACTCAGCCTGCACAAAATATAAAGGTTTTGCCGCAAAAGAGTATATACCTGTTTACTCCATTGGTCCAGCCATCGTTACTGGGCAGACATCTGGAGTGATAGTCAAGTAACAAAGCAGACTACACCAAGCTGTTCCCTCAGAAATCATCGAGGGTATGTTGTGATCTCCTCTGGAGAAACCTACAATCCCTGCATCAATTAAAGGTTAAAGGAGATTCTGGCTATTATAATTCAACCTCCACCCAGCTGACCGTCTGTTCTGGTCTACCAGGACAGACTTGTAAAAACTGAGGCTTCATTGTTGTCAAATTTTGAAACCTACACATCTGAAGGATTCGTTTGTTGGATTCCTGAATTTCATACCCCACCCTTTTTCTCTTTGGAATCAATCAGGAATAGTCCACCATGAAGATACCTTGCTGGCGCAAAACTAGTTCTTAAAGGGACACTCACCTGCTGCTCTATTCCTTATTCCTGTTATACAACCGGGTCATAGTACTCTAATTTAGGGACATTCTGAGAGTATATTTCTATAGTTAGGAGATCTTAATATCGTGATTTGTTTGATAAGTTTTATTAATTCTCGTATATATTCTGAAATCTCAGAATTTTTCTATTTGTCTGATAACCCACATCAACTCTCGTACATTTTTTTAAATCTAGTGATATTTATGTTATATCCCATTGAGTCTATAACTAAAAATTGAATTCTAGTATTTCATTTAATTCTCGTATATTTGCAACCCAAACCTTGCTCAAAGGGTTCTTGAACAAAATGGATGCTGCAAAACTGAGAAACAAAACTAATTCTCAAAAAAACACTCTGTCCCACATGGGAGCTACTGTACCTCACAGTCATATGAAGACTTTCCTAGCCCGTTAGACCCGGGCAGGTTGAGTTCCCCACCAAAAGTAGACGAGTCAAGGCCTTCCTTTTTCAAACAATCGCAGATCCCAACCTATTGTAAATCTAATAATGGCTCTGGCTTAACCCCTTCACCTCCAAGGGTGGTTTGCACGTTCATGACCGGGCCAATTTTTACAATTCTGACCACTGTCCCTTTATGAGGTAATAACTCTGAAACGCTTCCATGGATCAAGGTGATTCTGACACTGTTTTCTAGTGACATATTGTACTTCATATCAGACAAGGAAATGGTTGCACTCAATTGCATTATCATAGAATCATAGAATCATAGAATCGTAGAGTTGGAAGGGACCTCCTGGGCCATCTGGTCCAACCCCCTGCTCAAAGCAGGATTCGCTAAATCATCCCAGTCAGATGTCTGTCCAGCCTCTGTTTGAAGACTTCCATTGAAGGAGAACTCACCACTTCTCGTGGCAGCCTGTTCCACTCATTGATCACTCTAACTGTCAAAAAGTTTTTTCTAATATCTAATCTGTGTCTCTTCCCATTCAGTTTCATCCCATTGCTTCTAGTCTTTCCTTGTGCAAATGAGAATAAAGTTGATCCTTCTACAATGTGACAGCCCTTTAGATATTTGTAGACAGCTATTAAGTCTCCTCTCAGTCTTCTCTTTTGCAAACTAAACATTCCCAAATCCTGCAACCTTTCCTCATAAGACAGGGTTTGCAGACCGGTCACCATTCTGGTCGCTCTTTTCTGAACTTGCTCCAGTTTGTTGATGTCTTTTTTAAAATGTGGTGCCCAAAACTGGACACAATATTCCAGATGAGGTCTGACCAAAGAGGAGTAGAGGGAAATAATGACTTCACGTGATCTAGACTGTATGCTTCTGTTAATACATCCTAGAATTGCATTTGCCTTTTTTGCTGCTGCATCACACTGTTGACTCATATTCAGTCTGTGATCTATTAGTATACCCAAGTCTTTTTCACATGTGCTGTCACTTAGCCCTATTCCTCCCATTCTATATATGCTTTTTTCATTTTTATTGCCCAGATGTAGTACTTTGCATTTCTCCCTGTTAAAAACCATTCTGTTAGTTGCTGCCCACTTCTCCAGTTTATTTAAATCTTTTTGAATCCTCTCTCTCTCTTCTCTAGTATTAGCTATCCCTCCTAGCTTTGTGTCATCAGCAAATTTAATCAGTTTACCCTCAATTCCTTCATCTAAATCGTTGATAAAGATGTTGAACAATACAGGGCCCAGGACAGAGCCCTGTGGTACCCCACTTGAGACATTCTTCCAACTGGATGTGCAGCCATTTACGACCACTCTTTGGGTCCGATTACTAAGCCAGTTATGAATCCACCTAACAGTTGCCTTGTCCATTCCATACTTAGTCATTTTTTCAATAAGGATTGTATGAGAGACTTTGTCAAATGCTTTGCTGAAGTCAAGATATACTATATCTACAGCATTTCCTTGATCCACCCAATCAGTGATACCGTCATAGAAGGAAATTAAGTTAGTCTGACATGACTTATTAGTTAGAAACCCATGCTGACTCTGTTTAATCACTTCATTCTTATCCAGGTATTGACATACATGTTGTTTAATAATTTGTTCAAAGATCTTTCCTGGTATAGAAGTCAGACTCACCGGCCTATAGTTGCCTGGGTCCACCTTCTTCCCCTTTTTGAAGATAGGAACAACATTTGCTCTTCTCCAGTCTTCTGGCACTTCTCCTGTTCTCCAAGAATTTTCAAAGATTATGGAGAGGGGTTCAAAAATTTCTTCTGCTATCTCCTTCAGTACTCTGGGGTGTAATTCATCTGGACCTGGAGACTTGAATTCATTTAGGTTAGCTAAGTGTTTCCTCACTATCTTTCTGTTTATAGATATCCTGGATTCTTCTATTCCCATAATAGGACAGTGAATAACAGTTGATGTTGCATTTCCTTTCTGAGAGAAAACAGATGCAAAATAGGAATTTAAAAGTTCAGCCTTCTCAACATCCTGTCTTACCATTTCATCATTTTCATCCTGTAAAAATCCTATAGCATCTTTGACTTTTCTTTTACTTTTGACATATCCCCAAAATCCTTTATTATTGCTTTTGACATCTCTTGCAAGCCTCAGTTCATTTTCAGCTTTAGCTAATCTGAATTGTGCCCTGCAGGTTCTGCAGACAGCATTATATTCTTCTTTAGATATGCCTCCCTCTTTCCATTTTATAAACATTTTTTTCTTCCTTTTTAGCATGTGCTTAAGTTCTGTGTTCATCCATCCTGGTTTCCTTAAATGCTTCCTATTCTTCCCTCTTTTCGGAATTGTTAACAACTGTGCTTTGAGAATTTCATTTTTCAAGATTTCCCATCCTTCCTGGACATTTTTGTCTTTAAGGATATCCAGCCATTGGATCCCTCCAATTCTCTTTCTGAATCCCTTAAAATCTGCCTTTCTGAAATCTAACCTTGACGTCTGAGTCTTCACAGGTCTTCCACCTCTAGTTATCCAAAATTCTAAAATAGCATGGTCGCTACCTCCTAGGGTCCCAGCCACTTTTACCTCCTCAACCATTTCCTCCCTGTTTATAAGGATTAGATCCAAGGTAGCAGTTCCCCTTGTTTTCTCCCTTACCTTTTGGAAGATAAAGTTGTCAGCAAGAGAGGATAAGAATTTCCTTGACCTGTTAGTTTTGCCTGAGAGAGATTCCCAACAAATGTCTGGATAGTTGAAATCTCCCATGACAACTATGTCATATTTTTTGGAGAACTTGGCCATCTGATGCATAAAGAGTTCATCTATATCTTCGGCTTGCACAGGCGGCCTGTAGTAAATGCCTACAATGGTGTCCTTTCCATTGTTCTGTCCTTGTATTCTTACCCAAACAGTTTCCACAGAACTCCCAGTCTCTGAAGCTTCAATCTCTGTGCAGATATACGCGTTTCGAACATACAATGCGACACCCCCTCCTCGTTTATCAAGTCTGTTTCTTGCAAATAAGTTGTATCCTTCTAGTCTTGTATTCCAATCATGTGTATTGTCCCACCAAGTTTCAGTGATTCCAATTACATCATATTTCTTTTCCTGTGTTAGTAGTTCCAATTCTCCTTGTTTGTTGCCCATGCTTTGTGCATTAGTATAGAAACATTTTAGTTTGTGATTGGTTTCTCTTTCTCCAATATTTTTATTAATTAGATTCTTTCGTCTTTGTTCTTCCTTTCCACTTCTAATAGCAGAGTTCTCAATAGCATTTGTCAGGTGTATGGCTTTTTCTGGTCTTTTGCTTCCCTTCCCATGTTGTTCTAGTTTAAAGCTCTCCTTACAAGTGTAGCAAGGCGACTTCCAAATACATGCTTTCCAGTCTTCATTAAGGCATATCAAATATGAAATATGGGTAATACGAATAGCATAATGGCTTTTGTAATCTAGAAAAACATGAGATACTTAGCACAAAATTTGGCCAAAAGATTTGCGCCCATTCACCAACGTCAAGGTGATCTCATTGAAAAAGCCTGTTTTTATAGGACGATAGGAACCAAAATTCAGACTAGTTCTAGATGTGCCGTCAGTTTTTTTTGTCAATTGTATAATAGCTTTCTGACTGAGCACTCCGCCCTTCATCAGGCTGTGATTTTAATTACATCCAATCACATTTTGGTTCCTATCGTCCTATAAAAACAGGCTTTACCATGTTATTAGCCAGAGGTTAGTTCACACTAGGCAGTTAGTATAGGGACTTGTTCAATGAGATCACCTTGACGTTGGTGAATGGGCTCACATCTTTTGGCCAAATTTTGTTTAAGTATCTCATGTTTTTCTAGATTACAAAAGCCATTATGCTATTCGTATTACACATATTTCATATTTGATATGCCTTAATGCAATTGAGTGCAACCATTTCCTTGTCTGATATGTACCGTATTTTTCCGACCATAAGACGCACTTTTTTCCCCCAAAATTTTGGGGGAAAGTGGGGGTGCGTCTTATGGTCGCAATACACGGTCTAACCTGGTGGCTGGTGGCAGCGGGCGGGGCTCTGCGGTGCGGTGGTGGCAGCGGGCTGTGCTCCGGTGCAGGGGCGGCGGCTCCGCTGGCATTTCTTCACAGCCCGGAGGCCCCTGCAGTTCCCTTGCTGGCCGCCGCCATGTTGCGGTGGCCTCCGGGAGCATGGACGCCGGAAAGATGGCCGCCGGTCCGGGGACGGCGCATGCGCGGGATCAGATCTCGTCCCGAGATCTCGGGGGACGAGATTCAAATCTCGGCAACGAGATCTCGTCCCCCGAGATCTCGGGACGAGATCTGAAGCTGCGCATGCGCCGTCCCCGGACAGGTGGCTGGCCATCTTTCCGGCGTCCATGCTCCCGGAGGCCACCGCAACATGGCGGAAGCAGCAAGGGAACTGCGGGGTCTCCGGGCTGCGAAGAAATGCCGGCGGAGCCGCGGCCCCTGCACCGGAGCACAGCCCGCTGCCACCACCGCAGAGCGCCGCCCGCTGCCACCACCGCAGAGCCCACCTGCCCCTGCCCCAGCACTGCTGCCCCTGCCCCAGCACAGCTGCCCCTGACCCAGCACAGCTGCCCCTGCCCCAGCACAGCTGCCACCACCGCAGAGTCCCCCTACCTCAGCACTGCTGCCCCAGCACAGCTGCCCCTGACCCAGCACAGCTGCCCCTGCCCCAGCACAGCTGCCACCACCGCAGAGCCCATCTGCCCCAGCACTGCTGCCCCAGCACAGCTGCCCCTGCCCCAGCACAGCTGCCCCTGCCCCAGCACAGCTGCCCCAGCCCCAGCGCAGCTGCCCCTACCCCAGCACAGCTGCCCCAGCACAACCAACCTGCCCCAGCACAGAGCCGCCACCACACGAGCCTGGACCACTGAATGACCCCTGTGACTACTTCTCCACCTGTGCCGGATCCCTTCCCAGGTAAGCTGAATTCGGACTGTAAGACGGACCCCCATTTGACACATTATTTTTTTTTTCCCTATCTTCCTACTGAAAATTGGGGTGCGTCTTATGGTCCGGTGCGTCTTATAGTCCGAAAAATACGGTAAGCTGTTTTTTTGGTATGCACCTATTCAGACTAGTTCTAGATGTGACGTCAGTTTTTTTTGTCAATTATATTGTACTTCATGTTAGTGGTAAAATTTTATTAATATAACTTACATTTATTTGTGAAAAAAACGGAAATTTGGCGAAAATTTTGAAAATTTTGCAATTTTCCAACTTTGAATTTTTATGCCCTTAAATCACAGAGATACGGCACACAAAAAACTTAATAAGTAATATTTCCCACATGTTTACTTTACATCAGCACAATTTTGAAACCAAAATTTTTTTTTTGTTAGGAAGTTATAAGGGTTAAATTTGACTAGCGATTTCTCATTTTTACAACACCATTTTATTTTTACGGACCACATCACATTTGAAGCCACTTTGAGGGGTCTATATGATAGAAAATACCCAAAAATGACACCATTCTAAAAACTGCACCCCTGAAGGTACTCAAAACCATATTCAAGCAGGTTATTAACCCTTCAGGTGCTTCACAGGAATTTTTTGAATATTTAAAAAAAAAATGAACATTTAACTTTTTTTCACAAAAAAAATAATTCAGGTTCAATTTTTTTTATTTTACCAAGGGTAAAAGGAGAAATTGGACTGGAAAAGTTATTGTGCAATTTGTCCTGAGTACGCTGATACCTGATATGTGGGGGGGAACCACTGTTTCGGCGCATGGCAGAGCTCAGAAGGGAAGGAGCGCCGTTTGACTTTTTCAATGCAGAATTGGCTGGAATTCTGATCGGACACCATGTCACGTTTGGAGAGCCCCTGATGTTCCTAAACAGTGGAAACCCCACACAAGTGACCCCATTTTGGAAACTAGACCCCCCAAGGAACTTATCTAGATGTTTGGTGAGAACTTTGAACCCCCAAGGGCTTCACAGAAGTTTATAACGTACAGCCATACAATTATAAAATCATATTTTTTCCACAAAAATTATCTTTTCACCCTCAATTCTTACTTTCCCAAGGGTAACAGGACCCTAAAAGTTATTGTGCAATTTGTCCTGAGTACGCTGATACCCCATATGTGGGGGTAAACCATTATTTGGGCGCATGGCAGAGCTCGGAAGGGAAGCAGCGCCATTACACTTTTTTGAACCTAGCACTCAGCTTAAAGGTATTTGTAAGGCGGTTTATTGTAGTACACGAAAAAAGACGTTTCGGTCAATGTGACCTTCTTCAGTTACGTGTGGTATATAGATTGTGTAGAGCTTATAGGCATCTATCAGAAAGGACGATGGTGCTTTAGGCATTGAGGAGAATGATCTCTCTAAGGCAATGAGCTTGTCAGTATATAGGAGAGGGGCAAACGTGCCTCCAGATGCGGTGTCCACCGGCCAATTAAGTTGAGTGCTAGGTTCATATTTGTTGCTTTAACGGTTTGGGAACCTAACCTTAGCACCATCTTGAGTTGTGCTCACGGTGTTCTTTCTATTACACTTTTTTGGCTGGAATTGTGATCGGACACCATGTCGCGTTTGGAAAGCCCCTGATGTACCTAAACAGTGGAAACCCCCCACAAGTGACCCCATTTTGGAAACTAGACCCCCTATGGAACTTATCTAGATGTGTGGTGAGCACTTTGAACTCCCCCAGTGCTTCACAGAAGTTTATAAAGCCAGGGCGTGAAAATAAAAAAATCATATTTTTTCCACAAACATGATCATTTAGTCCCCATTTTTTTTATTTTCCCAAGGGTACCAGGAGAAAATGGACCCCAAAAGTTGTTGTCCAATTTGTCCTGAGTACACTGATACCCCATATATGGGAGAAAACTACTGTATGGGCACACGTCGGGGCTCGGAAGGGAAGTAGTGACATTTTGGAATGCAGACTTTGATGGAATGGTCTGCGGGTGTCATGTTGCCTTTGGAGAGCCTTTGATGTACCTAAACAGTGGAAACCCCCCAAAAATAACACCATTTTGGAAACTAGACCCCCTAAGGAAGTTATCTAGATGTGTGGTGAGCACTTTGAACCCCCAAGGGCTTCACAGAAGTGTATAATGCCGGGCGTGAAAATAAAAAAATCGTATTTTTTCCACAAACATGATCATTTAGCCCCCAATTTTTTTTATTTTCCCAAGGGTACCAGGAGAAAATGGACCCCAAAAGTTGTTGTCCAATTTGTCCTGAGTACCCTGATACCCCATATGTGGGAGAAAACTACTGTATGGGCCCACGTCGGGGCTCGGAAGGGAAGTAGGGATGTTTTGGAATGCAGGATGGAATGCTCTGGGGTGTCATGTTGCCTTTGGAGAGCCCCTGATGTACATAAACAGTGGAAACCCCCCACAAATGACACCATTTTGGAAACTAGACCCCCTAAGGAACTTATCTAGATGTATGGTGAGCACTTTGAACCCCCAAGGGCTTCACAGAAGTTTATAACGCCCGGGCGTGAAAATAAAAAAATCATATTTTTTTCCCACAAAAATGATATTTTTTCCCCCAACAGGCAACAGGAGAAATAGGACCCCAAAAGTTGTTTTGCAATTTGTCCTGAGTAGGCTGATACCCTATATGTGGGGGTAAAACACTGTTTGGGCGCATGGCAGAGCTTGGAAGGGAAGGAGCACCATTTGACTTTTTCAACGCAGAATTGGCTGGAATTGAGATCAGACACCATGTTGCGTTGGAAACCCCCCAATTCTAACTCCAACCCTAACCCCAACACACCCCTAACCCTAATCTCAGCCCTAACCCTAGCCCTAGCCCTAACCCTAGCCCTAACACTAATGGGAAAATGGAAATAAATACATTTTTTTAATTTTATTATTTTTCCCTAACTAAGGGGGTGATAACGGGGGGTTTGATTTACTATTTATGGCAGGTTTTTATTTTTGGCAGCTGTCACACGCTAAAAGACGCTTTTTATCGTAAAAATAGTTTTTGCATCACCACATATTGAGAGCTATAATTTTTCCGTATTTTGACCCACTGAGTCATGTGATGTCTTATTTTTTGCGGGACGAGTTGACGTTTTTATTGGTATCATGTTCGGGCACGTGACATTTTTTGATCGCTTTTTATTCCGATTTTTGGGACGCAGAATGAACAAAAACCAGCGTTTCATAAATTTCTTTTGGGGGGTGCGTTTACACCATTCCGCGTGCGGTAAAATTGATAAAGCGGTTTTATTCTTCGGGTCAGTATGGTTACAGCGATACCTCATTTATGTCATTTTTTATGTTTTGGCGCTTTTATGCAATAAAAACAATTTTACATAAAAAATAATAATTTTTGCATCGCTTTATTCTGCGAGCTATAACTTTTTTATTTTTTTGCTGATGATGCTGTGTGGTGGCTCGTTTTTTGCGGGCAAGATGACGTTTTCAGCGGTACCATGGTTATTTATATGTGTCTTTTTTATTGTGCGTTATTGCACTTTTTGCTCGGCGGTATGATAATAAATCATTATTTTTTGCTTCGTTTTTTATTTTTTAAGGGGTTCGCTAAAGGGGTTAACTAATGGGACAGTTTTATAGGGCAGGTCGTTACGGACGCGGCGATACCAAATATGTGTACTTTTGTTTTTTTAATTTCTAAAAAATGAATTTATTAGGGAATATTTTTTTTTTAAATTATTTGTACACTTTTTTTTTTTAAGTTTATTAGATTGTCCCAGGGGGGACGTCACTGTCCTGTGACAGATCGCTGATCTGTCACATCACAGATCACTGTGACAGATCAGCAATCTGTCACAGGCAGTGTGCAGGTTTCCTCCTTGCCTGAGCTTTGCAGGCACTGAGGAAGCCAGCTCCCTGCAGGCCCCCGAATGTCCCCGTCGCCATCTTGGATCCGGGGACCTGCAGGGAAAGAGCCCCTCGCAGCAGCGCTGCACACTGCGCTGCTGTGGTGGGCTCAGGGAAGCACGGAGGGAGCCCCCTCGCTGCCGAAGCTTCCCTTTAACCCCCGTTACACCGCGATCGCCGCTGGGAGGACCTCGATGCTCGGGCCCAGATTAAAGAGCGTAAGTATATACAGTACCGGTTGCTTGATGTAAACCAGTGTTTCCCGAACTCCAGTCCTCGTGGTCCCCACGGATCATGTGTTCAGGATTTCTATTTACTATGGAAATCCTGAAAACATGACCCCTGGGGACCATGAGGACTGGAGTTTGGGAAACACTGATGTTGTATACTAACCACTTTGCCCTTTCTCGTTTCAGGGGACAGAATTGTGAAGCGGTGGCGGTCTGTGAGGGATCGTTTCAAGAAGGAGTTCAATAAAGAGATGTGGGCCCCGAGTGGATCTGGAGGACTCAGGAGCAAGTACAAGTACGCACGAGCCCTGTCGTTCCTCCGGGATACAATGGTCACCAGAAGGTAAATATTACACAGCACATGTGAAAAAAAAAATGTTTAGATGTAACAATTTTTTTTCAGCCAGGGCCATGCCATATCACTATTTTAATTGTTTTTTTTTCTCTTTATTCCACAGCACGGTGAGCAGCACTCGGGAGCCTGCACGATTGGACCCTTCTGAGGCGATCCCTGAGGAGACCGGCACCGAGGGACACTTCGACCGCCCCGGTACATCTGCACCTTCCCAGCCTTCCCACACATTCGACCCATCTGTCTCACCCACCAGCACAGGAGCATCGTGGCCGCCTACATTACATGAAGCTGCTGGTGAGGAGATCGCTTTCCCTTTACCCCACCCTTCTGCCCCTGCCACCTCTAGTACACCTGCGGGTACTGGGCGGCAGCGGCAGAGGGGTCAGGAAAAGACTTATGCGCCAGAGTTCTTGCATCTGAATGCATCTTTCCAGAACTGTCTAAAAGTCTTGTCAGAGCAAATCTCCGCAGGCTTTCAGCAGATCAACTCCAGCATTCTGGAGGTAAAGACACTTCTGCAAACCATGCATTCAGAAGCAAGATCTTCGCCAAACCACACCTTTTTCAGGTCTGTTGTGGAGCGCATGGAAACGCTCTCTCCTACCCAGCAGATGCATGCAATGCATTCATGCCACGGTGCTCTCCAGCACGTTACCTCCCAACCTCCTCCTCCCACCCCAGTAGTTCCTCCACCTGCACCCCCTCCAGCCACTTTCCATCCTCCCCCTCCTATTACATACCAGCCACCTCCCCAGTACCAGCAACCTCCCCAGTACCAGCAACCTCCCCAGTACCAGACATCTCCCCACTTCCAGCAACCTGCCCCGTACCAAACTCCTTCCCCGTACCAAACTCCTTCCCCATACAACTTTCCATCAACATCATCTGCTCCTACAGTCCCTGCCCAACCCTCCACTCCACCGCCCACCACCTCTTCTGCCTCCCACATGTCCACCCATTCTGTAGCTTTTTCCACGCCTTCACCTCTAACTGTTCCTTCCCCACCACGATCCCAGTCCTCTCTCAACACTCCCAGTGTCGAAGTGTCCCGCAGCCCCTCCAGCAGTATTTCCACCCCACACTGCACAGATTTGTAATGTGTGTTTTTTAATAAAAATGGCCATTTGGTTTAAAACCTTTATTAAAAAAGTTTTTTTCACTTTAAAAACATTTTACAAAAAAAAAATATTTTAAATAAAAGTTAAATTATCGTTTTACAATGGTTGTCTGTCATTTCTTTCTGCGGCGAAACATGTTTAAAAAAAAGGTTAAATACAGGGTATTTCAAAGGTAAAAAGGTATTCAAAACCAGGTATATAACTGTGGGTAAATTTTAGCTTTTTGCCACAGTTGTGTTCCTGGTTGTGTTTGAAGCAAAGTATTTCACCTAAAAAGTTGTATTTATTGTTGGTGATTTCCTAACAATGTACACAACTTTTGTTAAAAGGTGAAATACTTTGCATAAAACACAACCAGGTACACACCTGTGGCCTAAAGGTAAAAATATTAAGACCATGACAAGATCGCCAACTTTGGTTGGCAAAGGTATATACTGTTGGTACAGAAGGTACACAAGTTTGGTTAAGGGCACAAATCTTTCACACTCTGTCATCCTGCCAGTGTACTCTGCCTTGAGGTGACATAAAGTATAGTGCAAAATTGTCCCTCATTACTGAAACCGTCACAGAACTTCTAGTGGTAATGTCATGGTAATCTTGCAAGGTGGTTTCTTCAGAGGTGTCCTCAATGGAAATGGGTTCCTTGCAGATAACAAAATTGTGGAGTACCACGCAAGCTTTGATCACCTCGTCCACAGTTTCTGTCTTGAGGTTGATCGCAGTCAATAGGACCCGCCATTTGGCTGTCAGAATACCAAGGTACATTCAACCATTCTTCTTGCTCTTGTGAGGCGGTAATTAAAAATGCGTTTTGTTTTTGACAATCCTCTGCTACCGTACGGTTTCAAAAGGTGTTCTGACAGCTGGAAGGCTTCATCCCCTACACAGACAAATGGCATAGGTGGACCAGATGTTTGCGGCAGCGGTCTAGGGGGTGGGAACTGGAAGGTGTTTCCATACAGTTTACGCCCCATGGCAGACAGTTTGAAAACTTGAGAGTCATTGGAGCGGACATAGGCCCCAATATCAACAGCAATAAATTTGTATTCCGCGTCAGCGATGGCCATGAGGACAATTGAAAAATATTTCTTGTAATTGAAATATTCCGATCCCGATCCGGCTGGCTTTACAATGCGGATATGTTTCCCGTCCACAGCGCCCAAGCAGTTCGGAAACTGACATATCTGTTGAAACTTTTCTGAAATTTCAATCCACCTCTCTGTTGTGGGCTCTGGTAAAAACTCTTCAGCTAAGGAGTCCCACAGTGCACGGCATGTGTACTTCACTATTCCAGATATGGTGGAAATCCCGAGTCTGTACTGGAAATGCAGTGACAAAAGGGATTCTCCAGTTGCAAGAAATCTGTGGGGAATTAAAAAACAATCAATTAGTTTAAAATCACAGCATTACATACCAAAAGTCAGCTATAACACTTGGAGCTGCAAACTACCACCAACAAGATTGCAGTGAAAGTGTGCTCTGATGCGAGCATATCCAATAAATGTGGCTTACCTTAAAGTCACCATCAGACGCTCTGCGGGTTAAACAGAGAAGCGGCAATAGGTGTCCGATTTTCTTATGAGGTGTGCAATGCGCTCCACCAAGTAATCAAAATTCTCCATTTTCATCCGAACATATCCAAAAAATGTATCCGGGTTTCGTCTAAGGTCCATGCAGAGTGTAGAATAGACCCCACGCGTCATTCTCTTGGCTGTGATGGGGTGAATCCACAAACGTCGTCTATGATGCCTGATGCGCTGCTGTCTCACTCTCTCCTTCTCCAGAACAATCACCCTCAAACGATTCGCCTCCGCTGTAAAATCCGCCAAATTCTTCAAAATATTTCCAATCACAACATCCATCTTCGCCAGTAACTTGCTCTTCTCTCCAACCTGCACTTTCTCCTCTACAACCTGTCAAAGAAGGGCTGTAGGAACACGCTATATATAGTTTTTCATTAGCCAATCCCTTTCGGAAGGCCACAAGGGGCGATTTTAAAAACCGGATCCGGCGTAATCCGTCGAAAAACGGATCGAAAAACGGATGAGACGGATCCGGTTTTGGCTGTCAAGAGCAAGACGGATCCGGCAGAAAACCGGATCCGTCACATCCGGTTTTACAAAACATTTGCCGGATCCGGCGCTCCGGCGGAACGCGCCTGACGCCGAAAACCTGATGTGTGAAAGTAGCCTTAAAAATAAACTAACCGATCTCGAGGACCAAATTAGAGGAAACAATTTGAAGTTAAGGGGTATCCCAGAGTCCATTTCACCAGAGAGTTTTCAAGGTACGCAAAGAACCTATTTATAAAACTGGTCCCTAACTTAACAGACCCCGAGTTACATATTGACCGTTTCCATTGTCTCCCTCCCCATGGGGGATTTCTCAAGACAAGCCTAGGGACACCATTCTTAGAATCCATTTTTTTCGGTACTAAGGAGAAAATTTTGAAGGCCATTAGGGAGAGGGGCTCCTCATGGAAATATCAAGGTTTTTTCCGATTTTTCTAAAGCCACAATGGACGTTCGCAGGTCTTTTAAAGATACTACCACAAAACTCAGGGACTTCAGAGTCTCCTACAGGTGGGGCTTTCCTACCAAACTGATTACTTGGTATAATGGTAAAAACTATATAATCAACACCCCTCAGGAGGGACAGCGGTTCCTGCCATTTCTCAGGGTAGAACCAGCTTTTAGGGAAAAAGATTAGGAGTTGAGACGTTTATGTCTGTTGTCTTTAATGCCTATCTTTGTTCCCACAAGCTTTTTTTAGCATGATACATTATACCGCTAAATGTATGATGTCTTTCTGGGATCTCGGCCACTTATTTGTATTTTTTTTTAATTTTGCCCCAAATTTAGGTGAGACTTCAGCTGTATTGAAGTCCGCCAGGAGAACTTTTGCTTCCTATTATTAGATAGCTCTCCTTTTCTTCTTTTTTTGGTTTAAACTTTAGGCAAGTTTGCCTATTTGTTTCTTGCTTTTTATTTGTTTGTTAACTTGCTGTTCCTTTTCAGGAAGTGTTATGAAGATTTTATCTTACAACATCAGGGGTCTTAATAGACCCCATAAGAGATTTGCAATATGGAAGGAGATTAATTGTATTGACCCTGATATTGTTTGTTTACAGGATGTTAAGATGGCGGTGGACCACCAACCATATTTCCAGCACAAAAACTACCCTCATCAATTCAAGTCTTTAGGTCCCTCTAAGAAAGCTGGAGTCATTACTTTGGTAAGTGGCGATGTCCCATTCAAATTGCTCAATGAAGTCACTGATTCCCTGGGGAGATATCAGATCCTTTTCTGTCTCCTCAATAATAGGCTCTGCACGGTAGTGAACACCTACGTTCCCAATAAAAGACAAATTTCTTTCCTAAATAAACTCCTAAAGAAAATTAACAAAACTAAATCTGGGGACCTTGTCCTGGCTGGAGACTTTAACATAATACCCGACAGCAGCATGGATTCTACATCATCGGTTAGGTATAGGGCTCCAGTACTAAAACATTGGCTTATTCAAAATGAATACTAAGACATGTTTCGCTGCCTTAACACGTCTTAAAGGGAATACACCCACTATTCCAATGTCCATATGACATCCTCATAAATTGATCTGATTCTCACAAATATTTTTTCATTAAGTTTCAAAGTATTAAAATCCTGAATAAGTCCTTATCTGATTACTCCCCGGTCTTAGCACAATTCACACTAGGCCCATCTCTAGAGAATACCCGTCTCTGGAAAAATAACCCATCACTTTGTAAAATACCTGAGTTTAAACAAGAGATTGAAAATCATATTGCCAACTCCTTCAATGAAAACCAATCAGACGAAAT
The DNA here is from genome assembly GCF_039654945.1 of Dendrobates tinctorius. NCBI lineage: Eukaryota > Metazoa > Chordata > Amphibia > Anura > Dendrobatidae > Dendrobates > Dendrobates tinctorius. The sequence continues at coordinate 24,663,047 of NW_027361716.1, read as the reverse complement.
TGATATTTTCACACTGTGGAAGGCCCACAAGGCTGTATTACGGGGAACTCTCATCCAGATTTCCTCGAGGTATAGAAAGAAAAACAGAGAAAAAATTGCCACTTTGCAAAAACAGATCAATGAGAGAGAGGAATGACAAAATAATCTGTCACTTCCTTCCCCTGCCCTTCAAGGGGAAATTTTAAAACTTAGACAAAGTCTAAAATTCAAAATTAGCCAAGAATACGAGGCAGTAATCAAAGCTTCAAAATATAAGACTTATACATCACTGAACAGACCTACCAGATACATGATGGCGAAACTGAAACGGGAAAGAGTCAACAGAAGGATAAGCAAGATAGTCTCCCTCTAGGGCGAACCAAAAACACACCCTAAAGATATCACTAACTCATTTGCAGATTTTTACCAGCGTTTGTATAATCTTAAAGACAACCCTCGGGCCCCTGTTGTGAACCACAAATCTATTAATAATTTTCTAGTGGACATTGACCTTCCCAGGTTGACTCATTCTGACCTGGAACTTGATTGCCCCTTCTTGGAGGGAGAATTGTTGTACGCTATTAATAAATTAAAGGCCCAAAAATCCCCGGGACCGGATGGTTTCTCCTCCGAATACTTCAAGTCCTTTTCTAAAACCTTGATTCCACATATGGTCTCAGTGTTTAATGCAGCATTGTCTCAGGGCTCCTTCCCAAAGGAGATGCTTGAAGCTGTAATTGTTCTGATTCCAAAAGCGGGGGGGGGGGCCCGGAGACTATGCAAAATTACAAGCCAATATAACTCATAAACACTGACATTAAAATATATTCTAAATTGCTTGCCAAAAGGTTAAAACGCATACTCCCTCGGTTGTTATCAGATGACCAGATTGGCTTTGTCGAGGGACGTCAGGCGGCAGATGGAACGAAGAGAGTTTTGAATCTACTTACCAGGGCAAATCTATCCAATACTAGATCAGCGTTTATGGCATTGGACACAGAAAAGGCCTTTGACAGGATAAATTGGTCTTACCTGGAAGCGACTTTAACTAAATTTAGTTTCAGCAAAGGATTCCTGTCATCGGTCTTCGCATTATATTCTGCCCCCCACTGCCAGAATCTATGCTAATCATTGCCTCTCAAACCCGTTCCCTATTTCAAACGGAACAAGACAGGGGTGCCCTTTGTCACCCTTACTCTTTGTGTTGGCAATAGAGCCACTGGCGGAGAAGATCAGATCCAATGAGAATATTGCAGGATTTGATTTCCCCTCCCGTCATTTTAAAATTGGATTATTTGCTGACAACCTCTTTTTGACCCTACTGGACCCCTTGAATTCCATCAGAGCACTTGCTGCAGATTTGGAAATGTTTTCAAGAGCCTCTTATTTCAAAATTAATTTTCACAAGTCGAAATTCTTAACCCTCAACATGACTTCGGTAGAAATCGAGGAGCTAAAGAGAAGTACTGAGTTGGCCTGGGAAGATAAAGGGATAGCTTATCTTGTGATCACTATAGCTAGTTCTATCCAAGCAACTGTCAAGGCAAATCTAAATGGGATCCTTGCAACTGTCTCCAAGGATATTTCCTTTTTCAGACAAATTGAACTCTCTATATGTTTGGTAGGGTGATGGTTGCGAAATCCATCATTCTGCCCAAAATTTTCTATTTTTTTAGTACGCTCCCGATCACTCTACCATTTCAATCTATACAAAATTTACAAAATTTGCAAAAATCATTCGTGTGGAATGGTAGGAGGTCTAGAGTATCGTCAGAAATTCTATATAAACATAAGAGCAGAGGAGGTACGAGTATGCCTAACTTACATGCATACTACTCGGCCTTATTAATTAAGCAGAGCTGGTATTGGCTCAACAGTACACAAAAATTCCCAGCTTGGTTCTACCTGGAAAGAGACGTAAGTAAATTTGGCTCATCTAAAAGAATTGCTTTTCTATTTCTTGTTTCAAGAGCCTCTAAAGGTATCTTCTCATCCTATTTTCAGTCCCATCATTTCTGCATGGAGATCACTGATCAAACCATATAAAAAAATTAACAAAGTTGAACAGGCCTTGAGGTTTCCGCTTTGTGTAGTGGCTTTAATTTTTGACGTCCCTCTCTCAGAAATTTGGAATCATTTGGGTATTAAAAAAATAAAAAACACACGATGGGTCTACTTTTCTCACATTCAGCGAATTAAAAGCCAAATATAATGTCCCCTCCTCTCTGAATTTTTTCCCTTACTTAATGTTAAAAGATAAGGTACAAAAAATCCTTTTAGGCAAAGCATTTAATTATGAAATTGTGTCTTCACTGCTGTGCAGCTTAAATAATAAACATACCTGAAGCCTAAGGAATGTGTACTCTTTTTTCAATAGAGAGGATCTCTCTTGTAAGAGTATATATTTAAGGAGATGGGAATCCAACCTCGGGATTGTTATTCCAATTGAGCAATGGGACATTGCCATAAAAAATACGTATAAGTCTAACATATCAATGACTCTTCAGGAGTCTTATTTTAAACTACTTAGGCTACTTTCACACTTGCTTTTTTTTGCTGCGCGTTTTTTGCGCACACAAACACATGAAAAAAACGCATCATGCGTTTGTGTGCGTTTTTTTGGTGTGTTTTTTTAAAAAATACGCATGCGTTTTTTGCGCACATGTGCGCATTACAATGCGCACGTATGCGCACCCATAGACTTTAATGGGTGTTTTGCTGTAAACAAACGCATTGCGTGCGCATGCATTTTTTGTGCGTCCGACTTGCCCCAAAAAAACGCAACAGGATGCATTTTGTGCGCCCGAGCGCACACTACAAAAAAACGCATGCGCATACAAACGCGTACAAACGCAAGTGTATGCGCACCAATGCGCACCCATGTTAAAGTATAGGGAAAAAAACGCATTCTTTTTTTGCGCTAAAACACAGCGCAAAAAAACGCAAGTGTGAAACCAGCCTTACAAGGTGGTATCTCACGCCTATTAGACTCTCACATTAACAAGGACCATTCCCCCCTCTGTTGGAGAGGTTGTGGTCAACCGGGGAATCTTTACCACATCTTTTGGTGTTGCCCGAAGCTTAAATGTCTCTGGCTCCAGGTTTCTCGTCATATTGAGTCCTTCACTGGAAACTTTACTTTTGACTCCCCAAAAACCATTGCTTTCCTTGAATATGGATTACTTGCATCCGTCGGTGAGACAGGTAGTTATTCATATCCTCCTGGTAGTTAAAAATAATTTGGCTTACTTTTGGAAGAAACCTGATCCTCCTAAATTCTCAGACATTTTAGATAAAATCTACCAACATAATGCTATTGAATGGAGGTTTGCAGTTATTAATACTATTCCCGCCCACACTAAAAAATGGAAGGTTTGGAACAGTAAATTTAGAAGTTTAAATTTAAATTTTTCTCATATACCTCCTTGCATGGTTGGTTTAGACCGCCCTCTTGCCTCTCCTTCTCAAAGGTTCAGCATTTTGTACCGCTTATTGGTATTACTATATTGTATACTTACTGATGTATGTTTTGTTACAAAGGTTCTCTATTTTTTATGACCTTTACATTTATCCTTTTCCTTCCCCCTTCCCCCTCCTTGTTCCCCCCTTCCTCTCCACATACCAGTTTTATAAAATTTTAATAAAAATATTTAAAAAGAAAAATAATCCTTAGATCAGTCTGCACTCACCTGATTTTTATGATACCAAAGCATATAGACACATCTGAGTCACAAGCTGCAGCGGATCCACGGGTCAAACTGAAGAACGAATCGTAATATAATAGATGCTATAGCATCTCCTGAGGAAGAAGTCGTGTAGACTTTGAAACGCGTTGAGAGAATAAAACACTATTTCTTCACCATCTACATGACTGGACCATTATTTGGATAGCAGCACGGATGATAACCACAATTTTTCCCTATTATATTACGGCTGGGTGACAATCACAACACATGCACGTAGACCGTGTGTTGGTCTCTCCATGCATGTGTTGTGACGGTAACACAGCCGTGACACATGCAGCTGCGGAGCCGAACAGCTGATCAGCCGACGAGCTCTATGTATCCGGATTCCCTCTGCAGCTTATTCGGTAAGCGCTATAGCGCTCATCTCTAGTCTTGATGATGTTGCTATTTGCAACTGCTATTCCAGATTTGTGTTGGTCTGGAGCGAAGGCGACTCTGAATTTTGAAAAGAGCTCACAGCAGTAAGTTGTGAATACAGATGCATACTACACTGCAGGTCTCCACACATGGGGAATTTACTGCTCATGTTACATTAACCGCTTAGTGACGAGGCCAATTTTTTAAATTCTGACCAATGTCACTTTATGTGGTGATAACTCTGGAACGCTTCAACAAATCCCATTGATTTTGAGAATGTTTTTTCATGGCACATTATAATTTATGATAATGGTAAATTTAGGTTGATAAGTTTTGTGTTTATTTATAAAAAAAAAATCAGAAACTTGACAAAAATGTAAAAAAAAAATTGCAATTTTCAAACTTTGAATGATTATCCCTTTAATCCAAATAATCATACCAAACAAAAACATTAATAAATAACATTTCCCAACTGTCTGCTTTACATCAGCAACATTTTTAAAACGCTAATTTATTTTGTTAGCCTTTTAGGAGGTTTAAAAATTTAGCAGTAATTTTTCATTTTTTTAAGGAAAGTTACAAAATTATTTTTTTGAGGGACCTATCCAGGTTTGAAGAGACTTTGGGGGTCCTATATATTGGAAAACCCCAAACGTGAAACCATTTTAAAAACAGGACCCCCATGACATATTGAAAATTTCTGTCATATAGTTTATTTACCTTTCAGATCATTTTCATGAATTAATGCAAAATGGTATAGCAGGAATGATAAAGTGTTTGTTTACCACCTAAATGTCGCTAACTTCTGAACTGACCGCTACAGCCGATAGACTCTAAGGCTGCTATTTGGCCATGAACTGCTATGGCAAATATCAGGACCACACAATCGTGATCTTGGTGTGTCAATTAGATTAAAGCGAAAGCCCCCCACAATCTATTAACCATTTATTTGATGTAGTCACTTTTGACAGCAGCAACTAAGGGGTAAAACAGATATGGACGGTGACAACACTGATAGGTGATGATACAAGTTGTCAGCTATAGTGCACAGTTGACAGCTGCTGGATTGTCATCTGTATGGGTATGATATTCTCTTATATCTCAGGTCAGTTTCAAAGACATATTATATATATTGTATAGGAGACAATGGGGCTGGGGCATAAACATCACTGGAGACACTGGGGGATAAACATCACATGAGATGCTGGGGTATACACATCACAGGAGATGCTGGGGACATATACATCACAGGAGATGCTGGGGGCATATACATCACAGGAGATGCTGGGGCATTGAAGCTTGAGGAAGATAATTTGCATATTCCAGGTGCCTTCTGGGAAAAGCAAAGAGTCACCCTAAGCAAGAGGATCGTTGGATACAGCCGGGACCAGCTGCTTGGAAAGCATCGCCGAACCAGGGATTGAAGCTTGAGGAAGATAATTTTTGCCTCTAGAGCATTATTGCAAGAAAACTTGCCTGATTTAGTAGATTACACAAGAAGTAAGACACGCAACAAGTCAGCAGGATCTAGGAGCAACATGGCAAATGTGACAACCTACATGGTGAGCTGCAACATGTGCTACATGTTCACAGATCGACCAGAAGAAGAATCCAACTTCACCTGCCAGAAGTGTAGATTAGTGGCCCTTTTAGAAGAAAAGGTGCGTGGTCTGGAAAAAAGAATTGCAACTTTGAAACTCATCAAAGAAAATGAAGACTTCCTAGACAGAACAGAAGCATCTCTACTGGTCACAGAAGGTGAAGAAAGTGTCAGAGAACCTCCAAAAGCAGACGAGTGGAAGCATGTAACCAAAAGAAGCAAGAAGACCATAGAGACATCACCAACCACACAACAGACAAACCGATACCAAGGCCTTGCGGAGGATGACAATGGTACACCTAAGGATGAGGCACAACCAGCAAGCAAAGAAGAAAAGGACACACAGCAACACCCAGAAGTGACAATAAAAAATACAGCCAAGAAACAAAGAAGAGTGGTAGTGGTGGGAGACTCACTACTGAGAGGCACAGAAGCAGCCATCTGCAGACCGGATATAACCGCAAGAGAAGTATGCTGTCTCCCAGGTGCGAAGATCAAGGATGTGACCGATAGGATACCAAAGCTCATCAGTGCCAAGGACGTCCACCCATTTCTTCTGATACATGTTGGCACCAATGACACGGCAAGGAAGGACCTACCGACAATCTGCAAGGACTTTGAAGAGTTGGGGAAGAAAGTAAAGGAACTGGATGCACAGGTAGTTTTTTCTTATATCCTTCCAGTAGACGGGCATGGCACCAGGAGATGGAACAGGATCCTTGATGCGAACAACTGGCTAAGATGATGGTGCAGACAACAAGGATTCGGATTCCTGAACCACGGTGTGAATTACCTGTATGATGGACTCCTCACCAGAGACGGATTACACCTCAACAAACCTGGGAAACACACATTTGCCAGAAGACTCGCTACACTCATCAGGAGAGCGTTAAACTAGAAGAAGAGGGGATGGGAAGAAAAACGTTAGACACGAACATGAATCCAGATATTATACTGATGAATGATATGGGGTGTGGCAAAGAAGATCCAAGACAACATACTCAGAAGGGAGGTAAAAAAATTTTTAAAACAATCAACAGGGAGGAGATTGGAACAAAGCAAAATTCTCTAAAATGCATGCTCGCAAACGCCAGAAGCCTGACAAACAAGATGGAAGAACTAGAAGCAGAAATATCTACAGGTAACTATAACATAGTGGAAATAACCGAGACATGGTTAGATGAAAGCTATTACTGGGCAGTTAACTTACAGGGTTACAGTCTGTTTAGAAAGGATCGTAAAAATTGGAGTGGAGGAGGGGTTTGTCTTTATATAAAGTCTTGTCTAAAGTCCACTTTAAGGGAAGATATTAGCGAAGGGAATGAGGATGTCGAGTCCATATGGGTCGAAATACATGGAGGGAAAATAGTAACAAAATTCTCTTTGGGGTCTGTTACAAACCCCCAAATATAACAGAAATCATGGAAAGTTTACTACTAAGGCAGATAGATGAAGCTGCAACCCATAATGAGGTCCTTGTTATGGGGGACTTTAACTACCCGGATATTAACTGGGAAACGGTGACCTGCGAAACCCATAAAGGCAACAGGTTTCTGCTAATAGCCAAGAATAATTATCTTTCACAATTGGTGCAGAATCCAACCACAGGAGCAGCACTTTTAGACCTAATACTATCTAACAGACCTGACAGAATAACAAATCTGCAGGTTGTTGGGCATCTAGGAAATAGCGACCACAATATTGCACAAGTTTCACTTTCGCTAGGTGGACATGTCAGGGGGTCACAAAAACACTGAACTTTAGGAAGGCAAAGTTTGACCAGCTTAGAGATGCCCTTAATCTGGTTGACTGGGACAATGTCCTCAGAAATAAGAATACAGAAAATAAATGGGAAATGTTTAAGAACATCCTTAATAGGCACTGTAAGCAATTTATACCTTGTGGGAATAAAAGGACAAGAAATAGGAAAAACCCAATGTGGCTAAACAAAAAAGTAAGAGGGGCAATTAACAGTAAAAAGAAAGTATTTAAACTACTAAAGCAGGATGGCACCGTTGAAACTCTAAAAAACTATAAGGAGAAAAATTCTTTAACTAAAAAAATAATTAAAGCTGCCAAAAAGGAAACAGAGAAGCACATTGGTAAGGAGAGTAGAACTAATCCCAAGCTGTTCTTCAACTATATCAATAGTAAAAGAATCAAAAGTGAAAGTGTAGGCCCATTAAAAAATTGTGAGGAAAGTATGGTTGTAGATGATGAGGAAAAAGCTAATATATTAAACACCTTCTCCACGGTATTCACGGTGGAAAATGAAATGCTAGGTGAAATGCCGAGAGACAAAGAAAACCCTATATTAAGGGTCACCAATCTAACCCAAGAAGAGGTGCAAAACCGTCTAAATAAGATTAAAATAGATAAATCTCTGGGTCTGGATGGCATAGACCCACGAGTACTTAGAGAACTAAGTAATGTAATAGACAAACCATTATTTCTTATATTTAGAGACTCTATAGCGACGGGGTCTGTTCCACAGGACTGGTGCATAGCAAATGTGGTACCAATATTCAAAAAGGGCTCTAAAAGTGAACCTGGAAATTATAGGCCAGTAAGTCTAATCTCTATTGTTGGTAAAATATTTGAAGGGTTTCTGAGGGATGTTATTCTGGATTATCTCAATGAGAATAACTGTTTAACGCCATATCAGCATGGGTTTATGAGGAATCGCTCCTGTCAAACCAATCTAATCAGTTTTTATGAAGAGGTAAGCTATAGACTGGACCAAGGTGAGTCATTGGACTTGGTATATCTTGATTTTTCCAAAGCATTTGAAACCGTGCCACACAAGAGGTTGGTACACAAAATGAAAATGCTGGGTCTGGGGGAAAATGTGTGTAAATGGGTAAGTAACTGGCTTAGTGATAGAAAGCAGAGGGTGGTTATAAATGGTATATTCTCTAACTGGGTCGCTTTGACCAGTGGGGTACCGCAGGGGTCGGCATTGGGACCTATTCTCTACAACATATTTATTAACGATCTGGTAGAAGGGTTGCACAGTAAAATATCGATATTTGCAGATGATACAAAACTATGTAAAGCAGTCAATACAAGAGAAGATAGTATTCTGCTACAGATGGATCTGGATACTTGGGCCGAAAGGTGGCAGATGCAGTTTAACAATGATAAATGTAAGGTTATACACATGGGAAGAAGGAATCAATATCACCATTACACACTGAACGGTAAACCACTGGGTAAATCTGACATGGAGAAGGACTTGGGGATCCTAGTTAATGATAAACTTACCTGGAACTGCCAGTGCCAGGCAGTGGCTGCCAAGGCAAACAGGATCATGTGGTGCATTAAAAGAGGTCTGCATACACATGATGAGAGCATTATACTGCCTCTGTACAAATCTCTGGTTAGACCGCACATGGAGTACTGTGTACAGTTTTGGGCACCGGTGCTCAGGAAGGATATAATGGAACTAGAGCGGGTACAAAGGAGGGCAACAAAATTAATAAAGGGGATGGGGGAACTACAATACCCAGAGAGATTAGAAAAATTAGGATTATTTAGTCTAGAAAAAAGACGATTGAGGGGCGATCTAATAACCATGTATAAGTATATAAGGGGACAATACAAATATCTCTCTGAGGATCTGTTTATACCAAGGAAGGTGACGGTCACAAGGGGGCATTCTCTGCGTCTGGAGGAGAAAAGGTTTCTCACCAACATAGAAGAGGATTCTTTACTGCTAGGGCAGTGAGAATCTGGAATTCCCTGCCTGAGGAGGTGGTGATGGCGAACTCAGTCAAAGGGTTCAAGAGAGGCCTGGATGTCTTCCTGGAGCGTAACAATATTGTATCTTACAGTTATTGCTAGGTTCTTTAGAAGGACGTAGATCTGGGGATTTATTCTGACAGAATTTTATAGGCTGAAATGGATGGACTAATGTCTTTTATCGGCCTTACTATGTTACTATATACATCACAGGAGATGCTGGAGTACATATATCACAGGAGATGCCAGGGTATATACATCACAGGGATTTCTGGGGAATATATATCACAGGAGATGCCGGGGAATATACATCACAGGAAATTCTGGGGAATATATATCACAGGAGATGCAGGGGCATATACATCACAGATGTTGGGGCATATACATCACAGGAGATGCCAGGGGCATATACATCACAGGAGATGATGGGATATATACATCACAGGAGACGCTGGAGCATATACATCACAGGAGATGCTGGGGCATATACATCACAGGAGATGCTGGGGCATGTACACTACCGTTCAAAAGTTTAGGGTCACCCAGACAATTTTGTGTTTTCCATGAAAACTCATACTTTTATTAATCAAATGAGTTGCCAAATGAATTTAAAATCTAGTCCAGACATTGACAAGTTTCGAAAAAAAAGAATTTTATTTGAAATAACAATTTTCTCCTTCAAACTTTGGTTTCGTCAAAGAATGCTCCCTCTGCAGCAATTACAGCATTGCAGACCTTTGGCATTCTAGCAGTTAATTTGCTGAGGTAATCTGGAGAAATTTCACCCCATCCTTCCAGAAGCCCCTCCCACAAGTTTTTTTTTAGCTTGATGCGCACTTTTAGTGTACCATACGGAAAAGCTGCTCCCACAACAGCTCAATGGGGTTGAGATCTGGTGACTGCGCTGGCCACTCCATTACAGATACAGTCATATGTAAAAGTTTGGGCACCCCTATTAATGTTAACCTTTTTTCTTTATAACAATTTTGGTTTTTGCAACAGCTATTTCAGTTTCATATATCTAATAACTGATGGACCCAGTTATATTTCTGGATTCAAATGAGGTTTATTGTACTAACAGAAAATGTGCAATCTGCATTTAAACAAAATTTGACCGGTGCAAAAGTATGTGCACCTCAACATAAAAGTGACATTAATATTTTGTAGATCCTCCTTTTGCAAAAATAACAGCCTCTAGTCGCTTCCTGTAGCTATTAATGAGTTCCTGGATCCTGGATGAAGGTATTTGTGACCATTCCTGTTTACAAAACAATTCCAGTTCAGTTAAGTTTGATGGTCGCCGAGCATGGACAGCCGACTTCAAATCATCCCATGGATGTTCAATGATATTCAGGTCTGGGGACTGGGATGGCCATTCCAGAACATTGTAATTGTTCCTCTGCATGAATGCCTGAGTAGATTTGGAGTGGTGTTTTGGATCATTGTCTTGCTGAAATATCCATCCCCTGCGTAACTTCAACTTCGTCACTGATTCTTGCACATTATTGGCAAGAATCTGCTGATACTGAGTTGAATCCATGCGACCCTCAACTTTAACAAGATTCCCGGTGCCGGCATTGGCCGCAGAGCCCCAAAGCATGATGGAACCTCCACCAAATTTTACTGTGGGTAGCAAGTGTTTTTCTTGGAATGCTATGTTTTTTAGCCTCCATGCATAACGTCTTTTTGTATGACCAAACAACTCAATCTTTGTTTCATCAGTCCACAGGACCTTCTTCCAAAATGTAACTGGCTTGTCCACATGTGCTTTTGCATACCTCAGGCGACTCTGTTTGTGGCGTGCTTGCAGAAACGGCTTCTTTCGCATCACTCTCCCATACAGCTTCTCCTTGTGCAAAGTGCGCTGTATTGTTGACCGATGCACAGTGATACCATCTGCAGCAAGATGATGCGGCAGGTCTTTGGAGGTGGTCTGTGGATTGCCCTTGACTGTTCTCACCATTCTTCTTCTCTGCCTTTCTGATATTTTTCTTGGCCTGCCACTTCTGGGCTTAACAAGAACTGTACCTGTGTTCTTCCATTTCCTTACTATGCTCCTCACAGTGGAAACTGACAGGTTAAATCTCTGAGATAACTTTTTGTATCCTTCCCCTGAAAAGCTATGTTGAATAATTTTTGTTTACAGATCATTTGAGAGTTGTTTTGAGGAGCCCATGATGCCACTCTTCATAGGAGAATCAAATAGGAGAACTACTTGCAAGTGGCCACCTTAAATACCTTTTCTCATGATTTGATACACCTGGCTATGAAGTTCAAAGCTCAATGAGGTTACAAAACCAATTTAGTGCTTCAGGAAGTCAGTAAAAAGTAGTTAGAAGTGTTCAAATCAAGAAAATGATAAGGGTGCCCATACTTTTGCACCGGTCAAATTTTGTTTAAATTCAGATTGCACATTTTCTGTTAGTAAAATAACCCTCATTGGGTCATTGTCCTGTTGTAGGATGAAATTGGCTCCAATCAAACGCTGTCCACAGGGTATGGCATGGCGTTGCAAAATGGAGTGATAGCCTTCCTTATTCAAAATCTCTTTTACCTTGTACAAATCTCCCACTTTACCAGCACCAAAACAACCTCAGACCATCACATTACCTCCACCATGCTTGACAGCTGGTATCAGGCACTCTTCCAGCATCTTTTCAGTTGTTTTGCGTTTAACAAATGTTCTTCTGTGTGATCCAAACACCTCAAACTTGGATTCATCTGTCCATAACAATTTTTTCCAATCTTCCTCTGTCCAATGTCTGTGTTCATTTGCCCATATTAATCTTTTTCTTTTATTAGCCAGTCTCAGATATGGCTTTTTCTTTGCCACTCTGCCCTGAAGGCCAGCATCCCGGAGTCACCTCTTCACTGTAGATGTTGACACTGGCGTTTTGCGTGTACTATTTAATGAAGCTACCAGTTGAGGACCTGTGAGGCGTTGATTTCTAAAACTACAGACTCTAATGTACTTGTCTTGTTGCTCATTTGTGCAGCGGGGCCTCTCACTTCTCTTTCTACTCTGGTTAGAGCCTGTTTGTGCTCTCCTCTGAAGGGAGTAGTACACACTGTTGTAGGAAATCTTCAGTTTCTTGGCAATTTCTCGCATGGAATAGCCTTCATTTCTAAGAACAAGAATAGATTGTCGAGTTTCACATGAAAGTTCTTTTTTTTGCCATTTTGAGAGTTTAATGGAACGAACAAATGTGATGCTCCAGATTCTCAACTAGCTCAAAGGAAGGTCAGGTTTACAGCTTCTCTAGTCAGCCAAACTGTTTTCAGCTGTGCTAACATACTTGCACAATTGTTTTCAAGTGTATTCTAACCATCCATTAACCTTCTTACACAGTAAGCAAACACAAAGTACAATAAGAACATAAGAAGTGGAGTGATGGTTGTTGGAAATGGGCCTCTATACACCTATGAAGGTGTTGGATTACAAAGCAGACGTTTGCAGCTAGAATAGTTATTTACCACATTAACATTGTATAGAGTGTCATGGTCCAGTCCAGAGTTTATTTTCTGCTGTCTTCACTCCGGACTGGTCATGCAGGAGTTAATCTCCTCAGCCTCGTTCTGGAACTAGCTGGGCTATTTCAGTCTCTCACAGCCTGCTGACCAGTGTTAGTGATAGCTCAAGCTTCCAGTTTAGAGCCGCTGACCCTTGTACCCTGGTGATCCTCCTGCCTTTGACTGATATTCACGTGTATGACCCGGACAGATTTCTGACCCCGTCTCTTGGTATTCGTCTCTGCTGTTACGTTCCCTCTCTGGCATCTGACTCCCCGGCTTGTACCCCGACCACGTTTTTCGTCTCACGTTTTGGACCCCATGCTCATGTTCTGGCTTTCTGACTCTCGGCTTGGTATTTTGACTGCGTGTATTGCTGCTCCTTCTGGTACGTCTGCTCCTGCTAGTTTCTGACTCGGTTCGTCTGACTATTCTCTCTCGTTACCTGTGGCACCTGTGCTTTTGCTCAGGGTTGCTGTTCTTAGTATGTAACCTCTCTTCCCTCACCAGCTCCCCCGGTGGAGGTTTCACTACATTATCACTAACCCATACATTTAAACGGGATTTTGCTTTTTTTTTTTTCTTTGGTCATGGATCTGCTGCATAACTTGGCAAATCAAATGTCCAGTTTGACGCAGATGGCACAGGACTTTTCTGTGAATCATCACTCCCTTGTCATGTCTCATACCCACTTACAGAAAGAACTGACTGAGACTATTAAGACCATGCAGGGAAACACCTCTCATATTGTTTGTCCAGCAGGTGACTCTGTAGATGTTATTTTGCACTCTCCTGAACCCTCAGTTAAACTTCCTGACACATTTTCTGGTGAAAAAGATAAATTTCACATATTCAAGGAAAGTTGTAAGTTATGGTTTTCTCTTAGACCCTGATCATCTGGGGATGAAACTCAGCGGGTGGGGATTGTTATCTCCTTACTTAGGGAGGGTCCCCAATCCTGGGCTTTTTCGTTGCCCCCTACTGCCCCTGGACGGATGTCGGTAGATAGGTTCTTTGAGGCCCTAGGACTTATCTATGACGAACCGGACCATGTTAGGGTGGCAGAGGACACTATTTTGTGTCTGGGGCAAGGGAAGCACTCAGCCGAATGGTACAGCTCCGAATTCCTTCGATGGTCCACTGAGGTGTCCTGGGACGACTCCGCACTGAGATGTCTGTTCAGGAAGGGACTGTTGGATTGCTTGAAGGACGCTCTGGCTCTCCTTCCACCTCCCAGCTCTTTGGAGGAGGCTATGACTCAGGCTATCTGTATGGATCGGAGACTGCGGGAGAGAGGTGTTACTCAGCGAGGGTTTCTGTTTTTCCCTGCTAACCCTGATGTTTTGCTTCCATCTGAACCTATGGAGGTGGGAGCCACCAACCCCCAGGAGAAAGAGAGGAAACGGCGACATGATGGAAAATTGTGTTTTTACTGCGGAGATCCCGGACATTGGAAAAAAAACTGCCCCTCCTGTCCTCCGACTAACAAGCGGCTGAGTCTGGGTGATAATCATGGAGGTCACCCAGACTCTCAGGTACCTTTTTCTTCTTTTTCAAAGATACTGCTAAAGGTGGAACTTGGTGTTGAGAACGGCTTTTTCCATACTTCGGCTTTTGTAGACTGTGGGTCATCCCTGAACCTGATTGACTCTAAGCTGGTGGCTTGCTGTAGATTAGGGACAGTTAGGTTGGGGACTCCCTTAAAAATTGTGGCTATTGACTGTACACCTCTCACTAAGGATGGTCTCCATTTCATTTCTAAAGAATTCACCCTCAGGGTGGGGGCCCTACACCAGGAGCGCATGTCATGCTTTGTTTTGGATAACCTCCCCGCTGGCCAGGTGTTAGGGCTTCCCTGGTTGCAACGGCATAACCCGGTTATTGACTGGGGGTCCCGGGATATTGTTAAATGGGGATCTGGTTGTTCTGAAAATTGTCTTGCTACTGTGTCTATGTCATCCGTCAGTCTGGAGGGTATTCCGGAGTACCTGAAGGATTTTGAGGATGTGTTCTCCGAAAAGGAGGCTGAGGTTCTACCACCACACCGCCCATTCGATTGTGCCGTGGATCTTGTTCCTGGTGCCAAATTGCCCAAAGCCCGGCTGTACAATCTCTCCGGCCCTGAGCGGGCTGCTATGAAGGAGTATATCTCTGAGAGCCTCTGTAAAGGGCAAATACGGCCATCTGTCTCTCCCGTGGCAGCGGGGTTCTTTTTTGCGAAAAAAAGGATGGTGGTTTACGCCCATGCCTCGATTTTCGAGAACTGAATAAAATAACCATAAGAAACGCTTACCCTCTCCCACTGATACCTGATTTGTACAATCAATTGTCGGGGGCCAGGTGGTTCTCTAAGATGGACCTCAGGGGAGCATACAATCTCATCCGTAAGCGGGAGGGGGATGAATGGAAAACTGCATTTCTCACCTCTGAGGGTCTGTTTGAAAATTTGGTTATGCCCTTCGGTTTGACTACCGCACCAGCGGTATTCCAGAATTTCATTAACCATGTATTTTCTGATTTTATTGGATGCTTTGTAGTTGTTTATCTTGACGATATACTCATATATTCTTCTGATAGACAAAGTCATATGGGTCATCTTCATGCGGTTCTACAGAGGCTCAGGGAGAACTCACTCTTTGCCAAATTGGAGAAATGTTCATTTTTTACTCAAAAATTGTCCTTTCTAGGGGTCATCCTGTCCGCTGAGGGGTTTCGTATGGACCCTAGGAAGGTACAGGCCATTGTGGATTGGGTGCAACCCAGAGATCTCAAGGGTCTTCAGCGATTTCTGGGTTTCGCCAATTATTATAGAATATTCATCAAGGGGTTCTCTCAAGTGGTCAAACCCCTCACTGATCTCACCCAAAAGGGGGCGGATCTCAAAAACTGGTCAGCTCCAGCTGTGGCGGCGTTTTCTTTGTTAAAAGAACGTTTCATGACTGCTCCGGTACTGGTGCAACCTGACTTGTCTAAACCATTCATCATAGAAGTGGATGCTTATGAGGTGGGAGTGGGGGCTGTGTTGTCCCAGGGGCCCACCACATTAACTAACTTAAGACCCTGTGCCTTCTTTTCTAAAAAATTTTACTCTGCTGAAAGGAATTATGATGTGGGTAACCGAGAGTTGTTGGCCATTAAATTGACTTTTGAAGAATGGAGGCATTTTTTGGAGGGGGCTGTCCATCGTATCACTGTCATTACAGATCACAAAAACCTGTCTTACATCGAATCCGCCAAACGTCTAACTCCGAGACAGGCAAGGTGGTCACTTTTTTTTCCCGATTTCAGTTTTCCATCACTTTCAGACCAGGTTCCAAGAATGTGAAGGCGGATGCCTTGTCTCGCAGCCTAGATCCGGTATTGCCTCCTGAGCCTCCTTCCTCCATTCTTCAGCGTGGGGTGGTGGTGGCTGTGGTGTCCCCGAGATTGGAGCACGAGATTCGTGAGGCCCAATCTCTTGCTCCTCCGTCCACACCTGAAAATAAGCTCTTTGTGCCTGTCCAGTATCGGTTAAGGGTGCTTCGGGAGTTCCACGACTGGAATCTCGGCCACTCGTAAAGCCATCACTAGGCTGTTCTGGTGGCCCTCGTTGACTTCTGACATCACTGGTTTTGTGTCCTCCTGTGAAACTTGTGCCCGCGCTAAAGCCTCCCACACCGGCCGGCCGGGGAATTGGTGCCACTGCCAATTCCGGATAGACCGTGGACTCACCTGTCCATGGATTTTATCACCGATCTCCCACCCTCTAATGGCAAAACCGTGATCTGGGTAGTTGTGTATAGGTTCAGTAAACAAGCACATTTTGTACCCTTAACGGGCCTTCCTAATGCTGAGACTCTATCTAAGCTATTCATTGAGCATGTGATTCGGTTGCATGGTGTGCCTGTCAGTGTGGTGTCTGATAGAGGGGTGAAATTCGTGGCAAAATTCTGGAGAGCTTTTTGTAAAAGGCTGGGCATCAGTCTGACCTTTTCATCGGCCTACCATCCCGAGACCAATGGTCAGACTGAAAGGACCAATCAGTCTTTGTAGCAGATCCTGCGGTGTCTTGTCACATCCAGACAGGATGATTGGTGCTCTGTGATACCTATAGCGGAATTTGCCTTCAATAATCGTGTCAATCAGTCTACTGGTACTTCTCCTTTCTTCTGCAACTATGGGTTTCACCCTCATTTTGGTGAATTCTCCAGACTAGATTCGGAGTGTCCAGGGGCTGATTCGGCCTTTTTGCGATTGGAGGAGGTTTGGAGGGAGGTTCAGAGAAACATTGGGGAGGCTCAGGGCAAATATAAATTTTTTGCGGATAAACGACGCTCGGTGGGGCCGACTTATGAGGTGGGGGATAAGGCATGATTATCCACCAAAAACATAAGGCTGAGAATTCCCTCTGCTAAGTTGGGTCCCAAGTTTATTGGTCCGTATGAGATCTTAGAGGTGATTAATCCTGTAGCCTTTCGCCTGCGTTTGCCTCCGTCATTACGGATTCCTAATGTGTTCCATAAAGCGCTTCTGAAGCCATCGGTGCCTTCCTCTGATGAGTCTCCCTCGCACCCGCCGCCTGTTATGGTAGATGGTCAGACCGAGTACGAGGTGGAACAGGTGGTGGATTCTCGTATGCTCCGTCGTTCACTTCAGTACTTGGTCCATTGGAAAGGATATGGTCCTGAGGATCGGTCATGGGTGCCGGCGCGTTCGGTCCATGCGGATCGGTTGGTCCGGGCCTTTCACTCTCGTCATCCAGGGAAGCCTGGGGGTCCAGTGGCCCCCCCCATTGAGAGGGGGGTACTGTCATGGTCCAGTCCGGAGTTTATTTTCTGCTGTCTTCACTCCGGACTGGTCATGCGGGAGTTAATCTCCTCAGCCTCGTTCTGGAGCTAGCTGGGCTATTTCAGTCTCTCACAGCCTGCTGACCAGTGTTAGTGATAGCTCAAGCTTCCAGTTTAGAGCCACTGACCCTTGTACCCTGGTGATCCTCCTGCCTTTGACTGATATTCACGTGTATGACCGGACTGATTTCTGACCCCGTCTCTTGGTATTTGTCTCTGCTGTTACGTTCCCTCTCTGGCATCTGACTCCCCGGCTTGTACCACGACCTCGTTTTTCGTCTCACGTTTTGGACCCCGTGCTCATGTTCTGGCTTTCTGACTCTCGGCTTGGTATTTTGACTACGTGTATTGCTGCTCCTTCTGGTACGTCTGCTCCTGCTAGTTTCTGACTCGGTTTGTCTGACTATTCTCTCTCATTACCTGTGGCACCTGTGCTGTTGCTTAGGGTTGCTGCTCTTAGTGTGTAACATCTCTTCCCTCACCAGCTCCCCCTGGTGGAGGTTTCACTACATAGAGTGTATTTCTGAATCATTTAATGTTAGCTTCATTGGAAAAAACTGCTTTTCTTTCAAAAATAAGGACATTTCTAAGTGACCCTAAACTTTTGAACGGTAATGTACATCACAGGAGATGCCAAGGTATATACATCACAGTAAATTCTGGGGAATATATATCACAGGAGATGCTGGGGCATATACATCCCAGGAGATGCCAGGGGCATATACATCACAGGAGATGCCGGGGTATATACATTACAGGAGATGCTGGGGTATATACATGACAGGAGATGATCAGGGGCACATACATCACAGGAGACACTAGGGCATATTTATCACAAAAGGGGCTGGGGGCATATAAAGTTGAAACCAGAAGTTTATGTACACTATAAAAAAAGACACATATGCATGTTTTTCTCGATATCTGACATGAAATCAGAATAAACCTTTCTTGTTTTAGGCCAGTTAGGATTACCGTAATGATTAATATTTGCCATATTCCAGAATAATAAGAGAGGGAATGTTTTAGGACATTTTTATTACTGCAAAGTCAAAAGCTTATATAATTTTCGTTAGTATTTGGTACCATTGCCCTTAAACTGAATAACTGAATAGCACCCCATTCCCATCAGCATCATAGTGCCCTGTGATGTGCAGATGTGGTGCCAGAATCCCACACCTGAACCCTGCAGTTGCCTGAACTTTATCCGCCCTCCTATGGGCAGTGTCCTCCTCCTTCTGCACATGCACCTGCAAGTCTCTGCTACTGTAATGCTGATGGGAGGGGGGTGGTATGATAATGAAGACAGGAGGCAGATATCTCTTCCAGGCACCCCACTCCCCTGAGACTGGAAGAAGTCATTAACATAAAAGATTAAAATTCAATTTCTCACCAACTACACCGCAGGCTTACAGGCAGGACTGTTTTAAACATTGTTACCTGTAAGCCCACAGTAATAGCTTAAAAGCGTCCCATGGGGTGACAGATCCCCTTTAAAGCTTAGTGTCCCTTTAAGGGTGGTTTCAAACAGAGCTTTTTTAAAAAAAAATACATGTATGCTTTTTGAATGCAGACAGAAGTTTATCCAACAGGAAGGGGAAGCTGCAGACGTTCTTCAGTCATGTTTCATATTCCCTTTTAATCCACTTAGGGCTTCTTCTCAAAAAACTGAATTAAAACTGTATTTTTACAAAAATATTGCGAGTACGAAACCACCTTCAAGCAAACTTAGCTCTCCTTTAAGAATTCACATTTTCTTCTTCCATTTTAAGAACTTTTTACATTTCTGGAAACTACATAAATGCAGTATGTCTGCAGCTGACCCCAGAGGCGCTAATGCTGACTGATAGTTTTGCCTCCGGCCTCAGGTAGTCTTTGCACCTATGAATAATGTCACATTCTTCTTGATTTTCAGTATAAAAGTATATTGAAGAAATTCATCACAGTTATGTTGGTCTCTGGAGCCGCAGCTCTTCTGAGCTCTGCCCCGTAAGCTCACCCAGGAGTGCGCGAAAATACCAAGTTGGATAAATCTCCCTACAATCTCAAAGACACAGCAACGCAGACTTGGCTCTGACTGTGACCCCAGATTCTGCTTTGCAGCCATAGAGCAATCACATGAGTGTCAAAGTCCTTTTTCTTTATTTTTCTTCGCTTGTTCAGATGTGACTTCTACCAAACTTTTCCCTGCAGTAAAGTTTCTGGAGGAGATTCTATTTTGGGGCATTTTTGTGACTTTTGGTGCTAAAAAGTTGCAAAAACTGTTTAAAATAAGAATATATTTTTATTTTGCGTCAAATTCTTGAACCGCATGCGCCATTTTACTGAATTTGGCACTCAAAAACATCAGTGAATACCAAAAAAAGAAAGAGCGATCTCAATAAATTGCAAATGATGGGAAAAAAAAGCAAATTGCTATATCTAAATGGAAAATCCCAGTCTGACTGTATCTAATGACAGCCAGCAGAAAGCCTCCACGCTGACATAAGGTGAACTCTTACATTAACAGGTTATTTACCAGCTGGGGAGAAGCTTGGGGCTGCAGCTTTGTCCGATATCCGAAAAGACTCCATCATTCTTAACCTCCAGATTTTAACATCGTAATCCCACATTTCGGGAAGCAGTAAACCACAAGTGTGGAGCTCCTAGAAGTACGGCTTGTATGAAGCACTGCTAGCATTGCCGCCATGTAGATCCGCAATGAGAGGAGTCTGATTTAGGAGATGAGAGTTTGCCATTTGGGCTAATGCTCAGAAGACCACAATGTGACCATTTTCATCCCAACACTACAGATGAGGCTAGGTTTACACTTGGGTCAAAGCCATTACAACATCCATCTATTTTGTTGAAAAAAAAAACGCCCAATGTGTTAAAATGATGGCCTCCTGAAAGCAAAAGCAAACCTACAGTTGCAAAGTATGGCACAATAACGCAGCACCAGCTCTGATGTCACAAATTTAATGTCACCCAGAAGAAAGAGCGGTCACGCACAAGGGGTGGACTCTCACATTGCTTTAATAACAGCCATGGAAAAGACTCCGGCTGCAGCCTTATCAGATATTCAAAACATCTCCATCAACCATGTCCAACCCATTTTAGCAGATCGTAATCACACATTTAAAGGGGGATTCCCATCTCCAAGATCCTATCCCAATAAGTAGTAGGTGTAATAATAATATTATTAGCAAATACCTCCAATTAGAAATGTAGTAAAGTTCTTGTGATTTGCAATGTCACTTACTCCATGTCCAGTAGCCTAAATATCCATAATTACAACCACTAACAACTAATTGTAGCACTAAAGGGCATGTCACACTAAGATATATCGCTAGCAATATCGCTATAACTTGTGACGTTATAGCGATATTGCTAGCGATATCGCTGTGTGTGATACTTACCTACAACCCGCTCCCCCGCTGGTTATCGCTGATCGAACGAGAACAGGCTAGACTGTTTCTCGTCGTCTGCTTCCTGCCATGCTTCCTGCTGTGACGACGAGCGACGCGTGGAGCCGGGCGGGAGGATGCAGGATCGCCTAGTGTGACAAGTAGCGACCCCCGTCCCCAGCGATGTCGCTAGTGAGATCTGCCTGTGTGGCAGCTCACTAGCGACCACTTAGTGATAAACCAGCGATCCTGACCGCGTCATATCGTTGGTCGGGATCGCTGGTGCATCGCTAAGTGTGACAGTACCTTTAGGCCGGCGTCACTGCATAGTGTCCTCTTTCCTCTCTATACAGGGATGCTGGCTTGCTCACCGGAGTGGTTCCCTGGCTTGTTCCCGGCGGCACACCTAGTGTGCACGCTCCCCTGCTTTTAAAGGGGCCATGCGCACATATAGTAAATTACTTCAGTCTATTGCTGAGAGGCATTTAGTGTAATGATGTCCACCTGCACGATAGCTCCCAGCCTCTCCCTTAGGGAGTCTTCAAGCAACAAGTTTAGTCATTAGATAGTGTCCTGTTCTACCAGTATACTTCTCAGGTCCCCTGGTTCCTGTGTGGCCAGTGTCCTGAACCCGAATCTGCGGTCCTCGTGTGCCCAGAGCACTGTACCTGGTTACGGTGTGGCCAATGTCCTGAACCTCATCCCCAAGTCCCAGTGCGGCCAGTGTCTGAATGTTGTCCCCTGGTCATTGACAGCGAACCTGACCCCTGGGGTCAGCCGCTGCAGTACCTGGCGGCTACCTGCTGACCAGTCTGTCTATACCATCAGAAGCTCCAGTGAACACCAGGTAGCTGCTTATCTACCCCCCTTCCTAGGCAGACCTGGCCCTGTTGCACAGTGGGTCCACACATCCACTAGCGCCACCATTGGGCATAAAACTATCACTACATGAGTGACTGTAACCATGGATACCCGAGCTACTGCAACGCCTTGACCTGGCGTAAGTGACATAGCAAATCAGAAGAAGTATACTACATTTCTTATTAGATGTATTTGCTAATATTATTATTACATCTACTGCTTATTGGGATAGTATCTGGCAGAAGTGAATACCCTTTTAAAGGAGCAGTAAACCAAATGTGAGATAATTATCTTAAGAGCTGCTAATATTTCATCTGCACAGTTCTGCGATGAGGAGATCAGATCCAGCAGAAGTGAGGTGGTCATTTATACAGACACATTCTGTTCATAACCCTGACAGAAGCTCATGCTTACGTGTGGCAGTAGTGAACTTCATGTATAGAACAGTGCTGCTGCAGGGTGTCGCAGTGTTTGCACCACTGGGTACTTGCATCTGCATATTCATTACAAACTATAGGTAGTGCCAAACAATCTCTATGTTTATTTCCTAAAATGTGTAATTTGGTCAAATCCTGAGAATCTGTATCTTCCTTATTTTACCACTAGTAGAATACCCATGGCTTCGCTTGCGGAAAATATGTTAAATTATTGGTTATGGTAACTGAAGTAAAATTTTCAGTGTCATCCTGAAATTGACATTTTCAGAGTGCTACAGTGAATTTTTTTTTACACTTTAAATTTTTATTATTTTGACATTTTACTAATTTGTCGTAACATTGATATGAACAACAACTTTTTTTATTTCAATATTTTTATTGATTTTACATATTCAATACATATTATGCAGTATAAACTATTACAACTATTTTTTGAACTATTTATATCAAAAATTAAAATGTATGCACCTTACACAAACATATAAAACATTTACACCCAATTAACAACATAGTGCATGTAACATGCGCAATATTCTGCTCCTGTGGGTGGAGAGGGGGCGTGCCATATTTCGCCCAAATCGGGCAAGAACTGTGGATTTGTATAGAGTGGGCTACTACAGATTTCACATTTAACCATTATATGTATAGGGCCTAACTTCGGAGACCCCAATCTCATGACGGGCGGACGATAACGGGATGTAACATGCGCAGTATTTTGTTCCTGTGGGTGGGGAGGGGGCGTGCCAAATTTCACCTAAATCGGGCGAGAACTGTGGATTTGTATAAAGTGGGCTACTACAGATTTCACATTTAACCATTATATGTATAGGGCCTAACTTCAGGGTCCCCAATCTCATGACGGGGGGATGCTAGCGAGATGTAACGTGAGCAGTATTCTACTCCTGTGGGTAGAGAGGGGGCGTGCTAAATTTCACCCAAATCGGGCGAGAACTGTGGATTTGTATAGAGCGGGCTACTACAGATTTTGAGTTCTATATGCAGTATATATATAGATTACACGTCATTGTAGGCTCACACTTTCTTTTTTTCATGAATAATACAATAAATGCAGCTGCTTCCCAAAGAGAAAAATAACACACCTCATCATGGGGGACAGAGTTGTCGCTTGAATCCATCATAGCGCTCCATACAATGGATATACTGTACACTTCATCCTGACCCATGGTACTGATGCGATCTGCTGCATTGGTCTGACTGACCTACACAGCTCAGCTACTTTAACCCATCATATGCCACTGCCAATAGTGACAGCAGCACTGGAGGAGTTTTACAGAAGGAGAGCTTTCACTGTGTGGGGTGCACATGCATTGCTATGGTCAGCCATACAAGTCTATCAAATCCTGCCAGGGGTGGGGTCTGGCAGGCTAGGTAAGGCATTACATACTGTATGTAGTACAATGCTTTATAGAGGAGCATGGCTTCTCCAACAGCAGAAAACCCTGTAATGGGTTAACCAACTGAATTCACATGAGTCATTCTAATGTATAAAT
The DNA here is from genome assembly GCF_039654945.1 of Dendrobates tinctorius. Lineage (NCBI taxonomy): Eukaryota > Metazoa > Chordata > Amphibia > Anura > Dendrobatidae > Dendrobates > Dendrobates tinctorius. Next base: position 24,639,096 of record NW_027361716.1, on the reverse strand, counting down.
GATGCAGTTCCAAAACATTAAACTGCACTCCATTTATATGCCAGTCCTACAGAGATGTAATATATGGCGCCATTAATTCCACCACTCCTTGCAGGTGTTGTCCTCGGGAGGAATATGACCCCAAGACCCCAGCGCTGACACATAAATGCGCTGTGCACAAAGAGCGATTAGACATACAGCGCACGCTACCCTTAACAACACACTGGTGCGGCCGTACAAAGGGAGAAATGTACTACCGAAAGGAAGTTGCTTCATGATTCTGGGGGGGCACTTAACTTTATCAACATTCACAAGAGATAATAAAACGCAGCAAATTTGCAGCAAAACCTGCTTTTTTGCAGCAGCTTTGAGCAGGTTTTGCCTGGAGAAAAAAATAGCAACAAAACGCAACATGTGAGCATAGCCTTAGTCATGCTCAAATGAAAATAAATAGCCCATACACCATCCTGCCCAGTTCCACTGGGACAACATACGGCAGCTCTCACAGGAGCTAGCAATCCGGAGGCTTGCTTCCTCCACACACATGAACAGAACACGGAAAAAAACAACTGGCTGGACATTTATTTCCCCTCCAGCCACACTCTGGAGGTGGAGATATGGTGGGTAGGCGTCCATCTCTGACCTACCCACCATGAAAGGTCAGTTTTGGGCCCGCTTCTTTTTAACATATTTATTAATGACCTTGTAGGGGGCATAGAGAGTAGAATTTCAATATTTGCAGATGACACTAAACTCTGCAGGGTAATCAAAACAGAGGAGGACAATTTTATATTACAGGAGGATTTATGTAAACTAGAAGCTTGGGCTGATAAATGGCAAATGAGCTTTAATGGGGATAAATGTAAGGTCATGCACTTGGGTAGAACGAACAAGATGTATAATTATGTGCTTAATTGTAAAACATTGGGCAAAACAGTCACTGAAAAAGACCTGGGTGTATGGGTGGACGACAAACTTACATTTAGCGGCCAGTGTCAGGCAGCTGCTGCAAAGGCAAATAAAATAATGGGATGCATTAAAAGAGGCATAGATGCTCATGAGGAGAACATAATTTTACCTCTATATAAGTCACTAGTGCGACCACACTTAGAATACTGTGTACAGTTCTGGTCTCCGGTGTATAAGAAAGACATAGCTGAACTGGAGCGGGTGCAGAGAAGAGCGACCAAGGTTATTAGGGAACTAGGGGGTCTGCAATACCAAGACAGGTTATTACACGGGGTTATTTAGTTTGGAGAATCGAAGGCTTAGGGGTGATCTTATTACAATGTATAAATATATGCGGGGACAATACCAAGACCTTTCTAATGATCTTTTTACTCTTAGACCTGTGACGGGGACAAGGGGGCATCCTCCACATCTGGAGGAAAGAAGGTTTAAGCATACTCACAGACGCGGATTCTTTACTGTAAGAGCAGTGAGACTATGGAACTCTCTGTCATATGATGCTGTAATGAGTGATTCCCTACTAAAATTTAAGAAGGGACTGGATGCCTTTCTTGAAAAGTATAACATTACAGGGTATATACACTAGTATCCTTAATATTGCGTTGATCCAGGGAGCTAGTCTGATTGCCGTATGTGGAGTCGGGAAGGAATTTTTTTCCCCAATGTGAAGCTTACTGTTTGCCACATGGGGTTTTTTGCCTTCCTCTGGATCAACATGTTAGGGCAAGTTAGGATAGGATATGGGTTGAACTAGATGGACTTAATGTCTCCCTTCAACCTTAATAACTATGTTACTATGTTACTATGTTACATATAGCAACAGGATTGCTCTCAACACATATCATGCTGGAGAAAACACTTATGGCTTTCACATCACACAGGAAAGCAACCTTTGTGACACATATCTCCTCTCATGTACGTGTAAGGGACACACCATGGAGTGTCCGTAAATGTACAGATATATACGTGTGTATATACAGTGGGACAAAAAAGTATTTGGTCAGTCAGCAATAGTGCAAGTTCCACCACTTAAAAAGATGAGAGGCGTCTGTAATTTACATCATAGGTAGACCTCAACTATGGGAGACAAATTGAGAAAAAAAAATCTAGAAAATCACATTGTCTGTTTTTTTTTCCTTTTATTTGCTTATTATGGTGGAAAATAAGTATTTGGTCAGAAACAAAATTTCATCTCAATACTTTGTGATATATCCTTTGTTGGCAATGACAGAGGTCAAACGTTTTCTGTAAGTCTTCACAAGGTTGCCACACACTGTTGTTGGTATGTTGGTCCATTCCTCCATGCAGATCTCCTCTAGAGCAGTGATGTTTTTGGCTTTTCGCTTGGCAACACGGACTTTCAACTCCCTCCAAAGGTTTTCTATGCGTTGCCCCGCAGTACTCTGCCACAACTATGGTCCTGGCTGAACCTTACATACGACACCATTGACCCTGTCACAATATGTACTCACCCAAAAGATCACTTCTTATATATATATTTTCCCAAAGGATCAGTTCTTATATATGTAATCACCCAAAGGATCACTTCTTATATGTGTATATACATTCACCCTTAGGATCACTTCTTATATATGTAATCACCCAAAGGATCATAGAATCATAGAATCATAGAATCGTAGAGTTGGAAGGGACCTCCTGGGCCATCTGGTCCAACCCCCTGCTCAAAGCAGGATTCGCTAAATCATCCCAGCCAGATGTCTGTCCAGCCTCTGTTTGAAGACTTCCATTGAAGGAGAACTCACCACTTCTCGTGGCAGCCTGTTCCACTCATTGATCACTCTAACTGTCAAAAAGTTTTTTCTAATATCTAATCTGTGTCTCCTCCCATTCAGTTTCATCCCATTGCTTCTAGTCTTTCCTTGTGCAAATGAGAATAAAGTTGATCCTTCTACAATGTGACAGCCCTTTAGATATTTGTAGACAGCTATTAAGTCTCCTCTCAGTCTTCTCTTTTGCAAACTAAACATTCCCAAATCCTGCAACCTTTCCTCATAAGACAGGGTTTGCAGACCGGTCACCATTCTGGTCGCTCTTTTCTGAACTTGCTCCAGTTTGTTGATGTCTTTTTTAAAATGTGGTGCCCAAAACTGGACACAATATTCCAGATGAGGTCTGACCAAAGAGGAGTAGAGGGAAATAATGACTTCACGTGATCTAGACTGTATGCTTCTGTTAATACATCCTAGAATTGCATTTGCCTTTTTTGCTGCTGCATCACACTGTTGACTCATATTCAGTCTGTGATCTATTAGTATACCCAAGTCTTTTTCACATGTGCTGTCACTTAGCCCTACTCCTCCCATTCTATATATGCTTTTTCCATTTTTATTGCCCAGATGTAGTACTTTGCATTTCTCCCTGTTAAAAACCATTCTGTTAGTTGCTGCCCACTTCTCCAGTTTATTTAAATCTTTTTGAATCCTCTCTCTCTCTTCTCTAGTATTAGCTATCCCTCCTAGCTTTGTGTCATCAGCAAATTTAATCAGTTTACCCTCAATTCCTTCATCTAAATCGTTGATAAAGATGTTGAACAATACAGGGCCCAGGACAGAGCCCTGTGGTACCCCACTTGAGACATTCTTCCAACTGGATGTGCAGCCATTTACGACCACGCTTTGGGTCCGATCACTAAGCCAGTTATGAATCCACCTAACAGTTGCCTTGTCCATTCCATACTTAATCATTTTTTCAATAAGGATTGTATGAGAGACTTTGTCAAATGCTTTGCTGAAGTCAAGATATACTATATCTACAGCATTTCCTTGATCCAACCAATCAGTGATACCGTCATAGAAGGAAATTAAGTTAGTCTGACATGACTTATTAGTTACAAACCCATGCTGACTCTGTTTAATCACTTCATTCTTATCCAGGTATTGACATACATGTTGTTTAATAATTTGTTCAAAGATCTTTCCTGGTATAGAAGTCAGACTCACCGGCCTATAGTTACCTGGGTCCACCTTCTTCCCCTTTTTGAAGATAGGAACAACATTTGCTCTTCTCCAGTCTTCTGGCACTTCTCCTGTTCTCCAAGAATTTTCAAAGATTATAGAGAGGGGTTCAAAAATTTCTTCTGCTATCTCCTTCAGTACTCTGGGGTGTAATTCATCTGGACCTGGAGACTTGAATTCATTTAGGCTAGCTAAGTGTTTCCTCACTATCTTTCTGTTTATAGATATCCTGGATTCTTCTATTCCCTTAATAGGACAGTGAATAACAGTTGATGTTACATTTCCTTTTTGAGAGAAAACAGATGCAAAATAGGAATTTAAAAGTTCAGCCTTCTCAACATCCTGTCTTACCATTTCATCATTTTCATCCTGTAAAAATCCTATAGCATCTTTGACTTTTCTTTTACTTTTGACATATCCCCAAAATCCTTTATTATTGCTTTTGACATCTCTTGCAAGCCTCAATTCATTTTCAGCTTTAGATAATCTGATTTGTGCCCTGCAGGTTCTGCAGACAGCATTATATTCTTCTTTAGATATGCCTCCCTCTTTCCATTTTATAAACATTTTTTTCTTCCTTTTTAGCATGTGCTTAAGTTCTGTGTTCATCCATCCTGGTTTCCTTAACTGCTTCCTATTCTTCCCTCTTTTCGGAATTGTTAACAACTGTGCTTTGAGAATTTCATTTTTCAAGATTTCCCATCCTTCCTGGACATTTTTGTCTTTAAGGATATCCAGCCATTGGATCCCTCCAATTCTCTTTCTGAATCCCTTAAAATCTGCCTTTCTGAAATCTAACCTTGACGTCTGAGTCTTCACAGGTCTTCCGCCTCTAGTTATCCAAAATTCTAAAATAGCATGGTCGCTACCTCCTAGGGTCCCAGCCACTTTTACCTCCTCAACCATTTCCTCCCTGTTTATAAGGATTAGATCCAAGGTAGCAGTTCCCCTTGTTTTCTCCCTTACCTTTTGGAAGATAAAGTTGTCAGCAAGAGAGGATAAGAATTTCCTTGACCTGTTAGTTTTGCCTGAGAGAGATTCCCAACAAATGTCTGGATAGTTGAAATCTCCCATGACAACTATGTCATATTTTTTGGAGAACTTGGCCATTTGATGCATAAAGAGTTCATCCATAGCTTCAGCTTGCACAGGCGGCCTGTAGTAAATGCCTACAATGGTGTCCTTTCCATTGTTCTGTCCTTGTATTCTTACCCAAACAGTTTCCACAGAACTCCCAGTCTCTGAAGCTTCAATCTCTGTGCAGATATACGCGTTTCTAACATACAATGCGACACCCCCTCCTCGTTTATCAAGTCTGTTTCTTGCAAATAAGTTGTATCCTTCTAGTCTTGTATTCCAATCATGTGTATTGTCCCACCAAGTTTCAGTGATTCCAATGACATCATATTTCTTTTCCTGTGTTAGTAGTTCCAATTCTCCTTGTTTGTTGCCCATGCTTTGTGCATTAGTATAGAAACATTTTAGTTTGTGATTGGTTTCTCTTTCTCCAATATTTTTATTAATTAGATTCTTTCGTCTTTGTTCTTCCTTTCCACTTCTAATAGCAGAGTTCTCAATAGCATTTGTCAGGTGTATGGCTTTTTCTGGTCTTTTGCTTCCCTTCCCATGTTGTTCTAGTTTAAAGCTCTCCTTACAAGTGTAGCAAGGCGACTTCCAAATACATGCTTACCAGTCTTCGTAAGGTGCACCCCATCTCTAGCAAGTAGTCCATCGTATAAGTAGTTCACTCCGTGATCCAGAAATCCAAATCGTTGCTGACGGCACCATCGACGTAGCCAGTTGTTCACCTGCAGAATCTTATTCCACCTCCTTGTTCCATGGCCATCCACTGGGAGGATGGAAGAGAAGACCACCTGCGCTCCCAGTTCTTTCACTTTCTTGCCTAAGTCTTCAAAGTCTCTGCAGATGGTTTCCAGGTCGTTTCTTGCAGTGTCATTTGTCCCCACATGTAGTAGCAGGAATGGGTAGTCATCTGTTGGTCTGAAGAGTCCTGATATCCTGTCAGACACATCTTTAATTTTTGCACCTGGAAGACAGCACATTTCTCTTGAAGTTATATCCGGTCTGCAGATAGCGGCCTCAGTTTCTCTCAGCAGGGAATCCCCCATGACCACCACTCTCCGTTTCTTCTTCACAACATTTTTCTTTCTCCATCCAGGAGGACTCTGAAGGCGTACAAGGTTGCTGCTTGTTGGCAAAGTCTTATCCTGATGTATTTCTTCATTGTTTTCCTGCGTGAGAGCCTGGTACTGGTTTCTGAGCAGTATGGGTGCTGACTGCCTCCTGATCCTCCTGCTTCTCTGGGTCACATGTCTCCATTCCTCTGTTTCTTCAGGTGCACTTCGAATTTCTTCTCTTTCTGTAACATGAAGAGATAATTCTGCTCTGTCCAAGAACTCTTCACCTTCCTTAATGATCTTCAACGTAGCTAACCTCTCTTCGAGATTTTGCAACTTTTCCTCCAACAGGGACACAAGCTTGCATTTGTGGCATGTGAAGTTTGGCTTTTCCACTGGTAAGTCTGTGAACATGTAGCAAGAAATGCAGCTCACCAAATGGCTCCTGGCCTCTTCCATCTCGAGATTTCTTAAAAACGATGAAAGATGAGCCCAAATTCGCGCGCCTATCGGCGCACGGTTTTTCCGATTTCCTCTTTTCAGCTGCAACGGCCAAAACCCAGTGATCGTTGAGCTCGCGGAGACTCTTCACTTATCCCAGAAGGCACTGGGAATATGCAAATGATCTCCTCAAGACTCTTCCCCTGGTTTATATATATTATATATAATATATTTCTTATATATGTAATCACTCTTAGGATCACTTCTTATATGTGTATATACATTCACCCTTAGGATCACATCTTGTATATGTAATCACCCAAAGGATCACTTCTTATATATGTAATCACCCAAAGGATCACTTCTTATATATGTAATCACCCAAAGGATCACTTCTTATATGTGTATATACATTCACCCTTAGGATCACGTCTTATATATGTATAATCACCCTTATAATCACTTCTTATATATGTAATCACCCAAAGGATCACTTCTTATATATGTAATCACTCTTAGGATCACTTCTTATATGTGTATATACATTCAACCAAAGGATCACTTCTTATATATGTAATCACTCTTAGGATCACTTCTTATATATATACGGTATATATTTTCCCAATGAATCACTTCTTATATATGTAATCACCCAAAGGATCACTTCTTATATATGTAATCACTCAAAGGATTACCAAAAGGATCAGTTAATGTATATGTAATCACCCAAAGGATCACTTCTTATATATGTAGTCACACAAAGGATCACTTCTTATATATGTAATCACCCAAAGGATAACTTCTTATATATGTAATCAACCAAAGGATTACCCAAAGGAACAGTTAATATATATGTAATCACCCAAAGGATCACTTCTTATATATGTAGTCACCCAAAGGATCACTTCTTATATATGTAGTCACCCAAAGGATCACCTCTTATATATGTAATCACCCAAAGGATCACTTCTTATATATGAAATCAACCAAAGGATCACTTCTTATATATGTAATCACCCAAAGGATCACTTCTTATATATGAAATCAACCAAAGGATTACCCAAAGGATCAGTTAATATATATCTAATCACCCAAAGGATCCTCTTATATATGTAATCACCCAAAGGATCACTTTGTGATGGTCACGTGTGACTACACACAGCGCCTCCAGAAGGGCGAATTTCTCTGACACACGTGACCCTGGATACACCGCCTCCAGTAGGGCGAATTTAAATAAAGTAACGTGCAGCCGGATACACCGCCTCCAGCAGGCGAATTTCAGAATTACACGTGTATCTGAATACACCGCCTCCAGCAGGGTGAATTTAAATAATAAAGTGAAACACCAGGGAAATCGATACAATGGAGGGCCCTGCGATAGGGAATGGGGATGTGGAGACCTCCTGCACTCCTCTGAGTCTGTGTCTCTACACTCCTGACAGTCCCTATGCAGGTTCCGCACCTGGCGCCGAGCAGGATACCTTAAAACCCTAGCTCGCCCTGCACCTAGCCCTTTCTAGTGAAATGGACGGTGCAGAAACTAATCCCACCACTGCACTGAAACACACAAAAGGAAAGGTACAAACAGGGATAACACCACTTAGCTTTGCTCTGTTGATCTTGCTCCCAGCAACAGAGTCCAGCAGCAGAATGCAGCTTTCCTCCTGAATAGCTGCTCCTTCACCAAGCTTTGTCAGAGCTGCAAGGAACTCCATTCTGTAGCTCCTTCCATCACCAAGACTCGGAGTAAGCTGCAAGGAACTCCTCTCAAGCTCCTTCCTTCACCAAGGATGGTTGGAAATGACCAATATCACTAACAGTGATTGCAACACCTGACACTCTTTTATAGGTCAGAGCCAGAGCAATCACACCTGCTTTATAATCACGAGCACTAAAGTAACTAGAGTGCAATGACCCTAACGGCCACCGGGAGCAAAACTAGAACTGAAACCACCACTGTTGTGAGTTCATTCTCTGGTTCACCAGTTGTGAGTTCCCCTTCTGGACTCCCTCTGGTGGTGACGGGAGGTGGTGCGGCTGGTTTGATCGGTGGAGATCTGCCACCTGAGAATGAGGATGATGATTGGATCTCAGGATTCTCAGATTGGATTTAAGACAGCCGACGCCCTATTCAGTTGCTGGTGATTCCTTCTGGCTTGTCAGCTCTTGGTTTTCAGCTCTGTTCCCATCATCTAAAGCTAAGTTTTTCTGCTAATGTTCACACTTGATTTTCTTGGTCTATTCAGTTTTTCGTGTGGTCTGCCAGCCCCGGCTGGGGGCTGTGCTGAATTTCCACTCTTATTTATCAGTATTTTGCCAATTGGCTTTTTGTCCCTTACTAGTTTGGTCTCTTTTTGCTCTGTCTCAGAATATTTCAGAGTGCTGATATAGTGGGAGAAGTCTAGTGACTTCAGGGTTAATTTTGCTATCAGAAGTGTTGGACATTATTTTTGTAGGGTTTTTTGCAGGTTGCAGACAGTGTCTTGCCTTTCCTTTCCTGTCTAGTTAGTTTGGGCCCCATCATTTTCTCAGCCTATTTTCCTGCCTGTGTTTGTGCCTTCATCTTGTTTCACCGTCAATACATGTGTGGGGGCTATCTATTCCTTTGGGGTCTGGGGCAGTTAGTTTTCCCTTTTCTTGCTTTAGGCTTATGTAGTCCTCCGGCCGTGACGAGGCGTCTAGGTTCATCGTAGGCACGCTCCACGGCTACTGCTAGTTGTGTGGTAAGATCAGGGATCTGCAATCTGCATAGTTACCAACCACTCTGGTTTTCTGTGGCTTTAGCTTGTTTTGCTTTTTTCTCCTCGGTGACCCATTCATAACACACCACAGTGCAATGACCCTAATGGCCACCGGGGGCAAAACTAACTTTAAGTACACAGCTTAAGGAAAAAAAAGGTTATTTGTGCATTTATCTGTCGTAATCCAACCTGGATCATGACAGTACCCTCCCTCAATGAGGGGCCTCTGGACCCTCAAGACCGCTCCTCATCAGGGAACCACCTACAACGGGGACGCCCCGGTCCAGAGTTCACCCCAGCAACTACCTGCACTTCAGGTTTATGACAAACAAGCACCGCTGGTATTGGCAAAGTATGTTCTTCTTATATATGTAGTCACCCAAAAGATCACTTCTTATATATGTAGTCACCCAAAGGATCACTTCTTAAATATGTAGTCACCCAAAGGATCACTTCTTATATATGTAACCACCCAAAGGATAACTTCTTATATATGTAATCGCCCAAAAGATCACTTCTTATATATGTAGTCACCCAAAGAATCACTTCTTATATATGTAATCAACCAAAGGATCACTTCTTATATATTTAATCACCCAAAGTATCACTTCATACATACTGTATGTAATCACCCAAAGGATAACTTCTTATATATGTAACCACCCAAAGGATAACTTCTTATATATGTAATCGCCCAAAGGATCACTTCTTATATATGTAGCCACCCAAAGGATCACTTCTTATATATGTAATCGCCCAAAGGATCACTTCTTATATATGTAGCCACCCAAAGGATCACTTCTTAAATATGTAGTCACCCAAAGGATAACTTCTTATATATGTAATCGCCCACAGGATCACTTCTTATATACAGTATGTAGTCACCCAAAGAATCACTTCTTATATATGTAATCAACCAAAGGATCACTTCTTATATATGTATTCACCCAAAGGATCACTTCTTATATATGTAGTCACCCAAAGAATCACTTCTTATATATGTAATCACCCAAAGGACCACTTCTTATATATGTAATCACCCAAATGATCAGTTAATATATATGTAATCACCTAATGGATCACTTCTTATATATGTAATCACCCAAAGGATCACTTCTTATCTATGTAATCACCCAAAGGATCACTTCTTATCTATGTAATCACCCAAAGGATCACTTCTTATCTATGTAATCACCCAAAGGATCACTTCTTATATATGTAATCACCCAAAGGATCAGTTAATATACTGTATATGTAATCACCCAATGGATCACTTCTTATGTATGTAATCACCCAAAGGATCACTTCTTATATATGTAATCACCCAAAGGATCACCCCAAGGATCAGTTAATATACTGTATATGTAATCACCCAATGGATCACTTCTTATATATGTAGTCACCCAAAGGATCTCTTCTTATATATGTAATCACCCAAATGATCACTTCTCATATATGTAATCAACCAAAGGCTCACCCAAAGGATCAGTTAATATATATGTAATCACCCAAAGGATCACTTCTTATACATGTAATCACCCAAAGGATCACTTCTTATATATGCAGTCACCTAAAGGATCACTTCTTAAATATGTAACCACCCAAAGGATAACTTCTTATATATGTAGTCACCCAAAGGATCACTTCTTAAATATGTAGTCACCCAAAGGATCACTTCTTATATATGTAATCACCCAAATGATAACTTCTTATATATGTAATCACCCAAAGGATCACTTCTTATATATGTAATCAACCAAAGAATCACTTCTTATATATGTATTCACCCAAAGGATCACTTCTTATATATGTAGTCACCCAAAGAATCACTTCTTATATATGTAATCACCCAAAGTATCACTTCTTACATATGTAATCACCAAACAGATCACTTCTTATATATGTAATCACCCAAACGATCAGTTAATATATATGTAATCACCTAATGGATCACTTCTTATACAGTATATGCAGTCACCTAAAGGATCACTTCTTATATATGTAATCACCCAAAGGATCACTTCTTATATCTGTAGTCACCTAAAGGATCACTTCTTATATACTGTATGTAATCACCCAAAGGATCACTTCTTATATATGTATTCACATAAAGGATCACTTCTTATATATATAATCACCCAAAGGATCTCTTCTTATATATGTAATCACCCAAAGGATCACTTCTCATATATGTAATCAACCAAAGGCTCACCCAAAGGATCAGTTACTATATATGTAATCACCCAAAGGATCACTTCTTATACATGTAGTCACCTAAAGGATCACTTCTTATATATGTAATCACCCAAAGGATCACTTCTTATATATGCAGTCACCTAAAGGATCACTTCTTATATATGTAATCACCCAAAGGATCACTTCTTATATATGTAGTTACCTAAAGGATCACTTCTTATATATGTAATCACCCAAAGGATGACTTCTTATATATGTATTCACCCAAAGGATCGCTTCTTATATATGTAATCGCCCAAAGGATCACTTCTTATATTTCTCACAGAAGGGATCATTTCTTATATATGTAATCGGAAAATGGACTGACTCAGACTTCTAAAATATATAATAAATTGGATACAATAGTTCAATGCAGTGTGTTGGGATTATTTCTTTCATAAAAATTTGGGAAAGTTATGAAATGTCCTATAAATTTCTGTCTTATTCCTGATCTAAGGTCTAGACTTTTAGCTGAGATGAATCTGTGCTGCAGTTTATGTTCATGACAAGTAGTGAAGCTCCTCCTCTACAGATAAGGGGAAAAAATAAACACACAGGGATGGAATGCCGCATTCATCTCAGAACTGAGGGAACAGGAAAGCAGGATTAAGGTAAGTATTTCTTAAAGCATATCTAAACTTTCAATAGACTGTGCATAAATCAATAGTCCAGTATATGTTGTCTCTGTATGCTTGACGTTTTAGTTTGTTTTTCCTCTTAGCTCCTGTTTGGAGAAATTAGCTGCTCTGATGACTTATATACACTATACATAGAATATAAGGTGAACAACTGTTTTATAACATCTCAAATTCGGAAATACAGTAACAGGATAAATGAGAACATATAGATTTGTGTGTGTGTTCTGGAATATGATTCAGCACAAACATACTCCCTCACTCCTTCCCTCTTCCTAGACTGTGAAGAAATACAGTAAGATGTGAAGCATTTAGTGAGCAGTACCCTGAGACAAGCCTGACATTGAAAGTTGAGTAAAGCTATCTAACAACATATTTTACAAACTTTATACTTATCATCTGTCCTATTAATTTAAGCAAAGATTATTTTATTTCTATCCTAAATTATACAGTGCATGATTCCCTATTCTTGCAAGAATTTCAATATACTTTATTTTTTTACAGGACAAAATAATTTTTAGACCAAATTTACATAAATACAAAATGTCTAAGAAGTATTTGAGCATTTCACAGTGACTCAAAATAAAAAACATTTTGTGTGTCAATGTATAAGTGACCCAGATGAAAACAAATGCTGTGATGCCAAAATTACTGCATACTCAGTGTTAGCAAAATAAAGGGGATATAGTGGGAAATTAGTCAATTTTAGTATAGTATGTTGCATACACCACCCAAGACTATATTATAGCAACTAAAGGACAGTCATAGACCAAAACTGGAATAAAACAAAAACACATGACCATAGTCCTATCATTAAAAATATTTTATTGATATACCATAATAATATAAAACCAAGGTTTAATTAAAAAAGCAGCAAAACATCAAATATATATATGATAATATGCATAAAAATTGAAGGGTCAGCTAACCATAATCATAAGAGAAGGTTACACATATGTGTAGGGTCCCATGCCACAGAAAAATATGCAAATAGTGTTACATAACGAATATAAAAATATATGTAATAGTGCCGTAAAGGTATGTGATAAAAAACATATATTAACAAAAGGACATACAATTAGATTAAAGTGCAATATATGTGCTAACAAAAAACACAAAATGTGTGAATAATAAACACTAAAGTGCAAAGTGCAATAGTGTCCAGCAGGGGTTGCTACACATAGATAAAATTGCGATTTTGTGACCACGAACATATATCTCTTAAGGAATAAGAGTGTATGAAGGCGCAGTTAGGAGATAAACAATCACCACAGGTAGTAGTAAACCAATCAGAAAAACGAAATGGTTGCTGCCAACAACCAGACTATAATGTTAAATAGTTATACCTGTGGATTTATAAATGCTCCTACACGCCAGAGGTAGCTGCCCTTCCCCAACGCGCGTTTCGGCCAATTGCCTTCGTCCCTGACGAAGGCAATTGGCCGAAACGCGCGTTGGGGAAGGGCAGCTACCTCTGGCGTGTAGGAGCATTTATAAATCCACAGGTATAACTATTTAACATTATAGTCTGGTTGTTGGCAGCAACCATTTCGTTTTTCTGATTGGTTTACTACTACCTGTGGTGATTGTTTATCTCCTAACTGCGCCTTCATACACTCTTATTCCTTAAGAGATATATGTTCGTGGTCACAAAATCGCAATTTTATCTATGTGTAGCAACCCCTGCTGGACACTATTGCACTTTGCACTTTAGTGTTTATTATTCACACAAATTGTGTTTTTTGTTAGCACATATATTGCACTTTAATCTAATTGTATGTCGTTTTGTTAATATATGTTTTTTATCACATACCTTTACGGCACTATTACATATATTTTTATATTCGTTATGTAACACTATTTGCATATTTTTCTGTGGCATGGGACCCTACACATATGTGTAACCTTCTCTTATGATTATGGTTAGCTGACCCTTCAATTTTTATGCATATTATCATATATATATTTGATGTTTTGCTGCTTTTTTAATTAAACCTTGGTTTTATATTATTATGGTATATCAATAAAATATTTTTAATGATAGGACTATGGTCATGTGTTTTTGTTTTATTCCATACTCAGTGTTAGGAACGGCGGAACGCACTAAATAAAAATATAAATAAAGTGCGTTCGCCGCTCGGGGTCCACCGTGCGGCAGATGGTATAACCGCTGCTAGCTGGTGGCAGAGCAATATGGCGGAGGTGCGCACGGGGTTAACCTTCACCCAGGTGTGCAGAGCAGTCACTGTTTAGTCACAGAGATGCCACAGAACATAAAGTGCTGAGCCTGTTAGGGTATGTGCACATGCTGCGGATTCTGCTGTGGTTCCGCAGCGGATTTGGCCGCTGCGGGTCCGCAGCAGTTTTTGCTGTGGTGTACAGTACCATTATTCCCTATGGGAATACAAAATCGCAGTGCAGACGGTGCGGATTTTTCCGCACGGTTTTCCTGCGGTTTTGAAACCGCAGAAAGAATTGACATGTCAATTCTTTCTGCGGAATCCGCAGTGGTTTCCTATCTCCACCATTGTGGAGATGGTGAAACCGCAGGGCCAAACCGCAGGAACGGTTTTACAAAATCTGCGCTGCCAAATCCGCACCCCATTCTGCAGCGTGTGCACGTAGCCTTAGGGTCACAGGAACTCAGAGAAATAACACTCACGGTAAATGGTCACAGGAGTAGCCCAAGATGGCGGCACTAACTCCTTCTAGACCTACCGTGTGTGTCCGTATGTATAGCGTCGCAGCCGCGAACGCTCAAGAGGGCTGCTACTGCAGCGCGGCGTGGATACTGCCGCTCAACGACACCACTATGGCGCAAGCGCAATGTCGGACGCTAACAGCTGTGGCTATGGAGCAATAGCGCGCTGGCGCTGGTACTGGCAATAACTCAATCCCTCACACAAGCGTATTATCAAAGGGTAGGGGTTTCAAATGAGTCATTCACCAGATCATGCATCCATCCTCATTCACACAGCAGCAAGTATGACTATACTAGCGCATGGCGGAACAGCCATGCGCACCTTTTATAGCAGCCGGGACCTTCCAGGAGCTTCCAGACCTCCGAGATGGACCAATGAGATCTGGAGCGGGACCTGAGCAATGGGAGATTGTCTCATGAGCATGCTCAGAAGGCAGATGGAAGAACTTAGCCTCTGGAGAGATTTGCTGCAATGTAATCTCCTCTGTAATCTCTTCTGCAGTAGATAAAGCGCAGGAGACTGCAGAATGTGAGGGTCTGGATTCCTGCATAGTAACAGCAGAAATCTGACTCCTAACACTCAGGCAGTGATAAAAATGCTTCTTCAAGAGCTTCCAATCTAAAAAGACATTTACAACGCTGCCACCCAGAAGTTTACAAAGTTGTAATTGAAAAGATCACAGCAGCACCAACAGAGCAGTATGCCTGCGCAGCAGCAGAGGGAGAAGTAAGGAGGACATCATCGTATGAAGATGGGAGGCGTCGGAGGGGATGGCGACACCCATCAGACCGGACCAAACACCGGGGTGAGTATAATGTAACTCTTTATTCTTATTTTTCAGGTTACAGATGGGGCTTATCTACAGCATTACAGAATGCTGTAGATAAGCCCCTGGTGGCGGTGCCGGCAGCTGATAGGGCTAAAATGGGGTGACAGCCTCCCTTTAAGAGGCTCCTCTGTCCTCCACTCATTACCTGTAGTAATGGCCACTGTTTGAACTTGTTATCAGTACAAAATATACCTGTCCACAACCTCAAAGAGTCACACTCCAAACTCCATTATGGTGAAGACAAAAGAGCTGTCGAATGACAACAGAAACAAAATTGTAGCCCTTCGATAGGCAAGCAGCTTAGTGTGATCGGATCTCCTATACTTGTAATGCCCATGCACTAAGTGTATGGGCTGACAAACATTTACCCCTGGGGGGTATACATGACCATACTGTATAACCATTTTTTTTATGGGCATCATAAACACCCTTTAAAAAAAATTATGTGGGTGTTGCATCATGGACCACAGTCACCCTGGTGATATGGTGGTGGAGGATGAAGAGAAGGAGGAGGACAACACCATATAGTCAAAATCAGGAAGCGTATACCCATGTGTGGGTGTCAAAAAAGACACTGGATTTGAGTTTATGTTTCGCTGTTATCATTCGGTGGTGTTGAGAAGTCTGGTCCAATCCAGCCCTTGTTCATGTTTATAAGAGTCAGCCTGTCAGCATTTTCAGTTGACAAGACGGATGCACTTATCAGTTAAAATTCCATCAGCGGCACTAAAAACCCGCTCTGACAAAATGCTAGCGGCAGAGCAGGCCAGGACCACCAAGGTGTAGAAAGTCATTTCATGCCCCATATCTAGCTTAGATACCCAATTTATAAGGCACAGAGGAATCCCAGAGGACGTTGGTACGGTTAGCAAGGTACTCCCTCAGCATTTTCTAAAACTTTGCACTCTTTGTGAGAGTACCCCGTGCCTCAGGACCTATGCAATGGGAGGGTTTGAGAAAACTCTCCCACAACTTTTCCAGTGTTCCCCTGTCTCTGGATTGGAGTTATGTTTCTCTCGCCTGTACTCCTTGGTTGTCCAACGAACTGTGACCTCTGCCGCCAGCGTTTTCACATGGGAATTTTTTTTAATAATTCCGCAACAAGGGCCTTCTGGTACTCTGTTATGAGTCACCGAAGGAGGAACAAACGAAAATACAAGCTAAGTCCAGAAAACCGGAGAGGTTGGTAGCTATCGGATTGCAGACCCCTGATCCTATTCACACAGTAGCCGTGGGGGATTCCTACGGTGCCCTAGACCCCTCGTTCACAGCCGGAGAACTAAATAAGCCTAAAGAAAGAAAGGGGAAATCTAAGGGTATGTGCACACGTTGCAGAAAATTTCTGCACAAAAACCTGAATCCCTTCCCAGAAACCGCACCTATTTTTCCACGGCGGTTTTTGTGCGTTTTTTGCGCGGTTTTGATGCGTTTTTGATGCGTTTTTTACCGCAGTGGTTTCTAAAAGCAAGGGAGAAGCCTAAACCGCGGAAAAAAACGCAAAATTAATGTGCATGCTGCGGTTTTTACCGCGATGCGTTTTTTTCGCGGTAAAAAACGCATCAATGTGCACACAAAGTGCAAAATGCATAGAAATGACTGTGCAGCTTATTTTTAGCGGTTTTATAGTGAAAACCGCAGTAAAAACCGCTAAAAAAACGCTGTGTGTGAACACAGCCGACCCCAAACCAATAGACAGCCCCCAACATGTATTGTCGGTGAAAAGCAGATGAAAACACAAACAGAGACAGAAAGACAGGTTGAGCAAACGATGGGGCCCAACTAACAGGAAAGGACAGAAAAGATGCTGGCTGCAATCCGCAAAAAATCTGCCAAAATAATGTCCAACACGTCTGATAAGAAAAAGGCCCTGAAGTCATTAGACTTCAAAATCACTATATCAGCACTCAGGTATATTCTGAAGACTGAGCAAAAGATCAACTTGACCAGAGACAAAAATGGAGCTCAGCCTGTACCAACAAGGGCAGGCAGAACCAAACACTAAGTAAACAGACAATATCTCATGGAAAAATAAGAGAGCAAATACTTAGCTTTCAGAAGACAGGTACTGAACTGGTTTGCAAGAGCTCAGAGCAGAAAGGATCACCAGCACACCTGTAGGGCGTCGGCTGCCTTATATCCACTCAGTGCTTCCGGGTGTCCAATCAGGCTCCACCTGTTCAGATGACAGGTTCTTCCCAACCCAATCAATTTCACTACCTCTCTTCACCAGCAGAGGGAGTTCATCAGACATCAACGGTGAAGGGGAAAATGAACTCACAACAGTACCTCCCCCTTGAGGAGGGGTCACAGAACCCTCATCCACGCCACCAGGACGATCAGGATGGGCCCGATGAAAAGCACGAACCAATCTTTTGGCATGAATATCGGATGCAGGGACCCAAGAATTATCCTCCTGGCCATAACCCTTCCATTTAACCAAATACTGGAGTCTCCGTCTAGCCAGGCGAGAATCCAGTATCTTCTCAACCTCATATTCCACATTACCGTCCACCAATACAGGGTCAGGAGGTGCCACCACAGGAACTACTGGCTCAACAAACCTCTTTAACAGAGACTTATGAAACACGTTATGGATCTTAAATGTAACAGGAAGAGCCAGTCGAAAAGAGACAGGATTAAGAATCTCCAAAATCTTGTAAGGTCCAATAAATCTAGGTTTAAACTTTGGAGAAGCCACCTTCATAGAGATATTGTTTGATGACAACCAAACCATATCTCCCACCTTAAACTGGGGACCAATGGTCCTATGACGGTTGGAAAACCGCTGGGCCTTTTCCTGGGAGAGAGACTACCTATCCACCACTTGGTCCCAGATCTCGTGCATTCTCTCCACCACAGTGTCAACACCTGGGCAGGCAGAAGACTCCACCTGCCCTGAAGAGATTCGAGGATGAAACCCAAAGTTACAAAAAAAGGTGACATCAAAGTGGCAGAACTAGCTCTATTATTTAAAGCAAATTCGGCCAAGGGCAAAAATGAAACCTAATCATCCTAATCAGCAGAAATAAAACATCTCAAATACGACTCCAAAGTCTGGTTTGTTCTCTCTGTCTGCCCAGAGGAGAAGGACAACTGAATTCCCAGCTTGGAACAGAAAGTCCTCCAAAATCTAGAAATAAACTGAACTCCTCTGTCAGATACAATGTTCTCAGGAATCCCGTGCAAGCGAACCACCTGTTGCAAAAACAAGGGTACCAACTCTGAGGAAGATGGCAACTTAGGGAGTGGTACAAGATGGACCATCTTAGAGAATCTATCACAAATCACCAAAATAACAGTCATTCTCTGAGAGACAGGCATATCAAAGATAAAATCCATTGAAATATGGGTCCATGGCCTCCTGGGCACCGGCAAAGGCATCAGCAACCCACTAGAGCGAGAACAAGGTTTAGACCGCGAGACAAGGCGGGCCACCAAAAAGACCGACTCACCAAATCTCTAGTACCAAAAATACCTGGATGACCAGCCAATGCAGAGCAATGAACTTCAGACATCACTCTCTTCCTCCACTGGTCAGGAACATACAATTTTCCAATGGGACAACACTCAGGTTTGTCCTCCTGAAACTCTTCCAGAGCACGTCTCAAATTGGGCGAGATGGCAGAAAGAACTACCCCCTCACCTAAGATGGTAACAGGCTTGGTCACAACAGGAGAATCAGCAAAGAAACTCCTAGAGAGGGCGTATGCCTTGACATTCTTAGTGCCCGGAAGAAAAGAGACCACAAAATCAAAATGTGTGAAAAACAAGGCCCACCTAGCCTGTCTAGGATTCAAGCGTTTGGCTGACTCCAGGTAAATCAAATTCTTGTGGTCAGTAAGGACCACGACTTGATGTTTAGCTCCCTCCAACCAATGTCTCCACTCCTCAAATGCCCATTTCATGGCTAACAGTTCCCGATTCCCCACATCATAGTTACGTTCAGATGGGGAGAACTTTCGGGAAAAGAAAGCACAGGGATTCATCTTAGATGTTACCGGATCTTTTTGGGACAAAACAGCTCCTGCACCAATCTCAGAAGCGTCCACCTCTACCTGAAACGGGAGTGAGACATCAGGTTGCCGCAAAACCGGAGCAGAAGTGAACCTTCGCTTCAGCTCCTGAAAGGAAGAAACAGCCCCCGGAGACCAATTCAGCACATCAGCACCCTTCTTAGTCAAATCAGTCAATGGTTTGGCAATACCAGAAAAATTAGCTATAAATTTACGATAAAAATTAGCAAAACCCAAAAACTTCTGGAGGGCCTTCAAAGAAGTGGGCTGAACCCAATCATAAATGGCCTGTACCTTGGCCGGGTCCATTTCATTAGTTGACGGAGACAAAATAAATCCCAAAAATGAAATCCTCTGTACCCCAAAAAGGCATTTCGATCCCTTGACATACAGGGAATTCTCCCTCAAAATCCGGAACACAGTCCGAACATGTTCCACATGAGAGTCCCAATCCTTGGAAAAGATCAAAATATCATCCAGATAGATGATCAAAAATTTATCCACAAAGTCTCGGAAAATATCATTCATGAAGCACTGGAAGACAGAAGGGGCATTAGTGAGTCCAAAAGGCATCACCAGGTACTCAATATGTCCCTCTGGAGTATTAAACGCCGTCTTCCATTCATCCCCATGCTTAATGCGAATAAGATTATACGCCCCCCTGAGGTCAAGCTTGGTAAACCAGCAAGCACCTTTAACTCTAGAGAATAGATCAGAAATCAGGGGTAATGGATACTGATATTTAACAGTAATTTTGTTGAGGTAACGATAGTCAATACAAGGCCTTAATGAACCATCCTTCTTGGCCACAAAAAAAAACCCAGCACCTAAGGGTGAAGAGGATGGTCTAATATGACCCTTCTCCAACGACTCCTTAATATAGGATCGCATAGCCTCATGCTCGGGTACAGATAAATTGAAAAGTCGACCCTTGGGAAATTTACACCCACGGCTCAGCTCAATTGCACAGTCATAACTCCTATGAGGAGTCAAAGACGCAGACTCATTCTCACTAAATACATCATAAAAATCAGCCAAATAGTCAGGAACATCATGCGACTGGGGCGAGGTTTAGAAAACAGGAGCGTCACTAAGGGCACACCGACAACCCCAACTTACCACCGACACAGATTTCCAATCCAAAACTGGATTATGGATTTGTAACCAGGGAAACCCCAGAACAATGGTATCATGCAGATTATGCAACACCAAAAATCTGCAATTTTCTTGATGATCTGGGGCGACCCGCATTACCACCTGGGTCCAAAACTGAGGTTTATTCTTCGCCAAAGGAGTAGCATCAATACCCCTCAAAGGGATAGGCGTCCGCAGAGGTGTCATAGGAAATCCACAACGTTTAGCAAAATCCAAGTCCATCAGGTTCAGAGCTGCTCCCGAATCCACGAAAGCCTTAGCGGAAAATGTGGACAGGGAGCAGATCAGAGTAATTGCCAGAAGAAACTTAGGTTGAACACCGCCCACAGCAAATGTGTGTGCAAAACGTTTCTCTTGTTTAGGGCAGACAGAAATAATATGCAAGGCATCTCCACAGAAAAAACACCGCTTATTACGCCTTCTGAACTCCTGACGTTGCGCCCTAGACAAAACTCTATCACACTGCATAGGTTCAGACATTTGTTTTACAGGTGGCAACACCTCTCATGCAGTTTTGCGTTTGCGCAAACGCCGATCAACCTGAATGGCTAATGACATAGAATCGTCAAGACCAGAGGGAACAGGAAATCCCACCATAGTATCTTTTACGGTTTCTGACAAACCCTTCCGAAAGAGAGCTGCCAAGGCACCATCATTCCAAGTAGTAAGGACCGCCCACTTTCTGAATTTTTGACAGTACAACTCTGCAGAATCCTGACCCTGGCTCAATGCCAACAGGGTCTTTTCAGACTGATCAATAGCATTAGGTTCATCATACAACAGCCCTAAGGCTTGAAAAAATGCGTTCACATTAGCTAGAATAGGATCATCATGTTTCAAAGAAAACGCCCAATCCTGAGGATCGCCGCGCAGCAAAGAGATGACAATTTTAACCTGCTGCGCGGAGCTCCCTGATGAGTTAGGCTTCAAGGCAAAAAAAAATTTACAATTATTCTTAAAGTTCAAAAATTTAGACCGATCCCCAAAAAACACATCAGGAGTAGGGATCTTTGGTTCAGCAACATGTGAATGAGCAAGATAGGCGGAAATTCCCCGCACTTCAGCAGTGAGCTGCTCCGCACGATCAGACAATTGCTTCATCTTCATTGAGAAGAGAAAAAAAAATTCCCCCTACGGCCTCAAAGACATAGAGGAAAAAATATACAAAAAAAAAAATTCTGACACTTTTTTTTTTTTTTTTTTACAATTCTTTCCTGCTATTGAGTACCCTAGAATCTGCGGTATGGCTGGTGATTCTGTTATGAATGAGTCACCGAAGGAGGAACAAACAAAAATACAAGCTAAGTCCAGAAAACCGGAGAGGTTGGTAGCTATCGGATTGCAGACCCCTGATCCTATTCACACAACTAACAGTAGCCGTGGGGGGTTCCTACGGTGCCCTAGACCCCTCGTTCACAGCCGGAGAACTAAATAAGCCTAAAGAAAGAAAGGGGGAATCTAAACTGCCCCAGAGCAGACCCCAAAGCAATAGACAGCCCCCAACAAGTATTGTCAGTGAAAAGCTGATGAAAACACAAACACAGACAGAAAGACAGGTTGAGCAAATGATGGGGCCCAACTAACTAAATAGGAAAGGACAGAAAAGATGCTTGCTGCAATCCGCAAAAATTCTGCCAAAATAATGTCCAACACGTCTGATAAGAAAAAGGCCCTGAAGTCACTAGACTTCAAAATCACTATATCAGCACTCAGGTATATTCTGAAGACTGAGCAAAAGATCAACTTGACCAGAGACAAAAATGGAGCTCAGCCTGTACCAACAAGGGCAGGCAGAACCAAACACTAAGTAAACAGACAATATCTCATGGAAAAATAAGAGAGAAAATACTTAGCTTTCAGAAGACAGGTACTGAACTGGTTTGCAAGAGCTCAGAGCAGAAAGGATCACCAGCACCCCTGTAGGGCGTCGGCTGCCTTATATCCACTCAGTGCTTCCGGGTGTCCAATCAGGCTCCACCTGTTCAGATGACAGGTTCTTCCCAACCCAAACAATTTCACTACCTCTCTTCACCAGCAGAGGGAGTTCATCAGACATCAACGGTGAAGGGGAAAATGAACTCACAACAGTACTCCTTGTAGCGTGGGTCTAGAAGTGTCACCAACCAATAATGACTGTCATCCAAAAATTTGAGAATGCGAGGGTCACAGGAAAGGCAGCGTAACATAAACTCAGCCATGCGTACCAGACTGCTAACAGGCAAGACTTCAGTGTCCTCACCAAGAGGACAGCTGACCATGCTCTCCTCCTCCCTGTCCTCAGGCCATCCATGCTGAACAGACAGTATGACACTTGTGCAGGTAGTACAGTCTATAGCACAAAGAACTAGCTCCTGTTTTTCCTCCCCTCCTCCTCTTTCTCATTGTCACCCAATCCACGTTGGGATGAGATGAGTCTGGGCTGTGTGTAATCACCCTGTATGGTTCCTTGCTCCATCTCATCATGCTCTGCCTGCAATGTATCCTCTTTGATTGCGAGCAGAGAGAGCGTTTGAGAACACAGAGAAGTGGGATGGTGACGCAAATTATAGCGTCATCACCGCTCACCATCTTGGTGGAGTTATAAAAGTTTTGGAGTATGGTACATATGTCTGACATCCATGTCCACTCCAGAGGTCTTATGTGTGGATCAAAACACTATAGTGTCCTCAAAGTAATTTTGGCACTTCAACCATAATTATGCACACTCTGGGGTAACAGGAAATCACTAATTAACCCCAAAATGACGCGACCCAACAAAATATATAAAATACAATTTTATTAGGTATCAAAAAACATTTTTTTCTTTTAAAAGTTACAGACTACATGACCATATACTCATAACATACCCCAACGGGGAAAATTGCACAGAATCACAATCAGGGAAAATAATCCTTCTAATGATAATGCATATATAAATACCTGCCACAGTGTATAATAAAAATGCAATTCATATAACAGAAGACCATATGAAATACCCGGTATTCAATCTAACCGCTAATAGCAACATAACAAGGAGGAAAAACCAGA
Organism: Dendrobates tinctorius; assembly: GCF_039654945.1. Taxonomy (NCBI): domain Eukaryota; kingdom Metazoa; phylum Chordata; class Amphibia; order Anura; family Dendrobatidae; genus Dendrobates; species Dendrobates tinctorius. The sequence continues at coordinate 24,615,257 of NW_027361716.1, read as the reverse complement.
TCCAGCCATCATGAAACACCAGTGCGAAATAAGCCTAAATAGATCTGTAACACTCAGATAAGAATCAAAATAGCGGTGCAGCTAATATTTACCTTAAGCCGGAATGAAGCAAGAGGGCGAAATGCGCGTCGGGGCGCGGGGGTCGTTGCACTGGATCACAATCATTACCACATTCCGGTTTAAGGTAAATATTAGCTGCACCGCTATTTTGATTCTTATCTGAGTGTTACAGATCTATTTAGGCTTATTTCGCACTGGCGTTTCATGATGGCTGGATCAGGTTTTTCCTCCTTGTTGTGTTGCTATTAGCGGTTAGATTGAATACCGGGTATTTCATATGGTCTTCTGTTATATGAATTGCATTTTTATTATACACTGTGGCAGGTATTTATATATGCATCATTACTAGAAGGATTATTTTCCCTGATTGTGATTCTGTGCAATTTTCCCCGTTGGGGTATGTTATGAGTATATGGTCATGTGGTCTGTAATTTTTAAAAGAAAAAAATGTTTTTTGATACCCAATAAAATTGTATTTTATATATTTTGTTGGTTTGCTTCGTTTGGGGGTTAATTGGTGATTTCCTGTTACCCCAGAGTGTGCAGTCTTATGTGTGGAGTCTGAACTGAATACCGACGACCTTGTTGATGCTGGTAGTCAACAACTACCATCTTCTGCTCACAAATCCTTTCCAACATCTGCAGTGTAAAGTTCCAACGCGTGGGGACATCACACACCAGTCGGTGAGCCGAAAGCTGCATACGCTGCTGAAGCACGGCAAGGGCGGCGGAAGCTGTAGCTGACTTTCTAAAATGGGCACACAGGCGGCGTACTTTGACAAGCAGATCAAGCAGCTCCGGGTAGGTTTTGAGAAACCGCTGAACCACGAGGTTAAGCACATGGGCCAGGCATGGTATGCGTGTGAGCTCGCCTTGTCTCAGAGCTGCCACCAGGTTTGGCCATTATCACTCAAGATCATGCCTGGGTGTAGGTTCAACGGTGCCAGCCACAGATCTGCCTGCTCTTTCAGAGCTGTCCACAACACTTCAGCATTGTGCGGTTTGTCCCCTAAGCATATTAGCTTCAGCACAGCCTGTTGCCGCTTGGCTGAGTCAGTGCTGCAGTACTTCCAGCTTGTGATTTATGTGGTAATTTTGAAGATGGAGGCTGAAGAGGAGGAGAGGGAGGATGAGGTGCAGACTGTAGACTGTGGGCGCAACCTTGATTGACCTAGGGCGCGCAATCCTTGGCGTCGGGAGAACACGTTCCATTCCAAGGTCCGACTGGGTCCTGGCTTCCACTATGTTACCCAGTGTGCCGTCAGTGAGATGTACCGTCCCTGCCCATAAGCACTTGTCCACGTGTCCGTGATTAGTTGGACTTTCCAAGTAACTGCATTGTTGAGGGCATGGCTAATGTTGTGGGACATGTGCTTGTGTAGTGCAGGGACGGCACACCGGGATAAATAGTGGCAGCTGGGGACTTCCATCTCCATGAGCCTGAAAGGCAACATTTCGAGCGCAAGCAGTCACGAAATGTGTGAATTTAATAGTGTGTCCTGTGGGGCAATGGATGCGTATTTGTGCATGCATTCCAAGGACTGGTATATGGACAACTCAACGCTGCGCTGGGACAAGGACGTGCTTGCTGATGGTGCTAGTAGAATCTGTGCAACAACAGGTGCAGGGGAGGAGGCATCTTTGCATGCACCATGGACAAGGGATTGGCTTACACGCACAACAGTGGAAGAAGCAGAACTGTCACCCGCAGACACTGTTCCTGGACCCTGGGGTTTGGCCCACAAAGTCGGGTACTTTGCTGTCATGTACCTGATCATGCTGGTGGTGGTCAGGATGGTAGTTTTGCTACCCCTGCTGATGTTGGTCTGGCAGGTCATGCAAATGGCCTTTTTTGGGGTTATCGGCAGAGTCTTTAAAAAACAACGAGACTTGGTAAGACCTAACAGTTGGACTGGCAACTTCAGTTGTGTTGGTGTTATGGGAAACGGTCGCCGGTCTTCTGTCTGCGGCCACCACACTGCTTCTTCCTACCTGTTGTGCTGCTATGCCTTCCTCCCCCTGTGTGCTGCTGTCCTCGCTCTGCATGTCCTCCTGCCAACTGGGGTCAGTTACTATATCATCCACCACCTCGTCTTCCACTTCTGCACCATGGTCCTTCTTCTGACTTTCTGGCAATTGTGTCAAATCATCGTCCACCTCTTGTGACACTTTCCCACCGATGCCTTCGTGTGACCGTGGCTGCTCAAATACAGTGTGTCCATAAAGTCATGGTGCACTTTTATAGTTTACATTTTGGTGCCCTTTCTCTGGCCCAATCATATCTGACCTGTTCATGATGAGAGATAACAAGAACCAATCAAACAACACAAACTCATTTAAGCTGTTGCTGAGCCCCCAGTCAGATTAACCCTTGATAAACTGAACTCTGGTTAATAAACTGCCAGGTCTGTGACATCATGCAACCACAAGTTTGGATGTGTGTAGGGCAACAAATGGAGCCCACATCGAACTGCACTGAATAGGTATGAAACTGGGAGAGTTTTTCTTTTATTTGGAGCAGATTTCACATTTCTATCGTCTTTTGTTGCTTTTCAGAGACTGGTCAAAAGTGCAGCATGACTTGACGGACACACTGTATTTGGGCATCGCTGCATGCAATCTCCTCTTTCCCCACTTCAAGTGGACCAGGCAAGAAGCCCGAATCTATAAATGGAAAAGTGAACAGCTATTCAGAGTGTCCAAGTGTAGGATCAGTTGTCTCTGGGCAATCGCCATGGTGGAAGGTGGTTCAGGGTAAGGAAAATGAGGTCCAGACTCACGGCTACTGAGACTTGACCATGTGGAAGATAGTGTGGTGGTGGTGGTGGTGGCAAAGTGACTGGAAGCATTACCCGCTAACCAACCAACAACCTTTTGACACTGCTCTGGGTTCAATAGTGGTGGGCTGCATTCCCCTAGTAATTCGCACAGGAAGGTCGGGCGAGAAGATATGGGTGTTTGTTGTGGCACAATTTCAGCTTGCCCACGGCCTCGGCCTCTGCATGCACCATCACCATCATGTTCAAATTCCCCGTCCCTTGCCACGGGCCTTGCCCATTTTAAATGAAGGACAATATTTTCCACGTTCACTACAAATCGCTGAATTTGAAGCGAACTTATATGTGATCCGTGGGAACCAACAAACTCTTGTCAATTAGTTCGATAACACAACAAAATGTAACATTTTAACAATTTTTTTTAACAATTTAACAATTTTAACAATTTAACATTTAATTTAAATTTAACGATAACAACAAAATTTAAAGGGAGGCCAGAAATGCCAGAATTTTGAGCGTACTTTTTATCTCTGATTTGTGTGACGGACAAACCACTGTTTGAAATAGCTGGCCTACAAAAACATAATTTCTTGCACCTGATACCTGGAGCAATGTCTACAAACATCTGTAATAGCAGCAGCAGAAAGAACTGGAATGGACCCTCTTGCTGTATACACTGCAGTCTGCCACATACACTGCCTGCCTAGCACTGATATCTATGCAGCTTTATTAGTCCTCAGAAGGACTGTTAGTTGAGATGGATATGTGCATTAGATATGGTATACCCACACTTAGTAAGAACCAAGCAATTCTCTCCCTAGCTCAGCAGAAACTCTCCCTACACTGCCTGATTGCGGAGCAGACTGTGACGAGCATGGTGGCGCCAGGTCTGATATAGACCTGATGACACTGTACAGCCAGCCAATCACTGTACCGCCACAACCAACATGGCTGCGGCATAACATTGTGTGGCAAATAATCCCTGCATGTTCACTGGCTTTCTAAAAAGCCAAACATGCAGGGCAGGGACCCGAGCTCCCGCCGAGCAACCCCAGAAATACTCGGCGAGCTCTGAGCATTTTGAGCAGTGAGATGCTTGGGTGAGTACCAAGTAGTGGTGAGCATGCTTGCTCATCACTAATAAGGAGCCATGCATACAAGGATAGGGATGAGGAGCCATGCATACAAGGATGTGGATAAGGAGCCATGCAGACAAGGATGGAGGATAAGGAGCCATGCATACAAGGATGGGGATAAGGAGCCATGCAGACAAGGATGTGGATAAGGAGCCATGCAGACAAGGATGGAGGATAAGGAGCCATGCATACAAGGATGGGAATAAGGAGCCATGCAGACAAAGATGGGGATAAGGAGCCATGCATACAAGGATGGGGATAAGGAGCCATGCATACAAGGATGGGGATAAGGAGCCATGCATACAAGGATGGGGATAAGGAGCCATGCAGACAAGGATGTGGATAAGGAGCCATGCAGACAAGGATGGAGGATAAGTAGCCATGCATACAAGGATGGGAATAAGGAGCCATGCAGACAAGGATGGGGATAAGGAGCCATGCATACAAGGATGGGGATAAGGAGCCATGCAGACAAGGATGGGGATAAGGAGCCATGCAGACAAGGATGGGGATAAGGAGCCATGCATACAAGGATGGGGATAAGGAGCCATGAAGACAAGGATGTGGATGAGGAGCCATGCAGACAAGGATGGAGGATAAGGAGCCATGCATACAAGGATGGGAATAAGGAGCCATGCAGACAAGGATGGAGGATAAGGAGCCATGCATACAAGGATGGGGATAAGGAGCCATGCAGACAAGGATGGGGATAAGGAGCCATGCAGACAAGGATGGGGATAAGGAGCCATGCATACAAGGATGGGGATAAGGAGCCATGTAGACAAGGATGGGGATAAGGAGCCATGCAGACAAGGATGGAGGATAAGGAGCCATGCATACAAGGATGGGGATAAGGAGCCATGCAGACAAGGATGGAGGATAAGGAGCCATGCATACAAGGATGGGAATAAGGAGCCATGCAGACAAGGATGGAGGATAAGGAGCCATGCATACAAGGATGGGGATAAGGAGCCATGCAGACAAGGATGGGGATAAGGAGCCATGCAGACAAGGATGGGGATAAGGAGCCATGCAGACAAGGATGGGGATAAGGAGTCATGCATACAAGGATGGGGATAAGGACCCATGCAGACAAGGATGGGGATAAGGAGCCATGCAGACAAGGATGGAGGATAAGGAGCCATGCATACAAGGATGGGAATAAGGACCCATGCAGACAAGGATGGAGGATAAGGAGCCATGCATACAAGGATGGGGATAAGGAGCCATGCAGACAAGGATGGAGGATAAGGAGCCATGCATACAAGGATGGGGATAAGGAGCCATGCAGACAAGGATGTGGATAAGGAGCCATGCAGACAAGGATGGAGGATAAGGAGCCATGCATACAAGGATGGGGATAAGGAGCCATGCAGACAAGGATGTGGATAAGGAGCCATGCAGACAAGGATGGAGGATAAGGAGCCATGCATACAAGGATGGGGATAAGGAGCCATGCAGACAAGGATGGGGATAAGGAGCCATGCATACAAGGATGGGGATAAGGAGCCATGCAGACAAGGATGGGGATAAGGAGCCATGCAGACAAGGATGGAGGATAAGGAGCCATGCATACAAGGATGGGAATAAGGACCCATGCAGACAAGGATGGAGGATAAGGAGCCATGCATACAAGGATGGGGATAAGGAGCCATGCAGACAAGGATGGGGATAAGGAGCCATGCAGACAAGGATGGGGATAAGGAGCCATGCAGACAAGGATGGGAATGAGGAGCCATGCAGACAAGGATGTGGATGAGGAGCCATGCAGACAAGGCTGGGGATAAGGAGCCATGCATACAAGGATGGGGATAAGGAGCCATGAAGACAAGGATGTGGAAAAGGAGCCATGCAGACAAGGATGGGGATAAGGAGCCATGCGGACAAGGATGGGAATAAGGAGCCATGCGGACAAGGATGTGGATAAGGAGCCATGCGGACAAGGATGGGGATAAGGAGCCATGCAGAGAAGGATGGGAATAAGGAGCCATGCAGACAAGGATGGGGATAAGGAGCCATGCAGACAAGGATGTGAATAAGGAGCCATGCAGACAAGGATGGGAATAAGGAGCCATGCAGACAAGGATGGGGATGAGGAGCCATGCAGACAAGGATGGGGATGAGGAGCCATGCAGACCAGGATGGGGATAAGGAGCCATGCAGACAAGGATGGAGTTGAAGAGCCATGCATTCCAGAATATGGATTAGGGGATAATACATTCCCGGCTTATATTCAAGTCAATAAGTTTTTTGGGGCAAAATTAGGTGCCTCAACTTATACTCAGGTCGACTTATACACGAGTATATAGTTTTCTTTATGTGAGGCCACTATACTGTATGGAGCACTATGTGGGCACAATATACACTGTGAAACACTACGTGGGGCTATTATACAGTAAGGAGCATCATGTGATAACATTATACAGTATGGACCATTGTGTAGGGGTATTATACTGCATGGAGAATTGTTTAGGGCCATTATACAGTATGGAGCATGGTGTGGAACCATTATACAGTGTGGAGCATTGTGTGGGGCCATTATACAGTATGGAGCATCATGTGGGAACATTATACAGAATGAAGCATCGTGTGGGGCCATTATACTATATGGAGTATTGTGTGGGGCCATTTTACAGTATGGAGCACTGTGTTGGGCCATTATACAGTATGGAGCACTGTGTGAGGCCATTATACAGTATAGAGCACTATGTGAGGCCATTATACACTATGCAGCACTATGTTAGTCCATTATCCAGTATGGAGCATCTTGTGGAGCTATTATACAGTATGGAGCATCAAGTTGGGCCATTATACAGTATGAAGCATCACGTGAGGTCTTTATACAGTATGGAGCATCAAGTTGGGCCATTATACAGTATGGAGCACTGTGTGGGGCAATTATACAGTATGGAGCCTCATGTGAAGCCATCATACAGTATGGAGTATCACATGGGGCCATAATATAGTATGGAACATCACGTGGGGCCATAATACAGCATGGAGCATTGTGTGGGGGACCATTATAGAGTATGGAGCATCGTGTGGAGCCATTATACAGTATGGAGCATCGTGTGGGGTCATACTATATGGAGCATTGTGTAGGGTGATTATGCTATATGGAGCATTGTGTAGGGCCATTATACTATATGGAGCATTGTATGGGGCCATTATACAGTATGGAGCATCACGTGGGGTCATTATACAGTATGGAGCAATATGTGAGTCCATTATACAGTATGGAGGATTGTTTAAGGCCATTATACTGTATGGCACACTGTGTGGGGCCATTATACAGAATGGATTACTGTGTTGGACCATTATACAGTATGCAGCACTATGTGAGTCCATTATACAGTATGGAGCACTGTGTGGGGTCATTATACAGTATGGAGCATCACGTGGGGCTATTGTAAAGTATGGAGACATTATACAGCATGGCGCATCACGTGGGGCCATCATACAAAATGGAGACATTATACAGTATGGAACATCACGTGGGGCCATTATACAGTATGGAAACACAGTATGAAGCATCACGTGCGTGGGGCCATTATACAGTATGGAGCATTATGTGGGGCCATTATACAGTATGGAGTATCACATGGGCCATTATACAGTATAGAGCATCATGTGGGGCCACTACACAGTATGGAGACATTATACACTATGGAGCATCGTGTGGGGCTATTATACTGCATGGAACACTATGTGGGGTCCATTACACTTTATTCAGGACTCTGTAGGGCCCATTACACTTTATGGAGGACTATGTGGAGCCATTACACTGTATGGAGCACTATTTGGAGCCATTGTATCATATGGAGGACTTTACGTGCCCGTTATACTGTGTGGAGCATTGTGTAGAGCCATTCTACTGTATGGAGGACTTAATGTGCCCGTTATACTGTGTGGAGGGCTGTGTGGGGCTTAGAGTTGGAGAATCATACTGTAATAGGGTCACCATTCTTTGTTGGGGGAACTGAGGGGGAGTACAGTAGGGTCATCATACAGTCTGTGTGGAGTTCACTGTGGGGGTATCATAGTGTGTTTGGCAGAACTTTTGTTTGCATCTTACTTTACTATCCATTTTATTCAAGGTACTTTTATTCTTTGTTATTACATATTTATATTAGGCCATATGCTTTTTAGTGCTGTTACATAACATATTATATTATTCCACAAGTTAAGTGTTTTATGTAATAAGGAAAAACTTCCTCAATTGTAGACATTTAATGTCAACTATCAAGGTTGGCCTGCAACTTTCTCCAAGCCTTTTACTTTGGCCCTCTGTGTATTTGAGTTTGATAAAGGGTTTGTTACACTGCAATGTTATTTTTGATTAAAAATCCTCTCCAGTTTCAGGAACAGACCTTCACTACAATTGGTGGCTAGTATCTCAGGCTTGGAGTGCAGCGCTTACAAGCTCGTTGATATTGACTCTATAGTGTGCTAATGTATGAGTTGTCTTTCTAATCTAAAACCTCAGTATTCAGGGCACTTTGCGAAAAATAAGTGGGCTTTGGATAGATTGCAGTTTGGGCAGAAGGTTCGCCATCACTGCTGCCCTATGGATCTAAACACCTTGGCCACATGAAAGTGACTGAGCCCCGGTCACATCCCCTCATGGCTGCTCTATGGAGTGTGATCAATCACATACAGTAGAAGGTAGCAGTGAAGACACATTCAGCTCTGCTCCATCTGCACGGTCTGTCAGTACAGAGCGCAGGGAGCACTGCTGTGCTAATAGGGGAAAGGTGAGAGCCCCCCCAGGCAGAGCCCCCCACTTACCCCTGTATGTGTTCCCCGGCTTGTAGTGCTCCGGGTCCCCTTCTATCCGCAGGGAGAACTCGTTGTAGCCTTCCTTCCTTGTGCCTCCCTGTGCTCTCAAGATCCGGCTACAGTAGCCTTCCGACTTCACCGCTTTGTCTACGGTTTCATCCAGAAATCCAGAGATCGCCACAAAGCAAGTCACCACCACGTACTGCCACAGGGAAGCCTGCACGGAGGGTCCCATGTCAGGAGGCAGAGCTGCGGGGAGAAGGGCTGCGAGTGGGGGACCTTCCGCGGGTCGTGGAGTGGGAGCCCTCCTGTGGGTCGTGGAGTGGGAGCCCTCCTGTGGGTTGTGGAGTGGGAGCCCTCCTGTGGGTTGTGGAGTGGGAGCACGGTGCGCCCTCCTGTGGGTTGTAGAGTGGGAGCCCTCCTGTGGGTCGTGGAGTGGGAGCACGGTGCGCCCTCCCGCGGGTCGTGGAGTGGGAGCCCTCCCGCGGCTCTGCTTCTTCCCTGGCTTCCTCAGCGCACAATGCTCGGGGAGGCTGCTGCCGTCTCCTAGGCATCCAGCCTCTGCTCTGCTCTATGGTGGGCAGCACATTCCTCCCACAGCCTATAGTTACCACAAGGATTGGGGGACTCGTCCCCTTTTGCCTCGGGTTTGTGCGCTGCACATTGTAATGTCGGGAGGTGAAGATGACAGAGTAACCGCTGCCTGGAGTCCATGTGAGCTCCTGGGGGTCATACAGTGATTTATGAGGGAGCAGAGAGCTGCTCCTCCTGGACTTAATTACTGTGGTGACAGCGGGGGAAGCATGCAGGGGTGACCGAAAAGCACAGCTACAAACTCAACTCTGCTACATTTGTAAGACTGGTTTTGCTCATCACAAGTCTCCTGACCTCAATTCAGCAGTCTCTGATATGACTACGGGACTACAGGATTGCTGTGTAATCTGAGGACAACAGGAAGGGTTAAAACATTGAATTCAGCGATGTGTCCCTCATTAGGCGGTGTGCTGTTGTTTACATATAATGACGGTTTTATCACCAGGACATTACTAGCTGGCACGGAGCAGTCATTCGACCACGCTCCTCCTGTTATTAGCAGCACACTGTCTATAGACTGTGAAGGCTGCCCCCCTCCCCCCGCCGCCACCGGGCTCTGTATACATATACTGCCCCTAGTCCATATAATTATGTAGCTGGGAGGGTGCGGGCCCCCACACTGTCTGTGCCCACCGTGGTCCGACGGATATACACTGGGGAATCGGAGTGCAAAGGACGGTCCTGCACCCGGTCTCTCTTGGGCGGCACGCGCATGGTACTCACAGGCCCAGGTCGTCTGGCACCTTGCTTTGTGGTGACCGATGAGTGCACTACATGTCTCTCCTCACAGTCTCTGCCAGCGGCGGCGGTGCTTGGGCGCAGGTCTGCGCTGTACGGATGCTCCGAGGCTAGATGGAGCGCCCCGCGGGGCCTGGGGGTACTCGGTCCCGGGCCCGTTGACTTCCATGGGGGACGGTGTCACGGCGGCGGCGACCCGGTCCGTGGCCCAGAGGCGTTCAGTAATAAAAATAGGGGAAAGTTGTGTGGTATTTATGTGGTAAAAATGAAAATAAAGTGTTAGATAGTGAAATACGTGACGCAACCTGTGGTATTCTAGTCAGAGGTGACCAGCGCTGCGGTGTTGCTTCTCTGGGATGGATGTTGTGCGCAGCTATGATGTTGTAGCCCTCCACAGGTAGGGCTGTAGTCCCAGGGCAAAGATGTTAAATAAATAGTAAAAGTGGCTGTGAACGTTGGGGTGTAGAGAAATGAGAGAAAGATATAGAGAGGTGCAGTTTCTTTACCTTTTACTGGTAATAGGTTGCAGTCCGGAGTACCACATACAGGTGATGGAATGAGTCCGGCTCGCCTGGAGGCATTCAGGGGATCCACCTTGCCAGGTGGGGATTTAGGACCTTCCTTTCTGCGCATTGTGTGTGGGTCTCCGCTGTATATAACTATGCTGCGACCCTCTATTCATGATGGTTTCACTAACCTGTACGGCTGTCAGCGTGAGCCTATTCCACGGGTACCATTCTCTTCACCGTCGGCCCCGGGCTCCTTATCTGCTGCCGTGCCCTCAGGTGATTAATGTGCACTGGAATTTACAATCCCCTGTACTTTCAGATTCGGCTATCAGGGCATACAGCTCCTGTCAGCCTAGGACTCTGATGTCCCTTTTCTCGTTATTAGTGCTTCACTCAGGGGTCTGCTATATGCAGTATTTTAGCTTCCCCAGAGTCTCTCAGTCTCTGCTCTTGTCTTTTCCCTCTTCACAGATCAGCTCTGCCTATCGAGCTCCTCTCAGATCAGCTCCCTGTCTTCATCTGACAGGATCTTCCAGAAAGATCTCTTTACCTCACGTTCTCACGTTTAAACTGTCCTTTCTCCTCACAGCTGTTTCGTTTCCATGACAACTCCCTCAGCTGATTTCTAGCTGACTCACCAACCCCCTCTGCTCGCCAGAATTTATAAGGCATCTCCCTTTTCTGACCTGCAGCAGGAAATTGAGATTAAATCTAAGCTGCCTAGCATGGGGGTCCCTTTTCTGCCTCCAAGCATGACTTCACCTCTTAGAGGTAAGGCGATGTCACTGTGACAACCGGTCACTGGGGTGTCACAGGAGCACTCACTGGTCCCTGCTGCATGGATCTGTTCCCGCCAAGTCAGCCTGTTTCCTCGCACGCTGAAGCTGTACCCCCTTAACTATGCCCCCTGCTTCTGCATGCAAGGATTAGTCCGGTCCCTTAAGCTTTCCCCCAGACAACAGAGGAGTCAGCCCCTACAGTTTCAGAAGCGGCACAGAACAGGTCCCCATGGCACGGTCCTTCTTCTTACATATACAAAGACGTTCTCAGGTCAGAGGATGTTGATGACTTATGGCGATGGCGGGGACAGTGACACCGTCGCTGATTGGGCGCCGGGCATCACATGTCACAGAACCAAGATCCCCGGGACCGCGAGTGCCGACACCACGGGAATGGCACCAACACAGGAGTCGAGTATAGGCTTTTATTTTATTGGGGGGCGGAACACTTAGTTCAAGAAGGGTTTGTCCTGGTAGTGGACGTCCCCTTTAAGGGAAAGCACGGAGATATGGGAAAGCTGTCCCGAGCTGTTGTCTCATGGCCACTATGGCTGCGATTCATCAAAGCTATTCCAGCCTGGATTGAATTGAAAATCTTGCAACTTTATCAGTTTTCATGCCAGCTGAGGCGACATTGGGGCAGGACCCCACAGCTTGTCTAACCATGAGGAGCTGTCATGGACCTTGTGTCCAAACGAGAGTAAGATCTGTGATAAGGCGCTTGGATGTGCCCGCTAATTGTCAGGTGCTCCAGATCCAGCAAGAAATTATTCTCTAAATAATGGATAAGTGTATGGTGCCAAGTACAGCTCACTCCTATGTAGGGGCCCGCCGGGGGATTCACCTGTTCTCCTATATGCCAGTCCGAGCCTGTACATTAGACATAATGCTTTGGATCAGTGCTGACACCAGTATGCCATACATGCGTACATTTATATGGATACTAGCTATTGAACCCGTGTGGTGAGTATTTTTATTAGTACATTTATACAGTATCTTCAATAAAATGGAGCCGTAATTCGCTGTGTATTCACGTACTGACTCCGGCACCATTTTATTGACGTTAAATAGTACAACGTCAACATAGCAGTGTGTACGCACTAGTCATTAGGATAATAGCGTAAAGAGAGGAGACCTAGTCCTGGGTGTGCTGGACTCCTCCATAGTGACTATGTTGTTAGCAAACATGTGGGTGTTGAGATGAGTAAAGGAGATGAAAAGATCACTATTCCCTCCTTTCTCATATGGCATGGGTGTCCACTTTGTTGTCCAATCCTTTTTCATATCTAGATTAGCGTTTGCTCCCTCTAATTCAAATTCAGGGCAAGAACGGACATCACCACCCTTTGGTAATGTGTGAGTACTCCCTTATGCTGAGCAAGGATCCACACACGCAAATGGCTGAAGCCTTCCAATCCATGTAGAAAGGAGCAGCCATGTTCTCACAATCTCCCTAGTATACCTAAGCCTACCGTCTACTATTCATAGAGTGAAATACATTAGAGGAATCCTAGCTCTTGGCATCTGCTTCCTCTTCATGACATGTTTTTTATTTCTGTCCACAAGGTCGTACAGAGAGGATCACAATAAACTTGTATATAGTGTAATTGAAATATCCTCATGTTTTACAGCAAAGGAATTGACAGGAATTGTAGAGCAAGGAATCCGTTTTCTTTACATTTATTCTGCAGATAAATACTGGCATTCTTCTCATTCAGAGGACAGACTCTTATTAGTTTTCTCTCCATACATTTTGAATAGGTAATTGAATTAGCGCCCTGATTTAGGAACCAAAGCGAATTCTCCCTTCTGTTATGACCAATTTAACTTCCTTTTTAGCATCCTCCCTTCTGAATTCCTGTCCCTTTGATCTACCTGCTGGGAATTCTCTAGATTAACTTTTAAAAGCAAATCGCATTTAATGTAATAGTTTCTCTTGTAATGTATATCTATTATCTATCTATCTATCTATCTATCTATGTATCTATCATCTATCTATCCATCTATCATCTCTCTATCTATTATATCTATTTCTATCATCTATCTCTATCATCTACAGCAGTGCTCAAAAGTTTACATACCCCGGCAGAATTTTTGCTTTCTTGGCCTTTTTCAGAGAATATGAATGATAACACCAAAACTTTTTCTCTACTCATAGTGATTGGGTGAAGCCATTTATTGTCAAACTACTGTGTTTTCTCTTTTAAAATCATAATGACACCCCAAAACATCCAAATGACCCTGATCAAAAGTTCACATACCCTGGTGATTTGGGCCTGATAACATGCACAGAAGTTGACACAAATGGCTTTGACTGGCTACTAAAGGTAACATCCTCACCTGTGACCTGTTTGCTTGCAATCAGTGTGTGTGCATAAAAGCTAAGTGAGTTTCTGGGATCCAGACAGACTCTTGCATCTTTCATCCAGCCACTGACGTTTCTGGATTGAGCCATGGGCAAAAGAATTGTCAACGGATCTGCGGGAAAAGGTAGTTGAACTGTATAGAACAGGAAAGGGATACAAAAAGATATCCAAGGAATTGGTAATGACAGTCAGCAGCGTAGCATTCAAACTGTGATTAACAAATGGAAAATCAGAGGCTCTGTAAAAACAAAACCACGGTCAGGTGGACCAACAAAAATTTGGTCCGCAACTGCTAGGAAAATTGTTCAGGATGCAAAGAAAAACCCACAAATAACATCAGCTGAAATACTGGACGCTCTGAAAACTAGCGGTGTGGCTGTTTCAAGATGCACAACAAGGAGGCACTTGAAGAAAAATAGGCTGCATGGCCGAGTCACCAGAAGAAAGCCATTACTGCGCAAATGCGACAAAGCATCTCACCTACAATATGCAAAACAGCACAAAGACAAGCCTCAAAACTTCTGGAACAAGGTAATTTGGAGTGATGAGACCAAAATTGAACTTTTTGGCCACAACCATAAATGTTACATATGGAGAGAAGTCAACAAGGCCTATGATGAAAGGAATACCATTCCTACTATAAAGCACAGAGGTGGATCGCTGATGTTTTTGGGGATGGGTGAGCTACAGTCACAGGAAACTTGGTCAAAGTTGAAGGAAAGATAAATGCAGCACATTATCAGCAAATACTGCTGTGCATGGGATGTACTTGGACGTTCCAACATGACAACGATCAAAAACACAAGGCCAAGTCGACCTGTCATTGACTACCCAGAACAAAGTGAGGGTTCTGGAGTGGCCATCTCAGTTTCCTGACCTCAATATCATTGAGCCACTCTGGGGAGATCTCAAGAGCATAGTTCATGCTGGACAGCCCAGGAATTTAAAGGAACTGGAGGCTTTTTGCCAAGAAGAGAGGGCAGCTTTACCATCTGAGAAAATAAAGAACTTCATCCACAACTACCACAAAAGACTTCAAGCTGTCATTGATGTTAGATGGAGGGCAGTACATGGTATTAAGGAATGGGGTATGTCAACTTTTGATCAGGGTCATTTGGATGTCTTGGGTTGACATTATGATTTAAAAAAAGAAAACACTGTAGTTTGATAATAAATGGCTTCACCCAACCACTAACCATAAGTGGAGAAAAAGTTTTGGTGTTATCACTCATATTCTAGAAAAAGGAAAAGCACCACTGCAAAAAAAGCGCACACTGCACCAATTAAAGTGACGACTGAAATAAGTAATTTTTATTGATACAAAAGAGTTATACACAATAAAAACATGATAAAATCACAAAACTATGGCATCCATAGTACCTAAAATGCATATCAATACAAAAATGTCATACGTATAAGTACATATAATGTGAGCATATAATCCAGCGACACTATAGCACTATAGCAGTATACCTTCCTATTCCCAGGCTCAGCCCATAATAAAGCAACCACAAACAAAAATCCATGTTATATAGTTTTCATGCTAGGACCCTACTAAGCCCAGATAGCAAGGAGAAGGGGAAAGAGAAGTTAACTCCACATGTCAGTGGTGCCAGGACACGTAGTAAGGCAAAGCAATATCTAAAACTGCCACCAAGACAATCAATAGTCGCAATGGAAATAAAGATACACGGATGCATACCCAGGACTATTACCCCACGCGTATCGCCGTAACCTGTACGGCTTTGACTTCCCCTGACGAAGCCGTACAGGTTACGGAGATACACGTGGGGTAATGGTCCTGGGTATGGCATTTACATATCTATTATCTTTCTATCTAGGAGCAAAAAATGGGAAGCAGCACTCCAAGTTTAGCAAAAAAATATGAGTGGACTTTATTAGGCCCACATGGCGTGAGGCAACAGTTCGGCTTCCAAAAGCCTTTTTCAAGCAGTCTTTTCAAGCAGGTTTTTGGAAGCCGAAATCATGCATCATGCCATGTGGGCCTAATAAAATCCACTCTTATATTTTTTTGCTAAACTTGGAGTGCTGCTTCCCATTTTTTGTTCTTGTATATGTAGCAAGTATATGGTGTTAGGGACGGCGGAACGCACTAAATATAAAATAATAGAAAGTGCGTTCGCCGCCCAGGGTCCACCGTGCAGAGGTGTTAAACTGCTCCTAAGTAATGGCAGACACACAATATGGCGGTATAGCACACGCGGGTTGAACGTCACCCGATGTGCGCTGGCGAGCTCTGTTAAGTTCACAGTGGCGCCTAAGGCATAAACATAAATGCCGAGCCTGTTGACCTCACAGGTCTCAGTGGTGTGCACGCACGGTATATGGTCACAGGACTTGAGCCCAGGACACAGGGTCAGTGTCCGTATAGACCTACCGTCGCTACCGCGGACGCCAACAAGTGCTGCTGACTGCAGCGCGGCGACTGACAGCCGCTGTACGACAATTCCCAAGAGGGGGCGCACTGTCGGACGCTAGTTCTGTGGAGATATGCACTGTGGCCTGTAGTGTGCCACTGACTGGCGCTGACTCTATAACTAAGACCCTAGCTACACACGCAATATCAGAGGGAGGGGATCTTAATGAGTCATTCGCAGGTTCATGCATCCATCAACATTCACACAGATAGCAGCTAGAGTCTATAATAGCGCATGGCCTTTTATAGCCGGGACCTTCCAGAAGCTTCCAGATCCCTGAGATGGACCAATCAGGTCACGAGAAGGACCTGAGCATGTGACTCCCGATCTCCAAAGGGAGATCGTCACGTAAGCATGCCAAGTAGAGCGACGGGAGGACTTAGCCTCTGGAGTGGCTTGCAGCTGAGCAGCCTGCGTTGCTATTGCTGGCCCAGAGGTGGCAGCAGCAGCCAGACCCACAGAACTGGTCTGAGCAAAGCGTCTGGAACCCCGGGACTGCTGTGCAGGCTCCTGTGTGGTCGGTGGAGAATCGGAGACCGCTGAATGCAAGGCTCTGGATTCCTGCTGTGCAGTTGCAGGAACCCGATGCCTAACATTACCGCCCCCTCCCCTCTGAGCCTCGCTGCGCTCAAATGCTGCAATTAGTAGCGGGGCGTGGATGTTCTCCACTGGTTCCCAGGTCTGGGCCTCTGGACCATGACCCTTCCAGTCCACCAAATAAAATTTTTTGCCGCGCACAACCCTGTGTCCCACAATGGCGTTAACCTCAAACTCGTCCGAAGGCTCGAATAGCATCCTGAGTGCGATCCCAAATGTCGCGAGCCTCCACTGCCCAGTCAGCCACCCTGAAATCAATGGAAGACACTGGCAACGGGATGGGGATGCGCGGATGCTGACCGTAATTAAGAAGGAATGGTGTCTGACCAGTGGAATCAGCCTCTGCATTATTCAGGCAAATTCAGCCCACGGTAGTAAGGATGCCCAGTCATCCTGCCTGGCAGAGACAAAATGTCGCAGGTACATGACCAGAGTTTGATTGGCTCTCTCAACCAACCCGTTCGTCTCGGGGTGATAGACGGAGGACAAGTTTAGCTCGAAACTGAGTAGACTGCAGAGCTCCCTTCAAAACCGAGACGCAAATTGGGGACCTCGGTCACTGACTATTTTGTCCGGCATACCGTGCAAACGAAATACATGCTTTATGAACAGTGCGGCGAGACCGCGAGCGGAAGGCAGCCGCGCGAGTGCACCAGGTGCACCATTTTAGAAAAATGATCGGTGACCACCCAGATGACCGTGCTGCCACCGGACTTGGGCAGGCCGACCACAAAATCCATGCCAACCATCTCTCAGGGTCTGTCTGCCACCGGCAAGGGATACAGCAACTCAGCCGGCCTCTGCCTAGAGGACCTGTTCCGAGCACAAGAGACGCATGCCTGAATGTACTCTTTTGTGTCCCGAGCCATGTGCGGCCACCAATAAGACCTTGCCAGGAGTTCTGTGATCCGCTTATTGCCAAAGTGACCACCCACCCTGGACGCGTATGCCCACGCGAGGACCTCTGGTCACAGGCGAGGAGGGACAAAGGTCTTGCCCGGCGGTACTGCCTCAAGAGCGACCGGGGCCACGGTCCACAGGCTCTCATTGGGGATGATTAGCTGAGACTCGGTCTCCTCTTCCTCCGCTGAAACCACCGAGCAAGAGAGAGCATCCGCACGGACTTTCTCTCCAGACAGATAGTGCAAGGTGAAGCAGAAGCGGGAGAAGAAGAGCGACCACCAGCTTGACGAGAGTTCAAGCGCTGGGCCGTTTGTAAATAGACCAGGTTTTTATGGTCAGTGTACACCTGAAAGGGAAAGCGGGCTCCCTCCAGGAGATGTCTCCACTCGGAAAAGGCCAATTTCATGGCCAGCAACTCCCTGTCCCCGATCGAGTAGTTTCTCTCTGCCGGTGAGAAGGTCTTTTTGAAAAAGAAGCAGGGATGCTTCCGACCTTGAGCATCCTTCTGGAAAAGGACTGCTTCTGCACCGATGGATGAGGCATCCACCTCCATGATAAAGGGTAACAATCACATCGGGGCGGTGGAGGATAGGAGCGCCAGCAAAATGGGTCTTCAGAGACGAGAAGGCCGTGGAGATCTGCTCTGACCAAACCTTAGGATTGGCTCCTTTCTTGGTGAGGGCGACCAAAGAGCTACCAGTGTGGAGAAGTGGGGGATGAACTGATGGTAATAATTAACGAACCCCAAAAAGCGCTGCACCGCTTTCAGAGAATGGGGTCCATTACCGCCTGCAGTTTGGCAGGATCCATAGCCAACCCCTGGGCCGAGATGATATAGCCCAGGAACGGCAAGGACTCCTGCTCAAACTGACACTTCTCCAGCTTGGTGAAGAGAGAATTCGCCTGCAAACGGTCAAAGACCCTGCAGACGTCTCTCCGGTGAGAGGTCAAATCTGGAGAAAAGATGAGGATGTCATCCAGATAGACCACCACCTAGGTGGAGAGCATATCACGAAAGATGTCATTTACGAAGTCTTGAAAGACAGCAGGCGCATTACAGAGGCCGAAGGGCATGACCAGATACTCATAGTGGCCATCCCTGGTATTAAAGGCTGTCTTCCACTCGTCTCCTTCGCGTATGCAGATCAGGTTGTATGTCCCCCGTAGATCCAATTTCGTAAAGATCCGGGCCCCTCACAACCTGTCAAACAACGCAGAGATCAAAGGAAGAGAGTACTTGTTTTTTTCTGTAATGGCGTTGAGACCTCTGTAGTCAATGCAGGGGCGCAACTCTCCACTCTTCTTCTGCATGAAGAAGAACCCTGCACCAGCCGGCGACACCGATTTTCTGATAAACCCTCTTGCCAGGTTCTCCCGGATATATTGTGACATAGCCTCCATCTCCGGGAGAGATAGAGGATACACGCGGCCTCTAGGAGGTTCCGCGCCTTGCAATTGGTCTATTGGACAATCGTAAGGACTGTGCGGCGGAAGCGTCTCTGCTGATTTTTTGGAGAAGTCTGCGTGCTGCTGGTAGTGTTTAGGAAGCACGGAAAGATCCGCGGGCACCTCCGTGGAGGCTACTTGAACACTGCCCCTCATGCACCTTCCCTCACAGTCCTTGCTCAAACCCAGTATACTCCCCGAAGACCAATCTATATGAAGGGAATGGTAACAGAGCCACGGAACTCCGAGAAGCACCTGGTCGATGCCATCTGGCAAAATGAACAGGGACAAGGTCTCGTGGTGAGATGGCGAGATTGAGAGCCCAAGGGGTGCTGTCTGGTGGGTAACCTGAGATGGTAAAAGCGCACCGTTAACCACCCTGATGGTCATGGGATGGGGCAGTAGCACCAACGGAATAGCGTGCTTTTGGGCGAAGGACGAGGACATGAAGTTTCCTTCTGCCCCTGAGTCCACCGTGACCTCTACCTCCCAGGTGGAAGCACCGCTATCTATAGTCCCTCGGAATACCGGTTTGGGGGAAAAGGGTTTCATATCAGGTAGACCCCCACCTACTACCATGGTACATGATCATTTTTTCAAGCGCTGTGGGCACCTGTTAGCCCGGCGACCAAGCTGTCGACACTGGTAACAGTGTGCATAGCTTTGTGCCAGACTCGACTTGGGACCGGTGCGGGACACCTCCATGGGTTCAAGAGGTTCAGAGAAGGTGGGAGCCAACCTAACCTGTCTGGATTGAGCTCGCTCCAACCTGCGCTCAGTATAACGGAGATCAATGCGGGTGGAGATAGCAATCAGCTCCTCCAGAGTTACATGAACCTCCCTAGTAGCTAAAGCATCTTCGACATGCTCCGCCAAACCCCTCCAGAACACAGGGACGAGTGTCTTATAAGGCCACTCCAGCTCGGAAGCCAGTGTCCGAAAACGGACGGCGTAATGGCTGACCGAGAGGGACCCCTGTGTTAAAGCTAATAGCTGGAGAGAGGTGTCGTGAGTGACCCGTGGTCCCAAAAAGACCTGTTTTAGAGAGGTTAGAAACTGAGCAGCGCTCAGAACCACGGGGTCACCACGCTCCCACAGCGGCGTGGCCCATTCTAACGCCCTGCCCAACAGGAGGGAGACGATAAATCCCACCTTAGCCCGCTCTGTTGGGAATCGCGCGGCCAGTAACTCAAGCTGGATAGAGCACTGGCTCACGAAACCCCTGCAGGTGGCGCTGTCACCAGAAAATTTATCGGACAAAGGGAGGCGGGATATTGTCGGCACAGGCGTGGATGTGGGCACACGCGAGACAGCCTCTGCGACTGCCTGGGCAGCGGCCACCATAGCATTTGCAGCTGAGGTGGAACTTTTGAGAGCCTCCAGCTGCCGAATGTACTGCAGTAGCTGCTGCAGGTCCGCCATTACTAGCCAGACCCTGGCGCTAGTATAATGTTAGGGACAGCGGAACGCACTAAATATAAAATAATAGAAAGTGCGTTCGCCGCCCGGGGTCCACCGTGCAGAGGTGTTAATCTGCTGCTATGTAATGGCAGACGCACAATATGGCGGTATAGCACACGTGGGTTGAATGTCACCCGGTGTGCGCTGGCGAGCTCTGTTAAGTTCACAGAGGTGCCAAAGGCATAAACATAAATGCCGAGCCTGTTGACCTCACAGGTCTCAGCGGTGTGCACGCACGGTATATGGTCACAGGACTCGAGCCCAAGACACAGGGTCAGTGTCCGTCTAGACCTACCATGCATGCAGCGTCGCTACCGCGGACGCCAACAAGTGCTGCTGACTGCAGCGTGTCGACTGACACAGCCGCTATACGACAATGCCCAAGAGGGGGCGCACTGTCGGACGCTAGTTCTGTGGAGATATGCACTGTGGCCTGTAGCGTGCCACTGACTGGCGCTGACTCTATAACTAAGTCCCTATCCACACACGTAATATCAGAGGGAGGGGATCTTAAAGAGTCATTCGCAGGTTCATGTATCCATCATCCTTTACACAGATAGCAACTAGAGTCTATACTAGCGCATGGCCCAGCGGCCATGCGAACCTTTTATAGCCGAGACCTTCCGGAAGCTTCCTGATCCCAGATGGACCAATCAGGTCATGAGAAGGACCTGAGCATGTGACTCCCGATCTCCAATGGCAGAGCGTCATGTGAGCATGCCTAGTAGAGCGACGGGAGAACTTAGCCTCTGGAGTGGCTTGCTGCTGAGCAGCCTGCGTTGCTATTGCTGGCCCAGAGGTGACAGCAACAGCCAGACCCATAGAGCTGGTCTGAGTAGAGCGTCTGGAACGCCGGGACTGCTGTGCAGGCTCCTGTGCGGTCGGTGAAGAATGGGAGACCACTGAATGCAAGGCTCTGGATTCCTGCTGTGCAGTTGCAGGAACCCAATGCTTAACATATGGTTTGTTTGCCGGGAGGCCTGTGCACCCATTTGATTGCTTGTGCTGTTCCATTTTTTATCTATCTTTCTAGCCCATATCTATCTATCTATCTATCTATCTATCCCATATCTATTTATCTATCTATCTATCTACCTACCCCATATCTATCTATCTACCCTATATCTATCTATCTAGCTATCTATTTATCTACCCCATATCTATCTATCTATCCCATATCTATCCATCTATCTATTATCTATCTGTCCATCCATCTGTCTACCTATCTGTCTTGAAGACAAGGGAAACTAGGAAAAACAGAGCGCAGTAGGGTCTTAACTGATAACACAACAAGGTGCAGAGAAAGGAATCTGCTCACCCGATGAAGTTGCACCTAAGCAACCTGTTTAGCACATATCAGCCGCTGCAAGACAAGGGTCCATATTGATAGAGTAGTGGCACAAAATCCAGGTGAAGTATCAGTGGATGTGCTGCTGATGAATATACAGTAGTTGGATAGTCAGTATATTTTCAAAAGCTTTGTTGAGCAGTTTTCAGGTCAATGCGTTTCCAAGAAAACACAGGACCTCTTTATCAGAACAAAAACTACCTATCTTATTCCTGTATCTATCTGGAAAAATATTACTGTTCAGCACTGAACGCTCCTACATGAACACTACTTACCACAATACACTTCTTTCAATATGTACAGACAAGGGCGGCATCTTGTCACTCATCTCGTCTCATCACTCGTCCCATCACTCATCTCTTCACTCGTCTCATCATTCATCTCATCACTCATCTCATCACCCATGTAATCACTCAAACAAATACTCATCACTCATATAATCACTCATCTAATCACTCATCTCATCACTCATAATCACTCATCTCATCACTCATCTCATCACTCATAATCACCTATCTCATCACTCATCTCATCCCATCACTGTCATAACATAGTTCTCGATTTCTGATGGAGACCTCTATTCAGGCTGAGTCCCGGCCCACAAAGGAACAGGTGAATCCTCCATTGGCCGCGGTGCAGCACCGAACGCTCCTACATGAGCACCATTCAGGGAGGCATCTCGTCACTCATCTCATCACTCATCTCATCACTCATACAATGACTCATCACTCATCTCATCACTCATACAATTACTCATCTCATCACTCAACTAATCACTCGTCCCATCACTCATCTCATCACTTATACAATCATTCATCTCATCAGTTATACAATCACTCATCTCATTACTCATCTCTCCTCATCACTCGTTCCTTCACTCATCTCATCACTCATCTCATCACCCATCTCATCACTTATCTCATCCCATCACTGTCATAGCATAGTTCTCGATTTCTGATGGACACCTCTATTCAGGCTGAGTCCCGGCCCACAAAGGAACAGGTGAATCCTCCATTGGCCGCAGTGCAGCACCGAACGCTCCTACACGAGCATCATTCAGGGCGGCATCTTATCACTCATCTCATCACTCATCACTTTTTTGGAAGTGCATTGAGCAGCAGGGTGGTGTGCTGGTAAAAGGGAAAAAAAATCTTTTAAATCTGCCTGAGCGAGTGTGAATGAGCTGAGTGTGACCTGAGCGTAAGTGCGAACTGTGGTAAGTGTGTGTCTTGAGATTCAGTGAAGAAGTGTTTGGAAAACCTATAGCAAATACCTGTGTGAGTTGCTGAATTGTAGGTTGCTGAGTGCTTTCTACCTGTTTAATTTTTGGGGGGCTTGGGGGCTTGTTTAACCTATTTTTTCTTTCTACAGGGTTAATCTCTTATTTTACTATCTGTGTTTTTTAAGGGTTAACTATATTGCATTTAAATCTTGAGGTGTAACTATATTCACAAGGGGTTAATTAAGGGTGGGAGTTCATAATTAAGGGTTTATAAGGGGCAGCTGGTTGGGGCTCAACTCCTTTTGGAAGTGCATTGAGCAGCAGGGTGGTGTGCTGGTAAAAGGGAAAAAAAAAATCTTTTAAATCTTCTGCCTGAGCGAGTGTGAATGAGCTGAGTGTGACCTGAGCATAAGTGCGAACTGTGGTAAGTGTGTGACTTGTGATTCAGTGACTTTGGATTCAGGGAGTTTCCAAGGGAGGTATTACTGAATTGCTGTTATATTTTATTAATACTTCTTATTTATTTTTGCTTATCTTTTTGTCTGATGCAATCCCCATTAGGATGTGCTCCACTATTGCCAATGCCATCCAGTGCACGTCTTGCCACATGTATGAAATCCTTGAACAGCCGGTCGAGGGTGCATACTGCTGTGCGAGATGTGAGCACGTTGTGCATTTGGAATCCCAGATACTGGATCTAAATGTGCAGTTGGCAACACTGAGATCCATAGACAATATGGAAAGGAGCCTTCTGCTCACTGAGCAGACGGTCAATGGGATAGATGAGGGGGGGGGATGCTAGGTTGGAGCTGCAGGACAATGAAGCAGCTAGCTGGGTGACAGAAGGCGGGGTAGAGGGAAGAGCACCAGGGAGGCTAGCCCTGATCTGGCACACCCCAATAAGTTTGCTAAGTTGGCAGATGAGGGGAGTGTTATTGCTGGAGTAGCACTGCTGCAGCAAGGCATGTCCTCTGAAAGCCGGAGGAGTGTCTGCTTCAGTAAGGGGGGAAATAGGAGAGCAGGGCAGGCCAGACAGGTTCTGGTAGTGGGAGACTCAATTATTAGGGGAACAGATAGGGCAATCTGTCACAAAGACAGGGATCGTCGAACGGTGTGCTGCCTACCTGGCGCTCGAGTCCGTCACATCGCTGATCGGGTTGACAGATTACTGGGAGGGGCTGGTGAGGATTCAGTGGTCATGGTGCACATTGGCACAAATGACAAAGTTAGAGGTAGGTGGAAGGTCCTTAAAGATGATTTCAGGGAATTAGGCTGTAAGCTTAAAGCAAGGACCTCCAATGTGGTATTTTCAGAAATACTTCCTGTACCACGTGCCACGCCAGAGAGGCAACGGGAGATTAGGGAGGTTAATAAGTGGCTCAGGAATTGGTGTAGAAAGGAGGGGTTTGGGTTCCTGCAGAACTGGGCCAACTTCTCATTTGGCTGCAGGTTCTACGCTAGGGACGGGCTGCACCTCAATGGGGAGGGTGCAGCTGTGCTGGAGGAGAAAATGGCTAGAAGGTTGGAGGAGTGTTTAAACTAGGGATGGAGGGGAGGGTATTGCTTTTATAGGAGGGGAAGACAGTGCAGATAGAGACATGGGCACAAATAATGAAATTGGGGGTGGGGGTGGGGTTAGAACTGTTAATAATTTAAGAAGGAATAGAGGTACAGAGAGATACATAAAGTGCATGGTAACTAATGCCAGAAGTCTCACCAACAAGATGGAGGAATTAGAGTTAATGTTGTTGGAACATAATTATGACATGGTGGGGATATCTGGGACATGGCTGGACGAGAGTAATGACTGGGCGGTTAATTTACAGGGCTATAGTCTGTTCTGAAATGAATGAACAAATAAGCAAGGGGGAGGCGTGTGTTTATATGTAAAATCATCCTTAACCCCTTAGCGACAGAGCCAGTTTGCAGCTTAATGACCAGGCCAATTTTTACAATTCTGACCACTGTCCCTTTATGAGGTTATAACTCTGGAACACTTTAATGGATCCCGCTGATTCTGAGACTGTTTTTTCGTGACATATTGTACTTCATGTTAGTGATAAAATTTCTTCGATAAGTCTTGTGTTTATTTATGAAAAAAATGGAAATATGGCGAAAATTTTGAAAATTTTAAAACTTTAAATTTTTATTCCCTTAAATCAGAGAGATGTGTCACACAAATTTCTTAATAAATAGCATTTCCCACATGTCTACTTTACATCAGCACAATTTTGGAAGCAAAATTTTTTTTTGTTAGGAAGTTATAAGGGTTAAAAGTTGACCAGCGATTTCTCATTTTTACAACAAAATTTACAAAACCATTTTTTTAGGGACCACATCATATTTAAAGTCATTTTGAGGGGTGTACATGACAGAAAATACCCAAAAGTGGCACCATTCTAAAAACTAGACCCCTTAAGGTGCTCAAAACCACATTCAGGAAATTTATTAACCCTTTAAGTGCTTCACAGGAACTAAAGCAATGTGGAAGGAAAAAATTAACATTTAACTTTTTTTTGCAAAAAATTTACTTCAGAACCAATTTTTTTTATTTTCACAAGTGTTAAAAGAGAAAATCAACCACAAAATATGTTGTACAATTTCTCCTGAATACGCCGATACCCCATATGTGGGGGTAAACCACTTTTTCCGCACACGGCAGAGCTCGCAATGAATGGAGCACCGTTTGACTTTTTCAACGCAGAATTGGCTGGAACTGAGATCGGATGCCATGTTGCGTTCGGAGAGCCCTTATTGTGCCTAAACAGTGGAAAACTCCAGCAAGTGACCCCATTTTGGAAACTAGACCCATTAAGGAACTTATCTAGATGTGTGGTGAGCACTTTGAACCTTCAAGTGCTTCACAGAAGTTTATATCGTAGAGCCGTGAAAATAAGAGATCCATTTTTTTTCCACAAAAATGATCTTTTAGCCCCCAAATTTTTATTTTTACAAGGGTAATAGGAGAAATCATACCCCCACAGTTATTGTGCGATTTGTCCTGAGTATGCTGATACCCCATATGTGGGGGGAAACCACTGTTTGGGCGCATGGGAGAGCTTGGAAGGGAAGGAGTGCCATTTTGGAATGCAGACTTTGATGGAATGGTCTGCGGGCATCATGTTGCGTTTGCAGAGCCCCTGATGGGCCTAAACAGTGGAAACCCCCCACAAGTGACCCCATTTTGGAACTTAGACCCCCCAAGGAACTTATCTAGATGTGTGGTGAGCACTTTGAACCCCCAAGTGCTTCACAGAAGTTTATAAACGCAGAGCCGTGAAAATAAAAAGTCTTTTTTATTTCCACAAATGTGATTTTTATTCGGTCGTCCATGACAGCACCACCTGAGAGAGGGGATCCACACTTTAGGAACAGGAAACCTACAGATACAAAAAGGCGGCACCTCTCCCACGCATCAGTTGCTTTCCTGTTCCTAGAGGACGGGACTTCCTTCCGATCGTCCGTCATGGAGTCGTCGAGGGATTCCCAGGCCGGCTGACCGACCCAGGTAGCGGGGGGATCTCCTACCTCGGTCATTCTCGGGTCCCTGGAAGCGCCATGGTGGGGCCAGGTAGGTCGCCACGGCAGTGGTCGGAGCAGGTGGAGCAGAGGGTCCGGCGGACAGCCGCCTCCAGAGTGCCAGCACCAGGAGGGAGCGCCCTCAGTAACAGGCCACAGAAAAGCCTCATGCGAGTGGCCAGCAGAAGAAACAAACGTCCGAGCGAACAGAGCCACAGAAGTTCCTCCAGATCCGGTACCTGCCTCATCTGCATGGGTAAGAGATCTCCATGAATGTACCCTGATGCAGTGTTCCCTTATATTTTTTCACAGGGGAGGAAAGCTACGGGAAAACAGAAGCACAGGGAATGTGCCCTCTGTAGTTGCTCCTTGCCAGACGGCCACCCTAAAAAGTTGTGTCAGTCATGCATGCGACAAACGGTAGGGGTTGGAAAGGGGCGGGGGCCCAGGGTAGATTGACAGGCCCTTACACTCTCCCCCGTCTATACAGGTAGAGGAAGAAACGCCGGACTTCACCACAAGCCTGAGGGAGATAATCAGGTCGGAGATGAAGGCCCTATCTAAAAGGGATTCTTCTAAGGGAATAGAATTTAGTCTCTCCGGTTCGAAGTCCTCGGCTGCCCTTAGAATCGATGACTGCTCAGATTCCCCGGCCTCCACTTTGTATTCTTCAGAGGAAGACTCGAGCCGATTCTGCTTCCCCTTAGACCAGATGGATAGGCTGGTTAAAGCAATAAGGTCCACCATGGGGGTAGCAGACGCAAAACCAGAACTTTCAGCACAGGACGTGATGTTCGGGGGTCTAGATCCCAGAAAGCGCAGGGCCTTTCCATTAAATGACAAAGTCCAGAGCCTGATAGATAGGGAATGGAAAAGACCTGAAAAAAGGGGCTCCTTGCCACCTGCCTTCAAACGGAGCTACCCGTTTGATGACCCAGTGGTAAACAGATGGGATAAGGCCCCTAAGCTGGACGTGGCAGTAGCCAAAGCCTCCAAAAAATCCTCCATACCATTCGATGACATGGCCTCCTTAAAAGACCAGCTGGATAAAAAAGCGGATTCCTTTCTAAAGGGAACATGGGAGATATCAGCAGGCGCTCTAAGACCAGCGATAGCTGCCACATGTAGAGCCAGATCCATGATGGTCTGGCTAGATCAACTGGATTCCCAACTGAAGGACGGATCCTCAAGAGCATCCATTCGAAAAACTCTACCAATCATCCAAAGTGCTGCTGCTTTTTTGGCTGATGCCTCAGCAGACTCTGCGAGAATGGCAGCTAGGACCGCGGGTTTATCTAACGTAGCACGAAGGGCTCTCTGGTTAAAATGCTGGCCAGGAGATATCCAGGCCAGGTCACGACTCTGTTCCATTCCATGTGAGGGGGAATATCTGTTTGGCCCCGTTTTGGATGAACTTTTAGAGAAAGCCGGGGATGATAAAAAGAAGTTCCCCAGTCTGCCGAACCCTTCTTATAGACGTCCCTTTACTAGGAAAGGATATTTCCGTAGAAGGCCGTCCAGGGACCAGGGCAGATGGGATGACAAGAGAAGGAGAGGTACAGGTTTCATGTTCGGAGGTGGGGGGCGCCAGGAAGGTCCAGCCCGTGACACTAAAAAGCCACCCCAATGACTAGCTGCTCCGGTAGGGGGGAGACTAGCTGCCTTCTACCCAGCCTGGTCTATGATTTCTAGTAGTAGCTGGATACTGGGGGTGATAGCTGCGGGTCTACGATTAGAATTCACCCGGGTTCCCTGAGATCGATTTAAGGTCACCCCACTCAGGACTGCCGTCTGCCTCCGGAGAAGCTTGTTCGCCTACACTATCAGGTCCTGAACGCTTGCAATAACCCTACCATGTCCCTCAGGAAAGCCATGTCCCTTCTGGGTTCTCTTTCATCCTGTATCTCGGTGGTCCAGTGGGCCCAGTTCCATTCAAGAACACTACAGGGCGAGGTTTTAGTACATCAAAGAATCCTTGGGGGTTACTTAGAGGGCCAGCTAACCTTGTCCTGGAACACAAGGGAGTCCCTAGAGTGGTGGCTAGACAAGGATAATTTATCCAGAGGGGTTCCCTGGGAGTATGACATATCCCGCATAATCACCACGGATGCTAGCCCTTCCGGTTGGGGGGCTCATATGGGTTAGATTCTGGTCCAGGGCCTATGGGAGCATCATGAGATAGAGATGTCATCTAACCTGAAAGAGTTGACAGCAGTAGAACAGGCAGCTAAGAAGCTACTTGTGTATCTACAGGGCCATCATGTGCGAGTGTTCTCCGACAATCAGGTCACCGTGGCTTATATCAACCACCAAGGCGGGACTCGTTCCAAACTCCTGAAGAATGTGGCAGAACGGTTGTTCCAGCTAGCAGAGCAGCATTTTCTATCTGTAACAGCTCTACATATAAAAGGGAAAGAAAATATCACAGCAGATTTCTTAAGCCGCAATCTACTAAGGCAAGGAGAATGGTCTCTAAAAACTTCCATCTTCGACCTGATTGTACAAAAATGGGGACAACCAGAGATAGATCTCTTCGCTACCATGGAAAACAGAAAATTAAGACAGTTCTGCTCCCTAAATCCCAGAGAGAACCTCTTGGCGGTAGATGCCTTTCTGATAAAGTGGGACTTCAGGCTAGCATACGCCTTCCCTCCCCTATCACTACTACCCCTGGTGATGAGGAAAATCAGGAGGGACAGAGCAAGGGTTATAGTTATCGCTCCATTTTGGCCCAGGAGGGCATGGTTCTCATGTCTCAGTACCATGTCAGTGTCCGAGCCTTGGGTCCTTCCGGACATCCCGGATCTCCTATCCCAGGGCCCAGTCTTCCATCCTCAGGTGGCTGGCCTACATCTGACGGCGTGGAGTTTAAACGGACATTGCTAAGAGAAAATGGCTTCTCCACAGACCTGATTAACACCCTACTCAAAAGTAGGAAAATCATCACTACAAAAATCTATGTCAGGATTTGGAAGAAATTCCTTCAGAACTCCGGAATAGTCGATGGGGGTTCAGCACCTATAAACCAGATCTTAGAGTTTCTTCAGAAAGGTCTGGATATGGGGCTTTCCACTAGTACCCTTAAAGTACAGGTATCAGCCTTGGGGGCCCTCTTTAGCTGCAACATCGCGGGTAATTACTGGATCAGTAGATTCATTAAGGCAGCAGGTAGATCCAGGCCAATAGTGAAAGATAGGTTCATGCCGTGGGACTTAAACCTAGTCCTCACGGCTATGACAGAGGCTCCATTCAAACCTATTTCATCAGCTTCTATAAAAAAACCTGTCCCTTAAAGTAGCCTTCCTGGTAGCTCTAACCTCAGCTCGTAGAGTAAGCGACATCCAGGCATTATCTAGGCGTCCTCCTTATATACAGTTTAAGGACAATAGGGTAATACTCAGACCTGATCCGGCGTACTTACCTAAGGTAGTTTCTAGCTTTCACAGGACACAGGAAATAGTCCTTCCATCCTTCTTCCCTAATCCAGCTAATGAGAAGGAAGAGAAACTACACACCCAAGATGTTAGGAGATGCCTCATAGAATATCTGGCAGTTACCGATCCCTGGAGAAAAGATAATGCCCTGTTTGTCTCCCATCAAGGCCCTAGGAAAGGTTGTAGAGTGTCAAAAAACACACTAGCTAGGTGGATTAGAGAGGCGATTTCAATAGCATACACCTCAAAAGGAAGGTCGCCACCCGGGAAGCTGAGGGCGCATTCCACCAGAGCCATGTCGACCTCGTGGGCCGAGAGATCAGAAGTCTCCATCGACAAGATATGTAAGGCGGCTACTTGGTCCTCTCCGAGCACCTTTTATAGTCATTATAGGCTAGACTTGGGTGCTTCCACAGACCTCTCTTTTGGTATAAGGGTGCTGCAGGCTGTAGTCCCTCCCTAAATAGTTATTACTCTCTGTAATTCTCTCAGGTGGTGCTGTCATGGACGACCAAATAAAGTCGTAGTTACTCACCGGTTAACGGTATTTTTCGGAGTCCATGACAGCACCCGTATATTCCCTCCCTTTAGTTTAAAATTTGGGTGTGCGCTTCTTCCCCTTATATGTACACGGGTAATTTAAATAGTCGTGTAAAGTATTGTATATAAACTATGCTATTAACCATTGTGGTCCTCTTGTGCTCTGTAATCCAACTGATGCGTGGGAGAGGTGTCGCCTTTTTGTATCTGTAGGTTTCCTGTTCCTAAAGGGCGGATCCCCTCAGGTGGTGCTGTCATGGACTCCGAAAAATACAGTTAACCGGTGACTATCTACAACTTTTAGACCCCAATTTTTAGACCCCCAAAGTTGGTAAATAGTGGAAACCCCTCAATTCTTGCTCCAACCCTAACCCCAACACACCCCTAACCCTATTCCCAACCCTAACCCTAATCCCAACCCTAATCCCTAATCCTAATTCTAACCCTAATCCTAGTTCACCCTAACCCTAATTCTAACCCTAGCCCTAACCCGAGCCCTAACCCTAGCCCAACCCTAACCCTAACCCTAGCCCAACCCTAACCCCAGCCCAACCCTAACCCTAGCCCAATCCTAACCCTAGCCCAACCCTAACCCTAGCCCAACCCTAACCTTAACCCTAGCCCTAACCCTAGCCCAACCCTAACCCTAGCCCCACCCTAGCCCTAACCCTAATGGAAAACTGAAAAAAAAAATATTTTCTTTATTTCATTATGTTTTCCTATATAAGGGGGTGATAAACGGGGGGCTTATGTACTAGTTTTTTTATTTTGATCACTATGATCGTTTATCTTAGTGATCAAAATAATGAATGGAATCTGCCAGCCGGAGCCGGCAGATTCCCGGCGGGCGCACTACGCATGCGCCCGCCATTTTCAAGATGGCGATGCCCATCGGAGGACACCGGCGGGACGCGGGACCACCGGGAGGGAAGTGAGGACCACGGAGAGGTACCGGGGGGGGATCGGGGACCCTATTTCTCTCTCCCCTGATGTGCGATCACATCAGAGGAAAGAGAAATTTGATGCATAATCGCGGCTTTTTTTGCGGTCGCCGTTATAGGGTTAATAACGGCGATCGCAAAAGTGGGGTCAGTAAAAACCAACCGATTCATGTTCTCTGGGGTGTCGGCTACCCCTGGCAGCCGAGACCCCGGAGAAAATCCGACACTGGGGGGCGCTATGTACTTTCTCCACAGTGCCGTGAATTAACGGCGCTGTGGTTTTAGTACCCTTAATTACCGCCGTTAAAAGGCGTATCGGCGGTCGTTAAGGAGTTAAAACCCATCCTTCGTGATAATATACACTCACTGGCCACTTTATTAGGTACACCTGTCCAACTGTGTGTTAAGACTTAATTTCTAATCTGCCAATCACATGGCGGCAACTCAGTGCATTTAGGCATGTAGACATGGTCAAGACAATCTCCTGCAGTTCAAACCGAGCATCAGTATGGGGAAGAAAGGTGATTTGAGTGCCTTTGAACGTGGCATGATTGTTGGTGCCAGAAGGGCTGGTCTGAGTATTTCAGAAACTGCTGATCTACTGGGATTTTCACGCACAACCATCTCTAGGGTTTACAGAGAATGGTCCGAAAAAGAAAAAAAATCCAGTGAGCGGCAGTTCTGTGGCCGGAAATGGCTTGTTGATGCCAGAGGTCAGAGGAGAATGGGCAGACTGGTTCGAGCTGATAGAAAGGCAACAGTGACTCAAATTGCAACCCGTTACAACCAAGGTAGGCAGAAGAGCATCTCTGAACGCACAGTGCGTCGAACTTTGAGGCAGATGGGCTACAGCAGCAGAAGACCACACCGGGTACCACTCCTCTCAGCTAAGAACAGGAAACTGAGGCTACAATTTGCACAAGCTCATCGAAATTGGACAGTAGAAGATTGGAAAAACGTTGCCTGGTCTGATGAGTCTCGATTTCTGCTGCGACATTCGGATGGTAGGGTCAGAATTTGGCGTAAACAACATGAAAGCATGGATCCATCCTGCCTTGTATCAACGGTTCAGGCTGGTGGTGGTGGTGTCATGGTGTGGGGAATTTTTTCTTGGCACTCTTTGGGCCCCTTGGTACCAATTGAGCATCGTTGCAACGCCACAGCCTACCTGAGTATTGTTGCTGACCATGTCCATCCCTTTATGACCACAATGTACCCAACATCTGATGGCTACTTTCAGCAGGATAATGCGCCATGCCATAAAGCTCGAATCATCTCAGATTGGTTTCTTGAACATGACAATGAGTTCACTGTACTCAAATGGCCTCCTCAGTCACCAGATCTCAATCCAATAGAGCATCTTTGGGATGTGGTGGAACGGGAGATTCGCATCAGGGATGTGCAGCCGACAAATCTGCGCCAACTGTGTGATGCCATCATGTCAATATGGTCCAAAATCTCTGAGGAATGCTTCCAGCACCTTGTTGAATCTCTGCCACGAAGAATTGAGGCAGTTCTGAAGGCAAAAGGGGGTCCAACCCGTTACTAGCATGGTGTACCTAATAAAGTGGCCAGTGAGTGTATATGAATCTAATGAAAATGTAGCGTCCCTGTGGGTAGAGATAAGGGGAGGGGGAAAAAATAATAAATTACTGATATTGGTTTGTTATAAGTCTCCAAAAATAATGGAAGCAACATAGAATATCCTCATAAAGCAAATAGATGAATCAGCGACTCAAGGAGAAGTCATTATTATGGTGGACTTCAACTACCCTGAAATACATTGGGGAACTGAAACCTGCAGTTCCAGCAAAAGGTAATAGGTTTTTGACAACTATGAGAGACAATTACCTTTCACAACTGGTTCAGGACCCAACAAGAGGGGGGGCACTGCTAGACCTAATATTAACCAACAGGCCAGACCGCATATTAAATGTAAGGGTTGAGGGTCACTTGGGTAATAGTGATCACAAATTAATCAGTTTTCCTGTATCCTTTAATAAGATGACACTAAACTTCAGGAAAGCAAATTTCCAACGGATGAGAGATGATCTTGGTGCAATTAACTGGGACGATATCCTGAGACATAAAAATACACAAAGAAAATGGGAGACGTTTATTATCATCCTGAATAGGACCTGTGCACAATATATACCAAATGTGTTATGAATGAGTCACCGGAGGAGAAAACAAAAATACAAGCTAAGTCCAGAAAACCGGAGAGGTTGGTAGCTATCGGTTTGCAGACCCCTGATCCTATACACCACAACTAACAGTAGCCGTGGGGGGTTCCTACGGTGCCCTAGACTCCTCGTCACAGCCAGAGAACTACATAAGCCTAAAGAAGGAAAGGGGAAATCTAAACTGCCCCAGAGCAGACCCCAAAGCAATAGACAGCCCCCAACATGTATTGTCGGTGAAAAACAGATGAAAACACAAACACAGACAGAAAGACAGGCTGAGCAAACGATGGGGCCCAACTAACTAGATAGGACAGGACAGAAAAGATGCTTGCTGCAATCCGCAGAAAACACAAAAGCAACATAAGCCAGCTCACCAGGTATCACCGCAGACCTCGGAACTCCATCTGGACTGACGTGAAACCAATTAGAGAAAGCAATTAGTTCCAGTTGCGTGTAAAATTCTTCTTTATTCCATCATTTAAAATATAACATCTTCATAATGTATGCCACAACCACGGACACGGCAACGCGTTTCGATCTATAAGATCTTTGTCAGAGCCATGAAGACACACTGATCTGAACTGCATTATATATTACATTTGGTCCAATGGCATTCAAGGAATACAATCACATGACAATTTAACCCTTAAAATTACAAATCACAAATTATATATATGAGTAAAAACATATTATGAAAAAGAAAAACTTATCTCTTCAACAATAATGAAGCATTAGGTCATTGCGTTTGTTCAGACCATTCGGAGATCGGGTGTTGAGATGATAAATCCAAGAAGCCTCTCTTGTTAGCAGGCGTCGCTTGGAATCTCCACCACGGAAAGGAATTTTAACCTGTTCTATTCCTTGCACTTGGAAGCTAGAGGTATTTCGAGCATGGTGTATAATGAAATGCTGGGACACAGCTGATAAATTACGATTCATATTGTTCATATTGTAAATGTCATATACCGTATATACTCGAATATAAGTCGAGTTTTTCAGCCCCCTTTTTGGGCTGAAAAAGACCCCCCTCGACTTATATTCGGGTCACGGTTCAAACTTACCTGGTCCCCGTCGTCTCCGCGTTCCCCGGTATGTGTCTGCGGTCCCCTGCAGCCTGTCAGTGTCCCGGCGGCGGTGGCGGCGGCGTTACAAGTCGCTGTGCGCCGCTCTCTCCCAGCGCGCCGCTCTCTCCCGTCCTCCGGCAGTGACGTGCAGGGGGCGCGATGACGTGGATAGCACGCGCCCTCTGCCTGAGTCACTGAAGAGCCGGTAACGCTCAGGAGCAGCTGTCAGCAACGGAGGTGAGTATATAGTGGGGTTTTTTTTTTTTTTGTTTTTTTTAAAATTCCAGCAGGGGCAGCAGCAACATGATAGGATTACTGGTACCGGTAATCCTATCACTTGGCCAATAAATCATGCACTGTGCAGCATTTATGGGGGCATACCTGTTGTGCAGCATTACGGTATTTGGGCCACCATTACTCACTGTGCAGCATTTATGGGGGCATACCTGTTGTGCAGCATTACGGTATTTGGGCCACCATTACTCACTGTGCAGCATTTATGGGGGCATATGTTCTGCAGCACTACGGTATTTGGGCCACCATTACTCACTGTGCAGCATTTATGGGGGCATATGTTCTGCAGCATTACGGTATTTGGGCCACCATTACTCACTGTGCAGCATTTATGGGGGTATATGTTCTGCAGCATTACGGTATTTGGGCCACCATTACTCACTGTGCAGCATTTATGGGGGCATATGTTCTGCAGCATTACGGTATTTGGGCCACCATTACTCACTGTGCAGCATTTATGGGGGTATATGTTCTGCAGCATTACGGTATTTGGGCCACCATTACTCACTGTGCAGCATTTATGGGGGCATATGTTCTGCAGCATTACAGTATTTGGGCCACCATTACTCACTGTGCAGCATTTATGGGGGCATATGTTCTGCAGCATTACGGTATTTGGGCCACCATTACTCACTGTGCGGCATTTATAATAATAAATAATAATAATCTTTATTTTTATATAGCGCTAACATATTCCGCAGCGCTTTACAGTTTGCACACATTTCATCACTGTCCCCGGTGGGGCTCACAATCTGAATTCCCTATCAGTATGTCTTTGGAGTGTGGGAGGAAACCGGAGTGCCCGGAGGAAACCCACGCAAACACGGGGAGAACATACAAACTTATGGGGGCATATGTTCTGCAGCATTACGGTATTTAGGCCACCATTACTCACTGTGCAGCATTTATGGGGGCATACCTGTTGTGCAGCATTACGGTATTTGGGCCACCATTACTCACTGTGCAGCATTTATGGGGGCATACCTGTTGTGCAGCATTACGGTATTTGGGCCACCATCACTCACTGTGCAGCATTTATGGGGGCATATGTTGTGCAGCATTACGGTATTTGGACGGAGCGTTTTTTTTTTATCCTGTTAGAAATGGATCCCAGTACTTCAAATCCCGGACCAAAGCAAAAACGCAGGTCGTACGAAGCTGGTTTCAAACTTAAGGTTGTGTCAAGAGCAGAAGAAAGCAATAACATTATAGGGAATTTTGTGTTAACGAAAAACTAGTAAGGGATTGGCGGAAAATGAAAGCGAACTTGGAAAAGACTCCAAAGGCAAAAAAAGCTCAACGTGGTTTGAAGGTGTCGTATGGGGCTCTAGAGACTGAATTGCATAAATGGGTTATGGAGTGTCGTCAAAATGGCTACTGCGTAACACGCATGGGAATTCGCTTACGTGCCCTTCAAATGGCTAAAGAAGATCAATTGAAAGCACCAGGAATTGAAAAATTTGTTGCATCAGCAGGATGGTGTACCCGTTTCATGAATAGATTTGGCCTATGTTTGCGACAAAGAACAAAGATTTCACAGAAGTTGCCAAAAGACCTTGATGAAAAAGTGATGTCATTCCATTCATTCATCATAAAACAAAGAAGGATCCATAACTATGACCTGGGAGATATTGGAAATATGGATGAAACACCTATGACTTTTGATCTTCTCAGCAACAGAACTGTGGCAAATATGGGAGAAAAAAAACTATTCTACTCAGAACCACAGGAAATGAAAAAAATCATTTCACAGTCGTTCTTTCATGTTTGGCTAATGGAACTAAGCTGCGGTCTGTCATTATTTTTAAAAGAAAGACCTTGCCTAAAAAGGTCCAATTCCCACCACGAATTACAGTGCGCGCTCATATTAAAGGCTGGATGGATGAAGATGGAACAAAAAAATGGCTGGAAGAAATTTGGAATGGACGACCAGGAACAGCCTTAAAGAAAAAACCATCATTGCTAGTTTGGGATATGTTCAGAGCCCACACATGTGATGACATCAAAAAATTGGCAAAGTCTTCTCAAGTTACTTTGGCGGTTATTCCAGGTGGACTTACATCTGTATTGCAGCCCCTAGATGTGTGTTTAAATAAACCTTTCAAAGACCGTGTGCGGAGGATGTGGCATGAGTGGATGTCATCTGGTCAAGCCCGACTAACAAAACTTGGAAATCTGATGAAGCCGGACATAGAATTAATAGCAAAGTGGGTTCGTGATGCTTGGGACGAGATTCCAGAGGACATGGTGCAACGCGCCTTCAAGAAATGTGGCATTAGTAATGCTATGGATGGCAGTGAAGACGCTTTGTATGAAGACGACAGCAGTGATGGTGATGACCAACTCAGTGATGATGACGACAATATCTATGCTGATAACCTCTTACCAGCTGAAGCTGAAGCTCTGTTTGGACATACAGATGATGAGGAATCCAGTGACTTTGAAGGATTTTAACTCTTGTGTTTTACATTGAGCTGAGGTTTTTATACTTTTAAAGTCATTGTTGTTGCCCTATTGGTTTTGTTGACCCTCTTTTCAACTTACAGGGCTTGTTTAATGTTTTTCTTTTAAATAAATATTCAAAAACATTTAACCTACTGATGTCTCAGATAAGAATAAAAGTAAAATTAAGTGAGACATCAGTAGGTTAAATGTTTTTGAATATTCCCAGGTTTTTGAGGCAAAATTAGGGGGTCGACTTATACTCGGATCGACTTATACTCGAGTATATACGGTAAATGTTCTCTGATGCGCACCTTCATTTTTCTAGAGGTGCAACCTATATATGATCATTTACATATTGTACAATCTATGTTATATATTACTTTAGTTGAATTACAATTTATATATTGTTTTATATTATATTGTACTGTGTCCCCAGCATTGAAAAAATTCTTAGTGACATTTGCATATCTGCATGTCTTGCATTTTGTAGTTCCACACCTAAAAAAACCATTACAGATTAGCCAGGTTTTATCCGATTTTTTATTAAGAGAGAATAAATTAGGTGATAATTTGTCCCCCAGTGTAGGAGCTCTTCTCGATACTATATTTATACCTGGCGCTAAAATTTCTGCTAGTTTGGTGTCCTCATATAAAATAGGCAAGTATTTATTAATGATTCTTTTAATGTGTGGAAATTGACGACTAAATTGAAAACAAATATATGTTTTTTTACTAATTGTTGACTCATTTGCATTTCTGTTAGTGGAAATCATTTGACTACGATTTTTCTTTTCTGTTATTCGTTGCGCTCGATTTAACCCCTTACCTACAATTGACGTAATATTCCGTCCATGTGACCATGGACCTAATTACCATGGACGGAATATTACGTCATCGCGATCAGCGGCGCCCACGTGGTGAGCGCCGCTGATCGCGGCCGAGTGTCAGCTAATTATCATAGCTGACACCCGGCACAATGTGTCAGGGGCGGTCACGGACTGCCCCCGACACGTTAACCCCTTGCACACCGCGATCAAACGCGATCGTGGTGTACCGGGGGTTAAAGGGAAGCATCGGCAGGGAGGGGGCTCCCTCCGTGCTTCCCTGAGCCCCCCACGGCAGCGCAATGTGCAGCGCTGCTGCGGGGGGCTCTTTCCCTACAGGCCCCCGGATCCAAGATGGCGACGGGGGCCTGCAGGAAGCTGGCTTCCTCAGTGCCTGCAAAGCGCAGGCATGAGGAAGTCTGCAGCAGTGCCTGTGACAGATTGCCGATCTGAATTCCAGCCAATTTTGCATTGAAAAAGTCAAACGGCGCTCCTTCCCTACTGAGGTCTGCCATGCGCCGAAACAGTGGTTCCCCCCCACATATCAGGTATCAGCGTACTCAGGACAAATTGCACAATAACTTTTGCAGTCCAATTTCTCCTGTTACCCTTGGTAAAATAAAGAAAATTGAACCTGAAGTATTTTTTTTGTGAAAAAAAGTTAAATGTTCATTTTTTTTTAATATTCAAAAAATTCCTGTGACGCACCTAAAGGGTTAATAAACTTCTTGAATGTGGTTTTAAGCACCTTAAGGGGTGCAGTTTTTAGAATGGTGTCACTTTTGGGTATTTTCTATCATATAGACCCCTCAAAGTGGCTTCAAATGTGAAGTGGTCCCTAAATATAAAATGGTGTTGCAAAAATGATAAATCGCTGGTCAATTTTTAACCCTTATAACTTCCTAAGGAAAAAAAATTTTGGTTCCAAAATTGTGCTGATGTAAAGTACACATGTGGGAAATGTTATGTATTAAGTTTTTTGTGTGCCATATCGCTGTGATTTAAGGGCATAAAAATTCAAAGTTGGAAAATTGCGAAATTTTCAAAATTTTCGCCAAATTTCCATTTTTTTCACAAATAAACGCAAGTTATTTGAATGCAATTTTACCACTAACATGAAGTACAATATGTCACGAGAAAACAATGTCAGAATCACCGGGATCCATGAAAGCGTTCCAGAGTTATGACCTCATAAAGGTACAGTGGTCAGAATTGTAAAAATTGGCCTGGGAGTTAACGTGCAAACCACCCTTGGTAGTGAAGGGGTTAAAGACCACTCTGGATACATGCGATTTTTTAATTTTTTCCTTACATGTTCTAGTTCATTATTCAAATTACTTTGTTCACTGCAATTACGTTTAACCCTTGTAAATTCCCCCACTGGTATTGCTTTGAGGGTATGTTTGTTATGGCTACTAGTGGCATGTAGGATGGTATTCCCACTATAGGGTTTATGATGCGTTTTAGTAGAGATGATTTCACCTTTGACACCTACTAGATCCAAATCCAGAAAGGATATGTGATCCATGTCACATTTATGTGTAAATTTGATATTATATTGATTAGAATTTAAATATTGCATGAAGTGTGGTATGGTAGATACATCTCCACCCCAAATAATTATGGTATCTTCGATATATCTACCATTCCACACCAATTGACTGTAAAAAGGATTGGAACCAGAAAAAATAAATTCATATTCCCAGTAAGACATGACTAGGTTTGCAAGAGACGGTGAAAATTTAGCTCCCATGGCTACTCCTTTTAGCTGTAAATAATAACACTGATTGAAAGAAAAAAAATTATGTGACATCAGAAATATTACTACCTGCAAAACATAGTTGATTAAATCTGAAGAGTAATTGCTGAACTTTTCTAGATAAAATTGCAAAGCCTTCATCGCCAGTGTATGAGGAATGCACGTATATAATGATACTACATCGCTGCTTAGCCAGGAATATGAAGGCAACCAAGTCTTTTTAGAAAAAATCTGTAGAACCTGCTTTGAGTCCCTAATGTAGCCGGGCATCCTTTGTACAAGGGGTTGCAACAATGTGTCCACCCATTGTGACAAATGCTCATGAGCTGAGCCGATGCCTGAAACGATTGGACGCATGGGAGGAATACCAGCAACTTTATGTATCTTAGGTACTCCATAAATAATTGGGAGCACCAGTTTTTTAACTTGCAGATATTCTGCTTGTTTTTTGGTAATAACTCCTAGTTCCAAACCCTCTATTATAATTTGATTGGTTTTCTCACTAAAATTCTGAAGAGGATTGTGATTCAGTTTCCTATAGGTTAGTTGATCTGATAACAACTCAATTATTTTGTCATAATAGTCTTTAGAATCTAGAACCACCACCACCCCACCTTTGTCTGACATCTTTATGACTACATCTGTCATTGATTTTAGTTCTCTCAAGGCTACAAATTGTTTCACAGACAGATTTTTAAATTTGCCTGATTTACTATTTTTCTGGCTAAATGGAATCTGCAATTCCTTTTCCACTATGTCTTGGAATCGGTCCATACACTCAGATCTCGCCTGGATCGGATAAAAATAAGGATTTTTTGTGAAAAAATTTAATGACTGGTTTATAAATTCCATTTCTCTGTCTTTTTCCGTGTCCAAATCTTGTAAGGTTACTAAAGAAACCTGCTCCTGAAAATTCATATGCAAAAATTCATTTGTCATTGACTGAATAATGTTGTCACATTCTCCTTCATCGTTCGTTGTTGTTGATTAATCATTCATAAAGTGTTTCTTGACAGTCAAATTACGCATGAATTTATTCACATCCAGTATAGTTGTGAACAGATCGAAATCTTGATCTGGAGCAAAATTCAGCCCCAGAGATAAAACTTGAATTTGTTCTGAAGTTAAATTCCTGGATGATAGGTTTAGCACATTTTTAATTACTTGATC
The DNA here is from genome assembly GCF_039654945.1 of Dendrobates tinctorius. Lineage (NCBI taxonomy): Eukaryota > Metazoa > Chordata > Amphibia > Anura > Dendrobatidae > Dendrobates > Dendrobates tinctorius. The sequence goes on along the minus strand of NW_027361716.1, from coordinate 24,573,931 downwards.
GGATACTTCTTGCGGGTGGTAATTCCTAGCGCGTTTGTGGTGCTTTCGACCCCCGCGCCTCTTGCGTTTTTTGAATAATGGTGATCTCTAATCATAGTGCTTGATGCATTTTCATTTAATGATACATCTGAGGCACTTAAATAATTGTCAGAGGAGTCCGGGTCTGATGACATAAAGGAAACATGCGGTTTAATTGCTCTTGACCTGAAATATTTGCGTTTCTTGTGAGCATGGCTTTGTTTGAGAATGGACTTGGCAGTTTGATTAAAATTATCCCACTTGCCCCATTCATATACTTTGTTATTCATATAGTCATTGGTGTCTCTCGCGAATTTTTTCTTCTTTCGAGTCATAATTTCTTCTTCCAAAGCCGTGACCTTTTCATTCAATTTTGCTATGGAAGAGTCAAATTGTGCCAATGTCTTATATTCCAGCATAGATGAATTAGTTGTCTCCATCTCTTGCTGAATGTCTCTAAGTTTAATCTCTTCCTGCCGGACAATTAATTACATTAAATTCAGAGAGCAATTGCTTAGAATAACATTCCATTGTTCCTTAAATTCATCAGAATAAACTGTAGTAGGAGTTTTTTAAATTCGCAAACCTCTTGGTATCATTTCCTTGCTCAAATAGTTATTAAGCGTTGCATGATCCCACCACAGTTTCATTTCCTGCACACGAAGATTTTCAAGTTTATTTAAACATCCATTAAAGCCTGACACACTGCTGTTCGGCTCTTGTTGATTGGCAAAATCCTCTGCAGCCTTTTTAGACCGATCCCTGTTCAGGTCTGTGGCCATATTAAAACGTGACCTATTAAAGTGTTGTCCCGTGTAGGCAAGATAATTCTGCTGTAATTCAGTTCTAATGTCTTTGACATCTACTGGTAAGTAAGAAACTGGGGGCAAGGCAATCCACTAATAGCACACAAAAGCAACATAAGCCAGCTCACCAGGTATCCACTGCAGACCTCGGAACTCCGTCTGGACTGACGTGAAACCAATTAGAGAAAGCAATTAGTTCCAGCTGCGTGTAAAATTCTTCTTTATTCCATCATTTAAAATATAACATCTTCATAATGTATGCCACAACCACGGACACGGCAACGCGTTTCGATCTATAAGATCTTTGTCAGAGCCATGAAGACACACTGATCTGAACTGCATTATATATTACATTTGGTCCAATGGCATTCATGGAATACAATCACATGACAATTTAACCCTTAAAATTACAAATCACAAATTATATATATGAGTAAAAACATATTATGAAAAAGAAATACTTATCTCTTCAACAATAATGAAGCATTAGGTCATTGCGTTTGTTCAGACCATTCGGAGATCGGGTGTTGAGATGATAAATCCAAAAAGCCTCTCTTGTTAGCAGGCGTCGCTTGGAATCTCCACCACGGAAAGGAATTTTAACCTGTTCTATTCCTTGCACTTGGAAGCTAGAGGTATTTCGAGCATGGTGTATAATGAAATGCTGGGACACAGCTGATAAATTACGATTCATATTGTTCATATTGTAAATGTCATATAAATGTTCTCTGATGCGCACCTTCATTTTTCTAGAGGTGCAACCTATATATGATAATTTATATATTGTACAATCTATCTTATATATTACATTAGTTGAATTACACTTCATGCAATATTTAAATTCTAATCAATATAATATCAAATTTACACATAAATGTGACATGGATCACATATCCTTTCTGGATTTGGATCTAGTAGGTGTCAAAGGTGAAATCATCTCTACTAAAACGCATCATAAACCCTATAGTGGGAATACCATCCTACATGCCACTAGTAGCCATAACAAACATACCCTCAAAGCAATACCAGTGGGGGAATTTACAAGGGTTAAACGTAATTGCAGTGAACAAAGTAATTTGAATAATGAACTAGAACATGTAAGGAAAAAATTAAAAAATCGCATGTATCCAGACTGGTCTTTAAATCGAGCGCAACGAATAACAGAAAAGAAAAATCATAGTGAAATGATTTCCACTAACAGAAATGCAAATGAGTCAACAATTGGTTAAAAAACCATATATTTGTTTTCAGTTTAGTCGTTAATTTCCACACATTAAAAGAATCATTAATAAATACTTGCCTATTTTATATGAGGACACCAAACTAGCAGAAATTTTAGCGGCAGGTATAAATATTGTATCGAGAAGAACTCCTACACTGGGGGACAAATTATCACCTAATTTATTCTCTCTTAATAAAAAATCGGATAAAACCTGGCTAATCTGTAATGGTTTTTTTAGGTGTGGAACTACAAAATGCAAGACATGCAGATATGCAAATGTCACTAAGAATTTTTTCAATGCTGGGGACACAGTACAATATAATATAAAACAATATATAAATTGTAATTCAACTAATGTAATATATAAGATAGATTGTACAATATGTAAATTATCATATATAGGTTGCACCTCTAGAAAAATGAAGGTGCGCATCAGAGAACATTTATATGACATTTACAATATGAACAATATGAATCGCAATTTATCAGCTGTGTCCCAGCATTTCATTATACACCATGCTCGAAATACCTCTAGCTTCCAAGTGCAAGGAATAGAACAGGTTAAAATTCCTTTCCATGGTGGAGATTCCAAGCGACGCCTGCTAACAAGAGAGGCTTTTTGGATTTATCATCTCAACACCCGATCTCCGAATGGTCTGAACAAACGCAATGACCTAATGCTTCATTGTTGTTGAAGAGATAAGTATTTCTTTTTCATAATATGTTTTTACTCATATATATAATGTGTGATTTGTAATTTTAAAACCCTACCAAAAATGTCCCAACCGTCTGATAGGGAAAAAGGCCCTGAAGTCGCTAGACTTCAAAATCACTATATCAGCACTCAGGTATATTATGAAAACAGAGCAAAGAGATCAACTGATCAGAGACAAAAATGGAATTCAGCCAGTCCCAACCAGGACTGGCTGAATACAAACACTAAGGAAACCAGACAAAATCTCATGGAATAATAGCAGGGCAAAAACTTAGCTTTTAGTAGACAGGAACTAAGCTGGATGCAAGAGCTCAGAGCAGAAAGGATCACCAGCAGCCCTGCAGGGCGTCGGCTGCCTTATATCCACTCAGAAATTCCAGATGTCCAATCACACTCCGCCTGTTCAGATGACAGGTTCTTCCCATCCCAATCAATTTCACTACCTCTCTTCACCAGCAGAGGGAGTTCATCAGACATCAAAGGTGAAGGGGAGAATGAACTCACAACACAAATGGGAATAAACATACTAGAAATAGGAGGAAACCACTATGGCTAAATAGAGCTGTAAGAGGCGCAATAAGAGATAAAAATAAAGCATTTAGAGAATTAAAGCAAGTCGGTAGTGATGAGGCATTAAATAAATACAGAAAATTAAATAAATTCTGTAAAAAGCAAATCAAGACAGCAAAGATTGAGATAGAGAAACTCATTGCCAGAGAAAGTAAAAATAATCCCAAAATATTCTTTAACTACATAAATAGTAAGAAGCTAAAAAATGATAGTGTTGGCCCCCTTAAAAATAGTCTGGGTGAAATGGTGGATGAGGAAAAAGCCAATATGCTAAATTACTTTTTTTCAACAGTATTTACACAAGAAAATCCCATGATGGATAACAAGATCAGGGATAAAAATTCTCCATTAAATGTCACCTGCTTAACCCAGCAGGAAGTACGGCTAAAAGCGTCTAAAAGCACTAAAATTGACAAATCCCCGGGCCCGGATGGGCTACACCCCCGAGTACTGCAGGAATTAAGCACTGTCATAGATAGACCATTATTTTTAATCTTTAAAGATTCCATAATAAAAGGGTCTGTACCACAGGACTGGCGTATAGCAAATGTGGTGCCAATATTCAAAAAGGGGACAAAAACTGAACTTGGAAATTATATGCGAGTACGTTTAACCTCAACTGTGGGTAAAATCCTGGAGGGTTTTCTAAGAGATACTATACTGGAGTATCTGAAGAAGAATAACCTCATGACCCAATATCAACATGGGTTTACAAGGGACTGTTTCTGTTAGACTAATCTGATAAGCTTTTATGAAGAGGTAAGTTCAGGACTGGACCAAGGGAATGCAGTGGACGTGGTGTACATGGACTTTTCAAAAGCTTTTGATACGGTGCCACACAAAAGGTTGATACATAAAATGAGAACAATGGGGATAGGGGAAAATATGTGTAAGTGGGTTAAGAGCTGGCTCAGGGATAGGAAACAAAGGGTGGTTATTAATGGAGTACACTCGGACTGGGTCACGGTTAGCAGTGGGGTACCACAGGGGTCAGTTTTGGGCCCGCTTCTTTTTAACATATTTATTAATGACCTTGTAGGTGGCATAGAGAGTAGAATTTCAATATTTTCAGATGACACTAAACTCTGCAGGGTAATCAATACCGAAGAGGACAATTTTATATTACAGGAGGATTTATGTAAACTAGAAGCTTGGGCTGATAAATGGCAAATGAGCTTTAATGGAGATAAATGTAAGGTCATGCACTTGGGTAGAACGAACAAGATGTATAATTATGTACTTAATTGTAAAACACTGGGCAAAACTGTCACTGAAAAAGACCTGGGTGTACGGGTGGACGACAGACTCACATTTAGTGGCCAGTGTCAGGCAGCTGCTGCAAAGGTAAATAGAATAATGGGATGCATTAATAGAGGCATAGATGCTCATGAGGAGAACATAATTTTACCTCTATATAAGTCACTAGTGCGACCACACTTAGAATACTGTGTACAGTTCTGGTCTCCGGTGTATAAGAAAGACATAGCTGAACTGGAGCGGGTGCAGAGAAGAGCAACCAAAGTTATTAGGGAACTGGGGGGTCTGCAATACCAAGACAGGTTATTACACTTGGGGCTATTTAGTTTGGAAAATCGAAGGCTTAGGGGTGATCTTATTACAATGTATAAATATATGTGGGGACAATACAAAGACCTTTCTAATGATCTTTTTACTCTTAGACCTGTGACGGGGACAAGGGGGCATCCTCTACGTCTGGAGGAAAGAAGGTTTAAGCATACTCACAGACGCAGATTCTTTACTGTAAGAGCAGTGAGACTATGGAACTCTCTGCCATATGATGTTGTAATGAGTGATTCCCTACTAAAATTTAAGAAGGGCCTGGATGCCTTTCTTGAAAAGTATAATATTACAGGGTATATACACTATTTTCCTTAATATTGCGTTGATCCAGGGAGCTAGTCTGATTGCCATATGTGGAGTCGGGAAGGAATTTTTTTCCCCAATGTGAAGATTACTGTTTGCCACATGGGGTTTTTTTTTGCCTTCCTCTGGATCAACATGTTAGGGCAGGGTAGGACAGGATATGGGTTGAACTAGATAGACTTAAAGTCTTCCTTCAACCTTAATAACTATGTTACTATGTTACTATCTCTTCACTCATACAATGACTCATCACTCATCTCGTCTCATCACTCATGCAATCACTCATCTCATCTAATCACTCGTCCCGTCACTCATCTCATCACTCCTCTCATCACTTATACAATCACTCATCTCATCAGTTATACAATCACTTATCTCATTACTCATCTCTCCTCATCACTCGGGCCATCACTCATCTCATCACTTATACAATCACTCATCTCATCAGTTACACAATCACTCATCTCATTACTCATCTCTCCTCATCACTCGTCCCATCACTCATCTCATCACTCATCTCATCACCCATCTAATCACTCATCTCATCCCATCACTGTCATAGCATAGTTCTCGATTTCTGATGGACACCTCTATTCAGGCTGAGTCCCTGCCCACAAAGGAACAGGTGAATCCTCCTTTGGCCGCAGTGCAGCACCGAACGCTGCTACACGAGCATCATTCAGGGCGGCATCTCGTCACTCATCTCATCACTCATCTCGTCACTTATCTCATCACTCATCTCATCACTCATCTCATACAATCACACATCTCAACTCATCACTCATTTAATCACTCAGCTCATCACCCATCTCATCACTCATGCAATGACTCATCACTCATCTCATCACTCATACAATCACTCATCTCAATTCATCACTCATCTCATCACTCATCTCATCACTCATATCATATGGACATAACTCTCGATTTCAGGCTGAGTCCCGGCCCACAGAGGAACAGGTGAATTCTCCATTGGCCAAGCACGAGCACTGCTTACCATAATACACTTCTTTCACTATGAACAGACAAGGGCGGCATCTCGTCACTCATCTCTTCACTCATCTCATCGCTCATACAATCACTTATCTCATCACCCATCTCATCACTCATCTCATCACCCATCTCATCACTCATATACAATCACTCATCTCATCACCTACCACTCATCTCGTCTCATCACTTGTCCCATCATTCATCTCATCACTCATATCATCACTCATCGTCACTCATCGCATTACTCATATCATCACTCATCACTCATCTCATCACTCATCTTATCCCTCATCTCATCTTTCATCAGGTGGCTCAGAGAAACTTATAGGAAGGAATGATGGCAATGTTATATTTGTGTTTAGCTGAACAGTGGCCCCCAGAGTGAATGTTGCTGGAGGGCCCCCTGCTCCCCTGTGGGTAATTTAACTTATATACCGACAGCTGCATGTCAAGCAATGACACAATTCCTGTTAGGCTGTAATCACTTTGTTGCTGCATAGTACCAGCCATTCAATATGGAGGGAGGGAAAGATCAGTGAAAAGTGTCACATATGTCCAGCCCTATTATTACAGCTGTGTTAGGAAGATATTTGTCACTTTGTGTGTTATTTATTTACATATATTTGGAACATAACATTACAAGATACATAATAAAGCCTACACAGTATATTTTATTGTATATTTGCTTTGTATGTTTCATTGTGTTGTACGGATTCCCTGATTTATTCTTCCAGTGTACGCCACTACTGTATATAGAACAAAAAGTGTGGAAAACCACACAGATAACGACACATAGGTCCAAAGTATTATAGCAAATGTCACTTTATTAGAAAAACAGGACTAGACAGGAAAAAATGGGGGAGCAGGTGCCGAAGACAATAAAGTGCAACAGTGCTGAAAGACGCGCCAAAGACCTGACAAAAGATCGCATGGAATATTGTCCGTATATAATTAGCTAAGAACTTACAGCAATTCATTATATTCCATATGCCACAACAGTCAGGTGATATTAATAATTTGTTATATAATCAATCCACTCAAACCACCATCAGAAATAAAATAAATAAAATGAGAAAGATGGGGAAACTGTCCCTAAATAATGCCCCTAAGGATGAACGAACCCCTGCTAAGTGGCTCTATCTACAGTATATAAAGTAGAATGATGGTCAAAGTAACAAGGGTAAAAGGTGGATAAAATTCCCACCCATCTCCCACACAGCTGATATAGTATCCATGTATCCATATTATATCCCTATTTGTTAATAGGTATCTAGCTGTATATGTAGGATACTGAGCCCCCACCGATAATGAGTCAGTGCGGTTATCACAGAGTGTAGCCCAGAATGGAGGGGTGAGAGAAGGGGACGATGCGCCGTCCTCCTGCTTGACCGCACGATTGCCCACAGGTAATAATTCATTGGATTCCTCTCCTGTTCCCTTGCCCTGCTCCCCTTCTCTCACCCCTCCCTTCTGGGCTACACTCTGATAACCGCACTGACCTATTATCAGTGGGGGCTCAGTATCCTACATATACAGCTAGATAACTATTAACAAATAGGGATATAATATGGATACATGGATACTATATCAGCTGGGTGGGAGATGGGTGGGAATTTTATCCACCTTTTACCCTTGCTGCTTTGACCATCATTCTACTTTATATACTGTAGATAGAGCCACTTAGCAGGGGTTCGTTCATCCTTAGGGGCATTATTTAGGGACAGTTTCCCCATCTTTCTCATTTTATTTGTTATTTTATTTCTGATGGTGGTTTGAGTGGATTGAATATATAACAAATTATTAATATCACCTGACTGTTGTGGCATATGGAATATAATGAATTGCTGTAAGTTCTTAGCTAATTATATACGGACAATATTCCATGCGATCTTTTGCCAGGTCTTTGGCGCATCTTTCAGCACTGTTGCACTTTATTGTCTTCGGCACCTGCTCCCCCATTTTTTCCTGTCTAGTCATGTTTTTCTAATAAAGTGGCATTTGCTATAATACTTTGGACCTATGTGTCGTTTTCTGTATGATTTTCCACACTTTTTGTTCTACATGGTGTAACGATGGTCCTTAATTGTCCTTTCCTTGAAAACAGCACATATTCATAGACGTTGATTGTAGTATGCTGTTCTTTACCCTTGCTGTGATATTACACTACTGTATATATCACAGTGTGTTTGTATTGGAGTCAAACAAAAAGACCTGCTGCCCTGGCTCATCTCTTGGCCCTGCCCGCCATGCAGCTAGATTATGGGAGTCTTCTGCATACGACATCCTTACTAGGCCTTAAGGCATCATGAGAGACATGAAGATGTGACCTATTCCCGAGGTCTTCGCTTTTCAATAGCATGATGTTATGGGGTCCAATGAGCGCCAAAGGTGCCCAGGATGATGGCCGGTGATGCTGGCCAAAGAGATAATGCCTGCCCTGGTCCAGCTAGCACATCGGGCCAGAATGGATTCAAGACAGGGCCGCATGAATCCTTTTGCTCATCTCTAGTTATATGTCGTTTGCTGTGTAGGATAGTACAGTATATGCAAACGGTATACTAGGAAAAAACTGTTATGCCGGCACTAACCCAACACAAAGCAAAAGGATCTTCTTTTGGCCTCGGCTCGGTGAAGGGACTTAGAATGTGATATGGCACTACTGGTGCGGTGGTCAAATAGGGTCCCAAACCAGTGAGTGAAGCTCAGGGAAGGGAGGCCTACGGCTATGTTTGGCATGTGCCCTGGAATTGTATAGTTTTAGTACATTTTTCACAATATATCATTATGAGTGCATGTTACGGCAGTGTCACACGCTTCCATGGATAGAGTTATGGTAGTGGTATGTGCACCCTGCAGTGATCGAGCACTTTTAGGGTACTATTATTTCACATGACATGGTGATTTTATGTATATGGACCTGATTTCCTTAAATTATGAACAGAATACCATAGTTAGCCTTTTCATTGACCTTATAATGGTAAGTGCCTATGATCAGGAATTGCTGTGGTTGTGATGATGCGTGATGTAGCATCAAACCCGCAGCGGCGAGATATTGCAGCATAGTGGATGGGATTTCAAGAAATATCATGTCCACTGAACGTCCACAGACACCCGCGGCTCACCTGCGGACACTGACATGGGACGCGTCTATCAGAACCACGGCGTGACCATTTCTTTTACAGAGATGCTAGTCTCCGCAACAGAAATGACCTTTACAGATTGTACAGGACGCAGTGATTCCGCACGGTTCAGTGATCACATGCGGATTCACCTGCGCTCAATAGACGGCAGCGCTTTGGACGCAGCGAACCTGCCCTTAGGGGCAAAATAATTTGGAAAAGGGGAAATAAGAATGTGTAATAAAAACTGTTAACAGTTTTGGTAAAATAAAAATTGAATTCTATTGTCCCATGACACCAATATTAAACAAAAAATACATTTTTTTTCTTTGATGAGGCAACATGCTTGAAAAAATAAGCAACTTCTCGTTTACGAAGAACGTTTGTCAGGAAATGTTCTCGGATTGTCACAGACATTTTGTTACAATTCACGGTTGTTCTTAGCCCGTGTGTAGGAAGATGTTTCTGACGCTTTATTCCCTTGTGATGCTTTAAAGTTGAATGCTCGAGCTCCTCAGAGTGCCACGGTTTAAATCGGAATATGGGAAAGATTAATTTAAAAGTTAATTAATTCTCCAGTTCCATTTAACTCCTTCATTCCTCCTCGTATCAGTCACATCTGCATAATGCACAGCGGCTGCATGTTTTCACTGGCTGATCCCCCTACAATGTATTAACATTCTCTGCTGCCCAGAGATGTGAAATCACACATGTGGTCTGCAGTCATTCTAGAGAAGGCACTGTCATGATAAATGGTCATCCTCTGGAGTTTCTATTTGTTCTGACAATTAGAATGTGTTTGCCTAAAGCAGTCAGCACAATTCATCAGTGTGAGGAGCAGACATGGTGATGAATGTAGTCAGCCATAACAGATGTAACACTTTCACATGGTCCTAAGAAATGTAACAAAGGCACCTGACCTACCAGAGTAGTAAGAGGAGCAGCTGAAGTGGAGGGTTTACATGCAGTTAGTAATAGTATTATTACTTAGGAATTCATAGTTATCAGATCACTGGTAGACCAAAGAAAAAACAGTGACATGACTTTTCTGCATTATTTAGGTGCTGTTGGTTAGCTTTGTTAAAATGATTCTTTCACCGGGTCTCTCTGCTGACAATTAAATAATCATTTTTTTTCATGTGTTAGGATATAGGTTGAACTCGATGAATTTAAGTCCACTTTCAACCTTAAAAACTATTCAACTAATTTGGTCGAACCTACAACCTCTGTCATTGCAGGCAGAAGCTAACGCTATAGACACACTGATCAGCATAGCATTCTCTATACTTGAAGTTTTATTGCAGGCTCTGAACCCACTGGCAGATTACACTGATACAGATACATCTGTATATTCCAGTGCATTTCTATGTCTCTGTTTTCTAGAGGAAAATAAAAAGTCAGATTTTTTGTTCCTATTAGTTTCCAAAAAATAATGAAAATCAATTACATAAATGTTATTTTTAACCCCTTTCTGCCATATGACGTAATATCCCGTCCATGTGCCCTGGGACTTAATTCCCAGGGAAGGGATAGTACGTCATAGCGATCAGCGGCGCCCACCTAGTGAGCGCCGCTGATCGTGGCCGAGTGTCAGCTGATTATCACAGCTGACACCCGGCACTATGTGTCAGGGGCGTTCGCACGATCGCAGTGTACAGGGGGTTTAGGAAAGCATCGTCAGGGAGGGGGCTCCCTCCGTGCTTCCCTGAGACCCCACAGCAGTGCAATGTGCAGCGCTGCTGCGGGGGGGCCTCCTTCCTGCAGGTCCCCGGATCCAATATGGCAGCAGGCACCTTCGGGGGCCTGCAGGGAGCCGGCTTCCTCAGTGCCTGCACAGCGCAGGCACAAGGATGCCTTCTGCACTGCCTGTGACAGATCTGTGATGTGTATAAAGTGTAAAAATAATTTATAAAAAATCGCTAAATAAATTTAGAGAAAAAAAATATTCCCTAATAAATTCATTTTTTGGAAAAAAACAAAAAACAATAAAAGTACACATATTTAGTATTGCCACGTCTGTAACGACACGCCCTATAAAACTGTCCCATTAGTTATACCCCTTAGCGAACCCCTTAAAAAATAAAAATTAAAAACAAACCAAAAAATAAAGCTTCATCATCATACCGCCAAACAAAAAGTGCAATAACACGCGATCAAAAAGACGGATATAAATAACCATGGTACCGCTGAAAACATCATCTTGTCCCGCAAAAAACGAACCATGACACAGTGTCATCAGTGAAAAAATAAAAAAGTTATAGCTCGCAGAATAGAGTGATGCAAAAATAATTATTTTTTATATAAAATTGCTTTCATTGCATAAAAGCGCTAAAACATAAAAAAATACATAAATGAGGTATCACTGTAACTGTACTGACCCAAAGAATAAAACCGCCTTATCAATTTTACCGCACGCGGAGCGGTGTAAACGCCCCCCCCAAAAGTAATTCATGAAATGCTGGTTTTTGTTCATTCTGTGTCCCAAAAATCGGAATAAAAAGTGATCAAAAATGTCACGTGCCCAAAAATGGTACCAGTAAAAACGTCAACTCGTCTCGCAAAATATAAGACCTCAGATGACTCTGTGGGTAAAAATCTGGAAAAATTATAGCTCTCAAAATGTGATGATGGCAAAAACAATTTTTACAATAAAAAGTGTCTTTTAGCGTGCGACAGCTGCCAAATATAAAAACCCGATATAAATAGTAAATCAAACCCCCCTTTATCACCCCCTTAGTTAGGAAAAAATAATAAAATTAAATAAATGTATTTATTTCCGTTTTCCCATTAGGATTAGGGCTAGGGTTAGAGCTAGGGTTAGGGCTAGGGTTAGGGCTGAGATTAGTGTTAGGGGTGTGTTGGGGTTAGGGTTGGAGTTAGAATTGGGGGTTTCCACTGTTTATGCACATCAGGTGCTCTCCAAACGCAACATGGCGTCTGATCTCAATTCCAGCCAATTCTGCGTTGAAAAAGTCACATGGTGCTCCTTCCCTGCCAAGCTCTGCCATGCGCCCAAACAGTGTTTACCCCCACATATCGGGTATCATCCTACTCAGGACAAATTGCAAAACAACGTTTGGGGTCCAATTTCTCCTGTTACCCTTAGGAAAATAAAAAATTGGGGGCAAAAATATCATTTTTGTGGAAAAAAATATGATTTTTTTTATTTTCACGCCCGAGTGTTATAAACTTCTGTGAAGCACTTGGGGGTTCAAAGTGCTCACCACACATCTAGATAAGTTCCGTGTGGGGTCTAGTTTCCAAAATGGGGTCACTTGTGGGGAGTTTCAACAGTTTAGGCACATCAGAGGCTCTCCAAACGCGACATGACACCCGCCGACCATTCCATCAAAGTCTGCATTCCAAAACGTCACTCCTTCCCTTCCTAGCCCCGACGTGTCCCCATACAGTAGATTTATCCCACATATAGAGTATCAGCGTACTCAAGACAAATTGGACAAAAATTTTTGCAGTCCGATTTCTCCTGTTACCCTTGGGAAAATAAAAAATTTGGGGACTAAAAGATCATGTATGTGCAAAAAAATATGATTTTTTTATTTTCACGCCCGGGCGTTATAATCTTCTGTGAAGCACTGGGGGGTTCAAAGTGCTCACCACACATCTAGATAAGTTCCTTAGGGGGTCTAGTTTTCAAAATAGGGTCACTTGTGGGGGGTTTCCACTGTTTAGGTACATCAGGGGCTCTCCAAAGGCAACATGACACCCGCAGACCATTCCATCAAAGTCTGTGCATTCCAAAACGTTACTACTTCCCTTCCGAGCCCTGACGTGTGCCCATACAGTAGTTTTATCCCACATATGGGGTATCAGCGTACTCAGGACAAATTGGACAACAACTTTTGGGGCCAATTTCTCCTGTTACCATTGGAAAAATAAAAAAATTGGGGACTAAAAGATCATGTTTGTGGAAAAAATATGATTTTTTTATTTTCACGCCTGGGCGTTATAAACTTCTGTGAAGCCCTTGGGGGTTCAAAGTGCTCACCACACATCTAGATAAGTTCCTTAGGGGGTCTAGTTTCCAAAATGGTGTGATTTGTTGGGGGGTTCCACTGTTTATGCACATCAGGGGTTTTCCAAACGCGGCATGGCGTCTAATCCCAATTTCAGCCAAAAAAGTCAAATGGCGCTGCTTCCCTTCCGAGCTCTGCCATGCGCCCAAATAGTGGTTTACCCCCACATATGGGGTATCAGCGTACTCAGGACAAATTGCACAATAACTTTTGGGAGTCCTGTTACCCTTGGAAAAATAAAAATTGAGGGTGAAAAGATCATTTTTGTGGAAAAAATATGATTTTTTAATTGTACGACTGTACGTTATAAACTTTTGTGAAGCCGTTGGGGGTTAAAAGTTCTCACCACACATCTAGATAAGTTCCTTGGGGGGTCTAGTTTCCAAAATGGTGTCATTTATGGGGGGTTTCCACTGTTTTGGTACATCAGGGGCTTTCCAAACGTGACATGGTGTCCGATCTCAATTCCAGCCAAAAAAGTCAAATGGCGCTGCTTCCCTTCCGAGCTCTGCCATGCGCCCAAATAGTCGTTTACACCCACATATAGGGTATCAGCGTACTCAGGACTAATTGCACAATAACTTTTAGGGTCCTGTTACCCTTGGGAAAATAAAAATTGGGGGTGAAAAGATCGTTTTTTTGGAAAAAATATGATTTTTTAATTGTACGGCTGTACGTTATAACCTTCTGTGAAGCCCTTGTGGGTTCAAAGTTCTCACCACATATCTAGATAAGTTCCTTGAGGGGTCTAGTTTCCAAAATGGGGTTACTTGTGGGGGGTTTTCACTGCTTAGGTACGTCAGGGGCTCGCCAAACGTGACATGGCGTCCAATCTGAATGTAAGCCAATTTTGCATTGAAAAAGTCAAACGGTGTGCCTTCCCTTCTGAGCTCTGCTATGCGCCGAAACAGTGGTTCCCCCACATATCAGGAATCAGCGTACTCAGGAGAAATTGCACAATAACTTTTGCAGTCCAATTTCTCCTGTTACCCTTGGTAAAATAAAAAAAAATTGGACCTGAAGGAATGTTTTTGTGAAAAAAAGTAAATGTTCATTTTTTTAAACATTCAAAAAATTCCTGTGAAGCACTTGAATGGTTAATAAACCTCTTGAATGTGGTTTTGAGCACCTTGGGGGGTGCAGTTTTTAGAATGGTGTCACTTTGGGGCATTTTCTATCATATAGACCCCTCAAAGTGACTTCAAATGTGATGTGGTCCATAGAAATAAAATGGTGTTGCAAAAATGAGAAATTGCTGGTCAACTTTTAACCCTTATAACTTCCTAACAAAAAAAATTTTTGGTTCCAAAATTGTGCTGATGTAAAGTAAACATGTGGGAAATGTTACTTATTAAGTTTTTTGTGTGCCATACCTCTGTGATTTAAGGGCATAAAAATTCAAAGTTGGAAATTTGCAAAGTTTTCGCCAAATTTCCATTTTTTTCACAAATAAACGCAAGTTATTTGAATGAAATTTTACCACTATCATGAAGTAGAATATGTCAAGAGAAAAAAGTGTCAGAATCAGTGGGATCTATGGAAGCTTTTCAGAGTTATTACCTCATAAAGGGACAGTGGTCAGAATTGTAAAAATTGGCCCGGTCATAAACATGCAAACCACCCTTGGGGGTTAAGGGGTTAATGTATTTAAAAAATATATATATAAACATCACAAATCAGCAAATAATGGACATATTTGGTGCCCATGTAATAGGAACGACCCACATAACATAGTTAACAGATTAATTATGGTGATCAGCAGAAGGTGTGAAAAAAATGACGTGATTATTTTTTTCTTTTATCCATTAACCCCTTAGTGACAGAGCCAATTTGCAGCTTAATGACCAGGCCAATTTTTACAATTCTGACCACTGTCACTTTATGAGGTTATAACTCTGGAAAGGTTTAACGGATCCCGCTGATTCTGAGAATGTTTTTTTGTGACATATTTTACTTTGTGTTAGTGGTAAAATTTCTTCGATATGACTTGCGTTTATTTATGAAAAAGGTGGAAATATGGCAAAATTTTTTAAAATTTTGCAATTTTCAAACTTTTAATTTTTATGCCCTTCAATCACAGAGATATGTCACAAAAAATACTTAAGAAATAACATTTCCCACATGTCTGCTTTACATGAGCACAATTTTGTAACCAAAATTTTATTTTTTAGGAAGTTATAAGGGTTAAATTTGACCAACGATTTCTAATTTTTACACCAAAATTTACAAAACCATTAGTTTTTAGGGACCACATCACATGTGAAGTCACTTTCAAAAGTCAAAATGACAGAAAATACCCAAACGTGCAACTATTCTAAAAACTGCACCTCTCAAGGTGCTCAAAACTACATTCAAGAAGTTTATTAACCCTTTATGTGCTTCACAGGAACTGAAGCAATGTGGAAAGAAAAAATTAACATTTAACTTTTTTTTACAAACATTTTACTTTAGAACCAATTTTTTTTTTATCATCACAAGTGTAAAAAGAGAAAATGAATACGTCGATACCCCATATGTGGGGGTAAACCACTGTTTGGGCGCATGGCAGGGCTTGGAATGGAAGGAGCGCCGTTTGACTTTTTTAATGCAGAATTGGCTAGAATTGAGATCGGACAGTTTGGAGAGCCCCTGATGTGCCTAAACAGTGGAAACCCCCAACAAGAGACCCCATTTTGGAAACTAGACCCCTTAAGAAACTTATCTAGATGTGTGGTGAGCATTTTGAACCTCCAAGTGCTTCACAGAAGTTTATAACGTAGAGCTGTTAAAATCAAAAATCATTTTTTTCCGCAAAAATAATCTTTTCGCCCCCAAAATTTCATTTTATACAAGGGTAACAGGAGAAATTAGACCACCAAAGTTGTTGTGCAATTTGTTCTGAGTATGCCCATACCACATATGTGGGGGTAAACCACTGTTTGGGTGCAAGGCAGAGCTCAGAAGGGAAGGAGCACCATTTGACTTTTTCAATGCAGAATAGGCTAGAATTGAGATTGGATGCCATGTCGCATTTGGAGAGCCCCTGTGTGCCTAAACAGTGAAAACCCCCCACAAGTGACACCATTTTGGAAACCAGACCCCTTAAGGAACTTATCTAGATGTGTGGTGAGCACTTTGAACCCCAAAGTGCTTCACAGAAGTTTATAACGCAGAGCAGTGAAAATAAAAAAATCATTTTTTTCCTCAAAAATGATTTTTTAGCCCACTATTTTTTATTTTCACAAGGCTATCAGGAGAAATTGGGCCACAAAAGTTATTGTGCAATTGTTCCTGAGTACACTAATACCCCATATGTGGGAAGGAAACCACTGTTTGGGTGCATGAGAGAGATAGGAAGGGAAGGAGCGCTATTTTGGAATGCAGACTTTGATGGAATGTTCTGCAGGCGTCATGTTGCATTTGCAGAGCCCCTGTTGTGCCTAAACAGTAGAAACCCCCACAAGTGACCCCTTTTTGGAAGCTAGACCCCCCTAGGAGCTTATCTAGAGGTGTGGTGAGCACTTTGAACCCGCAAGTGCTTCACTGAAGTTTATAACGTAGAGCCGTGAAAATAAAAAATAATTTTTTTCCTCAAAGAGATTTTTAGCCCACTTTATTTTTAATTTACCAAAGGTAACAGGAAAAATTAGACCCCCAAAGTTGGTGTGCAATTTATCCTGAGTATGCTGATGCCCAATATGTTGGGGTAAACCACTGTTTGGGCACATGTCTGGGCTCGGAAGGGAGGGAGCACCATTTGACTTTTTGAACTAAAAATTTGCTGGAATCAATGGTGGTGCCATGTTGCATTTGGAGACCCGCTGATGTGCCTAAATAGTGGAAACCCTTCAATTTCATCTCCAACCCTAACCCCAACACACCCCTAACCCTAATCCCAACCCTAACCCTAATCCTAATCCCTAACCCTAATCCTAACCCTAATCCCAACCTTAACCCTAATCCTAGCCCTAATTTCAACCCTAACCCTAATTTCAACCCTAACCTCAATTCTAACCCTAACCCTAATTCTAACTGTAACCCTAATTCCAACCCTAACCTTAGTTCTAAACCCTAACCCTAGCCCTAATTCTAACCCTAACCCTAATGGAAATATGAAAATAAATATATTTTCTTTATTTCATTATATTTCCCTAACTAAGGTTGTGATAAGGGGGGTTATTTACTATTTTTTTCATTTTGCTCACTGTGATAGGGTTTATCACAGTGATCAAAATGTACCTGAAATGAATGAATGGAATCTGTCGGCCTGCAGATTTGGATGGCGCACTGCGCATGCGCCCGCCAATTTTCTTCACGGAAGAAGATGGCGGCGCCCACTGGAGGACCACCAGGAGGTACTGGGGGGATCGAGGACCCTATTTCTCTCTCCTCTGATGTGCGATGACATCAGAGAAGAAAGAAAGTAAATGCAAAATAGAGGCTTTTTTTCTTGCGTTCGCCATTAAGCGGTTAATAACGGCGATCGCAAATGCGGAGTTGGTAAAAACCAACCCGATTCATGTTCTCTGGGGTCTTGGCTACCCCCAGCAGCCGAGACCCCCGAGAAAATCTGACTCTGGGGGGGCGCTATACACTTTTTCCACAGCGCCGTTAATTACCAGCGCTGTGGTTTAAGTACCCTTAATTACCGCCATTAAAAGGCGTATCGGCGGTCGTTAAGGAGTTAAACCCATAAAAAATGGCTAAAAATGTAACACTGAAGCCATGTTCACATGCAGTATAAATGATTTCATTCTACACATTTTGTACAGCTGTCTGCACCTGTCATGACACAGCTGTCGGGTGACTCGGGACAAGGGGCTCCTTCCCTATTCCTAACACTAGGGGGCACCCTAGCTTGCCCTGCTCCCCAGGATACTTCTGTAGGTGAAGATGCTCCTCCAACTCTCCTCATACCAACTCCTCTCCCTCCGTTAGCAATATAGCTAGCTCTGGCAAGGATTTGTATCAGAGCCTAGATTATAAAGGGAAAAGGAATGGCTAACCGAGCTCAGCTGTGAGCACAGGGATTTCCAACAAGCCAGAAGGAATAAACACATTTAAAATGAAGAAGTACCTCTTCTCAACGCCGGAGTACGTGCAATCAGACACTGCGGTCTTCTGGCTCCATACTGTCGCGGTAACCCTGTGGCAGCACCACACATAATAACATAACAATAATAACAATCTTCTCTAGTTATTGCTTGCTTGCTGCATTTCTTGTGTTTTCTGTCATATTTGACTCATTTTTGGTGCAGATGTGAAGCAGCAGTTTAAGGCTGAGTGCAGACGGGGTTTTGAGCCCTGCGGATTTTTCCGTGCAGAATGGAAGAAAACCGCAGGTCAAATGACCTGCATTTTTCCTGCGGATTTCTTCCATTTTTCACGCGGTTTTCATGCGGATTTTGTGCGGTTTTCCATTGCGGTCTTCCCCCTGCGGATTTGGTAACAGGGGAGATAGAAAACCGCACAAAAGAAGCAACATGCTGCGGATTTTGTACCGCAGGAAAACCGCGCGGAAAAATCCGCAGCGTCTGCACAGCGTTTTTTTTTTTTCATTCATTTTAAAGGTACTGTACATCACAATGCGGATATGCAACGTTTCTGCGCGGTAAAATCCGCTGCGGAAACGCTGCAAATCTGCATCATGTGCACATGGCCTTAACGCTTTGTTTTATAACATTGAAAAGCTTTGATTCTACACTTAGAACTACAAATGCATTTTTTACATGCCTTTTTTCACGATCCACATAGAAGCCTATGTGAAAAAAAATCACCAGAATCGCAGAGTTCAGCAGTGTCTTTACTTGTACCGAGGGTGGAGTTTTCATGAAATCGCATTCATTTTGCTTGGACACTTAGACAGTGTTTACTTGTAGAGTAAATTCTGCATTTTGTCTTTTACTTTTTTTTGCACAGAAATACTGCTATGTGTAACTGTCCAAGCAAAGTGGATGTGATTTCATGAAAATTCCTGTCCACTGTGCAACTAAAGATGCTGCTGAAGTGTGCAGTTTAATGCTTTTTTTTTCTTCTAGAGTCTTCTATGCGGAGCCTGAATAAAAACCGCATGGAAAAAACTGCTGTAACATTTTTAAGTGCAGAATCAAAACATTTCTGTACTATGGAAACCACATTCAAAATGTTGCTTCAAATCTTCATCAAATGCGGGAGAAAAGACGTAAAATTCTGCAAAAATGCAATAACCAGAGGATTGTTATTCCATAGCTAGGTGCAGACACTTGCAGAAAACACAATAAAAAACAATATTTATGCAAAGTCTGAACATTGCTTTACAGACCCTGATTTCAGTACCTGGGCCTGTCGGAGAATCCTCTGGTTCTCTGGTGGGCCAGTCCGACCCTGTCAAGGGCAGCGCTCTGCAGATAAATATACCTTCGAATTCCGCCGCTGGGTGGCAGACACTGTATGGAGTTTAGCTGCCCTGAGGATTCAATTTCAATGAGGATTACCAGAGCTAATTAAAAATGAGCTTGCAAGGGTTGATATCCCTGATAATTTAGAGGACTTTTTTCAATTATGCATCCAAATTGATCAGAGAGTCACTGAACAAGGAAAGGAAGGTATTTGGAAACATCAATAACTACTCCTTTAGTCAATCAGCCTTAAAACACCAACAGGAAATGGAAAGTGTTCCAGAACCTATGTAAATTGATGTAGAGTAATCCATAAACATCTCTCTGCAGTAGAAATGGAGAGGCGACGTATAGAAAATGTATGCCTCTATTTTGGGGGCACTGGACATTTTGCTATCAACTGTCCTAATAAAAGGACCATAGCTTTCACAAATGCCCAAACTGAAAGCTATATAGACCTTTTTGAATTGCCAGGTCCTGTTATGCAGAACTTGTCATCTGTAATGCAAGATAAAGGTAAAGAGCAATCACCATTGTTCCATTTTGTTGTTCCTATACAAGTCATAATTGGGAACCAAAAAATACAATGCTCTGTCATGTTAGATTCTGGAATAGGAGGAAATGTTATGGACTTGCAATTTACACCTGATAATAACATAGCAAGTAGGACTAAATCCATGCCAATCGATATGGAAACTATGGATGGATCACCGTTATCTTCTGGACCTGTTATGAGACAATTGAATTTGAAATCTGTAGTGAACAAAATCATCATGAAGCTGTTAGTTTCCATCTTATTTCCTCTCCAAAATTTCCAGTTAGTCTAGGAATTCCCTGATTTTCAATCCATAACTCATCTATCAACTGGGCTTCGAGGACCATTACCTTTCCCTCAGAGTACTGTAAGAACTATTGCCATGCTAATTTATCTGTTATCAAATAAATTCAAGTATTCGAGATTTCTCATCAGAATGATGATAAACTACCGCCTCAGTACGAGCAGTACAGTGAGGTCTGCCTCCTCATCGTTCTTACGACTGTCCCATTGAATTGCTTCCCAGAGCATCCATTCCGTATGTATAATCTCTCTGAACTGGAATTGAAAGTACTAAAGGAATACCTAGATGAAAATTTAAAGAAAGGCTTCATTCAACCTTCTTCTTCGCTAGCTGGAGCACCCTTGCTTTTGTAGAAAAGAAGAACTCAACTGTTATGATGAGACACCGAAGGAGGAAAAAACAAAATACCAGCTAAGTCCAGAAAAACCAGAGAGGTTGGCAGCTATCGGATTGCAGACCCCTGAACCTATCCACAACAACTAGCAGTAGCCGTGGGGGGTTCCTACGGTGCCCTAGACCCCTCGATCACAGCCGGAGAGCTACATAGCCTAAAGACAGAAAGGGGGAAAAACTAAACTGCCCCAGAGCAGACCCCAAAACAATAGGCAGCCCCCAACATATAATAACGGTGAAGCAAGATGAAAACACCAACACAGATAGAAAGATAGGCTGAGCAAATGATGGGGCCCAAGCTAACTACACAGGACAGGATAGGAAAGCTGCTGTCTACCATCCGCAAAAACCCTATCAAAATGAGCCAACCGACTGATAGGAAAAACAGGCCCTGAAGTCGCTAGGCTTCAAAAGACTATATCAGCACTCAGGTATATTCTGAAGACAGAGCAAAAGATCAACAGATCAGAGACAAAAATGGAATTCAGCTCACCCCCGGCTGGGGATGGCAGAACTCCCAAAAAACAAGGCAAAACAAAAACAAAGCTGAATAGTACAAAGCAGAGCAGAAAAACTTAGCTTTGAGATGCAGGAATCAGACTGGTCTCCAAGAATCCAGCAGGAAAATCACCAGCCAGGAAGAAGGGCGTTGGCAGGCTTATATCCAGTCCTCAATTCCAGCCACCCAGTTATCATCTAGCTGCCCAGGTGTTTGGTAATCAGTCTCACTACCTTCCTTCACCAGAGGAGGGAGTTCATCAGACCTCAATGGTGAAGGGAAAAATGAACTCACAACACTCAACCCTGCGGCCATGTATTGATTATAGGGAAGTAATTAAGATTACCATTAAAATTCGCTACTCACTCCCCTTAATATCTGAGTTGCTGGAGAGACTGCATTTTGCCATAATTTTTACCAAACTCAATCTAAGAGGGGCTTATAATTTCATACGAATTTTACTGGGAGATAAGTGGAAAACCGCCTTTAGAACTTGATATGGATATTTTGAATACCTGAATATGTCTTTTTGCTTTAGCAATGCCCCTGACACTTTTCAGCTCTTCATTAATGATGTTTTTTGAGATTTCTTGAATCAATTTGTTATTTTTTATCTCAATGCCATACTTATATTTTCATATACATTGGAGGAGCATTGCAGGCATGTCCAGCTAGTCCTGAAACGTCTACAGGAGAATCAGCTCTATATCAAACTCGAAAAATGTGATTTTAAATAAGCCAGGACTCAATACCTGGGATATATCATCTCCCCAGAAGGTCTGAGCATAGATCCCAGTAAAATAGGAGTGGTAGTTGACTGGCCTACCCCAATAAATCTAAAAGACATTCAGCGCTTTGTAGGATTTGCAAATTTCTACAGAAGATTCATTAAAAACTTGACAAAAATTATTTTACCAACTATTTCACTCACAAAGAAAACCAAAGTGTTTTCCTGATCTCCAAAGGCACAGGTGGCTTTTTACAAATTAAAGACTCTTAACCTTCACACCATTACAAGTCCATCCAAATCCTGAACTGCTGTTTGTTGTTGAAGTAGATGCCTCATATTCTGCTGTAGGAGCTGTTTTATCACAGAGAGTTGGGGACAAGATGCAGTTTCATCCATGTGCATTCCTTTCTCATACCATGTCATCTGCAGAAAAGATTTATCACATTGGAAATAATGAACTTTTAGCTATTAAAGTCGCCTTCTCTGAATGGAGACATCTTTTGGAAGAGGCCAATAATCTGATGCCTTTCCTTACTGACCACAAAAATTTAGATTTCATATAGCTAAGAGGTCGTCTGCAAGACAGGACTTATTTTTCTCCAGGTTTAATTTCTTATCAGCGTGGTTCAAGAAATAGCAAGGCTGTTGCTCTGTTTAGGATATTTACTGAACCTGAGGAGAGTTCTAACACTGAATGTACCATTCTAACCCCCAAAACTTTTTGGGGAATACTTGACGTCAAAGAATTTTTAACAAAGATTAAAGATGGATACCAACTGAGTTTTTTCTTAACCATCTTTCTAAAGATGTTGGTCTTTCTTTTAAGAAGGGTTTTGGATGTAGAACCATCAAATATATGTCCCCAAATCTGCTTGACTTGAAGTCCTCAAACGTGTCCATGATTCTAAACTTGTAGGACACCCTGGAGTCATGAAAATGCAAGAACTACTGCTTCTTTCTTTTTGGTGGCCTAATTGTAGGAATATGTTTCCTCTTGTTTAACATATGCTCGGAACAAGACGCGATGATCCTCACCTCTAGGAGATTCCTTCAACCTCTTTCAGTTCCATGCAGGCCTTGGGGATCAATCTAAATGGATTTTAGCATGGACCTACCTCGCTCTAAAGAAATGAATGTTATCCTTGTTGTGGTGGATCGGCTCACAAAGATGGCTCATTTTATTCCAACTAAAAGGATTCCTACCGCTTAACAAACCGTAGAATTAGTGGTCAAAGAGATATTTAGGCTGCATCGAATTCCTGACAATGCAATTCCTGATATAGGCGTTCAGTTTACATCAAAAATTTGAAAAAGCTTCTGTACAGCTTTAGGAGTTACTGTCAATTTGTGTACTGCCTTCCACTCATAATCCAATGGCCAGACTGAAAGAAGTAACTAAACTTTTGAACAAAACCTGCGCTGTTTTATTTCTACCTACAGGATGACTGGGTGGACTATTTACCAACAGCAGAATTTGCATATAATAACTCCAAGCAAAGTTCTATATCCCAAAGCCCATTTTTATTAACTATGGCTTGCATCCAGTATTTATTCCTAATCTTCCATTGAATATTTTGGTTCCTGCCGTTACTGACAGAATTAAAAAGTTGCGGAAAGCTTAGGAAGAACTAATTGAGATGTTACAAAAGGCCGAAGTAGATTACAAAGAAACAGCAGATAAACATTGCAAAGTCCCTCCTACTCTTCAGGTTGGTTACAAGGTTTGGCTTTCTATAAAAAAAATCTGAAAACGAAAATACCGTCTTCTAAATTGCGTCAAAAATTCATAGGACCTTTTTACATTTCTGCACAAATTAACCCAGTTGCTTCCCATTTAAAACTTCATAACAGCCTGAAAATATATCCTGCATCCTTGCTCAAACCTTTAAGTCAAAAAGTCCATTGTGAAGTAGAGTACATGGTGGATAAAAATCTGAACTCTAGGAGATTTAGAGGAAGATTGCAATATTCGGTGCAATGGAGGGGTTACGGACCAGAAGATAATTCTCTACCAAATACAGTGTATACTAGCTCATGGCCGAGCGGCCATGTGAACCTTTTATAGCAGCGTCCTTCCGGGACCTTCCTGATGGTCCAATCCGAGCTGTAGAAGGACCTAAGCATGTGACCTCCGATCTCCAATGAGAGATCGTCCCACGGGCATGCTCAGTAGACCGAAAGGGGACTTAGTCCCTGGAGTAGCTCGCTGCTGACCAGCATGCGTTGCTATAGCTGGACCAGGGGTGGCAGCAGCAATCAAACCCACAGTGCTAGACTGAGCAAGACGCCGGGAACGATGTCTTTGCTGAGCAGGCTCCTCTGCAGCTGGAGAGGAATGGGAGACTGCAGAAGGCAAGGGTCAGGATTCCTCCTTTGCAGAGGCAGGAGCCTGATGCCTAACAGTGGGTCTCCTATACTTATGCCCATGCACTAAATTTATGGGCTGACAAACATTTACGCCTGGGTGAACATACTATATAACCATTTTTTTATGGGCATCAAAAACACCCTTTAAAAAAATTATGTGGGTGTTGCATCACGGACCAGGGTCACCCTGGTGACATGGTGGTGGAGGATGAGAATGAAGAGAAGGAGGAGGACAACAGCAAATAGCCAAAATCAGGAAGTATATACCCATCTGTGGGTGTGAAGAGGTGCATGGAAATAGACCTCCCAAAAAAAGACAATAGATTTGAGTTTATGTTACGCTGCTATCATTCGATGATGTTGAGAAGTTTAGCCCAATCCAGCCCTTGTTCATTTTTATAAGAGTCAGCCTGTCAGCATTTTCAGTTGACAGGCGGACGTGCTTATCAGTTATAATTCCACCAGCGGTACTAAAAAACCACTCTGACAAAACACTAGCAGCAGGGCAGGCTAGGACTTCCAAGGCGTAGTGAGCCAGTTCATGCCACATGTCCAGCTTGGAAAACCAATAATTATAAGGCACAGAGGAATCAAGTAAGACGTTGGTATGGTCAACAAGGTACTCCCTCATGATCTTCCAAAACTTTGCACTCCTTGAGAGAGTACCCCCGCGGCTCAGGGCCAGTGCGGTGGGAGCATCTGAGATAACTCTCCCAGAACTTTGCTAGTATTCCCCTTCCTTTGCTGGATTGTAGTTGTGTCTCTCTCACCTGTACTCCTTGGTTTTCCAACGAACTGTGACCTCTGCCGCCAGCGTTTTTCAGATGGGAATTTTTTAAATAATTCCGCAACACGGGCCTTCTGGTACTGCCCCATTTTAGTAGACCTGTCCGCCTCTGGAATAAGAGTTAGAAAATTCTCATTGTAATGTGGGTCTAGAAGTGTCATCAACCAGTAATGACTGTCAGCCAAAATTTTGAGAATGCGAGGGTCATGGGAAAGGCAGTGTTATATAAACTCAGCCATGCATACCAGGCTGCTAACAGACAAGACTTCCGTGTCCTCACCAAGAGGACAACTGACCATGCTCTCCTCCTCCTCCTCCTCACTGTCCTCAGGCCATCCATGCTGGACAGATGGTATGACAGTTGTGCAGTTAGTACCATCTATAGCGCATGAAACTAGCTCCTGTTCTTTCTCCTCCTCCTCTTCCTCATTGTCACACAATCCACGTTGGGATGAGATGAGGCTGGCTGGGCTGTGTGTAATCACCCTGTATGGTTCCTTGCTCCATCTCATCTTGCTCCACCTGCAATGCATCCTCTTTGACTGTGAGCAGAGGGCATTTCAGAACACAGAGAAGCGGGATGGTGATGCTAATTTTGACGCCGCTCACCATCTTGGTAGAGTCCTCAAAGTTTTGGAGGATGGTACATATGTCTGACATCCATGTCCACTTCTGAGGTCTCATGTGTGGACTCTGAACTGAATACTGACGGCCTTGTTGGTGCTGGTAGTTAACAATTGCCCTCTTCTGCTCACAAATCCTTTCCAACATCTGCAGTGTAGAATTCCAATGCGTGGGGACATCACACACCAGTGAGTGAGCCAGAAGCTGCAGACGCTGCTGAAGGACGGCAAGGACGGCGGAAGCTGTAGCTGACTTTCTAAAATGGGCACACAAGTGGTGTACTTTGACAAACAGATCCAGCAGCACTGGGTAGGTTTTGAGAAACCGCTGAACCACGAGGTTAAGCACATGGGCAAGGCATGGTATGTGTGTGACCTCGTCTCAGAGCCGCCACCATGTTCCAGCTATTGTCACATATGACCAAGACTGACTGTAGGTTCAGTAGTGTCAGCCACAGCTCTGCCTACTCTTTCAGAGCTGTCCACAACTCTTCAGCATTGTGCGGCTTGTCACCTAAGCATATAGCTTCAGCACAGCCTGTTGTCGCTTGGCTGAGGCAGTGCTGCAGCACTTTCAGCTTATGACTGATGTGGTCATTTCGTAGATGGAGTCTGAAGAGGAGGAGGAGAAGGTGCAGGAGCTGTAGACTGTGGGGGCAACCCTGACTGACCTAGGGCCCGCCATCCTTGGTATCAGGAGGACATGTTCCATCCCAAGGTCCGACTGGGTCCCAGCTTCCACTATGTTAACCCAGTGTGCTGTCAGCGATATGTACCGTCCCTGCCCACAAGCACTTGTCCATGCGTCTGTAGTTAGGGGGAATTTTCCAGTAACTGCACTGTTGAGGGCACGGCTAATGTTGTGGGACATGTGCTTGCGTAATGCGGGGACGACACACCGGGTGAAATAGTGGCATCTGGGGACCGAGTACCGAGGGATGGCCGCCGCCAATAGTTTTCGGAAAGCTTCTGTCTCCATGAGCCAAAAAGGCAACATTTTGAGCGCAAGCAGTCGTGAAATGTGTGAATTTAGTAGTGCTTCCTGTGGGGAGTTGGCTGCGTATTTGCGCTTGCGTTCCAAGGAATGAGGTATGGACAACTGAACGCTGTGCTGGGACAAGGACGTGGATGTGCTTGTTGATGGGGCTAGTTGAGTATTGTGCAATGACAGGTGCAGGGCAGGAGGCATCTTCGCATGCACCATGGACAGGGGCTTAGCTTGCACACATAACAGCGGAAGAAGCAGTGGTGTCACCTGCAGACACTGTTCCTGGGCCCTGGGGTGTGGCCCTCAAAGGCGCGCGCTTTGCTGCCAAGTGCCTGATCATGTTGGTGGTGGTCGGGCTGGTTGTTTTGCTACCCCTGCTGATGCTGGCCTGGCAGGTGGTGCAAATGGCCTTTTTGGAATTATCGGTAGAGTCTTTAAAAAACAACCAGAGTTGGGAAGACCTAACAGTTGGACTGGAAACTTCCGTTGTGTTGGTGTTATGGGGAATGGTTGCCTGCCTTCTGTCTGCGGCCACCACACTGCTTCTTCCTGCCTGTTGAGGTGCTATGCCTCTTTCCCCCTGTGTGCTGCTGTCCTCGCTCTGCATGTCCACCTGGCGGCTTGGGTCAGTTACTATATTATCCACCACCTCATCTTCCACTTCCGCACCCTTGTGCTCCTCATGACTTTCTGGCAATTGTGTCTCATCATCGTCCACATCTTGTGACACTTTCCCACTGTCCCCTAGTAATTCGGACAGGAAGGTTGGGCGAGAAAATGTGAGTGTTTGTTGTGGCACAATTTCAGCTTGCCCATGGCCTCAGCCTCTGCATGCACCATCACCATCACATCCAGTGCCCATTTTAAATGGAGGACAATATTTTCCACGTTCACTACAAATGGCTGAATTTGGAACAAACTTATATGTGATCCGTGTGACAGACACACCACAGTTTTAAATATCTGGCCTGTAGGTACCTATTTTTACCAACAATAAATCTGATAACACACTGCAAAAAAATTTAAAGGGAGCCCAGAAATGCCAGAATTTTGAGCTCACTTTTTATCTGTGATCCGTGTGACGGAGAAACCACTCTTTGAAATAGCTGGCCTGTAGGTAACTAGTTTTACCAGCAAACTGGTGTCAATAAATTTGATAACACACTGCAACAAAATTTAAAGGGAGGCCATAAATGCCAGAATTTTGAGCGCACTTTTTATCTCTGATCCGTATGATGGACAAACCACTGTTTGAAATAGCTCGCCTGTAGGTAACTATTTTTACCAGCAAACTGGTGTCAATAATTTCAATAATACACTGAAACAAAATTTAAATGGAGCCCATAAATGCCAGAATTTTGAGCGCACTTTCTATCTTTGATCCATGTGATGGACAAACCACTGTTTGAAATAGCTGGCCTGTAGGTAACTATTTTTACCAGCAAACTGGTGTCAATAAATTCGATAACACACTTTAACCAAATTTAAGGGGAGGCCAAAAATGCCAGAATTTTGAGTGCACTTTTTATCTCTGATCCGTTCGACGGTCAAATCACTGTTTGAAATACCTGGCCTGTAACAAAATTATTCCTGGTCCATGTTACCTGGGGTATGTCTACAATTATCAGTAATAGCAGCAGCAGACAGAACTGGAATGGACACTCTTGCTATATGCACTGCAGTCTGCCACATACACTGCCTACCTACCTAGCACTGATATCTATGCAGCTTTATTAGTCCTCGTAAAGACTGTTAGTTTAGATGGATATGTGTATTAGATATGGTATACCCACACTAAGTAAGAACCGAGCAAATCTCTCCCTAGCTCAGCAGCAACTTTCCCTACAGTCATGGCCAAAAGTTTTGAGAATGACACAAATATTAATTTTTATAAAGTCTACTGCTTCATTTTTTCTAATGGCAATTTGCATATACTCCAGAATGTTATAAAGAGTGATCAGCTTAACAGCAATTACTTGCAAAGTCAATATTTGCCTAGAAAATGAACTTTATCCCCCAAAACACATTTCAACATCATTGCAACCCTGCCTTAAAAGGACCAGCTAACATAGTTTCAGTGATTGCTCCATTAACACAGGTGTGGGTGTTGATGAGGACAGGGCTGGAGATCAATCTGTCATGATTAAGTAAGAATGACACCACTAGACACTTTAAAAGGAGGCTGGTGCTTGGCATCATTGTTTCTCTTCTGTTAACCATGGTTATCTCTAAAGAAACACATGCAGTCATCATTGTACTGCACAAAAATGGCCTAACAGGGAAGAGTATCGCAGCTAGAAAGATTGCACCTCAGTCAACAATCTATTGCATCATCAAGAACTTCAAGGAGAGAGGTTCCCTTGTTGCCAAAAAGGCTCCAGGGCGCCCAAGAAAGACCAGCAAGCGCCAGGACCGTCTCTTAAAAGTGTTTCAGCTGCGGGATCAGGCTACCAGCAGTGCAGAGCTTGCTCAGGAATGGCAGCAGGCAGGTGTGAGTGCATCTGCACGCACTGTGAGGCGGAGACTCTTGGAGCAAGGCCTGGTCTCAAGGAGGGCAGCAAAGAAGCCAATTCTCTCCAGGAAAAACATCATGGACAGACTGATATTCTGCAAGAGGTACAGGGAGTGGACTGCTGAGGACTGGGGTAAAGTCATTTTCTCTGATGAATCCCCTTTTCGATTGTTTGGGACATCCGGAAAACGGCTTATTCGGAGAAGACCAGGTGAGCGCTACCACCAGTCTTGTCTCATGCCAACTTTCAAGCATCCTGAAACCATTCATGTGTGGGGTTGCTTCTCAGCCAAGGGAATAGGCTCTCTCTCAGTCTTGCCTAAAAACACAGCCATGAATAAAGAATGGTACCAGAATGTCCTCCAAGAGCAACTTCTCCCAACTGTCCAAGAGCAGTTTGGCGATCAATAATGCCTTTTTCAACATGATGGAGCACCTTGCCATAAAGCAAAGGTGATAACTAAATGGCTCAGGGAACAAAACATAGAGATTTTGGGACCATGGCCTGGAAACTCCCCAGATCTTAATCCCATTGAGAACTTGTGGTCAATCATCAAGAGACAGGTGGACAAACAAAAACCTTCAAATTCAGACAAAATAAAAGCATTGATTTTGCAAGAATGGACTGCTATCAGTCATGATTTGATCCAGAAGTTGATTGAGAGCATGCCAGGGAGAATTGCTGAGGTCCTGAAGAAGAAGGGTCAACACTGCAAATATTGACTTGCTGCATTAACTCATTCTAACTGTCAATATAACCTTTTGCTACTCATAATATGATTGCAATTATATTTCTGTATGTGATAAAAACATCTGACAAACACACATAAAAACCAGAGGCCAGCAGATCATGTGAAAATATATTTGTGTCATTCTCAAAACTTTTGGCCATGACTGTACACTGCCTGATTACAGAGCAGACTGTGGCGAGCATGGCTGCGCCAGGTCTGCTATGGTCCTGATGACGCTGTGCGGCCAGCCAGTCACTGTAATGACACAACCAACATGGCTGCGGCATTACAGTGTGTGGCAGACAATTCCTGAAGATCATTGGCTCTCTAAAGAGTGCCAAACATAGCAGGGTGGGAACCTGAGCTTCCACTGAGCAGCCACTGAAATACTCGGTGAGCTCCAAGCATCTCGAGCAGTGAAATGCTTGGGCGAGCACCGAGTAGAGGCAAACATGCTCGCTCATCACTACTACCAACCTACACACAGTCTCAGGTTGGCACCATTATACTGAATCAAATGATAGCTTAGTTGATTAAATCCATCTTGTGGCTGTTCCTTAATCTTTATTTTCAGTTTTGTGTTAATGATATACACGTGTCCTAAGGTGGGGTTTATTTAGGTGGTGGTTGGTGGTTATTTAGATATTCATAATGCAGACTGCTGATATGCCACTTATCCCTCACTGACCTGCCCCCTAGTTTGCATAATGAATTCTATCACATACTGAATATAAAAAAAACGCTTCTGCAGGCAGGTGTCGGCGGTGGCACCTGCGCTGCAGCATAATTGCATGGTTACTGTGACTTACTCCCTTTTGCAGGTTTACTTCTGCGAGGAAGAAAAAAGTAATTTTGAAAATGGAGCTTTGGGCGCTTGCACTATAGTAGCTATCGGTTTGTATAGAGATCCGATAGCTGCTGTTGCGCAGGCGCCAGCGGCGACATATTGCTGGAGAAGAAAAAAACTCCTCCACCAAGATGGCGCTGCCCGTGCCTTCGCAGTAGAAGCTCTCGGAGATTGCCGACAGCTGCTATTGCGCATGCGTGGGAAGCGCCATCTTGGTGGAGGACATTTTTTTTTTACTTCACCAGGAAGATGCTGCCGCTAGTGCCTGCGCAACAGCAGCTATCAGATCTCTATTCAAACCGAAAGCTGCTATAGTGCAAGCACCCAGGGCTCCATTTTCAAAATGACTTTTTATTTCTCGCTCAAGTAAACCTGCAAAAGGGATTAAGTGCACAGTAAGGCTGGTTTCACATTTGCGTTTTTTCACGCAGCGCATAATGCGCTATAGGTCGCATGCGCCATGCGCCCCTATGTTTAACATGGCGGGCGCACGGTCTAGTGCTTGCACGCGTTCATCTGCGATTTCGTGTGCATGTGCTTTTTCCAGGTGTGCGCCTAGATGCGCTGGATGCAACATGTTGCATTCTTTGTTCCGCCCAACCTCGTTAAAAATCACATGCGGTCGAGTGCGCACGGAATGCGCCAAAATAACACATTACAGTCTATGGGGTTGCATGCGAGCGCATGGACATGCGCACGCTGGCGCTTTTGATCGCATGCGATTTTTGAGTAAACATGTCTAGACACTGGTTTAAACCACCTCCTACACAAAGAAACATTGTTTGGGGGGTAGTGTAGATAAAAGATGATGTTTGCCCTGGCAGACCACTACTCTACAGACAGCCTGGAAGAGAGACAAGAGCATCCAGACATTTTGAGAGAAGCAGCAACTTCAAGAATGTGAGTATTTTAACCTAATGTCTGCATGTCCTTTTTTAAATTTATTATGTACTAATGTATTTTTTTATTGCAGCATGTCTTCTGGAGAGGAATACACACTGGCCCGTGGTGAACTGGCCCAAGCAGAGCATGAAGTGAGTATCTTCCTGCCCTACATTTTGGGTAAGTATTCGCTGCTGCATCTACAAATGTACCAAATACATTTTTATTCTTTTTCAGACCTCATTGGCCACGGTTTCGGAGGACAAACAGCAGGAGCAGCCAAGCCAAGTGCGGGCGGGGAGACAGCCTGTAATAGACTGACTGTGAATGTCCATTTTTTTTTTTCCCCCTTGCCTTTTTTTCCTGTCCTGTTTTTCATCTTGAATCTTGCATCTTTTCTGTAACTTTCTCTATCTTTTTCATTTCCAAATATTTCCAAGATTATAATGTCTTTCTTTTTTTTCTAGGCTCCACAACGGGATGAAGAAATGGCCCTGGACAACGATGCCCTAATCAACTTGGTCAAGGAGCAAATCCGGTTGTGGGACAGCTGTCATCCGCAGCACGCAGACCATGTGATGACCCGGCGCCAGTGGAATGAGGTGGCCGCAGCGCTGATGGATGACTGGGACAATGCCTCTCCCCATGTCCGCAAGGATTTTCATAAGTATTTCAATGCTGTGTGATGCGGCAGTCACCTTGGCCGTGATAACACAAGTGTGTGATGCTAGGAACAAGTTTCTAACATCACACACATTTGTGCTATCATGGCCAACAATGCATTGTCTATTGTATTGTTGTGAGATGCGGCAGTCACCTTGACCATAATAAAACAAGTGTGTGTGGTGCTAGGAACAAGAGTTTCTAGCATTACACACATTTGTGTTTTCATGGCCAACAGTGCATTGTCTATTGTATTGCTGTGTGGTGCGGCAGTCACCTTGGCCGTGATTGTTTTGCACTATAGGTACGGAGAAAAGCGCAAATAGGGTCTTATCCAACAAACAGGGTAAAATACGTATTAAAATTCTACTCACCTGCTATAGGAGAGGTATAGCGCATGGAATTATTAGTCAGCTGCTGCACGTCCAAAGGTCAAACAAGTGACCACCGAGACATCTAGTTTAATGGAACTTTTTTGGATTTCTTGCACTGCTTGACATAATGTCATGATCCAGGACGGGGTTTCGTTTTGACCTGTCCTGGTCTGATTGGGGGTTAATTATTCCGCCTCTCCCTGGCAGAGGGCGGCTATTTAATGCTCACTGGACCTAGGTCCGGTGTCAGTTATACTCCTGCCCTCGGCTGAGTTAGTTGACCTTGTGCGTACGTGTGCCTTGTGCCTGATTTCTTGCTTGCTTGTTTGGTTTTGATTTGGTTCTGTCCCTGTTACGAGTTCTGCCTGTCCCTCTTGTACTGCGCTACCTCTCGTGTATGACTCTCTGCTTGTGACCCGACTTCTCTCTGCTCCTCCCCTTGGTACCGCGTCGCCCTCTTGTGTATGACCTTTGGCTTTGTCTGACCTCCCGTCTGTTTACCCCTTCTGTACCTCGCTGTCCGTGCTGTGAACGACCTCCGTTTTGCCTGACTCTGAGTTTGCTGTCTTCTGTGAAAGCAGGACGCTAAGCCCCGCCCCCTTGCAGTCACATGACCGTAGGTCCCGTGCCGGCTTGCTAAACTTCATTACTAAGGTCCTGTGCACCTATACTTTCTGGCTATTCTGGTCCCCAGGGGTCCCTACAGTGCGGGT
Organism: Dendrobates tinctorius; assembly: GCF_039654945.1. Classification (NCBI taxonomy): domain Eukaryota; kingdom Metazoa; phylum Chordata; class Amphibia; order Anura; family Dendrobatidae; genus Dendrobates; species Dendrobates tinctorius. The sequence goes on along the minus strand of NW_027361716.1, from coordinate 24,540,266 downwards.
GAGTCCCTGCTCAGCGGAGGCTGTACGCTGGCGCTGTCAAAGGATCAATATTTTATTCTTTTTCCCAATGCATTTCGAAGTATAAATCACTTCTTCCTCAGGGGATGACATACATGAAAAAGTAGCGTTGCTTGCAGATTAAATGCACTTCACATTTGAAAAAAGTGGCGCCAATAGTCACATGTTTTTTGGAAGAAAGTCAAAGTTCACACTGTGACGTATATATTTATCACATGATTATAATTGATCATTCAATTCTATATAAAATAACAATATTTCTTTATTTAGTTTGCAGATAAAATATATGTAAAAAAGAGAACAAGAAAACAAGGGATCAAAAAAATTTTTTATTAAAGGGAATGGAATTTAAAAAAAAAATAAATAATTATTTTACTTTTGAAGGAACTTTATATCACCAGTGTAATGGGACTGCAATGGGCTTGAAAGTTGCATCTACTTTTGCTAATATTTTTATGGGAGTTTTTGAGGATTTTTATATTTTTAATTCAAAATGGTGCAATAATATAATTATTTTTAAAAGATTTATAGATGATTTATTCTTCATATGGGACAACTCCAATAATGATATTGAATTTCTTATAGAATAATTAAATAATAATAACTGGGGCTTATCCTTTTCCTCGCTATATGATAATTGTAATATCAATTTTTTGGATATTTCTATTTTTATTAAAGAAAACGAAATTTTAGCAAAGACTTTTTTTTAAAATAATGTTGATATTAATAGCTATATACATTTTAACAGTGGGCATTACTGTAAATGGCTGAGAAATATCCCAAATAATCAGTTTAGAAGAATTAGAAAAAATTGTTCCAGTGTTGAAGATTTTAAAGAACAGGCTGTTATATTAAAAAATAGATTCAAGGATAAAAAATATCCCGGAAATTTGGTTAAGCAAGCCTATAATAATTGTATTAATTTACAGCAAGAATTTATAATTGGGAGTTCAAAAACAAAAAAACCCGATTTGAATAAATTTATGACTAATTTTATTACTCAATTCTCTTCTGAACATACCAAAATACACAATATCCTTCAAAATAATTGGTATATTCTGTTGAATGATCCGATTCTCCAAAAAATCCTTCCTAAAAATCCTGGTATCACTTTTAGAAGGGCACCGACTATCAAGAGTATAGTGGCCCCGAGTCGTTTAAAAGGAAAAAATAGATTAACCCCTATAATGAATATTTCGATTAAAGGGATTTATAAATGTGGACAAAGAAATTATTTATGCTGCAACATGATTACTCATAAAGAAAAATTTATCAAATCTTCAAATACCAATGAATTTTTTCCTATCAATCAATATCTCAATTGTACCACTGACTTTGTTATATATTTGATAGAACGGGAATGTAAAAAACAATATGTGGGTAGAACAACAAAACCGTTACATTTAAGATTAAATTCTCATAGACATAATATCAAAAAAGGATTTCTTCTGCATGGACTCTCCAGACATTTTGCACTAAAACATAATAAAAATATTAACTGGTTAAAAATCAGCCCGATTGAATATATCCCTAGTGATACTTGTGATAGGGTCAGACAATTAAATAGAAAAGAGATTTATTGGATAGATAAGCTCAATACTTTAAAACTGCATGGACTTAATGAACTAACAGAAGTATTTTTATAAATTTAATGTATATAGTTTATATTTATAATATTGTTGTTGAATGAATCTAATTTATATTTACGGTATTTATTTTATATGTATGCAATTTTTAAATATATTTTTATTAGGTGCGACTTTTACCAATTCCTAAGGTGCGACTTTTTGTTTTAATTAACCATGAGCAGTTAAGTGCGACTTTTATTTTCTATTAACCCTGAAGTTAATTGTATGCCCTAACATTTCTCCTTTTAAATCTTATATTGGGGATTTGTGTATGCGTAGGGAGCGATCCTGCGGCTCAATATGACGCTCATTTGGGTGTAGGTTGGGTTCCTAAGGTGGGAACCACACTCACTTTGGAACTGTTTTACCTATAGCGATCCTATTGTGTGGTAGGAGACATGTCATATGTGGTTTTGTTCCAGTGATTTTTGTTAGAGGGGATAGATCTGTATTTTACTTTATGGTAAGATTAAGTCCATTTTTTCACTGAAATCCTGTCTTTTTTTCTTTTTATGTGAAAAGATATATTTTTTGGAGGTAATGAGACATTTTTTTTGGGACCACATCATATTTAAAGTCATTTTGAGGGGTGTACATGACAGAAAATACCCAAAAGTGGCACCATTCTAAAAACTAGACCCCTCAAGGTGCTCAAAACCACATTCAAGAAGTTTATTAACCCTTTAAGTGCTTCACAGGAACTAAAGCAATGTGGAAGGAAAAAATTAACATTTAACTTTTTTTGGCAAAAAATTTACTTCAGAACCAATTTATTTTATTTTCACAAGTGTTAAAAGAGAAAATCAACAACAAAATTTGTTGTACAATTTCTCCTGAATACGCCGATACCCTATATGTGGGGGTAAACCACTTTTTCAGCACACGGCAGAGCTCGCAATGGATGGAGCGCCGTTTGACTTTTTCAACGCGGAATTGTCTGGAATTGAGATCGGATGCCATGTTGCGTTCGGAGAGCCCTTAATGTGCCTAAACGGTGGAAAACTCCAACAAGTGACCCCATTTTGGAAACTAGACCCATTAAGGAACTTATCTAGATGTGTGGTGAGCACTTTGACCCTTCAAGTGCTTCACAAAAGTTTATAACGTAGAGCCGTGAAAATAAGAAATCCATTTTTTTTCCACAAAAATGATCTTTTCTCCCCCAAATTTTTATTTTTACAAGGGTAACAGGAGAAATCATACCCCCACAGTTATTGTGCGATTTGTCCTGAGTACGCTGATACCCCATATGTGGGGGGAACCACTGTTTGGGCGCATAGGAGAGCTTGGAAGGGAAGGAGTGCCATTTTGGAATGCAGACTTTGATGGAATGGTCTGCGGGCATCATGTTGCGTTTGCAGAGCACCTGATGAGCCAAAACAGTGGAAACCCCCCACAAGTGACCCCGTTTTGGAAATTAGACCCCCTAAGAAACTTATCTAGATGTGTGGCGAGTATGTTGAACCCCCAAGCGCTTCACAGAAGTTTATAAACGCAGAGCCGTGAAAATAAAAAATCTTTTTTATTTCCACAAAAGTGATTTTTTAGACCCCAATTTTTAGACCCCCAAAGTTGATAAATAGTGGAAACCTCTCAATTCTTGCTCCAACCCTAACCCCAACACACCCCTAACCCTAATCTCAACCCCAATCCCTAATCCTAATTCTAACCCTAATCCTAGTTCGCCCTAACCCTAATTCTAACCCTAGCCCTAACCCGAGCCCTAACCCTAGCCCTAGCCCTAACCCTAACCCTAGCCCTAACCCTAGCCCTAACCCTAGCCCAACTCTAACCCTAGCCGAACCCTAACCCTAGCCAAACCCTAACCCTAACCCTTGCCTCAACCCTAGCCCTAACCCTACCCCAACCCTAACCCTAACCGTAGCCCTAACCCTAATGGAAAACTGAAAAAAAAGATATTTTCTTTATTTCATTATGTTTGCCTATATAAGGGGGTGATAAACGGGGGGGTTATGTACTATTTTTTTATTTTGATCACTATGATCGTTTATCATAGCGATCAAAATAATGAATGGAATCTGCCAGCCGGAGCCGACAGATTCCCGGCGGGCGCACTGCGCATGCGCCCGCCATTTTCAAGATGGCGGCGCCCATCGGAGGACACCGGCGGGACGCGGGACCACCGAGAGGGAAGTGAGGACCACGGAGAGGTACCGGGGGGGATCGGGGACCCTATTTCTCTCTCCTCTGATGTGCGATCACATCAGAGGAAAGAGAAATTTAATGCATAATCGCTGCTTTTTTTTTTTCGGTCGCCGTTATAGGGTTAATAATGGCGATCGCAAAAGCGGGGTCGGTAAAAACTGACCGATTCATGTTCTCTGGGGTCTCAGCTACCCCTGGCAGCCGAGATACCGGAGAGAATCCGACACTGGGGGGCACTATGTACTTTCTCCACATCGCCGTGAATTATCGGCGCTGTGGTTTTAGTACCCTTAATTACCGCCGTTAAAAGGCGTATAAGCGGTCGTTAAGGGGTTAAGATACACACATATATATATTTTTTAGCAAACATATAGTTTGCTATAAACATTTTTTTATTATATATGTTTTCTCTGGGGTAGCGAGGATTTCTTTGGGGATTTGCTCAGCTATCCACGATCTGGTCCGGTGGTTAGAGTGTCCTGTTGGTTTTCTCTTTTGAGTTTCTCCGACTGGTTCGTGATTCCTCTTTTTTTTCTTTTCTTTTCTCGTTCTCTTTTTTACATATATTTTATCTGCAAATTAAATAAAGAAATATTGTTATTTTATATAGAATTGAATGATCGATTATAATCATGTGATAAATATATACGTCACAGTGTGAACTTTGACTTTCTTCCAAAAAACATGTGACTATTGGCGCCACTTTTTTCAAATGTGAAGTGTATTTAATCTGCAAGCAATGCTACTTTTTCATGTATGTCACCCCCTGAGGAAGAAGTGATTTATACTTCGAAACGCGTTGGGAAAAAGAATAAAATATCGATCCTTTAATGCACTAGTATTTGTGTGTTATGTCAAACAGTGTACAAAATCCCAAAAAGCTCCATTAAACTAGATACCTTGGCCATGATGACACAAGTGTGTGTGATGCTAGGAACAGGAGTTTCTAGCATCACATGCATTTGTGTTATTATGGCCAACAGTGCATTGTCTATTGTATTGCTGTGTGATGCGGCAGTCACCTTGACCGTGATAACACAAGTGTGTGTGATGCTAGGATCAGAAGTTTCTAGAATCACACACATTTGTGTTGAGAATTCTCTTACTTCTGAGTCAGGGCTCCCTCTGGTGGTTATTGTGGGTAGTGGAGCTGGCCGGATTGACAGAGGTCTGCACCTGATGATGATGATGATGATTGGAGATCTGGGGTTACTGATTGGAGTATTTAAGTCAGCAGGCTTCCTTCAATCTCTGCTGCTGATTAGTTTTGCTGTGCATTCTGAGGTCTGATATCTCCTGCTCTGATCCTGCATTTTTTCCGTTAAGTTGTTCATTTGCTAATCCTTTGCATCTGATCTGCTTTGCCTCTTTCTGCTTGTTGTGAGGGTTCAGCGTGCTCCCTGTTGGGGGCTGTGCTGGACCCCACTCCATATGTTACAGCTTGTGTCAGTTTGTTCAGTTCCCTGCTATATTAGTCTCTTTTGCTTTGCTGCCAGTTCACACCAGAATGCTGATATAGTGGGGGTGAAGTCGTGAGACCTTAGTGTTTTTTGGTACATCAGATGTGTTGGATTTTTTAGGGTTTTTGCGTGATTGCAGACAGTGTCTTTCCTTTCCTATCCTATCCTATCTAGTCAGTTCGGTCCCCATCATTTTCTCAGTCTATTTTCTGCCTGCGTTTGTGTTTCATCTTGTCTCACCGACAATATATGTTTGGGGACTATCTCTTTCTTTGGGGTTCTACTCCAGGGCAGTTTAGATTTCATGTTTCTTGCTTTAGGCCTAGTTAGTTCTCCAGCTGTGTCGAGGCGTCTAGGGAATCGTAGGTACGCTCCACGGCTACTGTTAGTTGTGTTGTTAGGATTAGGGATCTGCAATTCGCTAAGTTACCAACCTTTCTAGTTTCCTGGTGGCCTAGCCTATTCCTGTCATCCTCCTCGGTGACCTGTTCATAACACATTTGTGTTATCATGGCCAACAGTGCATTGTCTATTGTATTGCTGTGTGATGCGGCAGTCACTTTGACCATGATAACACAAGTGTGTGTGATACTAGCATCAGGAATTTCTAGCATCACACACATTTGTGTTATCATGGCCAACAATGCATTGTCTATTGCATTACTGTGTGATGCGGCAGTCACTTAGGCCGTGATAACACAAGAGTGTGTGATGCTAGTGATTTTCTAGCATCACACACATTTGTGTTGTCCTGGCCAGCAGTGCATTGTCTAATTTTTTTATTTCTTTTTCCAATAGTGAACAAAGTCAGAACCTGTTGGTGCTCGATGAAGGACCGCTTTAACAGGGATGTTAGTCAGGAAGGCCAGGGTTGCAGTGGTGCTGCTGCAAGGACCAGAACAAAATACCGATACCATCGGGTGTTGGCGTTCCTAAGACTGGTCCTTGCCACCAGAGCGTAAATATTTTGTTGCATTGTATTGCTTTTTACTCTGTGCTTTTTTATTCCACAGCAGTTGGCGCTTGTAAATGCATGAAACTAATGTTTTTCTTTTCTTTTCACAGCACCTGGAGCAGCACCCTGCAACCTGTCCCTGGAGCGGTCCTTCATCGAAAGACCTCGGACCCGTCCCAGCCATCCGACAGCCAAGAAGCATCTTGCAGGTCAGCACCACAGACAGCTGGAGACCAGGAAGCTGGTCAATCAGGTGTTCCCCTGTCCCAGATCTCTGCCACTGGTTTTGCGGGCACTTCCCTCCAGCGGCAGAGGGTCTCAGACAGAAATGTCATGCTCGAGTTCCTTCACTTGAGCTCGGTCTTTCAGAATGGCCTCAAGGTGCTGTCAGACAGAGTTGAAAGCGGTTTTACCCTCATGGAACACCGCTTCCAGGCTGTCGACAGTCGCCTTGACCGTCTGGAAGCAGACCACAACAGACCAGTGCAGCATTTTTTCCACCAAATTGAACGGGCCATGGCGGAACACCTTAGTCCAGATCTCCAGCTGACTGTGATGCAGGCCTGCAACACTGCTTTCTTGCAGGCTATGCGGCAGAGTCAGTACGTGCAGCAGACAGTGGTGTCATTTCCAACTGTGCCACCACTGACTTGCTTCACCTCACTGCCGACTTCGGCTGCATACCACTGCATGGCCACCTGCATTCCAAGGCAAGCCAGACACCACTACACCATCCCAAGGCCGAGTGCTGCTGGACACTCCACCGCCACTACCATAGCAAGCGCTGCTCCTGTCTGGACCACCACCACCACTACCACACCTGCTTGGACCACCACCACTCCTCCTGCTTGGAGCACCGCCGCCGCCACCACTCCTGCTTGGAGCACCGCCCCACCACCACCACTCCTGCTCAGAGCACCACCACCACTCCTCTTGGTGGGAACACCACCACTGCCACCGTTCCTCCTGTATGGAGCACCACCGCCAATGCTCCTCCTGCATGGAGCACCACCACCGCCACCGCTCCTCCTGCATGGAGCACCACCACCGCCACCACCTAGCAGCAGCAGAGGGGTGACCCCCACTCAATTTTTGCTCCTACACAGCAAAGGTCCCCCAGCTCCAGGCGGTCACCCAGGTCAAGGCGGTCACACAATGCCAGGAGGTCCAGGCAGGACACACCAGGACACAGGAGACCCAAAAAGCAAAAAACTTTGTCCGTTCCTCCCCTCTCACCTCACACTCTGTCTCACCCTGCCTTCAGTTCCATTCCTGAGCTCCCTTCCCCCACTAATTTTGTTGCCCCTTCCCCTAGAACCCCTTCCTCCCTATTAAGCCGTTCCTCATTTCTCCAGACTCCCAGCTTGCCACCTCCTCCCCCCAAACGGCGTTCCCAATAAAACCTGTTTTTTTTCTTTTAATAAATGTCAAAATCTGGTTTCCCCTAATACTTTTTGATTAATGTGTCTTTCGCCGCCTACACACCACACTGCACTGTACACACACTGCGCCATACACTTTGTGTTTTTGCAACCACATAGCTCCATTACTGACACATGTTTCTTGTGTCAGTCCTGGAGATATGTGTAGTCAAAAACACAAATATATGACTTGTATTTTCACCACCAGTCTCTAAAGTATGCTAATATTGCACAGACTGAATAGAGGATAGTGTTGAGAGCAAGGCATATCTATTGTTACCTTGCCAGGTATCATAAAGAGTGATTTGAGGATGGTGTTTTTTTACCATCATCATTTCAGTCTTTGTGACACAAGGCCAGGGGATTCTAGATATACCTTGTAATTAACCACATCCTCTATTCAGTGTGTGGTGAATAAACTGAAGAGATGATGGAGAAAATACACATCATATCTACAATACCCTGGCCTTGTATCATAACTATTTATCACACCTGGCCAGGTGAATACACATGAGTTAACTGGCAGCGTTGCGTCAGTCTGCATTATCTATTGCACGCAGACTGGAGAGATGCTGCAAGTTAACTCATATGAATATTCACCTGCCCAGGTTTGATAACATTCTGAAGTCAGGATACATTATTTTGGGCATCCGCACTTCAGCATGATACCAGGCCTGGGGATTGTGGAAGTTGTATAAACTTTATCATCTCTCCAGTCTGCGTTCATACCCAAGCCACAGTGGTGATCCTACAAATAATATTTATACTCACATGGTCAGGTGTCATAAAGAGTGAAGGATGCTAGTGCATCCCAAAATCACTATTTGTAACATCAGGCCAGGTGACACAAATATTAGTTGTATTATCTCTACTGTCGCTGCAAATTGAATACAAACTGTAGAGATGATAAAGGTCATACAACTGGTGTGTGTGTATGTATAGTCAGCTGGTCAGGAGCACTAGTAAATTCATGATGCACAAAACACAGCATCCTGAATTCACTCTGACACCTGGGCAGGTGATTATTATATTGTAGTGTATAAAAACAGAGTGCACTTGGTACAGGTATCAAAATAGTTTTTTTATTAGCATACACACAAGAAAACAATTTTACACCATTTGATTTTGCCATTCCACACGTCCTACATCAGTGATAAAGTAGGCCGCAAATTGGTCCCTCGTTTGGCCAACTTCAACTGATGACCTGAGATGGTGCTGATTGAATTCAGACAATGGGTTTGCAGCTGGTTCATCGAGTTCAAAGTTAGGGTGCTCTTTAGCCATCACAAAATTGTGAAGAAACACACAGGCTTTCACCACCTCATACACTGTTTCCAGTTTAAGATTAATGGCTGTGCAGAGAATGCGCCATCTGGAGACAAGAATACCAAAACCACACTCTACAGTTCTTCGGGCCCTGGTCAGTCTGTAATTAAATATTTTTTTGATGTGGTCCAAGTCCCGGCTGGAGTAGGGTTTCAGCAGGTTTTGACACATTTGAAAGGCCTCATCCCCAACCATTACAAATGGCTGTAGCAGACCTTTGGTGTGGGAAGAGGCCGTGGCAAGGGGAAATTGAAATGGTTGCCATACAACCTCTGGCCCATGTCCGAGTTCTTAAAGGCCTGGAAGTCATTCCCACGGCCAAATGCCCCAATGTCCACTGCAACAAACAGACAGTCTACATCCGCAATGCAACTGAGTAGAGTTGAGCGAAACGGGTCGGTCGATTTAAAAAAATCGCCAACTTTCGCCAAAGTCGGGTTTCATGAAACGAAACCCGACCATAGCGTGAGGTCGGCCATGAGGTCGGCGACCCGAGCGCCAAAGACGCGTTTCAAATGATGTTTCCAGCGCCTTTTTTCAGCCAATGATGGAGGACGCACACTGTGGGCAACGCGATGACATAGGCAGCGGCCACCACCCTCTTAGAGAAAGGCATTGAAGTGATTGGCTGGCTTTGTGTGGCGTCACAGCAGGTATAAAAGGCTGTGACCGCCGACCGCCATCTTACTTCTGCCGATCTTAGCATAGGGAGAGGTTGCTGCTGCTGATTCTGAATAGGGAGAGCGTTAGGCAGGGAAGAAGAAAAAAAACTGCTTCTGCTGATAGCGCTTTTCACTGTACAGTTAGTGTGCAGTGAAAGAGGAGGATTTTTGCTTTTGTGCAGCAGCACTTGTGGTAATTAGGCTGCTTTGTAAGGCTACCTGCTAGCTGCATTGCTGTGTGCACACTGGTGTTCAAACTGCTTTTTTCAAAGCACTCCAACTTTTATTATTTTGTCCTGGTCTTTTTTCACAGACCGTATAGTGGTGTACGCTCCTCACACACTACCATGTACCGGCTGGTATCGCGGACAAAGAGAAGCTATCTGGGTGTGACTCTGGAAGAAAAAGCTGAGGAGTTTGTCCGTTTTTCCAGACCTACACCTTAGAGTGCTGTCCGCTTTTCAAACAGTTTCATATATCTGCTGTTTGATTACGGTGAAAACTAGACAGAGACAGCATGTGTCAGTCCCTATAGAAATAGGCAGAGATTGACAATTTTCCATACAGACACTGTACAGAGCTGTCTGATTCTCAAACAGTATTGTGTATCTGCCGTTCGCATTACAGTAACATCTATACAGAGTCAGCGTGTGTGTGTGACCCTCCGTAAATACATATACGGAGATTGTTAGTTACATAAAAAACATATACAGCTGTACACTTCTGATACAGTTCCGTATATCTGCTTGTTGGATTATGGTCCAATACACACTGTGAGAGCGTCTGTGACTAACAAAATATATACGCAGATTTAATTTTTTTCATACACCTTACACAGCTGGACGCTCCTCATACTGTACCATCTCTCTGTTGGTATTTTTGGTACATTTTCCCAAACATGAGGAAGTATGGTGGAAGAGTCCGCAGACATGGGCAGGGGGGCACAGCTGGTACTGATGGTGGTGGTGCATCGGCTGGTTCTGGCAAAAGGACAATAGCAGCTAAGGCAGGAAGTGTTGAGCCTGCATCATTGTCTGGCCCAAGAAGGCCTGTAAGGTTGCCCTTTCTTGGAGTAGGAAAACCGCTTTTGAAGCCGGAGCATCAGGAACAGGTTTTGGCGTACATTGCCGAACCAGCCACCAGCTCTATTGCCTCCTCTTCTGAACGTTCGAAACCTGCAAGCACGGAGTTGTTAGTGCAGGGTTCTGGTCAGAAAAAACACCTTTCCTTGTGTCCTTCACCCCCACCAAAAGTTAAGGATGCAGCAGCCCACACTTCAGATTACTCTATGGAGCTCTTTTCACATACCATGCCTGGGTTATCCAGTCAAATCCAGAATTCCCCAGTCCAAGATCTGACATGGAGTGCACTGATGCACAGCCACTGCTAGATGATTCTGCTGGTACATCGACCCAGAGCACTATATTGCCCTCGCAGCCTATTGAGCCAGAATCTGACCCTGATGAAACTCAGGTGCCCCTTGCCGCATACTATACCACCGTACATGGTGACACAGAGGAAGGAAAAGAGGAAGGTGCAGATGACTTTGAAGAGGAGGTGATGGAAGACCCAGTTCTTTACCCGGATTGGCATTCATTGGGGGAGGAGGGTGGCGCTGGCAATAGTTCAGATAAGGAGAAGGATCCGCAGCAGGCATTGACAACGCAGCAGCAGTTATCTGGCAGGCCCGTAGCTGTCCAAAAACGTGAACCAAAAACAAAAAGAGTTGCAGGACAGCTTGGCCAGATGGTCAACTTAGCACAGCGTGCAAGGCCAGAAAATGTATACCATAGTAGGAAGAGTGCAGTGTGGCACTTCTTTGTCCAAAATTCTACTGATGAGGCAAAGGTTACCTGTAAGAAGTGCGGAAGGACCTTTAGCCGAGGTAAACAACTCAGAAATTTGAATACCAGTTGCATGCTTAGACATTTAATCAGCATGCACTTGCAAGCATGGACGGACTACAAAACCTCAGGTAGCACATGTGCACCTGCTCCGACTGAAGGAAGCCAGCAACGCTCCATCGCTTCCCCCACTGTAAGACCACCACCACCGTTAAGCACACCACAAGCACTAAATGTGGAGGTGTCGTCGCAAGGCCAAAGCACTCTGGGAATCACAATGGTTTTGCAACACAACACTGAATCTAGGCCATCACCACCAATATCCTCACCAACCCCCTCTCACTCCGTCCTGTCCACCGCTACTTCCCCCATATGCAGCTCTCCAGTCCAGCTCACCCTACCAGACACTCTAAATAGGACAAGAAAGTACTCATCCTCTCATCCGCGTACACTGTGTTTGAACGCCTACATTGCCAAACTAATCTGATTAGAGATGATGCCCTACCGTTTGGTTGAAAGCGAGCTCATGGCCTACGCTGTCCCACGCTATGACCTACCCAGTCGGCACTTCTTTTTTCGAAAAGCCATCCCTGCCCTCCACCGGCATGTGAAAAACCGCATTGTCCATGCACTGAAACAGTCAGTGAGTGAAAAGGTGCACCTCACAACAGATGCATGAACCATTAGGCATGGCCAGGGCTGTTACGTGTCCATCACTGCGCACTGGGTTAATGTGGTGGATGCAGGCTCCACTGGGGACAGCGGCGGTGGAACAGTGCTGCCTAGCCCACGGTATAGGAAGCAGTTGGCTGTAGGCTTTCGCTCCTCCTCTTGCTACTCCATTACCGAAAGCTCATCCACAGAGCGCAGTGGCACGAACACTCCATCCGCAGCTGGCAGTGTTGCACATGAGGTGTCCCACTATCGAACAGCTAGTGGTAAGCGTCAGCAGGATGTGTTAATGATGATGTCTTTGGGCGACAACAGACACACCGCGGCGGTACTGGCTGACTACATGCAGCGACAAGCAGAGTCATGGCTGGTCAGTCTACATCTTGAGGCAGGCAAGGTAGTAAGTGATAACGGCCGTAATTTTGTGGCAGCCATAGCCCGTGCAAAACTCACACACATACCTTGCCTGGCTCACACTTTGAACCTGGTGGTGCAGTGCTTCCTTAAGAATTATCTGGAGTTAACATCCCTGCTCCATAAGGTGCGAAGACTGTGCTCGCACATCCGTCTGTTGTGAGTTCATTTTCTGGTCTACCAGTCAGGCTCCCTCTGGTGGTAAAAGGAGGTAGTGAGGCTGTTTTATTCAGTCGAGATCTGCCACCTGATAATGAGGATGAAGATTGGACTTCAGGAATCTCAGATTGGATTTAAGACAGCCGACGCCCTACTCTGGTGCTGGTGATTCCTTCTGCTTGTCAGGTCTTGGTTCTCAGCTCTGTTCCAGTCAGCTCAAGCTAAGTTTCTCTGTTAATGTTCACACTTGATTTTGTTGTTCTATTCAGTTTTTTGTGTGGTCAGCCAGCCCCGCCTTGGGCTGTGCTGAATTTCCACTCTCTTTTATCTGTATTTGCCAATTTGCTTTTTGTCCCTAATTAGATTGGCCTCTTTTTGCTCTGTCTCAGAATATTTCAGAGTGCTGATATAGTGGGAGAAGTCTAGTGACTTCAGGGTTAATTTTGTTATCAGAAGTGTTGGACTTTATTTTGTAGGGTTTTGGGCAGATTGCAGACAGTGTCTTTCCTTTCCTCTCCTCTCGAGTTAGTTTGGGCCCCATCATTTGCTCAGCCTATTTTCCTACCAGTGTTTGTGTTTTCATCTTGTTTCACCGTCAATACATGTGTGGGGGCTGTCTATTCCTTTGGGGTCTGCTCTGGGGCAGTTAGTTTTACCTTTTCTTGCTTAGGGCTTATTTAGTCCTCCGGCCGTGATGAGGCGTCTAGGTTCATCGTAGGCACGCTCCACGGCTGCTGCTAGTTGTATGGTAGGATCAGGGATCTGCAATCTGCATAGTTACCAACCTCTCTGGTTTTTCTGGGCTTAGCATGTTTAGGTTTTTTCCTCCTCGGTGACCCATTCATAACATCCGTTGCTCGGCCGTACATTCCAGTCGTATGCAGAAGCTGCAGCGATTGCTCCACCTCCCCAAGCACCGCCTAATCATAGACGTTGCAACAAGTTGGAACTCCACCCTGCACATGGTTGAGAGGCTGTGCGAACAGAGGCAGGCTGTAATGCATTTGTGGGAGGATACACGGGCAGGCAGTTTGAGGGAAGACATGAAATTGTCGGGTGTGCAGTGGTCAAAGCTGAAAGACCTCTGTATACCTTGCTTCCCATATTTTCTGGCAGTTTTTCCACGTTGGAGTGGTCGGTGGAAGTCCTGCAGCAGCTGATACTGTGTTATGTCTTCAAGCCAGTTGTGGGTCACACAACTGGAATATGTGAGTGGAACTGCATTACACCACTCACATTGTAGTGTCACTAGTGATAGGGCACTATTGCGCCTCTTGTTCCCCCACCCTTTTTGTAAAGAGAAAATGTTGGCATTCCAAGGTCAGGTACAGTGTTTGTGCGTGACTGTAGGGATGTGGATTTGCCAGAAAGTGCTCCTCCACCCACCACTGACAGTGCATCATTGACACCTGGAACATTGGCCCACATTTGCGATTATGCCTTGCGGGTCCTAAAAAGGCACCCCCGCATTTCCAAAATGATGAGAGATAGCGACTACTGGCTGGCCAGCATTCTCGATCCACGCTACAAAGGCAAATTACACAACATCATGCCACAGGAGAACCTAGAGATAATATTGGCAAACAAACAAGCAACTCTGGTAAACAGGTTGTTTGAGGCTTTCCCAGCACACAGCAGTGGTGCTGTTTCTCCCATGAGCCGTAGGGAGCACAATGGAAGAGGTGTTCATGGTGCACACAGCCGAAGTGGCGTTGGAGACAGGGGTTTAATGACCATGTTGTGGAATGAGTTCTCAAGTACCGCTCACACGACTGCTAATACTGCATCAATTAAAAGTGACAGGAGACAGCAGTTGTCAACTATGGTTACAAACTACTTCTCCCATATCGATGTTCTCCCTCACAAGTCATTCCCCTTTGACTATTGGGCCTCTAAACTGGACGCCTGGCCTGAATTGGCACAATATGCCTTACAGGAGCTCGCTTGCCCTGCTGCTAGTGTGTTATCTAAAAGAGTCTTCAGTGCTGCTGGATCAATCCTGACAGAAAAAAGGACCCGTCTGTCTACCCAAAATGTTGATGATCTAACCTTCATTAAAATGAACCATGCATGGGTTGCAAAGGATTTTGTCCCACCTTCCCCTGATGACACAGGTTCCCAGAAAAGTGCCTCGTTTTTGTCCTCCTCTTCCTTGGACTTGCCCAATTCCGCCCTTTGCAGCAGCTGAATGTCCAGCCAACACATCAACATATGCCATTTTTTAAACCTCCCTAAGTGGGCTGCCCCCCCCTTGGCTGGGGTCAACAGCTGGCGCACCCGGGCAAGTGCCGCTGCTCTGAACTGGTGGATGGGCCCACAGATGGCCAACGGCATTGGCACAGGGCCCCTCATAGTACAATACAGTGTCTCTGATGGTGGGGGGGCCCACTCACCGTCTGACACACCAGCGTACTATGAGGGTCCCTGTGCCAGTACCATCGACCACGAGTGTGCTCCCCTTGCTTGGTCATGGCCACAGCACTTGCAAGTTGCAATACTTACTGTCACGGCCCCCGTTGCTCCCCGCTCTACTCATCTGGCCAATCCCGCACCGCAGCCTGGCTCCTTCCCTCAGCTGCGGAGTCCTGTGTCCGGGCCGCAGCCTGCGACATCCCTGATTTTTTGGAGAATCGGATCATTCAACAGAATATACCAATTATTTTGAAGGATATTGTGTATTTTGGTATGTTCAGAAGAGAACTGAGTAATAAAATTAGTCATAAATTTATTCAAATCGGGTTTTTTTGTTTTTGAACTCCCAATTATAAATTCTTGCTGTAAATTAATACAATTATTATAGGCTTGCTTAACCAAATTTCCGGGATATTTTTTATCCTTGAATCTATTTTTTAATATAACAGCCTGTTCTTTAACCCCTTCCTGACATCCGACGTACTATCCCGTCCACGGTACCCGGGCCCGTATGACCGTGGACGGGATAGTACGTCGGGCCCTTTAATGCGATACCGCGACTAAAGTCGCGGTGATCGCATTAAAATTCCGACGCCATCTCACCTTAGAAAAGATGGCGTCGGCATCCCGGGCTGCGATCCCGCCCCCCCGGCATCCAGAGCGCTGTGATTGGCTGTTCAATTCTGAACAGCCAATCGCAGCGTTTCTCATTGTTTCAGCCAATCAGCTTGGCTGAAACAATGATGTCCTAGGCTGGGATCGAGTACCGATGTACTCGATCCTAGAGCCGGTGCCTGGCAACGCCAGGCACCGGCAAAAAGCACCCGGATTGGCGCGATCGCCGATCTGATCGATCGCGCCAATCGCAGTGCACAGCGGCGCTATATCTCTGCTGTGCCCTGCCAGTACCGGCCAGGATCTGTGCTATATTAGCACCGATCGTGCTGGAGCCTGATGCAGGCCCAGCAGGGCCTGCAGGAGTTGGCTGGCGCGGTCGATTAGATCGGCGATCGTGCCAACCACAGGGCACAGCTGCGGTCACCATGTGACCGCTCTGTGCCCTGCTGGTGACCTGGGCATGACCTGCCTAGTAATCGGAGCTGTGAGCTCCGATTCTAGGCAGTTGCCATGGTCAACAGGCAGATCAGGGATTGGTGGGATCGATGTAATCATTCGATCCCACCAATGACAGGTCACAGCAGCGATGTGACCGCTCTGTGACCTGCCCCCTGACCTGCCTCTGACCTGTCTGACCTGTCTGCAGGGGTCCTCACTCTAGCTGAGGATTCCTGCAGAGAGGTCGGATGCAGCAAGAGCTCCTGTGCTGGGTATTGTGGTGCCACAGCTTGTAGCATCACAATCCCTGCAGAAGAAAGAAGAAGAAGAAAGAAAACTACAATTGTAAGTGTTAATTGATCCCTGATCCCCTGCCCAATCTATCTTCACCCCCCCAATCTATCTTCATCCCCCATCCCCCCTCCACCCCCCCTCTTACCCCCCTTCACCCCCCTTTTACCCCCCTCCACCCCACTTTTGCGCCACCTCCGTGCGCAGCCGGCGAGCGTTGATCGGTGACGCAGTTCACCGATCAACACTCGTGCTCGCTTTTTTTTCCTTAGCCCCCTTTGCGCCACTTCCGTACACACATCCCGCAGCCGCAAAAGTTGGATAAGGGACACACGTCACTTATCCAAGCTTGTGCCTGCCGCTTTTCATTTTTTTCACCCCCCTTTGTGCCACCTAACTACAACCCTAACTGTTGATCCCTGCCCAATCTCTCTTCATCCACCCCAATCCCCCCATCCCCTTTCCCCCTATTTTTACCTCCCTCCACCCCACTTTTGCGCCACCTCCGTGCGCAGCCGCCGAGTGTTGATTGGTGACGCAGTTCACCGATCAACACTTGAGCTCGCTTTTTTTTCCTTAGCCCCTCCGTACACACATCCCGCAGCTGCGAAACTTGGATAAGTGACACAGTTCACTTATCAGAGTTTGCCGTTTTCCTTTTTTTTTTTCCACCCCCCCCTTGCACCACCCCGTGCGCACATCCAGCAGCCTAGTTTTGATAAGTGACACATCAGCTAGGGCCTGCTGTTTTAGACTTTTTTCCACAGCTTTTTCTTTACAGAAAGTTTACACCAATCACTCCCCCCCCTCACGTACACATACAGTTTTCAATAAAGTGTACACCCAAGCACCATATTTACACAAAAATGTCATCAAATTCATCCCAACAGCGCTATTCAGTGGAGGAGGCATATGCTTTACTTGCCTCCTAAACTGATAGCGATTTGGATGACGATCCGACTTTTCTTTATTTTTCGGATTCTTCATCCTCTTCTTCTTCCTCTTCCCCCTCCTCATCTTCCTCCTCAGGTCCTGCGGAACCGCCACGCAGACGCTCCAGGACAGAAGATGAGGCAGCGCCCACCATGCCCGCAGCTGACCCAGTGCTCCCCGTATGGACCTCACCCCCCGAAAATTACGAGCCACTGATTCCTGATTTTGTGGCAGAATCAGGAATCAAGTTTGACACCACCGGCCTCACAGAAATTGACTTTTTCAAAGTCTTTTTCTCTGAGGATTTTGTTAACCTCATGGTGGAGCAAACTAATTTGTACGCTCGTCAATTTTTGGAGCAAAACCCGCGTTCAACATTTTCAAACTGGTCTCCTGTAGACGCAGTTGAAATGACGCAGTTTTGGGGCCTGGTCCTCCATATGGGGATACTGAAGAAACCGGAAATTCGGCAATATTGGAGTGTTGATATTTTATACAACACTCCAGTGTTCCGAATGGTCATGGCCCGAACGCGTTTTGAGGCCATACACAAGTTTCTGCATTATACTGATAATGCAGAGTGTCCCGCACAAGATGACCCCAACTTTGACCGTCTGTTCAAAGTTCGGCCGGTCATCGAACACTTCAACAAAAAGTTTGCTGAAGTGTACGTGCCCCAAAGGGACATCTGCGTGGATGAGTCCTTGGTTCACTTCAAGGGAAGGCTGCGATTCCGTCAATACCTGCCCAGTAAGAGGGCCAGGTACGGAATCAAACTTTTTAAGTTGTGTGAGAGTACCTCAGGGTACACCCACAAGTTTAGAGTTTACGAAGGGAAGGACACCCGGATTGAACCCCCTGAGTGTCCTCCTTTCCTGGGAGTGAGTGGGAAAATTGTGTGGGATTTGGTGCACCCACTGCTGGATAAAGGTTATCACCTCTACACTGATAACTTTTATACCAGCATCCCACTCTACAAATCCCTCTCTGAGCGACGTACCGCAGCCTGCGGTACTGTCCACAAAAATCAGAGAGGCCTCCCGAAGACGCTACTTGGGCAGATGCTCCGAAAAGGTGAGAGCAGAGCCCAATGTAGCGACCACCTGCTGGTGGTCAAGTACAAGGACAAGAGAGATGTCCATCTCTTGACCACCATACACGGTGATGGCAGTACCCTCTGCACTGTATGGGGTACCTCTACACAGGTCCTCAAACCGACATGTGTAGTGGGGTACAACAAAAAAATGGGGGGAGTTGATCTCTCCGATCAACTCCTCCAACCGTACAATGCATTGAGGAAGGACAAGGTGTGGTACAAAAAGCTGGCCGTGCACATCATCCAAATGGCAATGCTCAAAGCATTCCTGCTGTCACAATGTGCATGCCCCAGCGATACGTCGTACCTTCATTTCCAGGAGGTAGTGGTTAAGGCCATGATGTTTGGCGCTCAGGAAGGAGCGGGCCCCAGTACTTCAAGAACTGAAGGTGCTCGTATTGTCCCAGGTCAGCATTTTCCGGGGGTGGTCCTGCCAACCCCAAGAAAAGGTAAGCCGCAAAAAAGGTGTCGAGTGTGTTACAAAAAAGGAATACGCAGGGACACCATTTACCAGTGCGACACCTGCCCCGAAAAACCTGGCCTGTGCATGAAGGATTGCTTCAAATTGTACCACACCTCCATGCACTACTAATTTACATTAGATTAGTTGGGGGCACATCTAGATTTGTTCATTGGGGGTCTAGTATCCAAAATGATGTCATATGTGGGTTTTCTTTCCTGTTTAGGCACATCAGGGACTCTGCAAATGGAACATGACGCCAGTAGACCATCAAAGTCTGCATTCCAAAACAACACTACTTCCCTTTCGAGCCCCAACGTGTGCCTAAACAGTTTTTTCCCACATGTGGGGTACCAGAGTACCCAGGACAAATTGGACAATGACTTTTGGGGTCCAATTTCTCCTGTTACTCTTGGGAAAATTAAAAATTGGGGACTAAATGATCATTTATGTGGGAACAAAACAGGATTTTATATTTTCACGCCTGGGCATTATAATCTTTAGTGAAACATTTGGGGGTTCAAAGTGCTCACCACACATCTAGATAAGTTCCTTAGGGGGTCTAGTTTCCAAAATGGGGTCACTTATGGGGGGTTTCTACTGTTTAGGAACATCAAGGGCTCTGCAAATGGAACATGACGCCCGCAGACCATTCCATCAAAGTCTGCTTTCCAAAACGTCATTACTTCCCTTTCGAGCCCTGACGTGTGCCCAAACAGTAGTTTTCTCCCACATGTGGGGTATCAGGTTACTTAGGACAAATTGGACAACAACTTTTGGGGTCCAATTTCTCCTGTTACTCTTGGGAAAATTAAAAATTGGGGACTAAATGATCATTTATGTGGGAACAAAACAGGATTTTATATTTTCACGCCTGGGCATTATAATCTTTAGTGAAACACTTGGGGCTTCAAAGTGCTCACCACACATCTAGATAAGTTCCTTAGGGGGTCTAGTTTCCAAAATGGGGTCACTTATGGGGGGTTTCTACTGTTTAGGAACATCAAGGGCTCTGCAAATGGAACATGACGCCTGCAGACCATTCCATCAAAGTCTGCTTTCCAAAACGTCATTACTTCCCTTTCGAGCCCTGACGTGTGCCCAAACAGTAGTTTTCTCCCACATGTGGGGTATCAGGTTACTTAGGACAAATTGGACAACAACTTTTGGGGTCCAATTTCTCCTGTTACTCTTGGGAAAATTAAAAATTGGGGACTAAATGATCATTTATGTGGGAACATTACAGGATTTTATATTTTCACGCCTGGGCATTATAATCTTTAGTGAAACACTTGGGGCTTCAAAGTGCTCACCACACATCTAGATAAGTTCCTTAGGGGGTCTAGTTTCCAAAATGGGGTCACTTATGGGGGGTTTCTACTGTTTAGGAACATCAAGGGCTCTGCAAATGGAACATGACGCCCGCAGACCATTCCATCAAAGTCTGCTTTCCAAAACGTCATTACTTCCCTTTCGAGCCCTGACGTGTGCCCAAACAGTAGTTTTCTCCCACATGTGGGGTATCAGGGTACTCAGGACAAATTGGACAACAACTTTTGGGGTCCAATTTCTCCTGTTACTCTTGGGAAAATTAAAAATTGGGGACTAAATGATCATTTATGTGGGAACAAAACAGGATTTTATATTTTCACGCCTGGGCATTATAATCTTTAGTGAAACACTTGGGGGTTCAAAGTGCTCACCACACATCTAGATAAGTTCCTTAGGGGGTCTAGTTTCCAAAATGGGGTCACTTGTGGGGGGTTTCCACTGTTTAGGCACATCAGACTCTCGTCAAACGTGACATGGCGTCCGATCTCAATTCCAGCCAATTTTAGGTTGAAAAAGTCAAACGGGGCTCCTTCCCTTCTGAGCCCTACCATGTGCCTAAACAGTGGTTCCCCCCCACATATTGGGTATCAGCGTACTCAGGACAAATTTGACAACAACCTTTGGAATCCAATTTCTCCTGTTACCCTTGGGAAAACAAAATATTGGGGACTAAATGATCATGTTTGTGGAAAAAATATGATTTTTTATTTTCACGCCCGGGTGTTATAAACTTCTGTGAAGCCCTTGGGGGTTCAAAGTGGTCACCACACATCTAGATAAGTTCCTTAGGGGGTCTAGTTTCCAAAATGGGGTCACTTGTGGGGGGTTTCCACTGTTTAGGCACATCAGACGCTCGTCAAAGTGACATGGCGTCCGATCTCAATTCCAGCCAATTTTAGGTTGAAAAAGTCAAACGGGGCTCCTTCCCTTCTGAGCCCTGCCATGTGCCTAAACAGTGGTTCCCCCCCACATATTGGGTATCAGCGTACTCAGGACAAATTTGACAACAACCTTTGGAGTCCAATTTCTCCTGTTACCCTTGGGAAAACAAAATATTGGGGACTAAATGATCATGTTTGTGGAAAAAATATGATTTTTTATTTTCACGCCCGGGTGTTATAAACTTCTGTGAAGCCCTTGGGGGTTCAAAGTGGTCACCACACATCTAGATAAGTTCCATAGGGGGTCTAGTTTCCAAAATGGGGTCACTTGTGGGGGGTTTCCACTGTTTAGGCACATCAGACGCTCGTCAAACGTGACATGGCGTCCGATCTCAATTCCAGCCAATTTTAGGTTGAAAAAGTCAAACGGGGCTCCTTCCCTTCTGAGCCCTGCCATGTGCCTAAACAGTGGTTCCCCCCCACATATTGGGTATCAGCGTACTCAGGACAAATTTGACAACAACCTTTGGAGTCCAATTTCTCCTGTTACCCTTGGGAAAACAAAATATTGGGGACTAAATGATCATGTTTGTGGAAAAAATATGATTTTTTATTTTCACGCCCGGGTGTTATAAACTTCTGTGAAGCCCTTGGGGGTTCAAAGTGGTCACCACACATCTAGATAAGTTCCTTAGGGGGTCTAGTTTCCAAAATGGGGTCACTTGTGGGGGGTTTCCACTGTTTAGGCACATCAGACGCTCGTCAAACGCGACATGGCGTCCGATCTCAATTCCAGCCAATTTTAGGTTGAAAAAGTCAAACGGGGCTCCTTCCCTTCTGAGCCCTGCCATGTGCCCAAACAGTGGTTCCCCCCCACATATTGGGTATCAGCGTACTCAGGACAAATTTGACAAGAACATTTGGGGTCCAATTTCTCCTGTTACTCTTGGGAAAACAAAATATTGGGGACTAAATTATCATGTTTGTGGAAAAAATATGATTTTTTATTTTCACGCCCGGGTGTTATAAACTTCTGTGAAGCCCTTGGGGGTTCAAAGTGGTCACCACACATCTAGATAAGTTCCTTAGGGGGTCTAGTTTCCAAAATGGGGTCACTTGTGGGGGGTTTCCACTGTTTAGGCACATCAGACGCTCGTCAAACGTGACATGGCGTCCGATCTCAATTCCAGCCAATTTTAGGTTGAAAAAGTCAAACGGGGCTCCTTCCCTTCTGAGCCCTGCCATGTGCCTAAACAGTGGTTCCCCCCCAAATATTGGGTATCATCGTACTCAGGACAAATATGACAACAACTTTTGGGGTCCAATTTCTCCTGTTACCCTTGGGAAAATAAAAAAATTGTTGCTAAAATATTATTTTTGTGACTAAAAAGTTAAATGTTCATTTTTTCCTTCCACATTGCTTCTGCTCCTGTGAAGCACCTGAAGGGTTAATAATCTTCTTGAATGTAGTTTTGAGTAGCTTCAGGGGTGCAGTTTTTAGAATGGTGTCACTTTTGGGTATTTTCTGCCATATAGACCCCTCAAAGTGACTTCAAATGTGAGGTGGTCCCTAAAAAAAATGGTTTTGTAAGTTTTGTTGTAAAAAATAGAAATCGCTTGTCAAATTTTAACCCTTATAACTTCCTAACAAAAAAAAATATTGTTTCCCAAATTGTGCTGATGTAAAGTAGACATGTGGGAAATGTTATTTAGTAACTATTTTGTGTCACATATTTCTCTGTTTTAAGGGCATACAAATTCAAAGTTTGAAAATTGCAAAATTTTCAAAATTTTTGCCATATTTCTGTTTTTTTCATAAATAAACGCAAGTTATAGCGAAAAATTTTTACCACTAAAGTGAAGTACAATATGTCACGAGAAAATAATCTCAGAATCGACTAGATCCGTTGAAGCGTTCCAGAGTTATAACCTCATAAAGGGACAGTGGTCAGAATTGTAAAAATTGGCCTGGTCATGAACGTGCAAACCACCCTTGGGGGTGAAAGGGTTAAAATCTTCAACACTGGAACAATTTTTTCTATTTCTTCTAAACTGATTATTTGGGATATTTCTCAGCCATTTACAGTAATGCCCACTGTTAAAATGTATATAGCTATTAATATCAACATTATTTAAAAAAAAAGTCTTTGCTAAAATTTCGTTTTCTTTAATAAAAATAGAAATATCCAAAAAATTGATATTACAATTATCATATAGCGAGGAAAAGGATAAGCCCCAGTTATTATTATTTAATTCTTCTATAAAAAATTCAATATCATTATTGGAGTTGTCCCATATGAAGAATAAATCATCTATAAATCTTTTAAAAATAATTATATTATTGCACCATTTTGAATTAAAAATATAAAAATCCTCAAAAACTCCCATAAAAATATTAGCATAAGTAGGTGCAACTTTCAAGCCCATTACAGTCCCATTACACTGGTGATATAAAGTTCCTTCAAAAGTAAAATAATTATTTTTTTTTTTTAAATTCCATTCCCTTTAATAAAAATTTTTTTGATCCCTTGTTTTCTTGTTCTCTTTTTTACATATATTTTATCTGCAAACTAAATAAAGAAATATTGTTATTTTATATAGAACTGAATGATCAATTATAATGATGTGATAAATATATACGTCACAGTGTGAACTTTGACTTTCTTCCAAAAAACATGTGACTATTGGCGCCACTTTTTTCAAATGTGAAGTGCATTTAATCTGCAAGCAATGCTACTTTTTCATGTATGACATCCCCTGAGGAAGAAGTGATTTATACTTCGAAATGCGTTGGGAAAAAGAATAAAATATCGATCCTTTAATGCACTAGTATTTGTGTGTTATGTCAAACAGTGCACAAAATCCCAAAAAGCTCCATTAAACTAGATACCTTGGCCATGATGACACAAGTGTGTGTGATGCTAGGAACAGGAGTTTCTAGCATCACATGCATTTGTGTTATTATGGCCAACAGTGCATTGTCTATTGTATTGCTGTGTGATGCGGCAGTCACCTTGACCGTGATAACACAAGTGTGTGTGATGCTAGGATCAGAAGTTTCTAGAATCACACACATTTGTGTTGAGAATTCTCTTACTTCTGAGTCAGGGCTCCCTCTGGTGGTTACTGTGGGTAGTGGAGCTGGCCGGATTGACAGAGGTCTGCACCTGATGATGATGATGATTGGAGATCTGGGGTTACTGATTGGAGTATTTAAGTCAGCAGGCTTCCTTCAATCTCTGCTGCTGATTAGTTTTGCTGTGCATTCTGAGGTCTGATATCTCCTGCTCTGATCCTGCATTTTTTCCGTTAAGTTGTTCATTTGCTAATCCTTTGCATCTGATCTGCTTTGCCTCTTTCTGCTTGTTGTGAGCTCCCTGTTGGGGGCTGTGCTGGACCCCACTCCATATGTTACAGCTTGTGTCAGTTTGTTCAGTTCCCTGTTATATTAGTCTCTTTTGCTTTGCTGCCAGTTCACACCAGAATGCTGATATAGTGGGGGTGAAGTCGTGAGACCTTAGTGTTTTTTGGTACATCAGATGTGTTGGATTTTTTAGGGTTTTTGCGTGATTGCAGACAGTGTCTTTCCTTTCCTATCCTATCCTATCTAGTCAGTTCGGTCCCCATCATTTTCTCAGTCTATTTTCTGCCTGCGTTTGTGTTTCATCTTGTCTCACCGACAATATATGTTTGGGGACTATCTCTTTCTTTGGGGTTCTACTCCAGGGCAGTTTAGATTTCATGTTTCTTGCTTTAGGCCTAGTTAGTTCTCCAGCTGTGTCGAGGCGTCTAGGGAATCGTAGGTACGCTCCACGGCTACTGTTAGTTGTGTTGTTAGGATTAGGGATCTGCAATTCGCTAAGTTACCAACCTTTCTAGTTTCCTGGTGGCCTAGCCTATTCCTGTCATCCTCCTCGGTGACCTGTTCATAACACATTTGTGTTATCATGGCCAACAGTGCATTGTCTATTGTATTGCTGTGTGATGCGGCAGTCACTTTGACCGTGATAACACAAGTGTGTGTGATGCTAGCATCAGGAATTTCTAGCATCACACACATTTGTGTTATCATGGCCAACAATGCATTGTCTATTGCATTACTGTGTGATGCGGCAGTCACTTAGGCCGCGATAACACAAGAGTGTGTGATGCTAGTGATTTTCTAGCATCACACACATTTGTGTTGTCCTGGCCAGCAGTGCATTGTCTAATTTTTTTATTTCTTTTTCCAATAGTGAACAAAGTCAGAACCTGTTGGTGCTCGATGAAGGACCGCTTTAACAGGGATGTTAGTCAGGAAGGCCAGGGTTGCAGTGGTGCTGCTGCAAGGACCAGAACAAAATACCGATACCATCGGGTGTTGGCGTTCCTAAGACTGGTCCTTGCCACCAGAGCGTAAATATTTTGTTGCATTGTATTGCTTTTTACTCTG
Organism: Dendrobates tinctorius; assembly: GCF_039654945.1. NCBI lineage: Eukaryota > Metazoa > Chordata > Amphibia > Anura > Dendrobatidae > Dendrobates > Dendrobates tinctorius. The sequence continues at coordinate 24,514,648 of NW_027361716.1, read as the reverse complement.
TGCTTTTTTATTCCACAGCAGTTGGCGCTTGTAAATGCATGAAACTAATGTTTTTCTTTTCTTTTCACAGCACCTGGAGCAGCACCCTGCAACCTGTCCCTGGAGCGGTCCTTCATCGAAAGACCTCGGACCCGTCCCAGCCATCCGACAGCCAAGAAGCATCTTGCAGGTCAGCACCACAGACAGCTGGAGACCAGGAAGCTGGTCAATCAGGTGTTCCCCTGTCCCAGATCTCTGCCACTGGTTTTGCGGGCACTTCCCTCCAGCGGCAGAGGGCCTCAGACAGAAATGTCATGCTCGAGTTCCTTCACTTGAGCTCGGTCTTTCAGAATGGCCTCAAGGTGCTGTCAGACAGAGTTGAAAGCGGTTTTACCCTCATGGAACACCGCTTCCAGGCTGTCGACAGTCGCCTTGACCGTCTGGAAGCAGACCACAACAGACCAGTGCAGCATTTTTTCCACCAAATTGAACGGGTTATGGCGGAACACCTTAGTCCAGATCTCCAGCTGACTGTGATGCAGGCCTGCAACACTGCTTTCTTGCAGGCTATGCGGCAGAGTCAGTACGTGCAGCAGACAGTGGTGTCATTTCCAACTGTGCCACCACTGACTTGCTTCACCTCACTGCCGACTTCGGCTGCATACCACTGCATGGCCACCTGCATTCCAAGGCAAGCCAGACACCACTACACCATCCCAAGGCCGAGTGCTGCTGGACACTCCACCGCCACTACCATAGCAAGCGCTGCTCCTGTCTGGACCACCACCACCACTACCACACCTGCTTGGACCACCACTGCCACCACCACTCCTCCTGCTTGGAGCACCGCCGCCGCCACCACTCCTCCTGCTTGGAGCACCGCCGCCGCCACCACCACTCCTGCTCAGAGCACCACCACTCCTCTTGGTGGGAACACCACCACCGCCACCGTTCCTCCTGTATGGAGCACCACCGCCAATGCTCCTCCTGCATGGAGCACCACCACCGCCACCGCTCCTCCTGCATGGAGCACCACCACCGCCACCACCTAGCAGCAGCAGAGGGGTGACCCCCACTCAATTTTTGCTCCTACACAGCAAAGGTCCCCCAGCTCCAGGCGGTCACCCAGGTCAAGGTGGTCACACAATGCCAGGAGGTCCAGGCAGGACACACCAGGACACAGGAGACCCAAAAAGCAAAAAACTTTGTCCGTTCCTCCCCTCTCACCTCACACTCTGTCTCACCCTGCCTTCAGTTCCATTCCTGAGCTCCCTTCCCCCACTAATTTTGTTGCCCCTTCCCCTAGAACCCCTTCCTCCCTATTAAGCCGTTCCTCATTCCTCCAGACTCCCAGCTTGCCACCTCCTCCCCCCAAACGGCGTTCCCAATAAAACCTGTTTTTTTTTCTTTTAATAAATGTCAAAATCTGGTTTCCCCTAATACTTTTTGATTAATGTGTCTTTCGCCGCCTACACACCACACTGCACTGTACACACACTGCGCCATACACTGTGTTTTTGCAACCACATAGCTCCATTACTGACACATGTTTCTTGTGTCAGTCCTGGAGATATGTGTAGTCAAAAACACAAATATATGACTTGTATTTTCACCACCAGTCTCTAAAGTATGCTAATATTGCACAGACTGAATAGAGGATAGTGTTGAGTGCAAGGCATATCTATTGTTACCTTGCCAGGTATCATAAAGAGTGATTTGAGGATGGTGTTTTTTTACCATCATCATTTCAGTCTTTGTGACACAAGGCCAGGGGATTCTAGATATACCTTGTAATTAACCACATCCTCTATTTAGTGTGTGGTGAATAAACTGAAGAGATGATGGAGAAAATACACATCATATCTACAATTCCCTGGCCTTGTATCATAACTATTTATCACACCTGGCCAGGTGAATACACATGAGTTAACTGGCAGCGTTGCGTCAGTCTGCATTATCTATTGCACGCAGACTGGAGATATGCTGGAAGTTAACTCATATGAATATTCACCTGCCCAGGTGTGATAACATTCTGAAGTCAGGATACATTATTTTGGGCATCCGCACTTCAGCATGATACCAGGCCTGGGGATTGTGGAAGTTGTATAAACTTTATCATCTCTCCAGTCTGCGTTCATACCCAAGCCACAGTGGTGATCCTACAAATAATATTTATACTCACATGGTCAGGTGTCATAAAGAGTGAAGGATGCTAGTGCATCCCAAAATCACTATTTGTAACATCAGGCCAGGTGACACAAATATTAGTTGTATTATCTCTACTGTCGCTGCAAATTGAATACAAACTGTAGAGATGATAAAGGTTATACAACTGGTGTGTGTGTATGTATAGTCAGCTGGTCAGGAGCACTAGTAAATTCATGATGCACAAAACACAGCATCCTGAATTCACTCTGATACCTGGGCAGGTGATTATTATATTGTAGTGTATAAAAACAGAGTGCACTTGGTACAGGTATCAAAATAGTTTTTTTATTAGCATACACACAAGAAAACAATTTTACACCATTTGATTTTGCCATTCCACATGTCCTACATCAGTGATAAAGTAGGCCGCAAATTGGTCCCTCGTTTGGCCAACTTCAACTGATGACCTGAGATGGTGCTGATTGAATTCAGGCAATGGGTTTGCAGCTGGTTCATCGAGTTCAAAGTTAGGGTGCTCTTTAGCCATCACAAAATTGTGAAGAACCACACAGGCTTTCACCACCTCATACACTGTTTCCAGTTTAAGATTAATGGCTGTGCAGAGAATGTGCCATCTGGAGACAAGAATACCAAAACCACACTCTACAGTTCTTCGGGCCCTGGTCAGTCTGTAATTAAATATTTTTTTGATGTGGTCCAAGTCCCGGCTGGAGTAGGGTTTCAGCAGGTTTTGGCACATTTGAAAGGCCTCATCCCCAACCATTACAAATGGCTGTAGCAGACCTTCGGTGTGGGAAAGAGGCCGTGGCAAGGGGAAATTGAAATGGTTGCCATACAACCTCTGGCCCATGTCCGAGTTCTTAAAGGCCTGGAAGTCATTCCCACGGTCAAATGCCCCAATGTCCACTGCAACAAACAGACAGTCTACATCCGCAATGCAACTGAGTAGAGTTGAGCAAAACGGGTCGGTCGATTTAAAAAAATCGCCAACTTTCGCCAAAGTCGGGTTTCATGAAACGAAACCCGACCATAGCATGAGGACGGCCATGAGGTCGGTGACCCGAGTGCCAAAGTCGCGTTTCAAATGATGTTTCCAGCGCCTTTTTTCAGCCAATGATGGAGGACGCACACTGTGGGCAACGCGATGACATAGGCAGCGGCCACCACCCTCTTAGAGAAAGGCATTGAAGTGATTGGCTGGCTTTGTGTGGCGTCACAGTAGGTATAAAAGGCTCTGACCGCCGACCGCCATCTTACTTCTGCCGATCTTAGCATAGGGAGAGGTTGCTGCTGCTGATTCTGAATAGGGAGAGCGTTAGGCAGGGAAGAAGAAAAAAAACTGCTTCTGCTGATAGCGCTTTTCACTGTACAGTTAGTGTGCAGTGAAAGGGGAGGATTTTTGCTTTTGTGCAGCAGCGCTTGTGGTAATTAGGCTGCATTGTAAGGCTACCTGCTAGCTGCATTGCTGTGTGCACACTGGTGTTCAAACTGCTTTTTTCAAAGCACTCCAACTTTTATTATTTTGTCCTGGTCTTTTTTCACAGACCGTATAGTGGTGTATGCTCCTCACACACTACCATGTACCGGCTGGTATCACGGACAAATAGAAGCTATCTGGGTGTGACTCTGGAAGAAAAAGCTGAGGAGTTTGTCCGTTTTTCCAGACCTACACCTTAGAGTGCTGTCCGCTTTTCAAACAGTTTCATATATCTGCTGTTTGATTATGGTGAAAACTAGACAGAGACAGCATGTCAGTCCCTATAGAAATAGACGGAGATTGACAATTTTCCATACAGACACCGTATAGCGGTGTACGCTCCTCACACACTACCGTGTACTGGCTCGTATCATGGACAAATAGAAGCTATCTGGGTGTGACTCTGGAAGAAAAAGCCGAGGAGTTTGTCCGTTTTTCCAGACCTACACCTTAGAGTTCTGTCCGCTTTTCAAACAGTTTTGTATATCTGCTGTTTGACTACAGTGAAAACAAGACAGAGACAGCATGTGTCAGTCCCTATAGAAATAGGCGGAGATTGACAATTTTCCATACAGACACTGTACAGAGCTGTCTGATTCTCAAACAGTATTGTGTATCTGCCGTTTGCATTACAGTAACATCTATACAGAGTCAGCGTGTGTGTGTGACCCTCCGTAAATACATATACGGAGATTGTTAGTTACATAAAAAACGTATACAGCTGTACACTTCTGATACAGTTCCGTATATCTGCTTGTTGGATTACGGTCCAATACACACTGTGAGAGCGTCTGTGACTAACAAAATATATACGCAGATTTAATTTTTTTCATACACCTTACACAGCTGGACGCTCCTCATACTGTACCATCTCTCTGCTGGTATTTTTGGCACATTTTCCCAAACATGAGGAAGTATGGTGGAAGAGTCCGCAGACATGGGCAGGGGGGCGCAGCTGGTACTGATGGTGGTGGTGCATCGGCTGGTTCTGGCAAAAGGACAATAGCAGCTAAGGCAGGAAGTGTTGAGCCTGCATCATTGTCTGGCCCAAGAAGGCCTGTAAGGTTGCCTTTTCTTGGAGTAGGAAAACCGCTTTTGAAGCCGGAGCATCAGGAACAGGTTTTGGCGTACATTGCTGAAACAGCCACCAGCTCTATTGCCTCCTCTTCTGAACGTTCGAAACCTGCAAGCACGGAGTCGTTAGTGCAGGGTTCTGGTCAGGAAAAACACCTTTCCTTGTGTCCTTCACCCCCACCAAAAGTTAAGGATGCAGCAGCCCACACTTCAGATTACTCTATGGAGCTCTTTTCACATACCATGCCTGGGTTATCCAGTCAAATCCAAAATTCCTCAGTCCAAGATCTGACATGGAGTGCACTGATGCACAGCCACTGCTAGATGATTCTGCTGGTACATCGACCCAGAGCACTATATTGCCCTCGCAGCCTATTGAGCCAGAATCTGACCCTGATGAAACTAAGGTGCCCCTTGCCGCATACTATACCACCTTACATGGTGACACAGAGGAAGGTAAAGAGGAAGGTGCAGATGACTTTGAAGAGGAGGTGATAGAAGACCCAGTTCTTTACCCGGATTGGCATTCATTGGGGGAGGAGGGTGGCGCTGGCAATAGTTCAGATAAGGAGAAGGATCCGCAGCAGGCATTGACAACGCAGCAGCAGTTATCTGGCAGGCCCGTAGCTGTCCAAAAACGTGAACCAAAAACAAAAAGAGTTGCAGGACAGCTTGGCCAGATGGTCAACTTAGCACAGCGTGCAAGGCTAGAAAATGTATACCATAGTAGGAAGAGTGCAGTGTGGCACTTCTTTGTCCAAAATTCTACTGATGAGGCAAAGGTTACCTGTAAGAAGTGCGGAAGGACCTTTAGCCGAGGTAAACAACTCAGAAATTTGAATACCAGTTGCATGCTTAGACATTTAATCAGCATGCACTTGCAAGCATGGACGGACTACAAAACCTCAGGTAGCACATGTGCACCTGCTCCGACTGAAGGAAGCCAGCAACGCTCCATCGCTTCCCCCACTGTAAGACCACCACCACCGTTAAGCACACCACCAGCACTAAATGTGGAGGTGTCGTCGCAAGGCCAAATCACTCTGGGAATCACAATGGTTTTGCAACACAACACTGAATCTAGGCCATCACCACCAATATCCTCACCAACCCCCTCTCACTCTGTCCTGTCCACCGCTACTTCCCCCATATGCAGCTCTCCAGTCCAGCTCACCCTACCAGACACTCTGAGTAGGACAAGAAAGTACTCATCCTCTCATCCGCGTACACTGTGTTTGAACGCCTACATTGCCAAACTAATCTGATTAGAGATGATGCCCTACCGTTTGGTTGAAAGCGAGCTCATGGCCTACGCTGTCCCACGCTATGACCTACCCAGTCGGCACTTCTTTTCTCGAAAAGCCATCCCTGCCCTCCACCGGCATGTGAAAAACCGCACTGTCCATGCACTGAAACAGTCAGTGAGTGGAAAGGTGCACCTCACAACAGATGCATGAACCATTAGGCATGGCCAGGGCTGTTACGTGTCCATCACTGCGCACTGGGTTAATGTGGTGGATGCAGGCTCCACTGGGGACAGCGGCGGTGGAACAGTGCTGCCTAGCCCACGGTATAGGAAGCAGTTGGCTGTAGGCTTTCGCTCCTCCTCTTGCTCCTCCATTACCGAAAGCTCATCCACAGAGCGCAGTGGCACGAACACTCCATCCGCAGCTGGCAGTGTTGCACACGAGGTGTCCCACTATCGAACAGCTAGTGGTAAGCGTCAGCAGGATGTGTTAAAGATGATGTCTTTGGGCGACAACAGACACACCGCGGCGGTACTGGCTGACTACATGCAGCGACAAGCAGAGTCATGGCTGGGCAGTCTACATCTTGAGGCAGGCAAGGTAGTCAGTGATAACGGCCGTAATTTTGTGGCAGCCATAGCCCGTGCAAAACTCACACACATACCTTGCCTGGCTCACACTTTGAACCTGGTGGTGCAGTGCTTACTTAATAATTATCCGGAGTTAACATCCCTGCTCCATAAGGTGCGAAGACTGTGCTCGCACATCCGTCTGTTGTGAGTTCATTTTCTGGTCTACCAGTCAGGCTCCCTCTGGTGGTAAAAGGAGGTAGTGAGGCTGTTTTATTCAGTCGAGATCTGCCACCTGATAATGAGGATGACGATTGGACTTCAGGAATCTCAGATTGGATTTAAGACAGCCGACGCCCTACTCTGGTGCTGGTGATTCCTTCTGCTTGTCAGGTCTTGGTTCTCAGCTCTGTTCCAGTCAGCTCAAGCTAAGTTTCTCTGTTAATGTTCACACTTGATTTTGTTGTTCTATTCAGTTTTTTGTGTGGTCAACCAGCCCCGCCTTGGGCTGTGCTGAATTTCCACTCTCTTTTATCTGTATTTGCCAATTTGCTTTTTGTTCCTTATTAGATTGGCCACTATTTCAGAGTGCTGATATAGTGGGAGAAGTCTAGTGACTTCAGGGTTAATTTTGTTATCAGAAGTGTTGGACTTTATTTTGTAGGGTTTTGGGCAGATTGCAGACAGTGTCTTTCCTTTCCTCTCCTCTCGAGTTAGTTTGGGCCCCATCGTTTGCTCAGCCTATTTTCCTACCTGTGTTTGTGTTTTCATCTTGTTTCACCGTCAATACATGTGTGGGGGCTGTCTATTCCTTTGGGGTCTGCTCTGGGGCAGTTAGTTTTCCCTTTTCTTGCTTAGGGCTTATTTAGTCCTCCGGCCGTGATGAGGAGTCAAGGTTCATCGTAGGCACGCTCCACGGCTGCTGCTAGTTGTATGGTATGATCAGGGATCTGCAATCTGCATAGTTACCAACCTCTCTGGTTTTTCTGGGCTTAGCATGTTTAGGTTTTTTCCTCCTCGGTGACCCATTCATAACATCCGTCGCTCGGCCGTACACTCCAGTCGTATGCAGAAGCTGCAGCGATTGCTCAACCTCCCCAAGCACCGCCTAATCATAGACGTTGCAACAAGTTGGAACGCCACCCTGCACATGGTTGAGAGGCTGTGCGAACAGAGGCAGGCTGTAATGCATTTGTGGGAGGATACACGGGCAGGCAGTTTGAAGGAAGACATGAAATTGTCGGGTGTGCAGTGGTCAAAGCTGAAAGACCTCTGTAAAGTCCTTCAGTGTTTTGAGGAATGCACACAGCTGGTAAGCGCAGACGACGCCATCATAAACATGAGCATCACACTTATGCATCTGCTCATGCAAAGTTTGACGCACATTAAGGATCAGGCGTCTGCAGAGGAGGGAAGCCTTGATGACAGTCAGCCATTGTCTGGTCAGGGAACTGTCCTGGACAAGGTGGAGGAAGAAGAGGAAGAGGAGGAGGAGGATGAGGGGGATGATTATTTTGGGCAGGAGGATGCTTGTCAGGGGACAAGAGAAAATGTTGGCATTCCAAGGTCAGGTACAGTGTTTGTGCGCGACTGTAGGGATGTGGATTTGCCAGAAAGTGCTCCTCCACCCACCACTGACAGTGCATTATTGACACCTGGAACATTGGCCCACATTTGCGATTATGCCTTGCGGGTCCTAAAAAGGCACCCCCGCATTTCCAAAATGATGAGAGATAGCGAATACTGGCTGGCCAGCATTCTCGATCCACGCTACAAAGGCAAATTACACAACATCATGCCACAGGAGAACCTAGAGATAATATTGGCAAACAAACAAGCAACTCTGGTAAACAGGTTGTTTGAGGCTTTCCCAGCACACAGCAGTGGTGCTGTTTCTCCCATGAGCTGTAGGGAGCACAATGGAAGAGGTGTTCATGGTGCACACAGCCGAAGTGGCGTTGGAGACAGGGGTTTAATGACCATGTTGTGGAATGAGTTCTCAAGTATCGCTCACACGACTGCTAATACTGCATCAATTAAAAGTGACAGGAGACAACAGTTGTCAACTATGGTTACAAACTACTTCTCCCACATCGATGTTCTCCCTCACAAGTCATTCCCCTTTGACTATTGGGCCTTGAAACTGGACGCCTGGCCTGAATTGGCACAATATGCCTTACAGGAGCTCGCTTGCCCTGCTGCTAGTGTGTTATCTAAAAGAGTCTTCAGTGCTGCTGGATCAATCCGGACAGAAAAAAGGACCCGTCTGTCTACCCAAAATGTTGATGATCTAACCTTCATTAAAATGAACCATGCATGGGTTGCAAAGGATTTTGTCCCACCTTCCCCTGATGACACAGGTTCCCAGAAAAGTGCCTCGTTTTTGTCCTCCTCTTCCTCGGACTTGCCCAATTCCGCCCTTTGCAGCAGCTGAATGTCCAGCCAACACATCAACATATGCCATTTTTTAAACCTCCCTAAGTGGGCTGCCCCCCCCCTTGGCTGGGGTCAACAGCTGGCGCACCCGGGCAAGTGCCGCTGCTCTGAACTGGTGGATGGGCCCACAGATGGCCGACGGCATTGGCACAGGGCCCCTCATAGTACAATACAGTGTCTCTGATGGTGGGGGGGCCCACTCACCGTCAGACACACCAGCGTACTATGAGGGTCCCTGTGCCAGTACCGTTGACCATGAGTGTGCTCCCCTTGCTTGGTCATGGCCACAGCACTTGCAAGTTGCAATACTTACTGTCACGGCCCCCGTTGCTCCCCGCTCTACTCATCTGGCCAATCCCGCACCGCAGCCTGGCTCCTTCCCTCAGCTGCGGAGTCCTGTGTCCGGGCCGCAGCCTGCGACGTCCCTGCATGCTTTGCGCATGCGCCGTAGGCCGCGGCCTTCTCCCTTCTCTTAAGCTCCGGCGGTGCCCTGACCCGGAAGCACCGCCGGACCAATGGGGTGATATTTCAGGCCGCCCTCCTGTAACGGAGGCGCCTGATCGTCGTTTCTGCGACCGCATGTTAGGCCCCCATGCCCCTACTCCGTGCACTGTGCTGGCCCTCTCCCTGTCTGTGCTTCCTTGCAGCCTGCCTGTGCCTGTGTCCTATTCTTTCCTGCAGTCCTACTCCGGTCCTGTCTGTCCATGCCTGATTCCCGCTGTCGTGCTCCGGTCCTGCCTGCCCGTGCCTGATTCCCGCTGTCCTGCACCGGTCCTGCCTGCCCATGCCTGATTCCAGCTGTCCTACTCCGGTCCTGCCTGCCCGTGCCTGATTCCCGCTGTCCTACTCCGGTCCTGTCTGCCTGTGCCTGTGTCCTGCTCCATCCTACAGTCTTACTCCGGTCCAGCCTGTCAGTGCCAGATTCCTGTAGTCCTACTCCGGTCCTGCCTGCCTGTGCCTGAATCCCGCAGTCCTACTCTGCTCCTGCCTGCCTGTGCCTGAGTCCCGCAGTCCTACTCCGATCCTGCCTGCCTGTGCCTATTCTTGCAGTCCTACTCCGGTCCTGCCTGCTGTGCCTGGTTCCTGCTGTCCTGCCTCAACTTCTACACCCGAGCTCCACGTCTCCTTCCGTGCTCGTGGTACCAGCTACTCTCTCTTGCTCCAGTACATCCGAGCCGCCCCTCTGGGTACCGGCTGCCGTGGCATTCGAACCCTTGGGCCTGCTCCTAACGGTCACTGTATAGGGGTCGGTTCCACTTGGTAGCTCGCCCGGGGCCCCTCGGTGCCACTGTCCAGAGGGTCCACTCTTGGAATTCCGCCTAGCCTAGCGGAACACTCACACTTACCTCTCCCTGCTCCACCGCTGTGTAATCAGGGCAGTTAAATTCTTCACAGGGACGGCCACTACAAATTTGGTGTATTGATCGATGATTGTTAAGATGTAGCTATGCCCTGTCCTGCAGGCCTCTACCTTCAGATGATCAATGGTTACCATTTGTAATGGACGTCAACTTACAAGCGGATGCAGTGGTGCTTTATGATCACCTTTCACAGTTGTGATAGTCACAGACGTGTGACATTCCTGCCACCATTTTACAATGTCTCCTCTCATACCAATCCAATAGAATCGCCTATGTCGTGTGGCTTCTGTCTTTGGCACTACAAAATGACCAGACACATCATGATAGGCAGTGAGGACCATGTGTACATCTCTCCTTGCGATCACAGTTTGATGGAGACGAGTAACGGTGATGTCGTCCACGCTACTGCGATAAAGCAATCCTTTCTTCACAAAGAACCGTTTTCGCTGTCTCCACAGACACAGTAATTGAGGGTCTGCATCTCCTCTGCAACATCTACCGGGAGGTTTTTCTGCGATGAGAAATTCCCAAATTTCTGATAACACTTGAATTTCCATATGTACTTGTATCCATGTAGTTTCCAGTAGCGGAGAGTCTGGACTGGCTTACTGAGATTGAAATATATATGAAGATTTAAAAGTACCACAACACTGTATACTGTTGTACGCTTCGACTACCTTTCCCTTTTTCTACTTGTTAAATTCTGGTGTAATACATGCTGAGCCTGTGAGTGTCTGTGTCTGACTCCGGAAGTATAGACGGAAATTTACAATTACCCCTATACTGGATACACCTGGTATGTGCTGATACAGTACATTTGTTCAAAATTTTGTATTACGGTATCATCCATAGTGAGTGAGCGTGTGTGGTTTACGCCTTCTATATATACGGTGAATCGGAGATACCAATTTTTACCCTATACTCAATACAGCTTGTGTCTTGTTATACAGTACCTTTGTTCGACATTTAGTATTACGGTCAAATCCATACTGAGTAAGCATTTGAGACTGACTACGGGATGATGCATACAGAGATTTCAATTGTACCCTATAATATATATACTTGCTATCTTATTATCCATTACCTTTTATCCAACATTTTTTATTATGGTCAAACCCAGACTGAGTGAGCGTCTGACGGTGACTCCGGAAAAATATACCGAGATTTCAAATTTGCCCAACACTGTATACAGCTGTACACTCGTGTTACCTTACCCATTTACAGCTTTTCATATTCTTGTGTAATCCATACTGGGCCTGAGAGCATTTGTGTCTGCCTCCTGAAATGTATACGGAGGTTCAGAATGTTTACACTATACTATATATACCATGTATCTGGTGATACTGTACCATTTTTCACCTTTTTATTTTATTGCGTAATCCATACTGAGCCTGTGAGCATCTGTGTATGACTCATGAAATATATACGGAGATTTACTGTTATCCCTAGACTGTATAGAGCTGTACGCTTCTGATAAAGTACCATATATCTGCTGGTATTTTGGGTCAGTTTTCTAAAACATGAGGAAGTATGGTGGAAGAGGATGCGGACGTGGACATGGGGGGCCACCTGGTACTGATGGTGGTGGTGCATCTGCTGGTAGTGCCAAAAACACAATAGCAGCTAAGGCAGGAGGTGTTTGAGCCTGTGTCATGGTGTAGCTCTGGAAGGCCTGCAAGGCTCCGTTTTCTGGGAATAGGTAGACTGCTTTGAAAGCCGGAGCATCAGGAACTGTTTTTGACTTACATTGCTGAAACAGCCTCCAGCTCTATAGCCTCATCTTCTGAAGTTTAAAAAAATGCAAGCACTGAGTCGTAAGTGCAGGCTTCTGGTCAGGAACAACCACTTTCCTTGTGTCCTTCACCCACTCCATAAGTGAAGGATGCGGCAGCACACACTTCAGATTACTCCACGGAGCTCTTTTCACATACCATGCCTGGGTTAATTAAAAATGGGGCCCATCATATACTGGAGCATTCAAAATGGGGGACATCTGACACTGGAGCATCATTCATGAGGCCCATCATATACTGGAGCATTCCAAATGGGGGACATCTGACACTGGAGCATCATCCATGAGGCCCATCATATACTGGAGCATTCTAAATGGGGCAGATCAGACACTGGAGCAGCATCTATGGGGCCCATCATATACTGGAACATTCCAAATGGGGGACATCTGACACTGGAGCATCATCCATGAGGCCCATCATATACTGGAGCATTCCAAATGCGGCAGATCAGACACTGGAGCAGCATCTATGGGGCACATGATACACTGGAGCATTAGACATGGGGCCCATTATATATGGAGCATTAGTAGGGCCCATAAGACACTGGAGCATCATCCATGGGGCCCATCATATACTGGAGCATGCTAAATGGGGCAGATCAGACACTGGAGCAGCATCTATGGGGCCCATTATACACTGGAGCATTAGAAATGGGGCCCATTATATATGGAGCATTATTTGGGCCCATAACACACTGGAGCATTGTCCATGGGGACCATTATATACTGTAGCATTATGTGGAGCTCATCATATACTGTATGAAACATTATATGTGACCAATTATTCTGTATGGAGAAATATATGGGGCTCATTCTGTATGGCGCACAATGTGGTGGCCATAATACTGTATGGAGTAATATACTGTCCTTTTTTTGAGCTATTGTAGAATTTCAAATAGATCAGTCATGTCATGTAAGCAGTGAAGTATTTGTCATTGTACTATACCTATATTTCTGTGCCGTATCAGAGCATCATGAGTTGTGGTATGTGTTAAAGGGGCGCTCTTTGGCCCAGGGCACATGAAAACCTGGAGCCAGCCCTACCCCCCACAACTTTATCCAAATAACCCCCAGTTTTCAGTGCGTAACTATTATTATAAAGTAAATTAAGGTTGACAAGCTTCAGTAATTAGAATTGATGTTTTTGGCATTGAAATGGGCACTGTAGATGTGTTTACTGTCCTCCACTCCCTGCCGACTTTGCTTCCCCATTGACTTGCATTGGGTTTCGTGTTTCAGTCGGCCTCCGACTTTTCCCTATAGTCGGCCGATTTCGTTCGACCCGACTTTTGAGAAAGTCGGGTCTCATGAAACCCGACTCGACCCTAAAAAAGGCAAAGTCGCTCATCTCTACCCATGAGTACTGTAGAAAAGTACTTTTTGTAGTTATAGTACTCCGATCCACTTCTTTTGGGTTTTATTATCCGGATGTGTTTCCCATCCACCGCTCCCAAACAGTTGGGGAAATTGCAGACTGTCCAAAATTTTTCAGCAATATCTATCCACTTTTCCGAGGGTGGGCAAGGGCATAAATTCTGGACAGAGAACATCCCACAAAGCCCGGCAGGTGTCCGCAACTATTCCCGACAAGGTTGATATTCCAAGCCGGTACTGGAAGTGGAGTGAAGATAGGGTCTCTCCAGTAGCCAGGAATCTGCCAAACAGAGAAAGAGCAAAAATTAATATTTATATCTAGGGTTTTTTAAAACAATAAAATAAAAAAATATTAGTACCTGGTTTAACAATAATTCTGCAGGCTTTTGTTTACTACATGGCAGAACAATAATCCTGCAGGCTTTGGAATAATACATGGCAGAACAAAAACAATTATGCAGGCATTGGTTTGTAAATATTACGTACCATGTGTCCAGGAGCCGTTCCTCAGGAGGAATCGCTGTGTGCCCTGTCTCCGGATGGCTTCTTGAACATGAGCAAGCAAATCCATGAAGCTTTCTTGGGACATCCCTGTATAGTCACTAAATTTCGCCGGGTTTCCCTGGAGCTCACAGTAGAGGGTGTGGTATGCTCCACGGCTCTCCTGGAGTTCAATAATCAGATGTATCCACAAACACCCACGCTGCTGTCTTCGCTGTCTCTCTCTCTCCCTTTGTTACTGGCCAGCAAATGTAAAAGCCTGAGCCAGTGCGATGTCCAAATCCAAGTTGAAGCGAAAACTCTTCCAGTGCAGATCCATGTTCACAAAGGAAAAAACAACAAAATCTGAATAATTCAGCAGTAAACAGGGTATATATAAAGAATTCCCATGAACCATGCCCACTGGTGTCCCATTGGTGGAGTCTGTTTCAAGATTTTTCTCAAGGATTTTCCTCCTGTGAAATTTGACACCTAGAGAACGTATGTGCATAAAAAACGCAAACGCATGCAAAAACGCATGAAAACACATACAAACGCTGCGGTTTTGGTCGTCATGTGCACGCTGAGGCGTCAAAAAATCGTTGCGCTTACATGCGTTTGCAAGCATATTTTGCTTGCGTTTTATGTGCGCACGAAACGATGCGCAAAACGGCGCAAATGTGAAAGTAGCCTTACCATGCAATTATGCTACAGCGCAGGTGCCACGGCCGGCACCTGCCTGCAGAAGCGTTTTTTTATATTCAGTATGTGATGGTATTCATTATGTAAACTAGGGGGCAGGTCAGTGAGGGATCAGGGACATGTCAGCAGTCTGCGTTATGAATATCTAATCAGAGCACCACATACATGAACCCTGCCTTAGGACACTGTAAGGTTAAAGCAGGAACGCAGGGAGGTAAAGTGTTAAACAAGGGATTAAACAGAGTAAAAGACAAGATATGATGAAGTGGAGAACTAAGTTTCAGATAATGGCAGCACATGTGTCAGGAAGTCCTTAAACTACAGCTCCTGCTGCAAACTCAATAGTGCTGGCAATGGCTGGCGCAATGTATCTTCCGAGAAGTTCCTGTGTGCAACAAAGCCCCATCTTCTTGTGACAGCGGTCGGTCTCTGGTACCTTCCGCTGCCCCTAGTCCATATACTACTGTAGCCAGAGGAGCGTAGGTCATGGTACTGTCTGAGCCCAATGTGGCTCCACAACTATTCTTCACTTGTGAAGTCAGGTCACAAGTGTCAGGGTGTAAGTCTCAAATGCGGTCCCTCTTGGGTAGTGAGTTTGCGGTACTCACGGTCATATAGTGTACGGCACCCGGTTCTCTGGCAGTCACTGCACACACACTGCACATCCCGTTCTCCCTGATCCCCGCTGTTGGCGGCGGGCGCTGCTGGTCTGTGTGGCACTGGTGCACCCGGCTGGAGCACTCCTCTCTGTGGCTGCTGTAACACCCAGCTCGGCTCTGCTCTGTGTGCATGGCTCTACTCTGCACGGCTCTGCTCTGCACAGCTCTGTCAGCACGGCTTTGCTCTACAGCGTTCTCTATCTCCGGATTGCTGCTGGTCACACTACTCCCCTCAACGCAGCAGTTCCCATTCTTCAGGTCTGCAGCATGGCCTGTCTGAGCCTCGACACTCTCTGGTGGGGGAAGCAGAGCACGCTGCTCACTGCTCTACGTTGGCGCCACACTGACTTGCTTCATGTGCTTTTTCCTCTGCTGCTGCACGTGCTTTTCTGGCTCTCTCTTTCCCCTTGGTCAGGAGGAAGGTCCGTCTCACTCAGACTGTTAGGCTGGCGGAACGCACCAAATAATAAAAATGACAATGAGGTGCGTTCGCAGCCTGGGGTCCAATGTGCAGAGATGTAGAACTGCTGCTCGGTAATGGCGGAGGCTATACGGCAAACAATAAATGAACACCCGCGAGTTAGCGTTACCCGGTGTGTACAGAAGCGAGTTCTGTTACTTCACAGAACCGCGGTGCCGCACAAAGTAAATGCCGAAGCCTCTTAAGCTTACAGGGCTCGGCCAGATGAGCACTAGAATACGGAAACAGGACCCTGCCCCAATGATACAGTATTAGAGTCCTTCTAGTCCACTAGCTGCAGTGGTGCCAGCAAGGGATATAATCACATATAAGCGTGCAGGTGTGCACAGAGCCGCTCAGGCATATGCCTCTAATCGCCCAGGGTTGGGCCAGATAAGTGCACAGGTTGCTCAAGGCGATGCACAGGCTGTAGCTGCCACTTGCCGCGGTGCGATAGTGCCCTGCAGTGGGCGACACCATCGGACGCTAGTGTGTGCACAGTACTAGGAGCACAGTGACGTGAGCATAGCCACCCATTGGCGCTGACTCTAACTCTGAATCCCTAACCAACATGCGTATCCAAGGGAGGGGAGTTATAATAAGTCAGTCACCAGATACATGCATCCATCATAATACACACAAATTAGCATTAGAGTCTATACTAGCGCATGGCCGAGTGGCCATGCGACTCTTTTATAGCGGCGTCCTTCCGGGACCTTCCCAGAGGACCAATCCGAGGAGGAATGGGACCTGCGCATGTGACCTCCGACCTCCAATGAGAGGTCGTCCCACGGGCATGCTCAGTAAGCAAAAGATCGGACTTAGTCCCAGAAGCGTCTGCTTGCTGCTGACTCAAGCATGGTGTTATAGCAGAGCCAGAAGGAGCAACCAGATGCCTAGCATCAGCCTGGGCAAGACGCCAGGACCGACATCTCTGCTGAGCAGGAATCTCTGTGGCTGCAGAGGAATGGGAGACCACAGAGGACATGGCTTGAGATTCCCCCGTGCATTGGGGGAAACTTGATGCCTAACACAGGCTTCCTCCAGGCTGCATGGGAAGGTCTGCCTCCTGCAAGCTTCCCCCGGGAACAGTGGATGCAGCATCTCAAGTTCCGGACTAGGCATGCTGGTACCTGCTGTCTCTTTGTCCCCCTACACTACGAGCATATCATTAACACAAAGCTGAAAATAAAGATTAAGAAACAGCCACAAGATGGATTTAATCAACCAAGGAATCAGTTTACTAGAGCTGACCTGACACTGTATGTAGGCTATTATGCATAACCCTGCTGACAGGTTCCCTTTAATAGATAATGTGTATTAGATTTATAACGATAAATATACAGATACAATGGTACAAACAAGTTCCCTGAAGGGAAAGAATGCGTGTCCCACTGAACCTTCAATACCTCTCCCTACAGCTCAGAACGCATGGTGAAGATTACTGCCTCTTCTTGTAAATTTGGGACAGAGTCATCCAAACTACCACCCCCATTGAAGCTCAGAGACAAAGCATCAGCTTTGATGTTTTTAATTCCAGGACGGTAAGTGACAATAAAATTAAACCAGGTAAAAAATAGAGACCATCTTGCTGGTCTAGGAATAAAATATTTAGTGGATTCAGAGTATAACAGATTTTTATGATCACTAATGACAATGACAGGGTGGATTTCCCCCTGAAAAAAATGACTCCACTCCTCAAAAGTCAACTTGATGGCCAAAAGTTCTCTATTGCCCATGTCATAGTTCCTTTCGGCCAATGATAATTTTTCTTTAGAGAAAAAGGCATGGGAATGCCGCTTATCAGGGGCTGACCCTTGAGACAACACAGCCCCAACCCATACCTCAGATGCATCAACAATAAGTGGTGGGGAAACTTTTGGATTTTCTGGCCGATCCCATTCCAGAACTGCGCGGACCAATAGCAGCCAATTTCTCAGAGTTATTCTTTGCAGCGTGAGATGGTGCATTGTCAAGCATGAACATTATTTTGCTGCTGATGGTATGCTTCTTCTTTTTGTACCATGGAAGAAAATAGTCTGTCAGAAACACTACATACTGTATATACTCGCGTATAAGCTGAGATTTTAAGAGCATTTTTGGGGGGTGAAAGTCCCCCTCTTGGCTTATAGGAGAGTCATATACGCCAGGGGGTCGGCAGGGGAGGGGGAGCGGGGGTGTCAGATCATACTCCCCCCCCCCTCGGCACATCTCTGCAGCCCCTGCATCTCCCAGTCTCAGGCACCTTCCTTCAGCGGTCACGTGGTACTGCTCATTAAAGTCTTGAATATGCACATATTCATGATTTTAATAAGCAGTACCACATTACCGCTGAAGGATGAAATAGCTGCCGGAGACCATGGGAGAAGCGGAGGGGGGCTGCAGAGACAGCACCAGTAGGGGGCAAGTATATGCAATATTCACCTGTCCCCGGTCTACCATTTGCGCCGCTCTGTCTTCCACGTCCTTTAGCTGTGATGTTCAGGTCAGAGGGTGCGGTTATATAGTTAGTGCGCTCCGCGGCCTCTGCTGCCTGAACGTCACTGACAGAGTACCCGGGAGACAGAGCGGAAGCGGTGGACCGGGGACAGGTGAATATCTGAGGTGCCGGGGCCCTGAGCCAGCGGTGACACCGGCACCTGTCTCTCATAGCGCACCGGTGTCCCCGCCTGCTCAGGACACTGGCACCTTGCCCCCAGCGACAAGAGGTGAGTATGTCATTTTTTTATTTGCAGTAGCAGCATATGGGGCCTATTCTATGGAGCATCTTATGGGGGCATAATCTATGGAGCATTTTATGGCGGCATAATCTATGGAGCATCATATGGGGGCATAATCTATGGAGCATCTTATGGGGCAGCATATGGGGGTATAATCTATGGAGCATCATATGGGGGCATAATCTATAGAGAATTTTATGGGGGCATAATCTATGGAGCATCATATGGGGGCATAATCTATGGAGCATCATATGGGGGCATAATCTAAGGAGCATCTTAAGGGGCAGCATATGGGGGATAATCTATGGAGCATCATATGGGGGCATAATCTATGGACCAGCATATGGGGCATAACCTATGGAGCATTTTATGGGGAAGCATATGGGGATATAATCTATGGAGCAGCATATGGGGCATATTCTATGGAGCATTTTATGAGGGCATAAACTATGGAGCATCTTAAAGGGCAGCATATGGGGGCATAATCTATGGAGCATTTTATGGAGCATCTTATGGGGGCATAATCTATGGAGCATCTTATGGGGCAGCATATGGGGCATAATCTATGGAGCATTTTATGGGGCAGCATATGGGGGCGTAATCTATGGAGCATCTTATGGGGCATAATCTATGGAGCATTTTATGGAGCATTTTATGGGGGCATAATCTATGGAACATCTTATGGGGCAGCATATGGGGCATAATCTATGGAGCATTTTATGGGGCAGCATATGTGGCATAATCTATGGGACATCTTATGTTGCCATAACATTTATGGAGCAGCATATTGGGCATAATATTCTATGGAGCATCTTATGGGGCCATTATTAACCTTTGTGCAGCATTATAGAATCATAGAATTGTAGAATTGGAAGGGACCTAGTGGGCCATCTGGTCCAACCCCCTGTTCAAAGCAGGTTTCGCTAAATCATCCCAGAGAGATGTCTGTTCAGCCTCTGTTTGAAGACTTCTATTGGAGGAGAACTCACCACCTCTTGTGGCAGCCTGTTCCACTCATTGATCACTCTAACTGTCAAAAAGTTTTTTCTAATATCTAATCTGTGTCTCCTCCCATTCAGTTTCATCCCATTGCTTCTAGTCTTTCCTTGTGCAAATGAGAATAAAGAGGATCCTTCTACAATGTGACAGCTCTTGGGATTTTTGTAGACAGCTATTAAGTCTCCTTTCAGCCTTCTCTTCTGCAAGCTAAACTTTCCCAAATGCTGCAACCTTTCCTCATAAGACAGGGTTTGCAGACCTGTCACCATTCTGGTCGCTCTTTTCTGAACTTGCACCAATTTGTTGATGTCTTTTTTAAAATGTGGGGCACAAATCTGGACACAGTATTCCAGATGAGGTCTGACCAAAGAGGAGTAGAGGGCAATAATGACTTCACGTGATCTAGACTGTATGCTTCTGTTAATACATCCTAGAATTACATTTGCCTTTTTTGCTGCTGCATCACACTGTTGACTCATATTCAGTCTGAGATCTATTAGTTTACCCAAGTCTTTTTCACATGTGCTGTGGCTTAGCCCTTTTCCTCCCATTCTGTATATGGAAGAGTCTTGAGGAGATCATTTGCATATTCCCAGTGCCTTCTGGGATAAGTGAAGAGTCTCCGCGAGCTCAACGATCACTGGGTTTTGGCCGTTGCAGCTAAAAAGAGGAAATCGGAATTTTGGCTCATCTTTCATCGTTTTTAAGAAATCTCAAGATGGAAGAGGCCAGGAGCCATTTGGTGAGCTGCATTTCTTGCTACATGTTCACAGATTTACCAGTGGAAAAGCCAAGCTTCACATGCCACAAATGCAAGCTTGTGTCCCTGTTGGAGGAAAAGTTGCAAAATCTCGAAGAGAGGTTAGCTACGTTGAAGATCATTAAGGAAGGTGAAGAGTTCTTGGACAGAGCAGAATTATCTCTTCATGTTACAGAAAGAGAAGAAATTCGAAGTGCACCTGAAGAAACAGAGGAATGGAGACATGTGACCCAGAGAAGCAGGAGGATCAGGAGGCAGTCAGCACCCATACTGCTCAGAAACCAGTACCAAGCTCTCACGCAGGAAAACGATGAAGAAATACATCAGGATAAGACTTTGCCAACAAACAGCAACCTTGTACGCCTTCAGAATCCTCCTGGATGGAGAAAGAAAAATGTTGTGAAGAAGAAACGGAGAGTGGTGGTCATGGGGGATTCCCTGTTGAGAGGAACAGAGCCCGCTATCTGCAGACCGGATATAACTTCAAGAGAAATGTGCTGTCTTCCAGGTGCAAAAATTAAAGATGTGTCTGACAGGATATCAGGACTCTTCAGACCTACAGATGACTACCCATTCCTGCTACTACATGTGGGGACAAATAACACCGCAAGAAACGACCTGGAAACCATCTGCAGAGACTTTGAAGACTTAGGCAAGAAAGTGAAAGAACTGGGAGCGCAGGTGGTCTTCTCTTCCATCCTCCCAGTGGATGGCCATGGAACAAGGAGGTGGAATAAGATTCTGCAGGTGAACAACTGGCTATGTCGATGGTGCCGTCAGCAACGATTTGGATTTCTGGATCATGGAGTGAACTACTTATACGATGGACTACTTGCTAGAGATGGGGTGCACCTTACGAAGACTGGAAAGCATGTATTTGGAAGTCGCCTTGCTACACTTGTAAGGAGAGCTTTAAACTAGAACAACATGGGAAGGGAAGCAAAAGACCAGAAAAAGCCATACACCTGACAAATGCTATTGAGAACTCTGCTATTAGAAGTGGAAAGGAAGAACAAAGACGAAGGAATCTAATTAATAAAAATATTGGAGAAAGAGAAACCAATCACAAACTAAAATGTTTCTATACTAATGCACAAAGCATGGGCAACAAACAAGGAGAATTGGAACTACTAACACAGGAAAAGAAATATGATGTCATTGGAATCACTGAAACTTGGTGGGACAATACACATGATTGGAATACAAGACTAGAAGGATACAACTTATTTGCAAGAAACAGACTTGATAAACGAGGAGGGGGTGTCGCATTGTATGTTAGAAACACGTATATCTGCACAGAGATTGAAGCTTCAGAGACTGGGAGTTCTGTGGAAACTGTTTGGGTAAGAATACAAGGACAGAACAATGGAAAGGACACCATTGTAGGCATTTACTACAGGCCGCCTGTGCAAGCTGAAGATATGGATGAACTCTTTATGCATCAAATGGCCAAGTTCTCCAAAAAATATGACATAGTTGTCATGGGAGATTTCAACTATCCAGACATTTGTTGGGAATCTCTCTCAGGCAAAACTAACAGGTCAAGGAAATTCTTATCCTCTCTTGCTGACAACTTTATCTTCCAAAAGGTAAGGGAGAAAACAAGGGGAACTGCTACCTTGGATCTAATCCTTATAAACAGGGAGGAAATGGTTGAGGAGGTAAAAGTGGGTGGGACCCTAGGAGGTAGCGACCATGCTATTTTAGAATTTTGGATAACTAGAGGCGGAAGACCTGTGAAGACTCAGACGTCAAGGTTAGATTTCAGAAAGGCAGATTTTAAGGGATTCAGAAAGAGAATTGGAGGGATCCAATGGCTGGATATCCTTAAAGACAAAAATGTCCAGGAAGGATGAGAAATCTTGAAAAATGAAATTCTCAAAGCACAATTGTTAACAATTCTGAAAAGAGGGAAGAATAGGAAGCATTTCAGCCTTCTCAACATCCTGTCTTACCATTTCATCATTTTCATCCTGTAAAAATCCTATAGCATCTTTGACTTTTCTTTTACTTTTGACATATCCCCAAAATCCTTTATTATTGCTTTTGACATCTCTTGCAAGCCTCAATTCATTTTCAGCTTTAGATAATCTGATTTTTGCCCTGCAGGTTCTGCAGACAGCATTATATTCTTCTTTAGATATGCCTCCCTCTTTCCATTTTATAAACATTTCTTCCTTCCTTTTTAGCATGTGCTAAAGTTCTGTTTTCATCCATCCTGGTTTCCTTAAATGCTTCCTATTCTTCCCTCTTTTCGGAATTGTTAACAATTGTGCTTTGAGAATTCCATTTTTCAAGATTTCCCATCCTTCCTGGACATTTTTGTCCTTAAGGATATCCAACCATTGGATTCCTCCAATTCTCTTTCTGAATCCCTTGAAATCTGCCTTTCTGAAATCTAGCCTTGATGTCTGAGTCTTCATAGATCTTCCTCCTCTAATTATCCAAAATTCTAAAATAGCATGGTTGCTACCTCCTAGGGTCCCAGCCACTTTTACCTCCTCAACCATTTCCTCCCTGTTTGCAAGATAAAGTTGTCAGCAAGAGAGGATAAGAATTTCCTTGACCTGTTAGTTTTGCCTGAGAGAGATTCCCAACAAATCTCAGAATAGCTGAAATCTCCCATGACAACTGTGTCATATTTTTTGGAGAACTTGGCCATTTGATGCATAAAGAGTTCATCCATATCTTCAGCTTGCACAGGCGGCCTGTAGTAAATGCCTACAATGGTGTCCTTTCCATTGTTCTGTCCTTGTATTCTTACCCAAAAGGTTTCCACAGAACTCCCAGTCTCTGAAGCTTCAATCTCTGTGCAGATATACACGTTTCTAACATACAATGCAACATCTCCTCCTCGTTTATCAAGTCTGTTTCTAGCAAATAAGTTGTATCCTTCTATCCTTGTGTTCCAATCATGTGTATTATCCCACCAAGTTTCAGTGATTCCAATGACATCATATTTCTTTTCCTGCGTTAGTAGTTTCAGTTCCCCTTGTTTGTTGCCCATGCTTTGTGCATTAGTATAGAAACATTTTAGTTTGTGATTGGTTTCTCTTTCTCCAATATTTTTATTATTTTGATTCCTTTGTCTTTGTTCTTCTTTTCCACTTCTAATAGCAGAGTTCTCAATAGCATTTGTCAGGTGTATGGCTTTTTCTGGCCTTTTTCTACCCTTCCCACATTGTTCTAGTTTAAAGCTCTCCTGATGAGTGTAGCAAGGCGACAGTCTTTGTAAGGTGCACCCCATCTTTAGCAAGTAGTCCATCGTATAGGTAATTCACTCCGTGATCCAGAAATCCAAATCCTTGCTGATGGCACAATCGACGTAGCCAGTTGTTCACCTGCAGAATCTTATCCCACCTCCTTGTTCCATGGCCATCCACTGGGAGGATGGAAGAGAAGACCACCTGCGCTCTCAGTTCTTACCTAAGTTTTCAAAGTCACTGCAGATGGTTTCCAGGTTGTTTCTTGCTGTGTCATTTGTCCCCACATGTATTAGCAGGAATGGGTTGTCATCTGTAGGTCTGAAGAGTCCTGATATCCTGTCAGACACATCTTTAATTTTTGCACCTGGAAGACAGCATATTTCTCTTGAGGTTATATCCGGTCTGCAGATAGCGGCCTCTGTTCCTCTCAACAGGGAATCCCCCATGACCACCACTCTCCGTTTCTTCTTCACAACATTTTTCTTTCTCTATCCAGGAGGATTCTGAAGGCGTACAAGATTGCTGTTTGTGGGCCAACTTTTATCCCGATGTATTTCTTCATTGTTCTCCTGCGTACGAGCCTGCTACTGGTTCCTTAGCAGTATGGGCGCTGACTGCCTCCCGATCCTCCTGCATCTCTGGGTCACATGTTTCCATTCCTCTATTTCTTCAGAGGCACTTTGAGTTTCTTCTCTTTCTGTAACATGAAGAGATAATTCTGCTCTGTCTAAGAACTCTTCACCTTCCTTAATGATCTTCAGTGTAGCTAACCTCTCTCTTCGAGATTTTGCAATTTTTCCTCCAACAGGGACACAAGCTTGCATTTGTGGCATGTGAAGTTTGGCTGTTCCACTGGTAAGTCTATGAACATGTAGCAAGAAATGCAGCTCACCAAATGGCTCCTGGCCTCTTCCATATTGTTATTGTTAAAGAGATTTCAAAGCAACGGCCAACATCCAATGATCGTTGAGCTAGCAGAGACTCTTCACTTATCCCAAAAGGAACTGGGAATATGCAAATTCTCTCCTCAGGACTCTTCCCCTGGTTTATATGGGGCGTATTTTGTATGGAGCATCTTATGGGGCCATCATGAACTATATGGAGCATTATATGAGGCTCATGATTCAATATGGATATTCAAAAACATTTAACCTACTGATGTCTCAACTAATTTTACTTTAATTGGTATGTTTTTTTATTTTTGAAATTTACCAGTAGCTGCTGCATTTTCCACCCTTGGCTTATACGCGAGTCAATAAGTTTTCCCAATTTTTTGTGGCAAAATAAGGGGGGTCGGCTTATACTCGGGTCGGCTCATACATGACTATATACGGTACTTTGCTGAGGTAATTTTCACACCTTCAGGGACTTCAAAGGGGCATATCAGCTCTCTCCCCATGATTCCAGACAAAAATTTCACTCAGCCACCTCATGACTCAGCAGCCTTGTTGCAACATTGTGGCCATTCATCAACCACCCACCGCCATTTGATGCTTTTCGTCAGCAGAGTGATCTATTTTGTTTCCCATATATCTTGAAACCTGTGGCCTACTTAATAGTGTGGAAGATCCTACACCTTGAGGTTTACAGGACTCTAGAGACACCAGCAGCCCAAGTGTCATGGTCCAGTCCGGAGTTTACTTTCTGCTGTCTTCACTCTGGACTGGTCATGCTGGGGTTAATCTCCTCAGCCTCGTTCTGGAGCTAGCAGGGCTATTTCAGTCTCTCACAGACTGCTGACCAGTGTTAATGATAGCGCCAGCTTCCAGTTTAGAGCCTCTGACCCTTGTACCTTGGTGATCCTCCTGCCTTTGACTGGTATCCACGTGTATGACCCAGACTGATCTCTGACCCCGTCTCTTGGTATGCGTCTCTGCTGCTACGTTCCCTCTCTGGCATTTGATACCCGGCTTGTACCCCGACCACGTATTTCGCCTCACGTTTTTGGACCCCGTGCTCATGTTTTGGCGTTCTGACCCTCGGCTTGGTATTTTGACTACATGTATTGCTGCTCCTTCTGGTACATCTGCTCCTGCTAGTTTCTGACTCGGTTCGTCTGACCATTCTCTCTCGTTACCTGTCACACCTGTGCTGTTGCTCAGTGTTGCGACTCTTAGTGTGTAACCTCTCTTCCCTCACCAGCTCCCCCTGGTGGAGGTTTCACTACATTATCACTACAATTATCAATTGTTACCACCCACCTTTCGTGTCTCCCTTTTTCCTCATAGATTGTAAGCTTGCGAGCAGGGCCCTCATTCCTCTTGGTATCTGTTATGATCTATGTGATTATTGTTATGCTGTAATGTCTATCGTCTGTACAAGTCCCCACTGAAATGTAAAGTGCTGCAGAATATGTCGGTGCTATAGAAATACAATTTATTATTATTATTATTATTATTATTATCACTAACCTATACATTTAAACGGGATTTTGCACTTTTTTTTTCTCTGGTCATGGACCCGCTGCATAAGTTGGCAGATCAAGTGTCCAGTTTGACGCAGATGGCGTGGGACTTTTCTGTGAATCATCAGTCCCTTGTCATGTCTCATACACGCTTACAGAAAGAACTGACTGAGACTATTAAGACCATGCAGGGAAACACATCTCATATTGTTAGTTCACCAGGTGACTCTGTAGATGTTATTTTGCACCCTCCTGAACCCTCAGTTAAACTTTCTGACACGTTTTCTGGCGCAAAAGATACAATTCACATATTCAAGGAGAGTTGTAAATTATGGTTCTCTCTTAGACCCCGATCATCTGGGCATGAGACTCAGCGGGTAGGGATTATTATCTCCTTACTTAGGGAGGGTCCCCAATCCTGGGCTTTCTCGTTTCCCCCTACTGCCCCTGAACGGATGTCAGTAGATAGGTTCTTTGAGGCCCTAGGACTTTTCTATGATGAACCGGACCGTCTTAGGGTGGCAGAGGACACTATTATGGGTCTGGGGCAGGGTAAGCACTCAGCCGAATGGTACAGCTCCGAATTCCGTCGATGGTTCACTGAGGTGTCCTGGGACGACTCCGCACTGAGATGTCTGTTCAGGAAGGGACTGTCAGATTGCTTGAAGGGCGCTTTGGCTCTCCATCCACCTCCCAGCTCATTGGAGGAGGCTATGACTCAGGCTATCCGTATGGATCAGAGACTGCGGGAGAGAGGTGTTACACAGCGAGGGATTGCATTGTTCCCTGCTAACTCTGATGTTTTGTTTCCATCTGAACCTATGGAGGTGGGAGCCACCAACCCCCAGGAGAAAGAGAGGAAACGGATACGTGATGGAAAGTTGTGTTTTTACTGCGGAGATCCTGGACACTGGAAAAAAGACTGCCCCTCCTGTCCACCGACTAACAAGCGGCTGAGTCTGGGTGATCATTGTGGAGGTCACCCAGACTTTCAGGTACCTTTTTCTTAATTTTCAAAGATACTGTTAAAGGTGGAACTTGGTGTGGAGAACGGCTTTTTCCATACTTCGGCTTTTGTAGACTGTGCGTCATCCCTGAACCTTATTGGTGGCCCGCTGTAGATTAGGGACAGCTAGGTTGGAGACTCCCTTAAAAATTGTGGCTATTGATACTGCACCTCTCACTAAGGATTGTCTCCATTTCAGTTTTAAAGAATTCACCCTCAGGGTGGGGGCCCTACACCAGAAGCGCATGTTATGCTTTGTTTTGGATAACCTCCCTGCTGGCCTGGTATTACGGTTTCCCTGGTTGCAACGGCATAACCCGGTTACTGACTAGGGGTCCCGGGATATTGTTAAATGGAGACCTGGTTGTTCTGAAAATTGTCTTGCTACTGTGTCTATGTCATCCATCAGTCTGGAGGGTATTCCCGAGTACCTGAAGGATTTTGAGGATGCGTTCTCCGAAAAGGAGGCTGAGGTTCTACCACCACACCGCCCATTCGATTGTGCCATTGATCTTATTCCCAGTGCCAAATTGCCCAAAGCTCATCTGTACAATCTCTCCGGCCCTGAGCGGGCTGCTATGAAGGAGTATATCTCTGAGAGCCTCTGTGAAGGGCATATATGGCCATTTATCTCTCCCGTGGCGGCAGGGTTCTTTTTTGTAAAAAAAAAATGGATGGTGGTTTACGCCATTCTAGAACAGAATAAGATAACCATAAGAAATACTTATCTTCTCCCACTAATACCTGATTTGTACAATCAATTGTCGGGGGTCAGGTGGTTCTCTAAGTTGGACCTCAGGGGAGCATACAATCTCATCCGTATGCGGGAGGGGGATGAGTGGAAAACTGCGTTTCTCATCTCTGAGGGTCTGTTTGAAAATTTGGTTATGCCCTTCGGTTTGACTAACACACCAGCGGTATTCCAGAATTTCATTAACCATGTTTTTTCAGATTTTATTGGACGCTTTGTAGTAGTTTATCTTGATGATATACTCATATATTCTTCTGATAGACAAAGTCACATGGGTCATCTTCATACGGTTCTCCAGAAGCTCAGGGAGAACTCACTCTTTGCCAAATTGGAGAAATGTTCATTTTTTACTCAAGAGTTGTCCTTTCTAGGGGTCACCCTGTCTGCTGAGGGGTTTCGTAGGGACCCTAGGAAGGTACAGGCCATTGTGGATTGGATGCAACCCAGAGATCTCAAGGGTCTTCAGTGATTTCTGGGTTTCACCAAATACTATAGAAAATTCATCAAGGGGTTCTCTCAAGTGGTCCATCCCCTCACTGATCTCACCCAAAAGGGGGTTGATCTCAAAAACTGGTCAGATCCAGCTGTGGCGGCATTTTCTTTTTTAAAAAAACGTTTCACGACTGCTCCGGTACTGATTCAACCTGATTTGTCTAAACCATTCATCATAGAAGTGGATTCCTCTGAGGAGTGGGGGCTGTGTTGTCCCAGGGGCCCACCACATTAACTAACTTAAGACCCTGTGCCTTCTTTTCTAAAAAAATTTCCTCTGCTGAAAGGAATTATGATGTGGGTAACCGAGAGTTGTTGGCCATTAAATTAGCTTTTGAAGAATGGAGGCATTTTTTGGAGGGGGCTGTCCATCGTATCACTGTTATTACAGATCACAAGAACTTGTCTTACATCGAGTCCGCCAAACGTCTGACTCCTAGACAGGCAAGGTGGTCACTTTTTTTCCCTGATTTCAGTTTTCCATCACTTTCAGACCAGGTTCCAAGAATGTGAAGGAGGATGCCTTGTCTCGCAGCCTAGATCCGGTATCACCTCCTGAGCATCCTTCCTCCATTCTTCAGCGCAGGATGGTGGTGGCTGTGGTGTCCCCGAGATTGGAGCAGGAGATTCGTGAGGCCCAATCTCTTGCTCCTCCGTCCATACCTGAAAATAAGCTCTTTGTGCCTGTCCAGTATCGGTTAAGGGTGCTTTGGGAGTTCCACGACTCGGCTCTGAGTGGGCATCCTGGAATGTCGGCCACTCGTAAAACCATCACTAGGATGTTCTTGTGGCCCTCGTTGACTTCTGGCGTCACTGGCTTTGTGTCCTCCTGTGAAATTTGTGCCCGAGCTAAAGCCTCCCACAACCGGACGGCCGGGGAATTGGTGCCACTGCCAATTCCGGTTAGACCGTGGACTCATCTGTCCATGGATTTTATCACCGATCCCCCCCCCTCTAATGGCAAAACCGTGATCTGGGTAGTTGTGGATAGGTTCAGTACAAGCACATTTTGTACCATTAACGGGTCTTCATAATGCTGAGACTCTATCTAAACTATTCATTGAGCATGTGATCCAACGCATGGTGTGGCTGTCAGTGTGGTGTCTGATAGAGGGGTGCAATTCGTGGCAAAATTCTGGAGGGCTTTTTGTAAAAGGCTGGGCATCAGCCTGACCTTTTCATCGGCCTACCATCCCGAGACCAATGATCAGACTAAAAGGACCAATCAGTCTTTGGAGCAGATTCTACGGTGTCTTGTCACGTCCAGACATGATGATTGGTGCTCTGTGATACCTAGAGTGGAATTTGCTTTCAATAATCGTGTCAATCAGTCTACTGGTACTCCTTTCTTCTGCAACTATGGGTTTCACCCTCATTTTGGTGAATTTTCCCAACTGGATTCGGCGTGTCCAGTGGCTGATTCAGCCTTTTTGCGGTTGGGGGAGGTTTGGAGGGAGGTTCAGAGGAACATTGGGGAGGCTCAGGGCAAATATAAATTTTTTGCGGGTAAATGACGCTCTGTGGAGCCGGCTCATCAGGTGGGGGATAAGGTATGGTTATTCACCAAAAATATAAGGCTGAGAATTCCCTCTGCTAAGTTAGGTCCCAAGTTTATTGGTCCATATGAAATGTTAGAGGTGATTAATCCTGTGGCCTTTCGCCTGCATTTGCCTCCGTCGTTGCGGATCCCTAATGTGTTCCAAGGCGCTTCTGAAGACGTCGGTGCCTTCCTCTGATGAGTCTCCCTCACACCTGCCGCCTTTTATGGTAGATGGCCAGACCGAGTACGAGGTGGAACTGGTGGTGGATTCTCGTATGCTCCGCCGTTCACTTCAGTACTTGGTCCATTGGAAAGGATACGGTCCTGAGGATCGGTCATGGGTGCCAGCGTGTTCGGTCCATGCGGATCGGTTGGTTTGGGCCTTTCACGCTCGTCATCCAGGGAAGCCTGTTGGTCCTGCGACCCCCCCATTGAGAGGGGAGTGCTGTCATGGTCCAGTCTGGAGTTCATTTTCTGCTGTCTTCACTCTGGACTGGTCATGAGGGTGTTAATCTCCTCAGCCTCGCTCTGGAGCTAGCAGGGCTAGCTGACCAGTGTTAATGATAGCTCCAGCTTCCAGTTTAGAGCCTCTGACCCTTGTACCTTGGTGCTCCTCCTGCCTTTGACAGGTATCCACGTGTATGACCCGGACTGATCTCTGACCCCGTCTCTTGGTATTCGTCTCTGCTGCTACATTCCCTCTCTGGCATTTGACTCCCCAGCTTGTACCCCCTCACGTTTTTTGAACCCCGTGCTCATGTTTTGGCTTTCTGACCCTCGGCTTGTTATTTTGACTATGTGTATTGCTGCTCCTTCTGGTACGTCTGCTCCTGCTAGTTTCTGACTCGGTTCGTCTGACCATTCTCTCTCATTACCTGTCACACCTGTGTGTTGCTCAGTGTTGCTACTCTTAGTGTGTAACCTCTCTTCCCTCACCAGCTCCCCCTGGTGGAGGTTTCACTACACCAAGTACCTGTTTGCTGCTTTGCAATGGTATTTTAGCAGTTGATCTTAGTCCAATGAATTTCTACGCAGAAACCATCTCCATTATGTCTTCATCTGCATGAACAGGTCTGTGCTGTGTATCAGCCACAAATCTCTTCACAGTACGATGATTACGCTTATGTTTTTGAGAAATATCTAAGGTTTTCATACTTGGTTCAAGGCATTGCACTGTTTCATGCTTTTTGGCAGTAGAGAGAACCTTTTTCTTTCCGATATTGCCTGAAACCTGTGGCCTGCTAAATAATGTGGACTGTCCTTCTTAAGTAGTTTTCATTTAATTGGGCTCACCTGGCAGCCTAATAATCACTGGTGTTTGAGATTGATATAATTGATCCAAAGGGTCTTGAGATACAATACCATCCATGACTTAATTTAAATTTGAAAAGCTAAAAATAAATCTTTATGACACTGAAATGCAACCTTCATAATCATTTGGAACACAGTGTTGAAATATTATAGTAATGGAGATACCCTTTAATGGCTAAATAGATATTTCAAGCAACATGGAATAGCTGGACTAGGGTTACTGAAGTAGGCAAATGCTGGGTAGGGGGTTGGGTCATTTGGCACCTTGCCCTCTATACTCACATCCCTCATAGCATGTGCATGGTTTTTCTGCACTGAAAGTAAGCTAATCCCATCTGTGCACATAAGAAACAACATATGGCTTAGATTGGTGGAAGTGGAAACACTTTACATAAAGCTAATATGAAACTTTTACAATTAATAGGAAGTGCAAACAGAATGAAGAAAACCAGTGCTTCTGCATAGAATTGAAGGGAATATGAATGCTACCATGTACAAGGATATACTGGAGAATGTATTTGTCAAGCACAGTGTGGGAAGACAAAGTGCAACAACAGGGGAAAAGGGTAAGGAAGCCCAAATGTTAAGGAAAGGGGCAATAGAGACTCCTAGGCATATCTAATAGCACCCTGCCTCCCCTACCATCCCTATATTAGTTCCACACCAATCGCTGAGCAGGAACTCAAGCCCTGTATATCCCTAGAGCTAGGCCCTGAATATTGTAGGGGGTTGAGCACTGGTCAGTCCCCACTGTACACTAAAGAGAAGGAGGGAGACAAACAAGGGGGAAGCAACTTAGCTTGAGCAGACTCCGAGAGGTAACACCAAGCATCCTCCAATAGCAACAGATAGAAAAGTAAGCCAACTGCTATAGCTCCAGGCCTTCACAAGGGAAAATGTGAATATCACCGGCGACTCCCTGAAGCAGACTGAGAGTTTATAAACAGCCAGGTCCAGGTGTGTCAATTAGAGCCAGGGGGAAGTTGCCACTGGGTTCATAAGTCAGAATTAAGCTGGCATCTGCAATGCCAAATACAGAGACCTTCTGCAGCCAGATGCAGAGCGACTGTCTATAGCAGCTGAAACACCTGCGACAGTAATGCTGCCACAAGGGAAAGCCAAAGTAGCCAGTGTTAGGCGTTGTGGGTTACTGCCTCTACATAGGAGGAATCTCAAGCCTTGCCTTCTGCGGTCTCCCATTCCTCTCCGGCCACAGAAGAGCCTGCTCAGCAAAGACGTCGTTCCCAGCATCTTGCTCAGTCTACTGCTGTTGGCTTGGTTACTGCTGCCAATCAGGGTTCAGCTATAGTAACCTGCAATAGCCAGCAGCTCTTAGGACTAAGTCTTTCTTTCGGCCCACTGAGCATGTGTGGCACCCCTGAGGCTCAGTCGCCACAGAGGTACTGCACCTTCTCCTAAGGTGTAGTGCCCCACCATCCAGGTAAGGTGGAAACTCCTTTCCACACTCCAACACTCGCACCCCACACAACAGGGTAGTTCTGCACAAACATTGTGGCTCAGTGCTTAGAGAGTAGCAGAGCACCTTTCCCTGCTTGGAACACTGGATGTCCTGGGAGGTGGGTGGAGTTAGGACACATAAAAAGAGTGGGAAAGTGTAGGATTAGAGGTCAGTCAGTCAGGTCAGTCTGACAGGAGGTCAGCGAGGAAGGAAGCCACTCGGGAGGAGTGGGGATCCCTGGAAGAAGGGATGGAGGAAGGAGTGCTGCAACTGCCTCAGTGATCTGAGCCAGCTGGCACGGGAAAGGAAAAGAAGGAGAAAGACGTAGAACTGCAACCTAAGCTTCCATAAGAGAGAGAAAGACTAGTACAGAACGAAGGGGTAGGAGAACAGAGAGGATGTGGGTTGGAAGAGGAACCCTGCCTATAGGTTCTCAGCGCAAGGCCGGGGCCCGGTCCCCGAGGTTGTATGGACACTTATGGTTCTGCAGCAGACACCGGTGGAGTAGTTGGCTGTACCGAAGATCTGCTGTCCACTTACCTGAAGGAGAAAGCGCGTGTGCCTTCCCCGGTACCTGTTGCCGCCCCTGTTGCACCTCAGGCAGCAATGGATCGGAAAGCCATCAACCCACCAGGAGGTGGTAATCCAGAGCATCTCCCCTGGAAGCAGCCTAAGCCAAAGGTACAGAAACCAACAGGCTTCACCCCACTAGAAGAGGAATTTTTGAGGACTGTAAATGCCTTCTTTGCATCTGGTAGCGGTACCCAATCAGCTTCCAGAGCCCCAGGAGGGGACCAACATTAGTGAACCTACAGTAACTCTCGTGACCCAGGAGGGTTTGTTTAGCACCGTTGTGCCTTTTGGTTTGCTCATCATGGTTTAATTTTTGTTTTTTCCCAGAGTTGCCCTGTTTTATTGGCAGCGTTTCTGCATTTGGAACTGAGGAGATCATGAACGGTGTATGATCCAAAACTTTTTTTGTAAATAGTTGCACCTCTTTAGGTGCCCTCTCTTGGTTTTACATATTGACACTTGGCGAAGATCATGTCAAGATTTTACATAAGGACACTTTGCGAAGATGATGTCTACCTCAAATGACACTGCAAGAGATCCCGGCTGAGAGCGGTGTCCAGCTCTTACAAGAATAATTGTTGAACGTTTTAATGCAAAGTATTTTTGAAAATGATGTATCTAATGAGAATATTAGTAACTAGGAAATGGCTTTTATATAGAGTGAGAAATGTTAAGATTTGAATAAAGAGTTGAAAATGTGAATGGTGGACCACGTATCACAGGTGTCAATTGAAAGAGAATAGAGAATGTACACTAGGAAGAGAAAGAAAATGTGTACTAGAGAAGGAAAGCTGAATAATACTGAAGTGATAGTGAGTGACAGATAATGGCACTTAGAATGAAAAATTGCACTTTTTGACTTGAAATTTAGATAGTTAAATAAGAATTGTTTGTAACATTCAAGAAATAATGCCTCCTATATTAGGAAGTTTAGTATAAGAAATGTTTATGCAGCATTATAAAATTTTGTATGTTCCTGTACTGTCAACTTTGTTGTCTTGCAGCCCGCGGACGTGCTGTGTTTAACGGGGGGTATGTGGCACCCCTGAAGCTCAGTCGCCACAGAGGTACTGCACCTTCTCCTAAGGTGTAGTGCCCCACCATCCAGGTAAGGTGGGAACTCCTTTCCACACTCTAAAACTCACACCCCACAAAACAGGGTAGTTCTGCACAACCACATTGCGGCTCAGTGCTTAGATAGTAGCAGAGCACCTTTGGTAGTTCCCTGCTTGGAACACTGGATGTGCTGGGAGGTGGGTGGAGTTAGGACACATAAAAAGAGTGGGAAAGTGTAGGATTAGAGGTCAGTCAGTCAGGTCAGTCTGACACGAGGTCAGCGAGGAAGGAAGCCACTCGGGAGTGGGGATCCCTGGAGGAAGGGATGGAGGAAGGAGTGCTGCAGCTGCCTCAGTGATCTGAGCCAGCTGGCACGGGAAAGGAAAAGAAGGAGAAAGACATAGAACTGCAACCTAAGCTTCCATAAGAGAGAGAAAGACTAGTACGGAATGAAGGAGTAGGAGAACAGAGAGGATGTGGGTTGGAAGAGGAACCCTGCCTATAGGTTCTCAGCGCAAGGCCGGGGCCCGGTCCCCGAGGTTGTATGGACACTTATGGTTCTGCAGCAGACACCGGTGGAGTAGTTGGCTGTAAATGCATTACTCCCATCTTCTAAGACTTGGAGCACAACAGCAACCGATTAGAGAGCCGGGAATCAGGAGAAGGGAGTCCCCAAACAGGCTACAGCTGTCTGCCGTACAAGTAGAGTTCTTGGGAACATCTGTAAAGAGGAACTCCTGGGTACCACGGTACTGGAGATCTTCACACCTTAAGGTGCAATAGAGGAGTCGTTCAGGAAAGGTACATGTTGGCGGAGTGTTGGAGGGGAGCTTTCCATCTTGCCTGGAGGTTGGCTGAGTCCCTGACCTGGAGGATACGGCTCGGAGGCAGGCACCCTTGTGTACCGCAGACTGTGAGTAAAGCCTTGGAACTGCAAGCCTCGGTGTCCTCCAATCATTCTTGCGTCAACCCGCTCAGCACCGCTACATCTGGGTACCATCCTTTACACTGTCTGCGCCTCTCCACAACCATTACAACTACACTGCCCTGGGACATCAGCCCTGCTTGTGGAGGGCTATACCATCACTGCTGCACCACACCATCTGTCCCAGCGGAGCTGTCTGCAGCGTCGGCGTAACACCTCCCTTGCCGAACACCACAGGTGGCGTCACGAACCATTCCACTTAAACTATTACACTACAAACTTCCACTGATTACTTGGGTGCCCAGGGCCACGGACCGGGTCACCACTGCTGTGACACATCCCCCTGATGCCGGCCCGGTACCCAGTACCCCACAGCCCTGGGAGGGCGACCCACATGCCCTCGGGAAGTCTTCTCATTGGGGGTCTGAGGTCACATGCACAGGTCCTATTGCTGCTCCCATTGGACCACTAGGAAGGTCCCGGAAGGACGCTGCTATAAAACAGTTGCATGGCCGCAAGGCCATGCGCTAGTATAGACTCTTATAGTATTAAGTTGTGGTATGTGGGATGATGGATGCATGAAACTGGTGAATGACTTATTGTGAAACCCCTACCCCTTGGTATGCATGTGTTGTGTAGCCTAGCCTGTCCAACACCAAGGGTTAGGGTAGGTAGTTGGTGGAGTCAGCGTCGAGCGGTGGCACTGCATAGCGCCGCAGTGCTTCCAGAGCCTCTCACACGTTATGCCAGAGAGTGTCATCTGCACGAGACACCTCTGTACCGCATACGCCGCAGTGTCTGTCTCAGCGGTGCTATGCACAGTTACTGCGCTTTCCAGCACTAAACTTAGGCTGGCTAGTGGCATCCGCCAGGGAGGCGCTGTACGCACACAGTGCGGTAACACAACTGTCGGCTGCACCCTGTGACTGCTAACAGGGCACAGCGTTTCTGTAGGGTTAATCCCTGGCGCCGCAGTAGTGGTTCCCTAAGCCGTGGTCTGTGAGGTGACAGGCTTCGGGGTCTATTTCTGTGGCTCTGTGCTGTAATAGAGTTCGCTCCTGCGCACACCGGGTCAGTGGTTACTCCGCCGGTGTTCAGTTAGTGTCCGCCATTACCGAGCAGCAGTTTATGTGGTGCCCCCAGGAGTATGGTCGCCACAATTGCATTGCCTTCCACCAGGGAGGGTGATGTTATGCTTGGAAGCAAGGAAGGGTCTCTCTAACAGTTAATCATTTACATGCAACACGTTCCCACTCCAGGCCAGCAGAGGGACCTCTGAACCAGGATTGGGGGAGGAGCGCGTTCTGAGGGCCAGGAAGGGAAATAGTCAGTTAGTGTGAGGAGAGAAGCCGGAGGTTGAGCTGAGGACAGAGAGCTCCATCCTGGTGATAGCGCATGATCTGGAGCCTGGTCTCCACTGTTGTAAGGATACTGAAGGTCCTGCAACAGAAACCGGAGGAATAGGAAGCTGTAAATGCTCTATTCCCACCTAAGACTCGGAGGCACAACAGCGATGGGTGAGCCAAGAGAGATAGAGGGCTACAGTTGTCTGCCATACGAGGTAGTTCTAAGAGAAGATAAGAACTACAGTGTAACACATACTACATGTACCTCAAGCCAGCGCTAGGAAGGAGACTACACAACCCATCTGACACAGAGATTCCTGAGTTGCTTCCAGGCTAGCCTGCTCCTGTGCCATCTGTGATCAGGATCCTGGACTGCGTCTGCCAAGTAAAGGTAAAGAAATTGTACCCTGCTGTGTCCTTGCCTTCTTCCTGCAACATCCTCAGCACTGCTTCATCTCTGTGCCAAACACTGCACCCTCTTCCTAAACATTCATCTACACTGCCCTGGGACCAGCAGCCCTACCTGTGGAGGGCTATCACATCATTGCTGCACTACACCATCTGTCCCAGCGGGTCTGCTTGCAGCGTCGGCTTAACACCTCCCTTGCTGAACACCACAGGTGGCGTCACGAATCCTTTATAAACTTTAATCCCAACTCAACCCCTTTTACATGGGCGCCCAGGGCCACGGACCGGGTCAACGATGCTGTGACACTTCCCTCTGAGACCCCGGCCCGGTATCGAGTACCCCACAGCCCTGGGAGTGCGACCCATTTTGGCATCACAAACAGGATTACGGAGCCCGGTATCCCCGGGTCCTGTGTGCCAGTGACTGTGTTTTGTACAAAAGACTGTTGGCCTCATTGCTGCCATTATCCCGCTGATTGGCGCACGGGAACCCAAAGAGGTGGGCCTTCGTGGGCGGAGCCTGCCGGAGAGCGCGAAGCAGTGACGTCCTGCGCGGGAAGAGAACAGCGCGTGAGAAGTGAGAAGTGTAGGCCTGCGGCCTGATCATCCAGCCTGTAACGCGGCAGCTGGTAAGCCTGCTCAACCCCAGGCCTTGGCTAACGTTAACTAGGGGGGAGAAGAGAATGTCTGAGGCAAGCGCCGATGCAGCGGCGGATGCCCCCGCAAAACACCTTAGCGCCGCAAGATGCAGGGCTCAACGCGGCTGCGGCTCCAATAGCGCCCACCGCAGTGGTCCCCATAATGCCGCTGTCTATGCCCATACCTGGAGCAGCCTGGCTACCGCAGTATTCAGGGGAGTCACATACCCTGAGTGAATTCAAAGAGAGACTGTGCAGTTTGTTCGAGGTGTATCCCCTCTCTGAAAGCCAGAAGATGAACATCCTAATTGGGTAGCTAACAGGTGCAGCACAGAGAGAAGTAAAAGCCTGGCAGGACACTGACAAAGAGACTGTTAAAAAGATCCTGTCTAAGCTAAGAAGCACCTTTGACACTAGCACTGCAGCTGAAATCAAGATGAGGTTCTTTGGATGTAAACAGAAAGCGCAGGACAGTATAAGGGACTATGCTCTTAACCTGCAGGAGGCGCTGCGAGCCGTCAAGCAAATTGATCTAGACAGTGTGAAAGAAGAAGACAAACTGCTAAAGGAGCAATTCATTGAGGGACTCCTATCCAGTACCCACAGAGCCCAGCTGCGTATCATAGCCCTACAAAACCCTGATCTGGACTTTGCTGATTTCAAGGACAGGGCTATTCGGGTGCTGCAGGAACCAACAGTCAGCCGTCCAGCGCCTCCTAGGCGTCCAGCGATCACTGACCACCAGGAAGCAACATCTTTCCCTTCCATCCCTGTGGAGGCTGATGCACAGACTCTGGAAAAAGACCCATCTGCAGACCTACGTCTTCAGGTCCAGGAGTTGACCAAAGGTATGGCTGCACTTACTAAAACTGTGCAGTCCCTGCAGGTGTCCTCCAAGGAGAAGATCCAGCTTGCCTCCAGTCCAGAGGATGTCCCGTGGCTCCGGAAGAAGAGGATTCCGCCACTCCGAGGGAGAAACAGCGATCGCTATGACCAGAATTGTCGTCCTATCTGTCGTCACTACCACAAGGTAGGTCATCTTTCAAGGTTCTGTCCTTTAAACGAGTAACCCCTCTGGCAGAGGGCCAACCCCCAGGAGTAGGACCACAAGGCCCAAAGAACTGGCGAGCCAAGTATGTTGGAGGGAGACCGATCCTTCCAGTGGTGATTGACAGCATCCCCATGAACGCTTTGCTGGACACTGGCTCGCAGGTGACCACTATGCCGTATATCCTTTACAAGCGGTATTGGGCTGACTCTGAACATACCCGTGGCCCAACTGATGAACTGACGGTAGTTGCCAGTAATGGTCAGTCTTTGCCGCAGATAGGATGTAAAGAGATTACTGTTAAAGTGGGACAAGTAGAGCTAAAATCTCAAGGTCTGATAGTTGTGGATATTGATCGACGAGAATGTAATGCAATGATGACTCTTGGTACCAATGTGATTGAAAATTGTCTTTCCGAGGTTATTGTCTTGTTGCAACAGGTGGCTTAGACTGCTGGTTCCAGTGAACAACGAGTCCTGCAGTAGGAGATCAAGGCCCTGATGCAAAGACAACAGGTAGAACTCTCTGGCAGAGAAATTGGCAGCGTCAGAGTGAGTGATGCTTTCCCCATTGCACTACCCCCCAGATGTGAAATGTTGATTTGGTGTCGGGCAGCTATAGGCCTCAGAGGAAATTACCAGGCATTGGTAGAGCCAGTATACTCTGATAGCAGGCCCACTGTCTTGACAGCCAGAGGGGTAGTTGATGTCCAAAAAGGGAGAGTACCTGTACGCCTCTTGAATTGTGGGGAGGAGTAGGCCACAATACCTCAGTATGCCACAGTTGCAAAGCTGTTTACTGTCAGTAACAATGCAATGCAGGCAGCAGAGCCCTTGGTCTCATCCGACCAGGTGGAGGACAATGACTCTGTCAAGCAGCTGGAGGAGTGGTGCCAGCAATTGCAGGTGGGAACTGACTCTACACGTTCATACCAGAAAAATGGGGTTTACAGAGTGACCCAGGAATATGAGCGGGTATTCAGTAAACACCCCCTAGATTTTGGGAAGGCAAAAGGGGTTCAACATCATATCCCCACTGGAGATCATCCACCCATAAAAGCAAGGTACCGGCCTATACCCCCAACACAATACCAATGTGTTAAAGGTATGTTGAGAGAGATGAAGGAAGCTGGAGTTATCAGAGACAGTTGTAGCCCATGGGCAGCTCCCATAGTTTTTTGAAAAGAAAAAGGATGGTACCATGAGAATGTGTGTTGATTACAGGAAAATTAACAGCATTACACATAAAGATGCCTACCCATTACCTAGAATTGAGGAGTCCTTAGCTGCACTTAAAACTGCTAACTACTTTTCCACCTTGGATCTCACTAGTGGGTATTGGCAGGTTCCCGTGGCAGAGGCAGACAAGGAGAAAACAGCATTTTACCACCCCAATAGGTCTCTGTGAGTTCAACTATATGCCATTTGGGCTCTGCACCGCCCCAGGAACATTTCAACAGTTGATGGAGTGCTGCCTGGGACACAAGAACTTTGAGACAGTCCTGTTGTACCTTGATGACGTCATTGTTTTCTCCAAGACTTATGAAGACCATCTGGAACACCTGGCTTAGATGTTTGAAGCCTTGTCCAATTTTGGCCTAAAGGTGAAGCCTTCCAAATGCCACCTCCTGAAGCCCAAGGTACAATACCTCGGTCATGTAGTGAGTGCAGAAGGTGTGGCACCAGATCCTGACAAAGTCACAGTCATCCGGGACTGGCCAAAGCCCAGCAACCTCCATGAGGTATGCCAATTCCTCGGACTGGTAGGCTACTACCGAAGGTTCATCAAAGGCTTCACTGAGATAGCCACCCCTATGCAAAAATCTTCTGGTGGGGCAGTCCAAGAAAGCCAAACAGAAAAGATCCACCTTTGAATGGACTGAGGAGTTGGAGAGATCCTTCACTCGACTGAAGATGGCTCTTACAGGGGATAAAGTTCTGGCCTACCCAGATTATGACAAGCCATTTGTGTTGTATACTGATGCCTGCAACATGGGACTTGGAGCAGTACTGTCACAGGTACAGAATGGCAAGGAAAGAATGATCTCCTACGCCAGCAGGAAACTTCGTCCCACCGAAAGGAACCCAGACAACTACAGTTCCTTCAAGCTGGAGTTCCTGGCCATAGTCTGGGCTGTGACTGAAAGATTCAAGCATTGCCTAGCTTCAGCCAAGTTTACCATCTTCACGGACAACAGCCCGTTGACTCACTTGGAAACTGCAAAACTAGGTGCACTGGAGCAGTGATGGATGGCTCGGCTGTCTAACTATGAGTTTACCATCAAGTACCGAGCAGGGCACAAGAATGCCAATGCTGATGCGCTGTCCAGAATGCCTAATCTGCCAGATGCGAGAGAAGACCCTGAGGCTCTTGAAGAAGTGGAGCTACCTCCCTTTCACCGACCCATTGCGGTCCAATGTGCTCAATGAGTGAGAAACCGATGGTCTGGCTTGAAAGAGGTCACCCTAAATCCATTGCCCCATCATGACTGGGCAGAAACGCAGGATAGCGACCCCGCAGTCCGCCTGGTGAAGGAGCTAATGTCACAAGCTGACTCACGCCCAGAGTCGGATGCTCCTGAAGAAACCCAGCAGTTGTGGAAGGAAAGAGGCAAGCTGTTTATCTATGAAGGAAAGCTGTGTAGGAGGAGTATCAATGCCCGCACTCATGAGCTGATCTGGCAGGTGGTAGTCCCAAAGAGAGAGGCATCAATGGTCTTGGAAGCATACCACAATGGAGCTGGACACTTCGGATGGAAGAAGTTGGAAGCATTGCTCCGGGAGAGATTCTACTGGGCTGGTATGAGGAAAGCCATTGAAAAGTGGTGCCAGGAGTGCGGACAATGTAACCTGTGCAGAAAGGATCGAAACAGCCAGAGAGCTCCTCTGCAGCCAATAGTAACCAAACAGCCACTCAAGTTGGTCGCCCTGGACCATGTGAAGTTGGTCCCAAGCCGGTCAGGCTACATCTATGCTCTTACCATCGTGGACCACTACTCAAGATTCCTGGTAGTTGTGCCTGTCAAAGATCAAACAGCCAGGTCAGCAGCCAGAGCATTCCAACAGCACTTCTGTAGACCACATGGGTATCCTGAGCGTGTGCTTACAGATCAAGGTCCCGCTTTTGAGGCAGAAGTGTTCCAGGAATTCTGTAACTTGTACGGTTGCAAGAAGATCCAGACAACACTGTACCATCCACAGACCAATGGCATGTGTGAAAAGATGAACCAGGTAGTGATTTATCTCCTGAAGACCTTGCCTTTGGAAGAGAGGAATCTGTGGCCAGAAAAGTTGCCAGATCTTGTAGACCTTTACAATCACATCCCTGTGAATTCCACCAACCATACTCCAGCCTACCTAATGAGAGCGAGGCCTGGTAAGCTGCCTATTGATTTGGACATGGGAGTCCTTACAGCTGAAGTAACATCACCAGATGCTGACTGGGGTACAGAAAGACAACAACAGTACCGTAGAGTACAAGAGTGTGTGGAGAAGAGTCTAGCACAAGCAAGACAAAAACAAGAAAGGCACTACAACCAACATGCACCTGCAGTTCCCTTGTCACCAGGAGAACAAGTCCTCAAGAGGAAAAGAAGACTGCATAAATTAGAAGACCAATGGGAAGCTGAACCTTACACCATTTTACAATCAAACTTTGACAATACCAAGGTGTGCCTTATCAGTAAGGATGGGGGAGAAACCTCAGCAGCAGTATCGAGGGATCATTTGAAATTATGCCCTGACCAGTTAAGAGAAAGAATGGAAGAACAAAACAACATCCAACCTATAGAGGAAGAAGAAAATGTCAGTACTATACTTGGAGAATTCCCTGCCAATTGGACTAAAGTAAATTATGCCATAGTGGTGCCAGTGTTGACATTTCCCCAACTGGTAGTACAAGAAGACGTGACTCAAGAGAACTCTGAAAATCAGGAAGTTCGGGCAGCAGATGCCACACCAGCAGTGGAGCCAGAGAACCCTCGCCCTGCCAGTGGAGAATCTGTCATACCATGGTGAGTCTAAGAGTTCGCAGACGACTACCCAGTTTACCCAGTTTACCTACACCAGAGTTACGCAGGTCTACACATACTACACAAGGTATACCACCCATTAGAGTCCGCATGTAACCAAATTAAAGTAATGTAACTGTTAAAAAATGTATATATGTAACTGTTTAAGTCTTGTGCCTACAGATATTCTGTAAGAATGTTCCTTTTTGAATTTTCCCGCTTGTTGTTATGGACACTTTGACCACAGGACTGTGTGTGGTCACTACTCTTGTAAATAGTTCACCATTTGCCCAGGAATGGATCATGGACATTGATGCTTAGATTTATCATCATAGGACTATTTTTGGAGCTTTTGGTTTTTGTAATTTTTCCTTTTTCAAATCTTGTAACCTTCATATTGTTTATCTGTTAAATGGTTTTTCATGTTTTTCATCAGCCCAGGAGTGCTGACTTGCACTAGGGGGGAATGTGGCGCCCCCGGGAGTATGGTTGCCACAATGGCATTGCCTTCCTCTAGGGAGGGTGATGTCATGCTTGGAAGCAAGGAAGGGTCTCTCTAACAGTTAATAATTTACATGCAACACATTCCCACTCCAGGCCAGCAGAGGGAGCTCTGAACCAGGATTGGGGGAGTGTTATGAATGAGTCACCGTAGGAGGCAAAAGCAGAAATACAAGCTAAGTCCAGAAAACCGGAGAAGTTGGCAACTATCAGATTGCAGACCCCTGAACCTATCAACACAACTAGCAGTAGCCGTGGGGGGTTCCTACGATGCCCTAGACCCCTCGATCACAGCCGGAGAAATACATAGGCCTAAAGAAAGAAAGGGGAAATCTAAACTGCCCCAGAGCAGACCCCAAAGCAATAGGCAGCCCCCAACATATAATGACGGTGAAGCAAGATGAAAATACTAACACAGACAGAAAGATAGACTGAGCAAAGGCGGGGCCCCAAAACTACCTAGATAGGAAAGGACAGGAAGGCTGCTGTCTGCAATCTGCCAAAACCCTATCAAAGACATAAGCCAACCAGCTGATATGAAAAAGGCCCTGAAGCAGCTAGGCTTCAAAAACTGAATCAGCACTCAGGTATTTTCAGAAGACAGAGCTAAATGAATTCAGCACACCCCAGCAGGGAATGGCAGAAATCCAGAAAAACAAAGCAAAAACAAAGTCAAAGCACAAAAGCAAAAGGCCGAGCAGCAAACTTAGCTTTGGAGGAGCAGGAATTCAGACTGGTCTCCAAGGATCCCACAGAGAAATCACCCGCAGGGCAGAAGGGCGTCTGCAGCATTATATCCAGTCCGTAACTCCACTCAGCCAGTCACAATCATCAGCCTCAGGTGCTTGACAATCAGGCTCACTACCTTTCTTTACCAGAAGAGGGAGTTCCTCGGGCCTCAGTAATGAAGGGGAAAATGAACTCATAACAGTACCTCCCCCTTGAGGAGGGGTCACCGAACCCTCAACTACGCCACCAGGGCGA
This sequence comes from Dendrobates tinctorius, assembly GCF_039654945.1. Classification (NCBI taxonomy): domain Eukaryota; kingdom Metazoa; phylum Chordata; class Amphibia; order Anura; family Dendrobatidae; genus Dendrobates; species Dendrobates tinctorius. The sequence continues at coordinate 24,470,733 of NW_027361716.1, read as the reverse complement.
TCAGGGTGAGCCCGATGAAAGGCACGCACCAATCGTTTGGCATGAATATCAGAGGCGGAGACCCAGGAATTATCCTCCTGACCATAACCCTTCCACTTAACCAAATACTGGAGTCTCCGTCTAGCCAGACGGGAATCCAGTACTTTCTCTACCTCATACTCCATGTTACCTTCAACCAATACAGGGTCTGGAGGTGCCACCCCCGGAACAACAGGTTCAACAAACCTCTTCAACAAAGATTTATGGAACACATTATGGATTTTAAGTGTGACAGGAAGAGCCAAACGAAAAGAGACCGGATTAATAATCTCCACAATCTTGTAAGGTCCAATAAATCTAGGCTTAAACTTAGGAGAAGCCACCTTCATAGCAATATTTTTTGATGATAACCACACCATATCACCAACCTTAAACTGGGGACCAATGGTCCTATGTCGGTTGGAAAACCGCTGGGCCTTCTCCTGGGAGAGAGATAACTTATCCACCACTTGGTCCCAGATCTGGTGCATTCTCTCCACCACAGTGTCAACACCTGGGCAGGCAGAGGGCTCCACCTGCCCTGAAGAAAATCGAGGATGAAACCCAAAGTTACAAAAAAAAGGTGACATCAAAGTGGTAGAACTAGCTCTATTATTCAAAGCAAATTCGGCCAAGGGCAAAAATGAAACCCAATCATCCTGATCAGCAGAAATAAAACATCTCAAATATGACTCCAAGGTCTGGTTTGTTCTCTCTGTCTGTCCATTGGTCTGAGGGTGAAAAGCAGAGGAGAAGGACAACTGAATTCCCAGCCTGGAACAAAAAGTTCTCCAAAATCTAGACACAAACTGCACTCCTCTGTCAGATACAATGTTCTCAGGAATCCCGTGCAAATGAACCACCTGTTGTAAAAACAGGGGCACCAACTCAGAGGAAGACGGCAACTTAGGGAGTGGTACAAGATGAACCATCTTAGAGAACCTATCACAAATCACCCAAATAACAGTCATCCCTTGAGAGACAGGCATATCAGAGATGAAATCCATTGAAATATGGGTCCATGGCCTCTTGGGGACAGGCAAAGGCATCAACAACCCACTAGAGCGAGAACACGATTTAGACCGGGAGCACGTCCCACAGGACTGCACAAAATTCCTGACATCACGAGACAAGGAGGGCCACCAAAAAAACCGACTCACCAGATCTCTAGTACCAAAAATACCTGGATGACCAGCCAAAGCAGAGCAATGAACTTCAGACATCACTCTCTTCTTCCACTGGTCAGGAACATACAACTTTCCACTGGGACAACGCTCAGGTTTGTCCTCCTGGAACTCTTCCAGAGCACGTCTCAAATCGGGCGAGATGGCAGAAAGAACTACCCCTTCGCCTAAGATGGTAGCAGGCTTGGTCACCACAGGAGAATCAGCAAGGAAGCTCCTAGAGAGGGCGTCTGCCTTGACATTCTTTGTTCCAGGAAGAAAAGAAACCACAAAATCAAAACGTGTAAAAAACAAGGCCCACCTAGCCTGTCTAGGGTTCAAGCGCTTAGCCGACTCTAGGTAAATCAAATTCTTGTGGTCAGTGAGGACCACGACTTGATGCTTAGCTCCCTCTAACCAATGTCTCCACTCCTCAAATGCCCATTTCATGGCCAACAGTTCCCTATTCCCCACATCATAGTTACGTTCAGATGGAGAGAACTTTTGGGAAAAGAAAGCACAGGGATTCATTTTAGATGTTACAGGATCCTTTTGGGACAAAACAGCTCCTGCACCAATCTCAGAAGCATCCACCTCTACCTGGAATGGAAGTGAGACATCAGGTTGCCGCAAAACCGGGGCGGAGGTGAATCTTCGCTTCAACTCTTGAAAGGAAGAAACAGCCTCCGGAGACCAATTTAACACATCAGCACCCTTTTTAGTCAAATCAGTCAATGGCTTGGCAATACTAGAAAATTTTGCTATAAATTTCCGATAAAAATTAGCAAAACCCAAAAACTTCTGGAGGGCCTTCAAAGAAGTGGGCTGAACCCAATCGTGAATGGCCTGTTCCTTGGCCGGGTCCATTTCAATAGTTGACGGGGACAAAAGAAATCCTCTGTACTCCAAAAAGGCATTTAGATCCCTTGACATACAGGGAATTCTCCCTCAAGATCCGGAACACAGTCCGAATATGTTCCACATGAGAATCCCAATCCTTGGAGAAGATCAAAATATCATCCAGATAGATAATCAAAAATTTATCGACAAAATCTCGGAAAATATCGTTCATGAAGCACTGGAAGACAGAAGGGGCATTAGTGAGCCCAAAAGGCATCACCAGGTACTCAAAATGTCCCTCCGGAGTATTAAACGCCGTCTTCCATTCATCCCCATGCTTAATGCGAATAAGATTATACGCCCCCTGAGGTCAAGCTTGGTAAACCAGCAAGCACCTTTAACTCTGGAGAATAGATCAGAAATCAGGGGTAACGGATACTGATATTTAACAGTAATTTTGTTGAGGGCACGATAATCAATACAAGGTCTTAATGATCCATCCTTTTTGGCTACAAAAAAAAAAACCGGCACCCAAGGGTGACGAGGATGGTCTAATATGACCCTTCTCCAACGCCTCCTTAACTCCTTAATATAGGATCGCATAGCCTCGTGCTCGGGTACAGATAAATTGAAGAGCCGACCCTTGGGAAATTTACACCCCGGGCTCAGTTCAATTGCACAGTCATAACTCCTATGAGGAGGCAGAGACACAGACTCATTCTCACTAAATACATCATAAAAGTCCGCCAAATAATCAGGAACATCATGCGACTGAGGAGAGGTGGAAAACACCGGAGCCTCACTAAAGGCACACCGACAACCCCAACTCACCACAGACACAGATTTCCAATCCAAAACTGGATTATGAATCTGTAACCAGGGAAACCCCAGAACAACAGTATCATGCAGATTATGCAACACCAGAAATCTGCAATTTTCTTGATGGTCTGGGGCGACCCGCATTACCACCTGGGTCCAAAACTGGGGTTTATTTTTAGCCAAAGGAGTGGCATCAATTCCCCTCAAAGGGATAGGCGTCTGCAGAGGTGTCATCGGCAATCCACAACGTTTAGCAAAATCCAAGTCCATTAGGTTTAGGGCTAATCCCGAATCCACAAACGCCTTGGCGGAAAAGGTGGACAGGGAGCAGATCAGAGTAATAGCCAGAAGAAACTTAGGTTGAACACCCCCAACAGAAAACGTGTGTGCAAAGCGTTTCTCTCGTTTGGGACAGACAGAAATAATATGAGAGGCATCTCCACAGAAAAAACACAACTTATTACGCCTTCTGAACTCCTGACGCTGCTCTCTGGAAAAAACTCTATCACATTGCATAGGTTCAGACATTTGTTCAACAGGTGGCAACACCTCTCGTGCAGCTTTGCGTTCGCGCAAACGCCTATCAACCTGAATGGCTAATGACATAGAATCGTCAAGACCAGAGGGAACAGGAAATCCCACCATAGTATCTTTTACGGCTTCTGACAACCCCTTCCGAAAGAGAGCAGCCAAGGCATTATCATTCCAGGTAGTAAGTACTGCCCACTTTCGGAATTTTTGACAGTACAATTCTGCAGAATCACGACCCTGGCTCAATGCCAGCAGGGTCTTTTCAGCCTGATCAATGGCATTAGGTTCGTCATACAACAACCCCAAAGCTTGAAAGAATGCGTTCACATTAGTCAGAATAGGATCATCTGGTTTCAAAGAAAACGCCCAATCCTGGGGATCGCCACGCAGCAAAGAGATGACAATTTTGACCTGCTGCGCGGAGCTCCCTGACGAGTTAGGCTTCAAGGCAAAAAATAATTTACAATTATTTTTGAAATTCAAAAATTTAGACCGATCCCCAAAAAATACATCAGGTGTAGGAATCTTTGGTTCAGCAGCATGTGAATGAGCAAGGCAGGCGGAAATTCCCCGCACTTCCGCAGCGAGCTGCTCCACACGATCAGACAGTTGCTTTATCTCCATTGAGAGAAAAAAAAATTCCCCCTACGGCCTCAGAGATATAGAGGAAAAAATATACACACTTTTTTTTTTTTTTTTTTTTATACAATTCTTTCCTGCTATTGAGTACCCTAGAATCTGCGGTATGGCAGGTGATTCTGTTATGAATGAGTCACCATAGGAGGCAAAAGCAGAAATACAAGCTAAGTCCAGAAAACCAGAGAAGTTGGCAACTATCAGATTGCAGACCCCTGAACCTATCAACACAACTAGCAGTAGCCGTGGGGGGTTCCTACGATGCCCTAGACCCCTCGATCACAGCCAGAGAAATACATAGGCCTAAAGAAAGAAAGGGGAAATCTAAACTGCCCCAGAGCAGACCCCAAAGCAATAGGCAGCCCCCAACATATAATGACGGTGAAGCAAGATGAAAATACTAACACAGACAGAAAGATAGACTGAGCAAAGGCGGGGCCCCAAAACTACCTAGATAGGAAAGGACAGGAAGGCTGCTGTCTGCAATCTGCCAAAACCCTATCAAAGATATAAGCCAACCAGCTGATATGAAAAAGGCCCTGAAGCAGCTAGGCTTCAAAAACTGAATCAGCACTCAGGTATTTTCAGAAGACAGAGCTAAATGAATTCAGCACACCCCAGCAGGGAATGGCAGAAATCCAGAAAAACAAAGCAAAAACAAAGTCAAAGCACGAAAGCAAAAGGCCGAGAAGCAAACTTAGATTTGGAGGAGCAGGAATTCAGACTGGTCTCCAAGGATCCCACAGAGAAATCACCCGCAGGGCAGAAGGGCGTCTGCAGCATTATATCCAGTCCGTAACTCCACTCAGCCAGTCACAATCATCAGCCTCAGGTGTTTGACAATCAGGCTCACTACCTTTCTTTACCAGAAGAGGGAGTTCCTCGGGCCTCAGTAATGAAGGGGAAAATGAACTCACAACAGGGGAGGAGCACGCTCTAAGGGCCAGGAAGGGAAATAGTCAGTTAGTGTGAGGAGGGCAACGTGTGTAGACGTGTGGAGAGAAGCTGGAGGTTGAGCTGAGGACAGAGAGCTCCCTCCTAGTGATAGCGCATGATCTGGAACCTGGTCTCCACAGTTGTAAGGATACTGAAGGTCCTGCAATAGAAACCGGAGGAATAGGATGCTGTAAATGCTCAATTCCCACCTAAGACTCGGAGGCACAACAGCGATGGGTGAGCCAAGAGAGATAGAGGGCTACAGATGTCTGCCATACGAGGTAGTTCTAAGAGAAGATAAGAAGGAGGAACTACAGTGTTACACATACTGCATGTACCTCAAGCCAGCGCTAGGAAGGAGACTACACAACCCATCTGACAGAGAGATTCCCGAGTTGCTTCCAGGCTAGCCTGCTCCTGTGCCATCTGTGATCAGGATCCTGGACTGCGTCTGCCAAGTAAAGGTAAAGAAACGGCACCCTGCTGTGTCCTTGCCTCCTTCCTGCAACATCCTCAGCACTGCTTCATCTCTGTGCCAAACACTGCACCCTCTTCCTAAACATTCATCTACACTGCCCTGGGACCAGCAGCCCTACCTGTGGAGGGCTATCACATAATTGCTGCACTACACCATCTGTCCCAGCGGGTCTGCTTGCAGCGTCGGCTTATTACCTCCCTTGCCGAACACCACAGGTGGTGTCACGAATCCTTTATAAACTTTATTCCCAACTCAACCCCTTTTACATGGGCGCCCAGGGTCACGGATCGGGTTACCGCTGCTGAGACACTTCCCTCTGCGATCCCGGCCCGGTACCGAGTACCCCACAGCCCTGGGAGGGCGACCCATTTACCATCTCTGCACGGTGGACTCCGGGTTGTGATCGCACTTTATTATTCTTTATATTTAGTGCGATCCGCAACCCTAACAGGCAGGAGCTGGAAATTCCAGCAAGACAATGATCCTAAGCACACATCTAATTTAGTAAAAAATTGATTAGAACAGAAAAATGTTCCAGTGTTGCAACGGCCAAGCCAATTACCTGATTTAAACCCTATAGAGCACCTTTGGGATAAGTTAGGGACTGTGCCCATAGCAATAAAGATGAATTGTTTGCAGATTTGCAAATGGAATGGAGCAAGATCCCTCAGGATGTCTTGAATACCCTAGTGGCTTCAATGCCCCGTCAGTGTGGTGCAGTAATTAAAGCAAGAGGTTATGCTACAAAATACTAAGTTATGGCATTGTAAGCAATGAATTACTCTCTATGTTGTGATGAATAAATAGTACCGTATTTTCTGGCATATAAGACGACTGGGCATATAAAATGACCCCCAACTTTTCCAGTTAAAATATAAAATCTTCTCAAACGTTGGGGGTCTTCTTATACTCCGTGGTAGGCGTCTGGGTTCTGCGTCTACTCTGCAGGAATCCAGAGCCTCACATTCTGCGGTCTCCTGCTGTCTATCTACTGCGGAGAAGATTACTTTGCAGCAGACTGCTCCAGAGACTAAGTTCCTCTGTGCTCTTACTGGGCATGCTCACGAGGCGATCTCGCATTGGAGATCAGGAGTCATGTGCCCAGGTCCTGCTCCAGATCTCATTGATCCATCTCGGAGATCTGGAATGTCCCGCACGGCTATAAAAAGCGTGCATGACCGTTCGGCCATGCGCTAGTATAGACTTTTCAAGCTAATGTGTGAATGGTGACGGATGTATGACTCTGGTGACTGACTTATTTGAAACCGCTTCTGTTATGAATGAGCCACCGGAGGAGGAAAAAACAAAAAATACAAGCTAATTCCAGAAAACCGGAGAGGTTGGTAGCTAGCGGATTGCAGACCCCTGATCCTATTCACAACTAACAATAGCCGTGGGGTGTTCCTACGGTGGTCCTAGACACCTCGTTCACAGCCGGAGAACTAAATAAACCTAAAGAAAGAAAGGGGAAATCTAAACTGCCCCAGAGCAGACCCCAAAGCAATAGACAGCCCCCAACATGTATTGACGGTGAAAACAGATGAAAACACAAACACAGACAGAAAGACAGGCTGAGCAAACGATAGGGCCCTCACTAACTAGATAGGACAGGAAAGAAAAGCAACTGTCTGCAATCACGCAAAAACCCTGCCAAAATTAATGTCCAACATGTCTGATAGAAAAGGCCCTGAAGTCACTAGACTTCAAAATCACTATATCAGCACTCAGGTATATTCTGAAAACAGAGCAAAGAGATCAACTGATCAGAGACAAAAATGGAGCTCAGCCAGTCCCAACCGGGGCTGGCTGAACACAAACACTAAGTAAACCAGACAAAATCTCATGGAATAATAGCAGAGCAAAAACTTAGCTTTAGTAGACAGGACTAAACTGGAGGCCAGAGCTCAGAGCTGAGAGGACTACCAGCAACCCAGCAGGGCGTCGGCGGCCTTATATCCACTCAGAGATTCCGGATGTCCAATCACACTCCACCTGTTCAGATGACAAATTTTTCCCATCCAAATCAATTTCACTACCTCCTTTCACCAGCAGAGGGAGTTCATCGGACATCAAAGGTGAAGGAGAAAATGAGCTCATAACACGCTTCCCTCTGATATTACGCATGAGGATAGGGAATTGGTGCAGCAGTCAGCGCCAGTCACTGCCAAGCTTTAGGCCACTGTGCACACCACACCTCTACTCTAGCGTCGACATTGCGCCAGCTTCCTAGCTTTGTCGACTAGCTGCCGTGCCCTACGCCGCGCTGCAGTTGCAGCCCTCCTTGGCATCCGCAGTAGCGACGTCGCACACAAGGTAGGTCTAGAGGGACGCAGCTCCTCTGCCTTGGATCCTGCTCCTGTGACCAGATACCGTGTGTGCTTTTCCCTGTGCTCTGTGACACTAACAGGCCCAGTGTTTTCGTATGTTTATGTTGTGGCTCCTCTGTGTGTGAACAGAGCCCGCTTTGCACACTTCGGGTGAAGTCTAACCCGTGCGCATTATACCGCCATATTGCTCGTCTGTCATTACCTAGCAGTGGTGTAACATCTACTGCACGGTGGACCCTGAGCGGCGAATGCACTTTTTTATTTTTATTTAGTGCGTTCCACCGTTCATAACACACCGGCTGTCGTCTTATAGGGCGGGTGCAGAGCAATCTGCGGTAACCGCATATAGTGGGGAGAGTGGTCCCGATGACGAGGTGAGGGGGCGCCTCACCAGAAAGGTGTAAGTGAAGTATCCCTATTACCTCATTGCAGCGGTGCTCTGTGTGGCTTTCTGTGTTGGGGGGGCGGCGGTGGCTCTTTGTGCAGTGTTGGGGGCTCCGCCAGCATATCGTCAAAGACCCGAGGCCCCCACAGCTCCATCGCTCAATGCGGTGACCTTTGGGAAAATGGCTGCTAGGGCAGTGCATGCTCAGATTCAGATCTCATCTCCCGAGATCTCAGGACAAGATCTGAATCTGAGCATGCGCCGCCCGCATCGGCAATTTTCCCAGAGGCTATCGCATGGCAGCAATGGAGCTGCAAGGGCCTCCGGTCTTTGACCAAATGCCAGCAGAGCCCCCCACACTGCACAAAGAGCCGCCACCGCCCCCCCAACACAGAGAGCCACACAGAGAACCGCTGCTGCAATGAGGTAATAGGAATACTTCATTTACACCTTCCCGGTGAGGCGCCCCCTCACCTCATCATCAGTACCACTCCCCCCCACTATAAGCGGTGACCGCAGATTGCTTCGCACCTGCCCTATAAGATGACACCCGGCGTATAATACGACCCCCGACTTTTAAGAAGATTTTCAGGGGTTAAAAAGTCGTCGTGTACACCGGAAAATACGGTACATGTAAAACTTTTGTCAGTCAGTTTTATTTAATTAAATGACCAAACTTCATGCACTTTCAATTCATTACCTGGAAAATGGCATCACAACAACCAGACAGAATTAATCACGCTTTAACAAAAAAAAAAGCAAAACTTTTGGTCGCCACTGTGTATGCAGGTCAGCCTAGAAGGCACTGCGAGCCTGATGTGCACATAACTTTACAGTGGACTTCTCATGACTTGGACATTAGTTCACTACAAAAAATGTATTTTTCTACTAAGGATCTAGGGCCTACTGTCATCAGAAAGTTCATATTAGGACAGATACATACAGAACATATGATCTCTAATGTGACAGTCTCCTGCAATGATCATTTGTAACCGCCAAGGTTCCCTGCATGGTCCACTTTACTGAGCCGTTAGACTCCTATTTGATATCCACTATCCACAATCTTTGAACAAGTTCATGAAACCAAATGTCAGAGGCTAGTTTCACACTAGCGTTTATTTCCTGCAGTGCACGGCGCCGCTAAGCCCCGCCCCTCCCGGCTCCCTGCCCGCCCCATCCGGTCATCGCCGCCTACTAGCGCACATGGACGCTTGCGATCTGCGCACCCTATCTTTAGCATAGGGTGCGCAGATCGTGCGCTAGCAGGATTTTGCCGTGCGCTGCACACCTTTGAAGGTGTGCCGTGCGCGCCGAAATGCAGCATGCTGCGTTCGGCGCACATGGGCGCACCTTCAAAAGTGCGCAGCGCACGGCAAAATCCTGCTAGCGCACAGCCAGCGCACCCTATGCTAAAGATAGGGTGCGCAGATCGCAAGCGTCCATGTGCACTAGTAGGCGGCGATGACCGGATGGGGCGGGCAGGGAGCTGGCAGGGGGCGGAGCTTAGTGGCGGCCGTGCGCAGGCCGTCGCTGCGCTATAAAGCGCAAATGTGAAACCGGCCAGAAACAGTTAAAAGTCTGTGAACTGGACCCCTAAGAATATCAAGAGAAAAGAAGATATGACTGATGAAAAACATGTTAAATCTGTCCAAATGCTTATATGTCCACTAAAGAAAGACTTCTCCAACAAGGCAGTGTGTTGAGCATGAAAATACTTTGGCTGAAGAAAGTCCCATTACCTAGACATTTAATAAAAAAGTCAAACAACTTTTTTCATAATGAGGTCATTTAATTCTGATTATCTAATCCATGTGAATTTCAAAAATCTGGGAAAAGCAGTCTATTAAAATTAGGCATAACCACATATCAGTACATTCTATACATACCTCCAACTCAGCACATCGTAGCAGATGTTAACAATAACTATAAGCAACAATTTCAATTAAAAGACAAGGGTGAGAAAGGCTGTTCTTCTTTACCCATGAGGTGCAGTCACAAAGCAGTTGGACTTAGCAGTTTTGCTAAAACCATCTGTTCCCAAACAAGGGAGTCTGAACTGAGGTCTGAATTAGTGGTAATGTAAACAGATTTAATACATGACATATGGCTTGTATCTTCATAATTGGAATGTGCTACTTCTGGTTTGTTCCGCTTTGAAGTCTGAAACTCTAATGCTTATACAATGTGTGTAGGATGAAAGTTTGTTCCATAACTCATATGTTCCTGTATGTAAGGAGGAAGACCGGCTTGCGGGTACCTGTACTGAGCCATGTCTGGAACTGTTGAGGCTGCCTCCTTTGTTGCCTGGGAGAAAGAATTAGGAGCCGGACCAACCTCATGACCCAGGTAGGAGGGGCAGATAAAAAAAAGCGCACGCAGCAGTCGGCAGCTTGGCATGAACTAGCAGTAGTGCACAGCCGTGTGAGCAGAGTGCTCCGTCCCCTGAGTACCGGCGCCGCAACAGACTGTGTTGGTTGGTCCCTGCCGTCTCCAGCGGGACCACTGAGGAGGGAGGTATCGTGCACTCAGTGACTGCGAGTACTGCGGACGAGCAGAGGAGGGAAGGCCGAGTACAGGATAGAACCTTGTGGCCTTCCCTGCCAGTGACTTCACTCCTGTTCCTGTTTGACACTAGGATTGCAGTGGCCTTGTTTGCTTGGGCCACACGTGTTTGTGGACTAGGGGCTCAGCGGAAGGTACCGGAGACTGACCGCTGCCCCTAGAAGACAAACCATCATTTAAGGGCCTGCATCTTCCCGGATGCTGCCGGTGCTACAACCCCTGTGGGAATCACCTGCTGAGGAGGAGCATAATGGACAAGATAAGTTCCTTAATTGGACTGCTATTGTTTTACTTCCATTATTCTTATTATCCATTCTTTAACCATTTACTTCTGGCGAGGAGTGAATACCCTGTTCTATTAAATTGTTACACTTGGTTAACCCTTGCTCTGCCTTCAGTCTGTCACTGCATACTGCAACCTGCTTACACTTGGCGTAGTTGGCAGGATGCAGTCAACAAGCACAGAGGTGGCAGACCAAGTGGCTGTGGGTATCCCAAGGGCCAGCTTACCATTGGGGGTTATGCTCCCAAAGTTTACAGGGAGCAATTCATCGTTATGGGCTGGTCCGAGCAGGTTAAGGGCATGCTAAGGATGCACCCCATGATCCCCGCTATGCAGGCGGAGATTGCTGTGATGACCCTAGACAGGGAAGCCAGATGTTCTGTTATGTTCCGGCCCTCGCACAAGCAGAACACGTTCATGAAAGTGTTACAGATCTTAGAAGAGATGCATGGGGACCCTACGCATATCATTAAATTGCGGATGCACTTGTTTAGCCGCGTCCAAAGGGAGGGGGAGTCTGTAACCCTGTATATGAATGTGCTGCATGAGATCCACGCCGCGATGGCAAAGCGGGATGATGTGGGTGTGGGGCCCACTGATGTAATTTTGAGGGACCAGCTCGTGGCAGGCCTGAGGGATGCGCTGCTTAAACAGGCCCTGCAGGAGCGCTTGCGAGCCAATCCGTGTATGTCTTTTCTGGAAGTTGGGGAGGAAGTGCATGCGCGTGAGCAAGAGAAGGGTATGGCAGCATCGACAGGGAAGGTCCGGAGCTGGGAGGTACCCATTCCGCTTGCAGCTGAACCAGGCTGGGTTAGAGAAATCCGGAAAGAAATTCAGGACAAACGAGAAGAGTGATCCTGCTTGAGAAAAAAAACCCTGGAAGTGCCAAACTCATCTGGTGATTGCTGTAAAAGAGAAATAGTGCAATAGTGTATTATCCGGTGTGCAGATAACAACTGCAAGTAATACACTCACCAAATGGAGTTTTGTAACCGGCAATGGAGAATTCGCTGCTGCAGAACCACAGATCCACGAGGGACCAACATAGAAGATTCAGGATATGAAAAATGTGGTCAGACAATCCGCGCTGCGAATAACTAAAAACTCGGATTATTAATACAGTGGTATTCTACGCGTTTCAGAGTCTCACAGAACTCTTTCCTCAGGAAAAAACCACCACGCCATAGGGAGGACACCGGAGCAACAAGTATCTACTGTTGCTAACTTCCGGTTCCACTGTTGTTGTGCCTGTGCTTCTGCAGTGTTCTGCCAAGTACTTCGCTTACACTGTTTGTCTCCACAGACTGTCAGTTACCTGTTACCCAGCTGTCCAGGATGACATCCATACTGTCTACGTCAGTTCCATCCCATTCCACTGCTCAGCCATCCAAACCTCTGGACAACGCCAGTGCCACTCTATACCCGTGTACCCGGAACCCACTGGTCAGCTCCATCATACCTGTTAAAGTTGTTCATCCGTCTGTCCCGCTGGGACAGCTGCCACGTGTCCAGGGTCTAACTGAAGGTTGCACCGGTGTTCTTCAGACATCCCATTCTGACCCTGTTCGAGGGGACTTACTACGTGTGTCTGGGGCTCACTTAGTCACTCCCCCTTTGAAGCCCGCTCCCCAGACCGTGGTCCCGAGGTTCCACAAAAGTCGCAATAAAAAATGAATGTGAACTTCACCACCTGTGCCTCCATTTCCATTTGTTACAGTTTGCTCCGGCCATGGAACCCGCTGGATCCCAGGGACCCCCAACCATGGAGCTATGTCAAGAGGTTACCCGTCTTAGGGATCAACAGGACAAAATCACGACCTATCTGCGCAACTTGTCTACATGGATGGATTCTCTGATGTCCTCGGCTGCACCCGTCTCTGCTACCAGTATCCAGGTATACAGTTGCACAGCAAGTAAAGGTCCTCGCCTGGCGGCTCCCACCCTTTTCATTGCAAACCCGTTCAGTGTCAAGGGTTCATCAACCAGTGCACGCTGCACTTTGAACTCCTGGGGCATATGTTTGTTTCTAATCAGGCCAAAGTGGGTTTCATTATGTCTCACCTTGCTAGAGAGGCCCTCGCCTGGCTGAATTCACTGTGGGAGAGAGGGGATACTCTAGTTAATAATCTCCAGTCCTTTCTAGAAGCATTCCGCAGGACCTTTGACGAATGCGGTCATGCCACGTTGACAGATTCGGCTCTCCTCCGGCTACGCCAGGAGGCTCTTACTGTGGCTCAGTATGCTGTTCAGTTCTGTACCCTTTCATCTGAGCTATCCTTAAACAACAAGGCCTTGGTGGACGCCTTCTGGGATGGTCTGTCGGGAAGAATAAAGGATGAGCTGGCGGGACAGGACGCACCTACAACTCTGGATGACCTGATGTCCCTGGCAACCCGGATAGACCTGCGGTTTCACGAACGTTCCAAAGAGACCAAACGGGATAAGAGGCCCTTCCACCTGGTTTCTAGTTCACCAAAACCTCTGGCCTCTCCGACTTCATCTTCATCCCCAGAGGGTATGGAAGTGGATCACGTAAGCTTGGCGAACCGCTTTCAGGAGGTGCATTGCCTGGAGGGAAGCTGTTTCTACTGTGGCAGTCTGGAGCATCTGATCCGCACCTGCTCAAAGAAGTTAGAAAACGCCAGTGCCTAGGGTCTGTAGGAGAGGCTGCCCTATCTCCACCTCTGCAAATAACGATCTCCGTGTCCTTCGGCATGGTATAATTTTCAGAACTCTGTTACCTGGACTCTGGAGCCGCCGGGAATCTTATTCAGCAGGCGGTTGTGGACCGTTACCTGATACCAGTCCAGCACATCTCCGATCTGTTGCGGGTGACTTCTGTGGATGGCAAACCCCTGACCAAGCCCATCCAGTTCCAGACTGAGCCAGTGGAACTTTGGGTAGGTCTAATGCATTCGGAAAGAATCCGTCTTTATGTGTTGCCTGGACTTGTCTCACCCCTTGCTTTTAGGGCTACCCTGGCTCCGGATGCAAGAACCTGTCTTAAATTGGAAGACGGGAGAGGTTCTGCGCTGGGGAGACTCCTGCTCTGATCGGTGTATCATTCCTGTGGAAACCTATTCCACCTCCAGTCCAGCCAACGGCCTTGCCAGGCCTACCTTCCTCTTATTTGGCCTTCTCTCTGATGTCTTTGGGAAAAAGGAAGCTGAGAGGCTACCTCCACACAGGGGGCGAATATATCCTCTTTCTCAAGTAGAGATCCAGTCCATGTCTGAGTACATCCAGGAGAACCTGGCCAGAGGATTTATCCGGAGATCATTTTCGCCAGCAGGGGCAGAAGCAGATCACGGTAAAGAACAGCTACACATTACCTCTAATTTCAGAGCTGTTTGATTGTCTCAGAGGGGCCAAAATCTTCACCAAACTGGATGTTAGAGGGGCCTACAACCTGATTTGTATTGGGGAAGGAGACGAGTGGAAAACAGCTTTCAACACCCGGGATGGACACTACGAATACCTGGTGTTAGGCTGGCGGAACGCACCAAATAATAAAGGTGCTAATGAGGTGCGTTCGCAGCCTTAGGTCCACCGTGCAGCGATGGAAACTGCTGCTAGACAATGACGGATACGATATAACATGTGGAAGCCGGGCACTGGCGGGTAACCACTGACCCGGTGCTTGCAAGAGCGGACTCTGTTACCTCACAGAGTCCGCACTAGCCGGCCTACAACCGTGCCCTGTTAAGCTTCACAGGACATGACTGGAAGTAGTACACTGCACAGAGCAGATGCTACGACTACCCTGGCGGTTGCCACTAACCAGTGTGAGAACAGTGCTGGAAAGTGCTAGTAACTGCGCACGGTGCCGCACGGATAGCCGCTGCGGTAACTGCGGAGTTGTGGTGTCTGCACTGTCTGGCGCCCACTGGCGCAAATGGAACCAGAGCTAACTGCACTGTGGCGCTAAGCAGTACTAGTGCTAGATGCAAAGACTAACTCTAAGGCACTAACTCACACAACTGAGGAGGAGGATCTTAATGAGTCAGTCACCAGAATCATACATCCATCATCAGACACACCACTAAAGCAAAAGACTCAATGTCTATCATAGCGCATGGCGGGGCGGCCATGCGAACCTTTTATTGCAGCGTCCTTCCGGGACCTTCCTGATAGTCCAATCCGAGCTGGAGCAGGACCTGAACATGTGACCTTCGATCTCCAATGAGAGATCCTCCCATGGGCGTGCTCAGTGGACAAAAAGGAGGAATTAGTCCCTAGAGTCGTTCGCTGCTGACCAGCATGCATTGCTATAGCTGGACCAGAGATAGCAGCAACAACCAAACCTACAATGCTGGTGTGAGCAGAGCGCTGGGATCGACGAGTCCGCTGAGCAGGCTCCACTGCGGCCGGAGAGGAATGGGAGACTGCCGAAGGTAAAGCTCGGGATTCCTGCTGTGCAGCGACAGGAACCCGACGCCTAACATTACCCCCACTCCTAGGGCCCCCTCCTCTCTGAACCTTGCTACGCTCATATGCCGCAATAAGGAACGGAGCATAGATGCCCTCCACTGGTTCCCAGGTCCGAGCATCTGGACCATGACCCTTCCAATCCACCAAATAAAACTTTTTCCCCCACCTCACCTTGCATCCCACAATGGCATTGACCTCAAACTCGTCTGAAGACAGGTCTGATGTCCCGGCAGATGACTCGTAGAACCGGGACATGTGAACAGGTTTAAGGAGGAACCCGTGGAAGGTGTCAGAGATAGCCAAGTGTGGTGGAAGGGCCAGGAGGTAGACCACTGGATTGATCTGCTCAAGCACCTTGAAGGGGTCAATGTAGCGGGGTGCAAACTTAGTGGACTCGACCTGCAGCCTGATGTTACGGGCAGAGAGCCATACTCTGTCGCCTGGCGCAAAAGTCGGAGCGGGATGCTGATTCGTGTCAGTGGAGGACCTCAGTCTCTCCTTAGAGGCCCGGATGACATCCTGAGTGCGGTCCCAAATGTCACAAGCCTCCACCGCCCAGTCTACCACCCTGGAATCAGTGGACGACACGGGCATAGGAACAGGGACGCGCGAATGCTGGCCGTAGTTAAGGAGGAATGGGGTCTGACAGGTGGAATCGTCCACAGCGTTGTTCTAAGCAAATTCCGCCCACAGTAGCAAGGATGCCCTGTCATCCTGTCTGGCCGAGACAAAATCTCTCAACCAACCCGTTCGTCTCGGGATGATAGGCCGAGGAGAGATTTAGCTCAATACTGAGCAAACTGCAGAGCTCTCTCCAGAACCGAGACGCAAACTGGGGACCACAATCACTAACTATCTTGTCTGGCATACCATGCAAACGAAAGACATGTTTTATGAACAACACTGCCAGACCCCGTGCAGAAGGTAGCCGCGAGAGTGGCACCAGGTGCACCATTTTGGAAAAATGATCGGTAACTACCCAGATGACCGTGCTGCCACTGGATTTTGGCAAACCGACTGCGAAGTCCATGCTGACCATTTCCCAGGGTCTGTCCACCACCGGCAGGGGGTAAAGTAGTCTGACAGGTCTCTGCCAAGAAAACCTGTTCTGGGAACAGGAGACACATTCCCGAATGTAATCTTCCACGTCCCGAGCCATATGCGGCCACCAATATGTTCTTGCCAGGAGTTCTGTGGTCCGCTTCGTCCCAAAGTGACCACCCACCCTGGATGCCAGAGCACAAGAGAGAACCTCTGGTCGCAGACGGGGAGGGACAAAGGTCTTGCCCGGAGGCACCGACTCAAGAGCGACCGGGGCCACGGTCCTCAGGCTCTCGGACGGGACGATTAGCCGAGGCTCAGACTCCTCCTCCAACAAAGACACCACGGAGCGAGAGAGAGCATCGGCCCGGACGTTCTTCTCACCGGATAGAAAATGAAGGGTGAAATGGAAGCGGGAGAAGAATAGCGACCATCTGGCCTGGCGAGAATTCAGTCGCTGGGCCGTTTGCAGGTATATCAGGTTTTTATTGTTGGTGTACACCTGGAAGGGAAAACTGGCTCCCTCCAGAAGGTGTCTCCACTCAGAAAAGGCCACCTTCATTGCCAGCAACTCCCTGTCCCCGATTGAATAGTTCCTCTCCACCAGTGAAAAGGTCTTAGAGAAGAAGAAGCAGGGATGCTTTCGACCTTGAGCGTCCTTCTGAAAAAGGACCGCTCCGGCACCGACGGACAAGGCATCTACTTCTAGGATAAAAGGTTTATCCACATCAGGACGGTGGAGGATAGGAGCGCCAGCAAAATGGGTCTTGATGGAGGAGAAGGCCTCGGAGACCTGTTCCGACCATACCTTAGGATTGGCTCCCTTTTTGGTGAGGGCGACCAAGGGAGCCACCAAGGTAGAGAAGTGGGGAATGAACTGGCGATAGTAGTTAATGAACCTCAAAAAACGCTGCACCACCTTAAGGGAGTGGGGTTCTTGCCAGTCCATTACCGCCTGCAGTTTGGCAGGAGCCATAGCCAAACCCTGGGCCGAGATGATATAGCCCAGGAAAGGCATGGACTCCGGGTCAAACTGGCACTTCTCCAACTTGGCGTAGAGGGAGTTCGCTCGCAAGTGGTGGAAGACCTTGCAAACGTCTCTCCAGTGGGAGTCCAAATCTGGAGAGAAGATAAGGATGTCATCCAGATAGACCACCACCGAGGTGGAGAGCATGTCTTGGAAGACATCATTTACAAAGTCTTGGAAGACGACTGGGGCATTACAGAGGTCGAAGAGCATGACCAGATACTCGTAGTGGAAATCCCTGGTGTTAAAGGCCGTCTTCCATTCGTCCCCCTCACAAATATGTATCAGGTTATAGGCCCCTCGTAGATCTAGTTTGGAGAAGATCCTTGCTCCACGCAACCTATCGAACAGCTCTGATATCAGGGGCAGAGGGTATTTGTTCTTAACGGTTATGGCGTTTAGACCCCTGTTATCAATACAAGGACGCAACTCTCCACTCTTCTTCTGCACGAAGAAGAAACCCGCCCCGGCTGGTGACACTGACTTCCTAATGAACCCTCTTGCCAGATTCTCCCTGATATATTGTGACATGGCCTCCGTCTCCGGGAGAGACAGGGGATACACGCGACCCCGAGGAAGCTCCGTGCCTGGCAAAAGGTCTATAGGACAATCATAGGGGCAATGTGGCGGAAGAGTCTGTACCGCCTTTTTGGAGAATACGTCCACGTACTGTTGATAGTGCTTAGGGAGCGAGGTGAGATCCGCGGGTACCTCAGTGGAAGCTACCTGAATGCACTCCCTCATGCATCTACCCTAACATGACTTGCTCCAGCCAAGAATTCTCCCCGAGGACCACTCTATATGAAGAGAGTGGCAGCGCAGCCAGGGAACTCCTAGGAGAACCTGAACGATGCCCTCGGGCATAATGAGGAGAGACAAGGTCTCGTGGTGGGACAAAGACAGCGAGAGCCTAAGAGGAGCAGTCTGATGTGTGATTTGTGAGGGTAGCGTTGAGCCGTTCACCACCCTGATGGTAACAGGGTGAGGTAGCAGAATCAATGGGTCTGCGTGCCGTTGGGCAAAGGCTGAAGACATAAAATTGCCCTCCTCCCCGGAGTCCACGCAAGCCTCTACCACCAAGGTGGAAGAACCACACTCTAGCATCCCTTTAAAGAACAACTTGGAGGAGAAAGTTTCAGTGTCTAGTAGGCCACCTCCGATTACCACTAGACGCTGGCGGTTCCCGACCGCTGTGGGCACCTGTTAGCCAGGTGACCAGGCTGTCGACATTGGAAACAAAGCACGGGGGCGCGCACTGTGCGGGACTTGGAGCCCATGCGAGACACCTCCATGGCATCAGAAGGCTCTATTGCCCAATCGGGAGGTTCTGAGAGTTTAGGGAATGTTGGAGCCAACTTAACCCTCAATCTGGACTGGGAGCGCTCCAAACCCTGCTCTGTGAAACGGAGATCTATGCGGGTGGAGATGGTGATAAGCTCCTCCATAGAAAGTGGAACCTCCCTGGCGGCCAGAGCGTCCTTGACGTGTGCCGCCAAACCCCCCAGAAGACTGGTATAAGCACCTTGTCAGGCCATTCCAACTCGGAAGCCAGTGTTCGAAACTGGATGGCATAATGGCTGACCGAGGAGGATCCTTGCACCAGTGCCAACAACTGGAGAGCGGTATTGTGTGTGACCCTTGGCCCTAGAAAGACCTGTTTCAGGGATACCAGGAACTGGGCGGAACTCTGTACCACAGGGTCACCACGCTCCCACAGGGAAGTGGCCCACTCCAGAGCCCTGCCCGACAGGAGGGAGATAATGAATCCCACCTTGGCCCGTTCGGAGGGAAAACGTGTAGCCAGCAGCTCCAGCTGAATAGAGCACTGGCTCATGAAACCCCGGCAGGAGGTGCTGTCACCCGAGAACTTATCGGGCAGTGGAAAATGGGACAATGTCGGGACAGGGATGGAAGTGGAAGCGCGGGAGACAGCCTCTTCGACTGCCTGAGCAGCGACTGCAGTGACATCCGCCGCTGAGGTTGACCGCTCAAGAGCGGTCAACCTGTCCTCCAGCTGCTGGATATATCTCTGCAAACGCTGATCGTCCGCCATTGCTAGCCAGATCCTGGCGCTATGATAATGTTAGGCTGGCGGAACGCACCAAATAATAAAGATGTTAATGAGGTGCATTCGCAGCCTGGGGTCCACCGCGCAGCGATGGAAACTGCTGCTAGATAATGACAGATACGATATAACAGGTGGAAGCTGGGCACCGGCGGGTAACCACTGACCCGGTACTTGCAAGTGCGGACTCTGCTTCCTCACGGAGTCCGCACTAGCCGGCCTATAACCGTGCCTGGCTGAGTGCACACATACTTTTTGCCCTGCGGATTTTTCCACGCAGAATTGAAGAAATCCGCAGGTCAAATGACCTGCATTTTTCCTGCGGATTTCTTCCATTTTTAATGCGGTTTTCTTGCGGTTTTTGTGCGGTTTTCCACTGCGGTTTTCCCCCTGCAGATTTGGAGACTGGGGAGGTGGAAAACCGCACAAAAGAAGTGACATGCTGCGGATTTTGTACCGCAGGAAAACCGCGTGGAAAAATCTGCAGCGTCTGCACAGCGCTTTTTTTTTCATTGATTTACATGCTACTGTAAATCACACCGCGTTTCTGCGCGGTAAAATCCGCTGCGGATCTGCAGGAATTCAGCATCGTGTGCACATATCCTTAAGCTTCACAGGACACGACTGGGAGTAGTACACCGCACAGAGCGGATGCTACGACTACCCTGGCGGTCGCCACCAACAAGCGTGAGAACAGTAATGGAAAGCGCTAGTAACTGCACACGGCGCCGCACGGATAGCCGCTGCGGTAACTGCGGAGTTGTGGTGTCTGCACTGTCTGGCACCCACTGGTGCAAATGGAACCAGAACTAACTGTACTGCGATGCTAAGCAGTACTAGTGCTAGATGCAGAGACTAACCAGGCCCTAACTCATACACAACCGAGGAGGGGGATCTTAATGAGTCAGTCACCAGAATCATGCATCCATCATCAGACACACCACTAAAGCAAAAGACTCAATGTCTATCATAGCGCATGGTGGGGCGGCCAGGCGAACCTGAGATATTCACCTGACCCCGTTCCACCTCCGCGCACCGCTCTGTTTTCTGGGTCCCTCTGTCAGTGACTGTTCAGGCAGAGGGTGCGGCGTGCACTAACTACGTAATCGCGCCCTTTGATCTAAACATCACACAAAGAGGACGCAGAGGACAGAGCGGCACTCGGCGGTGGAACGGGGACAGGGGGAATATTGCATATACTTATCCCCTCCTTGTGTGGTCTCTGCAGCCCATCCTTCTCCCACGGTCTCCAGCAGCTCTTGCTTCAGCGGTCACATGGTACCGCTCAATAAAGTCATGAATATGCGCATATTCATGACTTTAATGAGCGGTACCAAGTGACCGCTGAACACAGGTGCCAGAGACCTTGGGAGAAGCAGGGGGGCTGCAGAGACCATGCCAGGTGGGGGTAAGTATGATCTGACACCCCTGCTCTCCCTCCCCTGCCGACCCTCTGGCGTATATGACTCGAGCATAAGCTGAGAGAGGGACTTTTAGCCTTAAAAAATGGGCTGAAAATCTTGGCTTTTACTCGAGTATATACGGTAATTTTGTTCTTCATTTCCGTCCAGCCTTTCTGCCTCCTGACGCTGAGGAAGAACCTCAACACATCATCGAGCCGTCAAGGTTAGTGTCAGTAGCCTTTGTTAACCTTGCTCGCCTTCCTTCAGGAAAGACTCTCGTGACTACTTTGGACTGGAATCGTGTCCTCCGGTGGCGTCACTTCCAAATTGTCAGGTCACGCCGGTCAGAGAAAGACCCTGTAGCTCATCTCCCGTTACTATTGGTGGCCCACCATGGTCAAATCTTGTCCGGATTCCTGTGCCACTTCGTGAACGTGCATCATGACGACTGGGTCAAGTTGCTGCCATGGGCAGAATTCTTGTACAACAACCAAGTAAGCGAAGCCTCGGGAAAATCGCCCTTTCAGATTGTGTTTGGTCTTCTACCCAGAATTCCGCTCCCCATCTCTGGACCCTCCGGAGTTCCCACACCTGATACCTTTGAGGAGGAGTTCTTAAAAGTGTGGAGCGACACCAAAGTTGCCTTGGAGAAACGTATGAAAAAGCATGCGGACAAGAGACATCTGGATGCTCCTACTTTTCAACCCGGAGATAAGGAGTGGCTGTCCTCTAAGTACATCCACCTGAAGATGCCCTCCTACAAGCTGGGTCTTCGCTTCATTGGACCCTTTGAAGTCCTGAAGCAGATCAACGCGGTATCTTACAAATTGAAATTGCCTGCCTCTTTACGTGTGCCTAACTCTTTCCATGTTTCCCTCCTCAAACCAGTAGTTTTGAGACCCATCTTCAAAGACCCGGGTACCACTCCTGACCCCATCAGTGAGGATGATGTCTTTGAGGTAGAACATATCTTGGCTACTAAGAGAGTAAAGGGTAAGACCTATTATCTGGTGGACTGGAGGGGCTTCGGTCCAGAGGAGAGGTCATGGGAGACTAAAGAGAACATCCAGGCCCCTCTTCTACTAAAGAGATTCTACGCAGGCCTGAAAAAGGGGGGGCGTAAAGAGGGGGATACTGTTACGCCTGGTCCGCCCAGTCCCAGTCCTGCTGCACTCGGTCCCGGTTCCATACCGTCGGGACTCCCGTTCTGTGCCGGCCTCGTGCCGTCCTGCCGCAGCATCTGCTCCTTCTGCTTCCTGGAGCGCTGTCAGCAGGTCCCCGTGGAGAGCGCTTAGGTCACGCGCACGCGTGCTCCCGGTCTCTTAAAGAGACAGCACGCTTTTTTCAAAAATGTCTTTAACCAATGGTGTGGTACTGATTACTATTTCTGGCCCCTTCGCCATAGGGAGGACGCCGGAGGAGCAACAAGTATCTACTGTTGCTAGCTTCTGGTTCCGCTGTTGTTGTGCTTGTGCTTCTGCATATTCTGCCAAGTACTTCGCTTACACTGTTTGTCTCCACAGACTGTCAGTTACCTGTTACCCGGCTGTCCAGGACGACGTTCACACTGTCTATGCCAGTTCCGTCACGTTCCGCTACTCAGCCATCCGAACCTCTGGACAATGCCAGTGCCACTCTATACCCGTGTACCTGGAACCCACCGGTCAGCTCCATCATACCTGTTAAACTTGTTCACGGGGTCTAACTAGAGGTAGCACGGGTGTTCTCCATACATCCCATCCTGACCCTGTTGGAGGGGACTTACTACGGGTGTCTGGGGCTCACTTAGTCACGCCCCCTTTGGAGCCCCCCCAGACCATGGTCCAGAGGTTCCACAAAAGTCGCAATAAAAAACGAATGTGAAATTCACCACCTGTGCCTCTGTTTCCATTCATTACAGTCTTCGTCTGTCATGATGATGATTTGGGGTGCACCACAGCCATAACTCACGAGATTCCCACAGCAACTGCCGCACCGATTCGGGAGCACTGTCGACAGATCCCACCGCAAATGTGCCAGGAAATGAAGGAAATGCTGACACATATGGTGCAGAGTGGGGTCATACGGGAAAGTTAGAGCCTCTGGGCAGCTCCCATCATTTTAGTTAAAAAAAGACGGAACCCTGTGTTTTTGTGTTGACTACCGCTGACTATATGCCTGTACAGTGCGGGATTCTTATCCCCTACCGAGAATTGAGGAGTCATTGTCTGCCCTGGGAAAAGCCAAATACTTCTCATTGTTAGATCTAGCCAATGTATATTGGCAAGTGCCCATGGCTGAGCAAGACCGGCCAAAGACAGTGTTCATACTGCCTATGGGGTTGTTCGAATTCAACCAGATACCCTTCGATCTTACCAACGCGCCTGGCACCTTTCAGTGACTGATGGAGTGGTGCTTAGGAGACATGAACTTTGAAGCCACCCTCATTTATCTGGATGACATCATTGTCTACGCAGCTACTTTTGAGGAACATCTTTAAACGCAGGAGCAGGTGTTGAGTCAGCTGCAGAAGCACGGCCCGAAAGTGAAACCTCAGAAGTGTCACCTCTTCTGCCAGCAAATTAAATACCTCAGACATGTTGTATCTGCTGAGGGAGTGTGAACTGCATGTGAAAAGATAGCGGCAGTACAGAAACGGCCCACTCTGAAGACAGTGAAGGACATGCAGGCCTTTCTGGGGCTTACTATCAACGGTTTGTGAAAGGCTTGACCCGAATTGTCAATCCACTGCTAGGGTTTTTGAGGGGAGTGCCCTCTGATGTGTAGAATTGGACCATACAGTGGGGAAAATGCCAGGGGAACAATTTCGAGCCCTGAAGATGTCCCTGACTGAAGCGCCCATACTGGCTTATGCACACTTTACTCAACCTTTCATCCTCCACACCGATGGGAATCTCCAGGGATTAGGGGCTGTATTGTCACAGATACGCGATGGAAAGGAACAAGTGAGTGCCTACGTGAGTCGGTCTCTCCATGACTCAGAACAAAACCTCGACAACTATAGTTCTTTCAAGTTGGAGTTACTGGCATTGTGTGGGTAATGACCGAGAAGTTTGCCAAGTACCTGTCAGGATCCGAAGTCTTGGTGCGCACTGATAACAATCCCCTGCCCACTTAGAAAATGCGAAATTGGGGGCCTTGGAGCAAAGATGGGTGGCCCGTATGGCAAAATATCAATACAGAAAAGGAGCTGAGAGTACATATATCGATGCCTTGTCTAGAGTGACTCACGAGCGACCTGGTCATGACCAAGATGAGGAGTTGGAGGCAGAAGAGATCCCTGGGTTCCAGAACCTTGCCACGACACCGGTGATGATGTGGGAACAGGACGAAGCGGCATCAGGAAAACACCTATTGGGGCAACCTCGAGATGACTGAGTGTGGCTTCAACAAGAAGACAGAGAACTTGCTCAGTTGAGGCAATGGGTGGCCCTAAAACAACTTCCCAGCCAGAGTGAGTGAAATGCCTTGTCCCCAGGAATGCTGCCGATTCTCCGACAATGGGAGAGGCTTCAACTGGAAGACGGCTTGCTGTATCGTAAGGTGCAGTTCTAACGAGAATTGGGAGTCACCTGGCAAGTAGTACTCCCTGAGGAGGTGATCAGTGAGGTGACCATGGAAGCTCATGTAAGAGGGGCTTACTTTGCTCCAGAGAAGATGTTTCAGTGGTTTCAGAAGCTAGTCTTTTATCCCCGTTTGAAGAGTGAAGTGGAAGAGGCCTGTTTGCAATGTCATCGTTGTGAGCTGGCTAAACCTCCAGAACAGAGAACTCCTACATAGAGTGTTATGACCTCTGCTCCCTTGGAATGGCTAATGATCAGCTACTTGACCATGGGTCCTGCTCATCTTGGATATGAACATTGCCTTGTAACGACCGATAATTTCACTAAGTTCGCTGTGGTGATTCTGACCCAGGATCAGACGGCTGATTCAGCTGCACAGTCCATCTGTCAAGATTTCATATGGGTGTATGGATGTCTGAAAATGATCCATTCTGACCAAGGCACCTGCTTTCAAGGTCAAGTGATGGAGGAATTCCACCTCCTCTATCGGATTGAAAAGTCCAGGACGATACCTTACCATCCGCAGGGGAATGGAGCCTGCAAATGTTTCAACCGGACGCTGATTCAAATGTTGAGAATGTTGGTAGAAGACAGGATAGTCCGTTGGCCCGAGTATGTAGCTGAGTTAGTCTGGGTGTACAGAAACCAAGTGCACAGTACAACCGGATACACACCATACGCCTTGCTGCTCGGCCAAAAAGAACGAGAGATTACCAAACTGGAGTTGGACCCAGAGGAGGACTACCCACGGACGGAGGTGTCCACCTAGGTCCTTGAACATCGACATCGCTTGCAGACTCTGCATCAACTAGTACAGACCAAGTATCACGGAGTGAACTACTTATACGATGGACTACTTGCTAGAGATGGGGTGCACCTTACGAAGACTGGAAAGCATGTATTTGGAAGTCGCCTTGCTACACTTGTAAGGAGAGCTTTAAACTAGAACAACATGGGAAGGGAAGCAAAAGACCAGAAAAAGCCATACACCTGACAAATGCTATTGAGAACTCTGCTATTAGAAGTGGAAAGGAAGAACAAAGACGAAAGAATCTAATTAATAAAAATATTGGAGAAAGAGAAACCAATCACAAACTAAAATGTTTCTATACTAATGCACAAAGCATGGGCAACAAACAAGGAGAATTGGAACTACTAACACAGGAAAAGAAATATGATGTAATTGGAATCACTGAAACTTGGTGGGACAATACACATGATTGGAATACAAGACTAGAAGGATACAACTTATTTGCAAGAAACAGACTTGATAAACGAGGAGGGGGTGTCGCATTGTATGTTCGAAACGCGTATATCTGCACAGAGATTGAAGCTTCAGAGACTGGGAGTTCTGTGGAAACTGTTTGGGTAAGAATACAAGGACAGAACAATGGAAAGGACACCATTGTAGGCATTTACTACAGGCCGCCTGTGCAAGCCAAAGATATAGATGAACTCTTTATGCATCAGATGGCCAAGTTCTCCAAAAAATATGACATAGTTGTCATGGGAGATTTCAACTATCCAGACATTTGTTGGGAATCTCTCTCAGGCAAAACTAACAGGTCAAGGAAATTCTTATCCTCTCTTGCTGACAACTTTATCTTCCAAAAGGTAGGGGAGAAAACAAGGGGAACTGCTACCTTGGATCTAATCCTTATAAACAGGGAGGAAATGGTTGAGGAGGTAAAAGTGGCTGGGACCCTACGAGGTAGCGACCTTGCTATTTTAGAATTTTGGATAACTAGAGGTGGAAGACCTGTGAAGACTCAGACGTCAAGGTTAGATTTCAGAAAGGCAGATTTTAAGGGATTCAGAAAGAGAATTGGAGGGATCCAATGGCTGGATATCCTTAAAGACAAAAATGTCCAGGAAGGATGGGAAATCTTGAAAAATGAAATTCTCAAAGCACAGTTGTTAACAATTCCGAAAAGAGGGAAGAATAGGAAGCATTTAAGGAAACCAGGATGGATGAACACAGAACTTAAGCACATGCTAAAAAGGAAGAAAAAAATGTTTATAAAATGGAAAGAGGGAGGCATATCTAAAGAAGAATATAATGCTGTCTGCAGAACCTGCAGGGCACAAATCAGATTATCTAAAGCTGAAAATGAACTGAGGCTTGCAAGAGATGTCAAAAGCAATAATAAAGGATTTTGGGGATATGTCAAAAGTAAAAGAAAAGTCAAAGATGCTATAGGATTTTTACAGGATGAAAATGATGAAATGGTAAGACAGGATGTTGAGAAGGCTGAACTTTTAAATTCCTATTTTGCATCTGTTTTCTCTCAGAAAGGAAATGCAACATCAACTGTTATTCACTGTCCTATTAAGGGAATAGAAGAATCCAGGATATCTATAAACAGAAAGATAGTGAGGAAACACTTAGCTAACCTAAATGAATTCAAGTCTCCAGGTCCAGATGAATTACACCCCAGAGTACTGAAGGAGATAGCAGAAGAAATTTTTGAACCCCTCTCCATAATCTTTGAAAATTCTTGGAGAACAGGAGAAGTGCCAGAAGACTGGAGAAGAGCAAATGTTGTTCCTATCTTCAAAAAGGGGAAGAAGGTGGACCCAGGCAACTATAGGCCGGTGAGTCTGACTTCTATACCAGGAAAGATCTTTGAACAAATTATTAAACAACATGTATGTCAATACCTGGATAAGAATGAAGTGATTAAACAGAGTCAGCATGGGTTTCTAACTAATAAGTCATGTCAGACTAACTTAATTTCCTTCTATGACGGTATCACTGATTGGGTGGATCAAGGAAATGCTGTAGATATAGTATATCTTGACTTCAGCAAAGCATTTGACAAAGTCTCTCATACAATCCTTATTGAAAAAATGACTAAGTATGGAATGGACAAGGCAACTGTTAGGTGGATTCATAACTGGCTTAGTGATCGGACCCAAAGAGTGGTCGTAAATGGCTGCACATCCAGTTGGAAGAATGTCTCAAGTGGGGTACCACAGGGCTCTGTCCTGGGCCCTGTATTGTTCAACATCTTTATCAACGATTTAGATGAAGGAATTGAGGGTAAACTGATTAAATTTGCTGATGACACAAAGCTAGGAGGGATAGCTAATACTAGAGAAGAGAGAGAGAGGATTCAAAAAGATTTAAATAAACTGGAGAAGTGGGCAGCAACTAACAGAATGGTTTTTAACAGGGAGAAATGCAAAGTACTACATCTGGGCAATAAAAATGAAAAAAGCATATATAGAATGGGAGGAATAGGGCTAAGTGACAGCACATGTGAAAAAGACTTGGGTATACTAATAGATCACAGACTGAATATGAGTCAACAGTGTGATGCAGCAGCAAAAAAGGCAAATGCAATTCTAGGATGTATTAACAGAAGCATACAGTCTAGATCACGTGAAGTCATTATTTCCCTCTACTCCTCTTTGGTCAGACCTCATCTGGAATATTGTGTCCAGTTTTGGGCACCACATTTTAAAAAAGACATCAACAAACTGGAGCAAGTTCAGAAAAGAGCGACCAGAATGGTGACCGGTCTGCAAACCCTGTCTTATGAGGAAAGGTTGCAGGATTTGGGAATGTTTAGTTTGCAAAAGAGAAGACTGAGAGGAGACTTAATAGCTGTCTACAAATATCTAAAGGGCTGTCACATTGTAGAAGGATCAACTTTATTCTCATTTGCACAAGGAAAGACTAGAAGCAATGGGATGAAACTGAATGGGAAGAGACACAGATTAGATATTAGAAAAAACTTTTTGACAGTTAGAGTGATCAATGAGTGGAACAGGCTGCCACGAGAAGTGGTGAGTTCTCCTTCAATGGAAGTCTTCAAACAGAGGCTGGACAGACATCTGACTGGGATGATTTAGCGAATCCTGCTTTGAGCAGGGGGTTGGACCAGATGGCCCAGGAGGTCCCTTCCAACTCTACGATTCTATGATTCTATGATTCTATGATTCTAAGTTTCGGGAACTTGAGCACCATGAGGGACAGCTCTCAAGTAGGGGGACTGAGTATTGGTCCAAGACAAGCGACCTCGAGGCAAGCTAGAGCATTGATGGGAACAAACTCCGTACCGGGTAAAACACTGAATTGGGACTGATGGACCCATCTATGAAGTCCAACCTGAGGGGGGAGAAGGGGCCCCTCTCGAATAGTCCACCGAAGCATGCTACATTCTTGCCTGTCATGAGATCCTAAAATACAAGGAAAAGTGCAAAGTGTTCATGAAGTGTCCACTCCAGCGATATTTGATGGTGATGAAGAAGAACCTGCCTCACCCTGTAATCTGGACAGTCTGCTACCCACTGGCTCAGGGGAAGTGTGAGAACCTAAAACTCCTGATCTGGCTGCTCCATTGAACCCGGACGCATCCCCGTCCTCAACTGCCCAACCTGACGCGACCACACAACCTCACTTACGCAGCACAGAACGAACGACAGCTGGCATACCTCCCAACCAGACCAATTTATTTGGCAGCGGATCATTCAAGAGATGAAGGAGTGTCAACACCTGCTACAAGAACTCTTGCCGGTGGAATGGCATGCTAAAGAAGAGGGGTAGTGTAAGGAGGAAGACCGGGCTGTGGGTAACTGTACTGAGCCAGGTCCAGAACTGATGAGGCTGCCTCCCTTGTTGCCTGGGGGAAAGAATGAGGAGCCGGACTAACCTCATGACCCAGGTAGGAGGGGTAGATAAAAAAGCATGCGCAGCAGCTGACAGTTTGGTGCAAAATAGCAGCAGTGCACAGCCGGGTGAGCAGGTGGGCTCCATCTCCTACGTACTGGCGCAATGACAGGCTGCGTTGGTTGGTCCCCACTGTCTCCAGTGGGAGTGGAGAGGAGAGAGGTATTGTGCACTCAGTGACTGCGAGTACCGTGCACAAGCAGAGGAGAGAAGGCCGAGTACCGGATAGAATCTTGTGGCTTTCCCTGCCAGTGACATCGCTCCCATTCTCATTTGAAACTGGAAGTGCCGCAGCCTTGTTTGCTCTGCCGCTGTGGTTATGGACTAGGGGCTCAACGGAAGGTACCGCAGACTGACCGCTGCCGTGAGAAGATGGACCATCATTTAAAGGACTGCATCTGAGGACATCTCCCCGGACACTGCCGGTGCTACAACCACTGTGGGATATCCTGCTGAGAAGGAGCATAAAGGACATGATAAGTTCCTTAACTGGACTGCTATTGTTTTACTTCCATTATTCTTATTATCCATTCTTTAACCATTTACCTCCTCGCAAGTGAATACCCTGTTCTATTAAATTGTCACATTTGGTTAACCCTTCCTCTGCCTTCTGTCTGTCACTGCATCCTACAACATAATTACACTGTACACACCATTTTTTCCCATTTGTAAGACTGCTAATGTGACACACTTCCCTTCAGTATCTTTCTTAGCAACCTGCAAGGTGTAGTGGACGCCATCTTGTCTGTGATTGGCACATAGTAGAGAGTGGTCTTTGCTGGCAACTATAGTTGAGTGACTTTGGTCGGATCGGGTTTCATGAAACAAAATTTGTTTCAGATGAAACTGGTCCGACTAGGGCAAAAAAAGTCGGAGTTTCGTCCGAAACCCGACTCCAATGCAAGTCAATGGGGAATAAAAGTCGGCATATATTTAACACTGTGTTTTGTTTACCACACGCATCGCATATCATTGCGCTAAATATTTTACAATTTTAGCCCTCCAAAGAATTTTTTTGTAGTGTCATAGCCTACTTATTGACACAATTTTGGTGGCCAAAAAACAAACAAAACCCAGGCCACATATTTAACAGTGTGCTCTCTCCGTCAGACACCTGATCTATCTGTGGCCTACAAATTGTGGCATTTCAGAGCTACATTACACTGTATTTGCTGTCTGTGACACTATTTCTATACACTATTTTGGGGTACAAAATTTAAAAATACAGGCCACATATTGAACAGTCTGGTATCTCCATCAAACACCAGATCTATCTGTGGCCTACAAATTGTGGCATTTCAGGGCTACATTCCACTGTTTTTGCTGTGTCTTACCCTAGTTATTTACACCAGTTTGATAACAAAATACATTTTTACCTTCAGTCCAGATATTTTAAAGTGTGATTTTCCCACACATGGATCATAGACAAGTTCACTACCAATTCAGTCATTTGTAGTGAACGTGCAAAATATTGGAGTCCATTTAAAATGGGCAAGGCGCGTGGCAAGGGATGGG
Source organism: Dendrobates tinctorius (assembly GCF_039654945.1). Lineage (NCBI taxonomy): Eukaryota > Metazoa > Chordata > Amphibia > Anura > Dendrobatidae > Dendrobates > Dendrobates tinctorius. Next base: position 24,440,035 of record NW_027361716.1, on the reverse strand, counting down.
GAAGTGGACGTGATGGTGCATGCAGACGCCAAGGCCGTGGGCAAGCTGAAATTGTGCAACCACAAACACCCACATCTTCTCACCCGCCATTCATGACCCAATTACTAGGGGCCTGCAGAAGGATATCACTATTGAAACAAGAGCAGTGTGAAACGGTTGTTGGTTGGCTAGCGGATAATCTCCCACAAAGTGTTAATCCACGCAGCCGGGAAGCCCATTCGTTGCACAAATGATTGTGTGAGCTGGTACCGCTAACATGCGTACCGCATGAAGTGCTCCATAGACCGGGGTGCCACTGCAAAGCAATTAGCCACAATGGATACAAAAAAGAAAAAACGGATGGCACTCACCGGTTAAAAACTTCTTTATTCCAATACTTAAAACATCGGCATAGGGAGGATGGGAGCAGGAGTGGAAATGACGACAGCCATTTCGCGCTGCAGTAGCGCTTCTACTGGTCACCAGTAGAAGCGCTACTGCAGCACGAAATGGCTGTCATCATTTCCACTCCTGCTCCCATCCTCCCTATGCCGATGTTTTAAGTATTGGAATAAAGAAGTTTTTAACCGGTGAGTGCCATCCTTTTTTCTTTTTTGTATCCATTATGGTTAGCGGATAATGCTTCCAGTCAGTTTACCACTACCACCACTACCACCCTGTCTTCAACACGGTCAAGTCTGAGTAGCTGTGAATCTGGATCGCATATTCCTCACCGCAATCCTCCTTCCTCCCACCATGCCAAGTGCCCAGAGAAAACTGTTCCCACACTTGGACTCTCCGAAGAGCTGTTCACTTTTCCATTTATAGATTCGGGCCTCTCACCCGGTCCACTTCAAGCAGAGCAAGATGAGATTGCATTTATCGATGCCCAAATAATTGAACAGCCATGGTCATATGAAGGCAGCGATGAGAACGTGTCACAAGAGGTGGATGATGATGAGACACAATTGCCAGCAAGTCAGGAGGAGAACCGGGGTGCAGAAGTGAAATCAGAGATGGTGGATGATATAGTAACTGACCCAGCCTGGCAGGAGGACATGCAGAGTGAGGACAGCAGCACACTTGGGGAAGGAGGTGTAGCACCCCTGTAGGGGGTATGCTATCATACGGTTATACCTTTGCCTTTCTCTTTCATCCCAGTACCGTATATTATCAGTGTATGTAATACATAATGGTACTGCTACACGATTAAGTGTATTACCATGTCTATACAGTGGTACTGCTACACTGTTATGTGTTTTATAGTGTCTTGCTAAATGTATATATGTGTAATGTTATACCGTTGAAATGCTGATATGTATAGTATATAGGGTAAGTGCAGTTATTGGATTGGCCACTAGATGTGGGCATTATAGTGTACAGAGCTTTCAGCTAGTGAATAGAATAAGAAAGGGTTAACCCTAGGAGGGGCTGCTGTGTGGGAAGCTAGGAATGTTCACTTAGGTAGTCAGAAGGACCTGGGTGCCCGAATAGTCCACAGGGGCTCTGGATCCAGGACACCACAGCAGCCACATAATGTTAGAAGAGAAGCTTAGCCATTCAGTCTATAGGACAGAAGTATGGTGTCAAGCAGCAGGATTTCAGCAGTTCATAGCTGGAGAAAGGAAGTGTTCCAGAAAAGTACAGGGCGCAGATTGTTCATCATGTGGCAGATTATTGCATGGGCCGATGCTCTCAGGACCAGGACAAAACGGACCAGAGAATCTCCAAGCACAGTGAGTCTGAACAGGGAGAATGCTGCAGTACCACCTAAGACGCTATTACCCCGTAATGTACAGGAGGACGTGGAACTTAGTGCAGGGAAAGAACAGAATGAGAACTGCATGGAACTTACTGTTGATGTGGTAACTGACAAGAATGTACTGCCAAGTTATTCAAGTAAAGTTTCACATGTTGCATTTTAACCGGACTGTGTCTCAATTCTTGCGAAACCAATTGTAAAAAGGCTTCAGTACCACAGTGGTATCCCCGATGGCGCAGTGAAAGAAGACACAGGTATGCTGGTGAAAGAATGCTGTTTTCATGTGAGAGGAGGCCAGGTCACCGATACACTGGAGTGCTCGGCCATGACTATGGCCTTGGCACCCTCTTACAGTCCAACAGGCAGGAATAAGCAATGTGTTGGCCGCAGACAGAAGGCGGGCAATCGTTCCTTGTAATACCAGAATGACAGAAGTTGGCAGTACAACTGTTAGGTCTTCCCGAGTCTGGTTGTTTTTAAAGACTCTGCCGATAACCCCAAACAGGCCATTTGCACCACCTGCCATGTCCACATCAGCAGGGGTAGCAAAGCTAACAACCTGACCATCACAAGCATGATCAGGCATATGGCAGCAATGCACCTGACCTTGAGGGCTGAACCTCAGGCTCCAGGAACAGTGTCTGTGGGTGAAAACACTGCTTCTTCCACTGTTGTTCGTTCAAGCCAATCCCCTGTCCACGGTGCATGCGAAGATGCCTCCTGCCCTTCACCTGTCGTTGCCCACACTCAACTACCACCATCAAGCACGTCTACATCCTTGTCCCAGCGCAGCCTTCAGTTGTCCATATAATAGTCATTAGAACACAAGCGTAAATACACAGCCAATTCCTCACAGGCGACAGTACTAAATTAACACATTTCTCGTCTGTTTGTGGTCAAAATGTTGCCTTTTATGCTTGTGTAGACGGAAGCTTTCCGCAACCTGATGCCGGCGACCGTCCCATGGTACTCGGTCCCCAGCCGCCACTATTTCTCCCATTACACAAACACGTGTCCCTCAACATTACCAGTACCCTGAACAATGCTGTTATTGGGAAGTCCACCTAACCATGGACATGTGGACAATTGCTTGTGGACAGGGACACTATAGCTGGCGGCACACTCAGTTAACATAGTGGAAGCCGGGACCCAGACGGACCTTCGAATGGAACACGTCCTCCTGACACCAAAGATTGCGGGACCTACATCAATCATGGTTGCTCCCACAGTCTGCAGCTCCTGCACCGCCTCCTCCTCCTCCTCTTCAGCCTCCATCTCCAAAATGAGCACATTAGTCACAAGCTGAAAACACTGCAGCACTGCCTCAACCAAGCGTCAACAGACTGTACTCAAGCTAATATGCCTAGGTGACAAACCTCACAATTCTGAAGAGTTGTGGACAGCTCTGAAAGTGCAGGCAGATGTGTGGCTGACACCGCTGAACCTACAGCCAGGCATAGTCATGTGTAACAATGTCCAGAACCTGGTCGCTGCTCAGAGGCAAGGCGAGCTCACACACATACCATGCGTGACCCATGTGCTTAACCTCATTTTCAACGTCTTCTCAAAAGCTACCTGGAGCTGCGAGATCTGCTTGTGAAAGTATGCCGCCTGTGTGCCCATTTTCGAATGTCAGCTACAGCTTCCGATGCTTCCAGCTCACCGACTGGTGTGTGATGACCCCACGTGTTGGAACTCTACACTGCATATGTTGGAATGGATTTGTGAGCAGAAGAGGGCAGTTGTTAACTACCAGCATCAACAAGGCTGTCGTTATTCAGGTCAGACTCCACACATAAGACCTCAGGAGTGGACATGGTTGTCAGACATATGTACCATCCTCCAAAACTTTCAGGAATCCACCACGATGGTGAGCGATGATGACGCCATAATTAGCGTCCCCATCCCACTTCTCTGCATTTCTGAAAAGCTCTCTGTTTACAATCAAAGAGGATGCATTGCATGTGGAGCACAAGGACATGGAGCAAGAAAGCATGCAGGGTAATTACACACAGCCCAGCCTCATGTCATCCCAACATGGATTGGTTGACAATGAGGAAGAGGAGGAGGAATACCAGAAGCTACTTTCATACGCTATAGATGGTACTACAAGCACAACTGTCATACTGTCTGTTCAGCGTGGATGGCCTGAGTGTGATGTCACGGATGACTGGATACTCTGCCTTCAGCAGGGCAAATTTCTATGACACCCATGACCCTGGATACACCGTCTCCAGCAGGGCGAATTTAAACAATGAAACCGCCTCCTGCAGGCGAATTTGCAGAGATAAGGGAAACATCAGGGAAACCGATACAATGGAGGGCCCTGCAATAGGGGACGTGGAGACCTCCTGCACTCCCCTGAGTCAGTGTCTCTACACTCCTGACGATCCCTAGGCAGGTTCCGCACCTGGCGACGAGCAGGATACCTAAAAACCCTAGCTGGCCTTGCACCTATTCCTTTCTAATGAATTGGACGGTGCAGAAACTAATCCCACCACTGCACTAAAACACACATAAGGAAAGTTACAAACAGGGAAAAACCACTTAGCTGTGCTCTGTTGCTATTGCTCCCAGCAACAGAGTCCAGCACCTTAGTGCAGCTTTCCTCCTGAATAGCTGCTACTTCACCAAAGCTCTGTCAGAGCTGCAAGGAACTCCTCACTGTTGACCCTTCCACACCAGGACTCTGACTGAGCTGCAAGGAACTCTTCTCTAGCTCCTTCCTCCACCAAGGATGGTTGGAAATGACCAATATCACCAACAGTGAGTGAGACCACCTGACTCTCCTTTATAGGCAAGAGCCAGAGCAATCACACCTGCTAGTGATTCCCATGTAATAAAACTAGCCACCACTGGGGGCAAAACTAGAACTAAAGACACCACTGTGTAATGACCCTAATGGCCACTGGGGGCAAAACTAACTTTAAGCAAACAGCTTAAAGGAAAAAAAAAGTTACATGTGCTTTTATCTGTCACCATCCAGCATGGAACGTGACACTGAGGACAGGGAGGAGGACAACATGGTCAGTCATCCTGTTGGTGGGGACACAGAAGACTTGCCTGTTACTAATCTGGCCTGCATGGCTGACTTTATGTTGCTCTGCCTTCCAGTACCTGGGTTCAAAGGCTTATTGGGGTGCATGTAACTTCAGTGCAGGGCGTGCCTTGCATTCAATGCATAGGCTAACAGTATGTCAGGGCCAAAAAAATAATGTGAACTTGGTTTCCCTGTGGCCATCCAGTACGTGGGTTCAAAGGTTTATTGGGGTGTGTGTATGTGACATGCAGAAATAGTGCTAACTGCTGTTGCTTCAAAAGCATCCAGCAACTAGAGGGGTTAACACAGTCACAGGAGACAGGGAGTGGTTAGCAGAGCCCCAGGGGGATTATGGGAAACTTGTTTGCTTTCTGGCAGCAGCCAAAAGGGATGAGTTGTGTATGATCTGTCTCTAAAATATGTTCAGGCAAGTGAACCATAGGGACACAGGATTCCATTACAGAGTGGAGCTGGGCTACCCCTATACTGCGACTTGAGAAAGTCTATCAGGAGCAGGAAGATAAGTACAAAAATAAGTTGTGTTTCAGGGATAATCTCCCTCAGCAATCCCCCCTTCCTCCATCACACTGTGCTTGAAGAAATGCTGTGTACTGCTGTGCTTGTGTAAAAAGTCTTGATCTGTGCTGAGCTGTGCTAAGAGACTGTTAGTCAATGTGCCTCTAAGAAGCAGCTGTACTGTTATAAAGCCTGTGCTTAAGAGACTTGAATTGTACTGAATGTGCTGTGACATTAAACTACACTGCTCATGTTCATGAGGACTCTATTAGAGGAACAGTGACTGGTAAATACAGCAGCACAGCACCTTAACTCAACTCTGCTGCACCAGTTAAATGTGACAGCCCTAAAGCAGCACAGCACCTCAACTCTACTCTGCTACTCCAGTTAAAGGAGACCAGCTCTAAAACAGCACAGCACCTCAACTCAACTCTGCTACACCAGTTAAAGATTAGCCCTAAAGCAGCACAGCACCTCAAATCAACTCTGCTACACCAGTTAAAGATTAGCCCTAAAGCAGCACAGCACCTCAAATCAACTCTGCTACACCAGTTAAAGGAGATCAGCCCTAAAGCACCACAGCACCTCAACTCAACTCTGCTACACCAGTTAAAGGGGACCAGCCCTAAAGAAAACTCACTAGCAGCAATGGATTTGGAAATACAAATGGACAGGATCAGTGAACTGCTTTTTCAGTTAACATGTGAAGAAGAATTGAGAGCAGTGGCAGAAGATATAAAGATGTCAGAAGAACAAGTTTTTAAAGCACACTCCCGCAGACAACTTGTAGCTGCTATTAATACACAGATGGATGAGCTGGGAGAGAAAGAAGCTGAGGATGTCATGAGGACGTTCCTCCGGGAGCTAACACAGTTTCTAACTGGGTTGAAGTTGGAAGATGGAGGGGCGGCACCAATTACCAAGAGCGGGAATCTCCTTCCTCAGACAGTACTACAGGAATTGAAAGAACAATTCAAAGTCTTTACAACAGCCCTGCAGAAATCTATCCAACCCTCTGAACGTGTGACAGACTCTGACAGAACCTTTAACCTGCTTGGGTTGGATAAATCAGGAAAACAGTACTCTCCAATACCACAAATCACCATAAGGAAAGAGTTCAAGATCCTGGGACAGATTGGATAATGTGAGCAGAAAGAGAAACTGTCTTTTATATGAACTTGTTGCACCAGATCGATGCGGGATTATTGAAATGCTACCAGCCAGTTGAGATCATTGAGGGGGTGGTGAAAGCAATCATCCCAGGGCTGAACCTATGCAGTATGCTAGATATGAAAAGTCATTTGACCCTACCACAGTTGAAAATGATTTTAAAAGGGCGCTATAGAGAGTCCTTCAGAATTCTTCCACCGACTCATTAACATCTCAGAGAACACTACTGAATCACCCCAAAGTTTCTTGTTCAAGGCGATTGAACTTAAGGATAGTGTTAGGGCTGGCGGAACGCACCAAATAGTAAAGTAATAGTAAGGTGCGTTCGCAGCCCGGGGTCCACTGTGCAGGGGTGGTAAACTGCTGCTTAGTAATGGCGGAAGTATAAAGCGGTATACAAGAGGTCACACGTTGGTTAACGTCACTCAGTGTGAACAGAAGAGAACTCTGTTACGACACAGAGCCGCTCCACCACTGAACATAAATGCCGGAGCCTGTTAAAATCACAGCACTCGGCAAGAGAGCGCTCAGTATGCGGTCACAGAACTCAGCCCCTAGGACACGAGGTCCGAGTCCCTCTAGACCTACTGAGCATGCGGCGTCGCACCTGCAGACGCCACTATAGCTGCTGACTAAGGTGGAGTATGGGGGGTGTGGAGACCACAATATACGACCAAAAGATCCATTAGAATCAAAAAATGCTTTATTGAGGAATCACACAGAACGGGAAAAATGGGGGAACATATACAAAGGAGGCAAAGTGCTACAGTGCAAAAAGACACGTGACCAGCCCTTGGCCTAAACTACATATAACAGAGTCTGCAAAAAAAGTTTGCTCACATCATTCCTGTAGCCTAAATGACCTGGCAAGCCCATTATCCTCCTATCATTACAACATATTTATTTATAAATATTGATGGGCTTAATTACATGTGGGCAGCCGCAAATATTCAGGGCATAATCTCCACCCCTATAACAGGCCCAAACTGTAAGTGCCAAATTGAAGATGATACAGTAACCATATACACAAGGTCTGATATCCACCATGTGTCTGGCACATGATCCACCTACCCACACATCGGTGGACGGCGCAAAAGCAGAAATAATTACCTGCAGAAGGGAATGGGTAGGAGGCCGGGCAGTCAGCGCGTCACCCCGACGCGCGTTTTGGAGAGGATCTCCTTCGTCAGGGGGCGTGCATAATCAAAAAGCAGTGAGCTTAAATATCGTCAGACCGGAAGTGCCCGGGGTGGGGGAGCTATTTAGAATGTGTGAACAAGTGGCTGGATTCTCTTCTCCAGCCACTTGTGAAATCCATGCCCTCGTATCTTAAGGACACCAATCAGCTCTTGCGCAGGATGAATTCTCTTTTTTTGGATAATGACACACTGCTGGTCACCATGGATGTGGAGTCGTTATATACGAGTTTCCGCCATGGTGATGGTTTGCGTGCCACGAAATTCTTTCTATCAATGTCCAACTTATCTTTGGGATTCCAGGCCTTAATTTTAGAGGTTCTGGAATTCGCTCTTACGCACAGTTTTTTTGTTTTCAGGGGGTCCTTTTTCCTACAGCTCCAGGGCACAGCTATGGGAGCGGCCTATGCGCCCTCCTATGCTAATTTGTTCCTGGGGCTGTGGGAGAGGGACCTCCTGATGTCTGATCGTCTGTCATCTATGGAGCGCGTCCTGTTGTGGACGCGCTACATAGATGATATTCTTGTTATCTGGCAAGGTGAGGCTGGGCCATTGAATGAATTCATAGAAGCACTTAACGATAATGATCGGAATATTCGGCTTCCGGGCACTTTTGATAGGGACAGGATTGAGTTTTTAGATGTCTCTCTCACTAGGGGGGAGGAGGGCCTGATTCATACAACTATATTTCGTAAGCCAACATCTACGAATGCACTCCTACATGCATCTTCCTCCCATCCAGCACATATGGTGCGATCTGTACAAGTTGGCCAGTTTTTACGTCTTCGACGGATCTGTTCAACTGAGCAAGAATTTGAATCCCAGGCCTTGGATTTGAGAAATCGGTTCTCTGAAAGGGGATACAGTAATCTGTTGTGAGTTCATTTTCCCCTTCGTCACTGAGGTCTGGTGAACTCCCTATTCTGGTGAAGGAAGGTAATGAGCCTGATTATCAGGCACCTGAGTCTAATGAGGATGACTGGCTGAGTGGAGTCACTGACTGGATATAAGGCTGCCGACGCCCTTCTGCCCTGCGGGTGATTTCTCTGTGGACTTCTAGGACACCAGTCTGATTCCTGCTTCCCTAAAGCTAAGTTTTCTGCTTTGCCTGTTTGCATTTATGTTTTGTTTTTGTTTTCCTTTCTTTTCTGGATTCTGCCATTCCCTGCTGGGATGAGCTGAATCTCCTTTTGCCGATTGCTCTGTCTTCAGAATATTCCTGAGTACTGACATAGCTTTTTTGAAGCCTAGCGTCTTCAGGGCCTTTTTCACTGTCAGTCTGTTGGCTCTTATTTTCATAGGGTTTTTCACGGATTGCAGACAGCAGCCTTCCTGTCCTTTCCTATCTAGGTAGTTTGGGCCCCGTCTTTGCTCAGTCTATCTTTCTGTCTGTGTTAGTGTTTTCATCTTGCATCACCGTCATTATATGTTGGGGGCTGCCTATTGCTTTGGGGTCTGCTCTGGGGCAGTTTAGATTTCCCCTTTCTTTCTTTAGGCTTATTTAATTCTCCGGCTGTGATCGAGGGGTCTAGGGCATCGTAGGAACCCCCCACGGCTACTGTTAGTTGTTGTGATAGGATCAGGGGTCTGTAATCCGATAGCTGCCAACTGCTCTGGTTTTCTGGACTTAGCTAGCATTTCTGTTTTTGCCTCCTACGGTGACTCATTCATAACAGAATCACCCTCCATACCGCATATCCTAGGGTACTCAATAGCAGGAAAGAATTGTTTTTAAAATAAAAAAAGTGTGTATATTCTTTCCTCTATATCTCTGAGGCCGTAGGGGGAATTTTTTTTCTCTCAATGGAGATAAAGCAATTGTCTGATCGTGTGGAGCAGCTCGCTGCGGAAGTGCGGGGAATTTCCGCCTACCTTGCTCGTTCACATGCTGTTGAACCAAAGATCCCTACACCTGATGTATTTTTTGGGGATCGATCTAAATTTTTGAGTTTCAAAAATAATTGTAAATTATTTTTTGCCTTGAAGCCTAACTCGTCAGGGAGCTCCGCGCAGCAGGTTAAAATTGTCATCTCTTTGCTGCGTGGCGATCCCCAGGATTGGGCGTTTTCTTTGAAACCAGATGATCCTATTCTGACTAATGTGAACGCATTCTTTCAAGCTTTGGGGTTGTTGTATGACGAACCTAATGCTATTGATCAGGCTGAAAAGACCCTGTTGGCATTAAACCAGGGTCGAGATTCTGCAGAGTTGTACTGTCAAAAGTTCTGAAAGTGGGCGGTCCTTACTACCTGGAATGATAATGCCTTGGCTGCTCTCTTTCGGAAGGGTTTGTCAGAAGCCGTAAAAGATACTATGGTGGGATTTCCTGTTCCCCCTGGTCTGGACGATTCTATGTCATTAGCCATTCAGGTTGATCGGCGTTTACGTGAACGCAGGATTGCACGAGAGGTGTTGCCACCGGTTGAACAGATGTCTGAACCTATGCAATGTGATAGAGTTTTGTCTAAGGCGCAACGTCAGGAGTTCAGGCTAGTTTCACACTTGCTTTTTTTGCAGCGCGTTTTTCCCGCAAAAAAACGCATTGAAAAAACGCATACAAACGCATACAGATGCTGCGTTTTTTTCAAGCATTTTTCTGAGCATGCATGAAAAAAACGCAGCGTTTTTATGCGTTTGTATGCGTTTTTAGTGCGTTTTTACCGCGTTTGCGTTTTTTTCCAACATTAGGTGGCCCCTCACACTAACCCAAACCATGACTTTACTAACCCTAACCCTAACCCTAACCCTGACCCTAACCCTAACCCTAACCCTGACCCTAACCCTAACCCTGACCCTAACCCTAACCCTTAACCAAACCATACCCTGATCCTAACCCTAACCCTGACCCTAACCCTAACCCTGACCCTGACCCTAACCCTTAACCAAACCATACCCTGATCCTAACCCTAACCCTAACCCTGACCCTAACCCTAACCCTAAACCCCCTTAACTAACCCTACCTCTAACCCAAACCCCTAATTCCATTGTCTAAACTAATGTTAAAAAAAAACGCATGTGCAAAAAAAAGCATACATAAGCATGCCAATGCGCACATATGCTCACCATAGACTTATAATGGGTGTCTTGCTGTAAAAAAACGCATTGCGTGCGCATGCGTTTTTTTGAGGCAAGTCGGACGCCCAACAAATGCAACAGGATGCATTTTGTGCGCCCGAGCGCATACCGCAAAAAAACGCATGCATGGAAAAACGCATACAAACGCATGTGTATGCGCACATAAGCGCATCCCATGCAAAATATAGGAAAAAAAAACGCATGCGTTTTTTAGCGCTAAAATCCCGCAAAAAAAAACGCAAGTGTGAAACCAGCCTCAGAAGGCGTAATAAGCTGTGTTTTTTCTGTGGAGATGCCTCGCATATTATTTCTGTTTGTCCTAAACGAGAGAAACGCTTTGCACACACGTTTTCTGTTGGTGGTGTTCATAGAATCATAGAATCATAGAATCGTAGAGTTGGAAGGGACCTCCTGGGCCATCTGGTCCAACCCCCTGCTCAAAGCAGGATTCGCTAAATCATCCCAGTCAGATGTCTGTCCAGCCTCTGTTTGAAGACTTCCATTGAAGGAGAACTCACCACTTCTCGTGGCAGCCTGTTCCACTCATTGATCACTCTAACTGTCAAAAAGTTTTTTCTAATATCTAATCTGTGTCTCCTCCCATTCAGTTTCATCCCATTGCTTCTAGTCTTTCCTTGTGCAAATGAGAATAAAGTTGATCCTTCTACAATGTGACAGCCCTTTAGATATTTGTAGACAGCTATTAAGTCTCCTCTCAGTCTTCTCTTTTGCAAACTAAACATTCCCAAATCCTGCAACCTTTCCTCATAAGACAGGGTTTGCAGACCGGTCACCATTCTGGTCGCTCTTTTCTGAACTTGCTCCAGTTTGTTGATGTCTTTTTTAAAATGTGGTGCCCAAAACTGGACACAATATTCCAGATGAGGTCTGACCAAAGAGGAGTAGAGGGAAATAATGACTTCACGTGATCTAGACTGTATGCTTCTGTTAATACATCCTAGAATTGCATTTGCCTTTTTTGCTGCTGCATCACACTGTTGACTCATATTCAGTCTGTGATCTATTAGTATACCCAAGTCTTTTTCACATGTGCTGTCACTTAGCCCTATTCCTCCCATTCTATATATGCTTTTTCCATTTTTATTGCCCAGATGTAGTACTTTGCATTTCTCCCTGTTAAAAACCATTCTGTTAGTTGCTGCCCACTTCTCCAGTTTATTTAAATCTTTTTGAATCCTCTCGCTCTCTTCTCTAGTATTAGCTATCCCTCCTAGCTTTGTGTCATCAGCAAATTTAATCAGTTTACCCTCAATTCCTTCATCTAAATCGTTGATAAAGATGTTGAACAATACAGGGCCCAGGACAGAGCCCTGTGGTACCCCACTTGAGACATTCTTCCAACTGGATGTGCAGCCATTTACGACCACTCTTTGGGTCCGATCACTAAGCCAGTTATGAATCCACCTAACAGTTGCCTTGTCCATTCCATACTTAATCATTTTTTCAATAAGGATTGTATGAGAGACTTTGTCAAATGCTTTGCTGAAGTCAAGATATACTATATCTACAGCATTTCAACCTAAGTTTGTCAAATGCTTTGCTGAAGTCAAGATATACTATATCTACAGCATTTCAACCTAAGTTTCTTCTGGCAATTACTCTGATCTGCTCCCTGTCCACATTTTCCGCCAAGGCTTTTGTGGATTCGGGAGCAGCGCTAAACCTAATGGACTTGGATTTTGCTAAACGTTGTGGATTTCCGATGACACCTCTGCAGACGCCTATCCCTTTGAGGGGGATTGATGCTACTCCTTTGGCTAAAAATAAACCTCAGGTTTGGACCCAGGTGGTCATGCGGGTCGCCCCAGACCATCAAGAAAATTGCAGATTTTTGGTGTTGCATGGTCTGCATGATGCCGTTGTTCTGGGGTTTCCCTGGTTGCAAATTCATAATCCAGTTTTGGATTGGAAGTCTGTGTCTGTGGTGAGTTGGGGTTGTCGGTGTGCCTTTAGTGAGGCTCCGGTTTTTTCCACCTCTCCTCAGTCGCATGATGTTTCTGACTATTTGGCGGACTTTTATGATGTATTTAGTGAGAATGAGTCTGCGTCCTTGCCTCCTCATAGGAGTTATGACTGTGCAATTGAACTAAGCCCGGGGTGTAAATTTCCCAAGGGTCGGCTCTTCAATTTATCTGTACCCGAGCACGAGGCTATGCGGTCCTATATTAAGGAGGCGTTGGAGAAGGGTCATATTAGACCATCCTCTTCACCCTTAGGTGCCGGGTTTTTTTTTGTGGCCAAAAAGGATGGTTCTTTAAGGCCTTGTATTGATTATCATGCCCTCAATAAAATTACTATTAAATATCAGTATCCGTTACCCCTGATTTCGGATCTATTCTCTAGAGTTAGAGGTGCTTGCTGGTTTACCAAGCTTGACCTCAGGGGGGCGTATAATCTTATCCGCATTAAGCAGGGGGATGAATGGAAGACGGCGTTTAATACTCCGGAGGGACATTTTGAGTACCTGGTGATGCCTTTTAGGCTCACTAATGCCCCTTCTGTCTTCCAGTGCTTCATGAACGATATTTTCCGAGACTTTGTCGATAAATTTTTGATTATCTATCTGGATGATATTTTGATCTTCTCCAAGGATTGGGATTCTCATGTGGAACATATTCGGACTGTGTTCCGGATCTTGAGGGAGAATTCCCTGGATGTCAAAGGATCGAAATGCCTTTTTGGAGTACAGAGGATTTCATTTTTGGGATTTATTTTGTCTCCGTCAACTATTGAAATGGACCCGGCCAAGGTACAGGCCATTTATGATTGGGTTCAGCCCACTTCTTTGAAGGCCCTCCAGAAGTTTTTGGGTTTTGCTAATTTTTATCGGAAATTTATAGCAAAATTTTCTAGTATTGCCAAGCCATTGACTGATCTGACTAAGAAGGGTGCTGATGTGTTGAATTGGTCTCCGGAGGCTGTTGCTTCCTTTCAGGAGCTGAAGCGAAGATTTACCTCCGCCCCGGTTTTGTGGCAACCTGATGTCTCACTCCCGTTCCAGGTAGAGGTGGATGCTTCTGAGATTGGTGCAGGAGCTGTTTTGTCCCAAAAGGATCCTGTAACATCTAAAATGAATCCCTGTGCTTTCTTTTCCTGAAAGTTCTCTCCATCTGAACGTAACTATGATGTGGGGAATCGGGAACTGTTGGCCATGAAATGGGCATTGGAGGAGTGGAGACATTGGTTGGAGGGAGCTAAACATCAAGTTGTGGTCCTCACTGACCACAAGAATTTGATTTACTTTGAGTCGGCCAAACGCTTGAACCCTAGACAGGCTAGGTGGGCCTTGTTTTTTACACGTTTTGATTTTGTGGTCTCTTTTCTTCCTGGAACTAAGAATGTCAAGGCAGACGCCCTCTCTAGGAGTTTCTTTGCTGATTCTCTGGTGGTGACCAAGCCTGCTACCATCTTAGGCGAAGGGGTAGTTCTTTCTGCCATCTCGCCCGATTTGAGACTTGCTCTGCAAGAGTTCCAGGAGGACAAACCTGAGCGTTATCCCAGTGGAAAGTTGTATGTTCCTGACCAGTGGAAGAAGAGAGTGATGTCTGAAGTTCATTGCTCTGCATTGGCTGGTCATCCAGGTATTTTTGGTACTAGAGATCTGGTGAGTCGCTCTTTTTGGTGGCCCACCTTGTCTCATGATGTCAGGAATTTTGTGCAGTCCTGTGGGACTTGCTCCCGGTCTAAATCTTGTTCTCGCTCTAGTGGGTTGTTGATGACTTTGCCGGTCCTCAGGAGGCCATGGACCCATATTTCAATGGATTTCATCTCTGATATGCCGGTCTCTCAAAGAATGACTGTTATTTGGGTGATTTGTGATAGGTTCTCTAAGATGGTTCATCTTGTACCACTCCCTAAGTTGCCATCTTCCTCTGAGTTGGTGCCCCTGTTTTTGCAACAGGTGGTTCGCTTGCATGGGATTCCTGAGAACATTGTATCTGACAGAGGAATTCAGTTTGTGTCTAGATTTTGGAGGACTTTCTGTTCCAAGCTGGGAATTCAGTTGTCCTTCTCCTCTGCTTTTCACCCTCAGACCAATGGGCAGACAGAGAGAACAAACCAGACCTTGGAGTCGTATTTGAGATGTTTTATTTCCGCTGATCAGGATGATTGGGTTTCATTTTTGCCCTTGGACGAATTTGCTTTAAATAATAGAGCTAGTTCTGCCACTTTGATGTCACCTTTTTTTTGTAACTTTGGGTTTCATCCTCGATTTTCTTCAGGGCAGGTGGAGCCTTCTGCCTGCCCAGGTGTTGACACTGTGGTGGAGAGAATGCACCAGATCTAGGACCAAGTGGTGGATAAGTTATCTCTCTCCCAGGAAAAGGCCCAGTGGTTTTCCAATCGACATAGGACCATTGGTCCCCAGTTTAAGATTGGTGATATGGTGTGGTTATCATCAAAAAATATTGCTATGAAGGTGGCTTCTCCTAAGTTTAAGCCTAGATTTATTGGACCTTACAAGATTTTGGAGATTATTAATCTGGTCTCTTTTCGTTTGGCTCTTCCTGTCACATTTAAAATCCATAATGTGTTCCATAAGTCCTTGTTGAAGAGGTTTGTTGAACCAGTTGTTCCTGGGGTGGCACCTCCAGACCCTGTATTGGTTGAAGGTAACATGGAATATGAGGTAGAGAAAATACTGGATTCCCGTCTGGCTAGACGGAGACTCCAGTATTTGGTTAAGTGGAAGGGTTAGGTCAGGAGGATAATTCCTGGGTCTCTGCCTCTGATATTCATGCCAAAAGATTGGTGCGTGCCTTTCATCGGGCTCACCCTGATCGCCCTAGAATCATAGAATCATAGAATCATAGAATCGTAGAGTTGGAAGGGACCTCCTGGGCCATCTGGTCCAACCCCCTGCTCAAAGCAGGATTCGCTAAATCATCCCAGTCAGATGTCTGTCCAGCCTCTGTTTGAAGACTTCCATTGAAGGAGAACTCACCACTTCTCGTGGCAGCCTGTTCCACTCATTGATCACTCTAACTGTCAAAAAGTTTTTTCTAATATCTAATCTGTGTCTCCTCCCATTCAGTTTCATCCCATTGCTTCTAGTCTTTCCTTGTGCAAATGAGAATAAAGTTGATCCTTCTACAATGTGACAGCCCTTTAGATATTTGTAGACAGCAATTAAGTCTCCTCTCAGTCTTCTCTTTTGCAAACTAAACATTCCCAAATCCTGCAACCTTTCCTCATAAGACAGGGTTTGCAGACCGGTCACCATTCTGGTCGCTCTTTTCTGAACTTGCTCCAGTTTGTTGATGTCTTTTTTAAAATGTGGTGCCCAAAACTGGACACAATATTCCAGATGAGGTCTGACCAAAGAGGAGTAGAGGGAAATAATGACTTCACGTGATCTAGACTGCATGCTTCTGTTAATACATCCTAGAACTGCATTTGCCTTTTTTGCTGCTGCATCACACTGTTGACTCATATTCAGTCTGTGATCTATTAGTATACCCAAGTCTTTTTCACATGTGCTGTCACTTAGCCCTATTCCTCCCATTCTATATATGCTTTTTTCATTTTTATTGCCCAGATGTAGTACTTTGCATTTCTCCCTGTTAAAAACCATTCTGTTAGTTACTGCCCACTTCTCCAGTTTATTTAAATCTTTTTGAATCCTCTCGCTCTCTTCTCTAGTATTAGCTATCCCTCCTAGCTTTGTGTCATCAGCAAATTTAATCAGTTTACCCTCAATTCCTTCATCTAAATCGTTGATAAAGATGTTGAACAATACAGGGCCCAGGACAGAGCCCTGTGGTACCCCACTTGAGACATTCTTCCAACTGGATGTGCAGCCATTTACGACCACTCTTTGGGTCCGATCACTAAGCCAGCTATGAATCCACCTAACAGTTGCCTTGTCCATTCCATACTTAATCATTTTTTCAATAAGGATTGTATGAGAGACTTTGTCAAATGCTTTGCTGAAGTCAAGATATACTATATCTACAGCATTTCCTTGATCCACCCAATCAGTGATACCGTCATAGAAGGAAATTAAGTTAGTCTGACATGACTTATTAGTTACAAACCCATGCTGACTCTGTTTGATCACTTCATTCTTATCCAGGTATTGACTTACATGTTGTTTAATAATTTGTTCAAAGATCTTTCCTGGTATAGAAGTCAGACTCACCGGCCTATAGTTGCCTGGGTCCACCTTCTTCCCCTTTTTGAAGATAGGAACAACATTTGCTCTTCTCCAGTCTTCTGGCACTTCTCCTGTTCTCCAAGAATTTTCAAAGATTATGGAGAGTGGTTCAGAAATTTCTTCTGCTATCTCCTTCAGTACTCTGGGGTGTAATTCATCTGGACCTGGAGACTTGAATTCATTTAGGTTAGCTAAGTGTTTCCTCACTATCTTTCTGTTTATAGATATCCTGGATTCTTCTATTCCCTTAATAGAACAGTGAATAACAGTTGGTGTTACATTTCCTTTCTGAGAGAAAACAGATGCAAAATAGGAATTTAAAAGTTCAGCCTTCTCAACATCCTGTCTTACCATTTCATCATTTTCATCCTGTAAAAATCCTATAGCATCTTTGACTTTTCTTTTCTGGTGGTGTGGTTGAGGGTTCGGTGACCCCTCCTCAAGGGGGAGGTACTGTTGTGAGTTCATTTTCCTCTTCGTCACTGAGGTCTGGTGAACTCCCTATTCTGGTAAAGGAAGGTAATGAGCCTGATTATCAGGCACCTGAGTCTAATGAGGATGACTGGCTGAGTGGAGTCACTGACTGGATATAAGGCTGCCGACGCCCTTCTGCCCTGCGGGTGATTTCTCTGTGGACTTCTAGGACACCAGTCTGATTCCTGCTTCCCTAAAGCTAAGTTTTCTGCTTTGCCTGTTTGCATTTATGTTTTGTTTTTGTTTTCCTTGCTTTTCTGGATTCTGCCATTCCCTGCTGGGATGAGCTGAATCTCCTTTTGCTGGTTGCTCTGTCTTCAGAGTATTCCTGAGTACTGACATAGCTTTTTTGAAGCCTAGCGTCTTCAGGGCCTTTTTCACTGTCAGTCTGTTGGCTCTTATTTTCATAGGGTTTTTCACGGATTGCAGACAGCAGCCTTCCTGTCCTTTCCTATCTAGGTAGTTTGGGCCCCGTCTTTGCTCAGTCTATCTTTCTGTCTGTGTTAGTGTTTTCATCTTGCTTCACCGTCATTATATGTTGGGGGCTGCCTATTGCTTTGGGGTCTGCTCTGGGGCAGTTTAGATTTCCCCTTTCTTTCTTTAGGCTTATTTAATTCTCCGGCTGTGATCGAGGGGTCTAGGGCATCGTAGGAACCCCCCACGGCTACTGTTAGTTGTTGTGATAGGATCAGGGGTCTGCAATCCGATAGCTGCCAACTGCTCTGGTTTTCTGGACTTAGCTAGCATTTCTGTGTTTGCCTCCTACGGTGACTCATTCATAACAGTAATCGCTCCATTAAACGGGCATACCTCCGTGCTAAACATAGTAGTAGGAACTCCCTCCTATATAAAACTAAGGAGATACAAGGAAAGACGGATGTGGTGAGATTTATTACAAATTTCAATGTACGGTCAAGTCAAATGCGTGGGTTCTCGAAAGGTCTTGGGCTATATTAAAGACAGATTCCATCATTACTAAAATCATTCCCGATAGACCGCAGATTACATTTAGGAGGGCCAAAAACCTACGGGACCATATTATGCGCAGTCATTATATTGATGAATCCCCCAAGACCTTTCTGGATAATTTCACCAGAAAAAGGAGTGGTAGAAGTAAGGCCTGTGGTCATTGCGTGGCATGCAGTAATATGGTTAGAGATGATAAGTTTTTTGACTCTTCTGGACAGAAAATGTTTAATATCAGGAAAGCTATTACTTGCACGTCCTGCAATTTAATTTATTAAGCTTCATGCCCCTGTTCCTTGATCTATATAGGGCTGACCACTCGCCAGTTAAAGATGAGGATCGGGGAACATGTTCTTGGCATACAGGCCGCAGCAAACGAGGAAGATCTTAATCTGCTTAAAACTTTACCAAGACACATTAAGATCCATCATGACCGCGACAGTAGTGGCCTAAAGGTGAAAGGAATAGATATGATTGATGTGGGGATTCGGGGTGGACGTGTATCTCAACAACTGGCTCAGAGAGAGACACATTGGATATGGACTTTGGACACGGTACACCCCTTAGGATTAAATGAAAATCTATCATATGTTCCATTCTTGTGATGCCCCTGTGGTTGGAGCAATGCATGGAGATGCATTGCGCTGCAGTTTGTTTGGTTTTATTTGATTTTAATTTTCTTTTAATCTCAATTCTTTTAGAATTCTTGTTGGTCCGGACCGGTATCACATCTACATCTGGGATCCCCCTTACCGCCATGGATGAAGAGTGGTCCTTCTTTTCCTCTTCCCCCCCCCTTTCTTCTTCCCCCCCTCCCCCCCCCTTTCTTTCTTTTCCTTCATGGACTAGATTTTATTTTATATATGTACATATATGTATATTACATCTTTGTACTTTATTTGGTGTCATTTGACTATTATGTACCATTATAAATATATATGTACTATCCTATGTGCATACACTGATGCTTATAATTATGTGTGGGTGTACATGTGTATATATGTCCATGTTTTTCATTGATACATTATTCCCATGCATTGAGGTTCGAGACTATGAGATCTATTTCAACTTTAGCTACATATGGGTATTTAATATGACATTATGTCTTTGATTATTTATATTGCTTTATTAGGTGGCTTTTAAGTGGTCGAGATATGTTCTCGTATTAGTACGATGCTGGGTAGTACAATATATGCAACTTAATTCTAACATCTGGTTAGCTTGATTAGGGTCCGATTTCGTTTCCTCCCCCCTCCTCCTCCATGATCAGTGACGGTGTATCTGACGTGGCGCTGACCCTGCACGCGTGTGAGCCATGTCCCGATTCGTCGGATGGTCTCGGTGTCTCTATGCGGTGGGAGTGTTTCAGGTTGCTGGGCCCCTCCCTATCGCATGACGCTATGCCCATCCGGCGTTTCTGGTCTCCATGACTACACCCGCGTCACTTCCGGTCTGTGTCATGGGCACTTCCGGTCTGGCGATATTTAAACTCACTGCTTTTAGATTATGCACGCCCCCTGACGAAGGACATCCTCTCCGAAACGCGCGTTGGGGTGACGTGCTGACTTCCCGGCCTCCTACCCATTCCCTTCTGCAGGTAATTATTTCTGCTTTTGCGCCGTCCACCGATGTGTGGGTGGGCGGATCATGTGCCAGACACATGGTGGATATCAGACCTTGTGTATATGGTTGCTGTATCATCTTCAATTTGGCACTTACAGTTTGGGCCTGTTATAGGGGTGGAGATTATGCCCTGAATATTTGCGGCTGCCCACATGTAATTAAGCCCATCAATATTTATAAATAAATATGTTGTAATGATAGGAGGATAATGGGCTTGCCAGGTTATTTAGGCTACAGGAATGATGTAAGCAAACTTTTTTTGCAGACTCTGGTATATGTAGTTTAGGCCAAGGGCTGGTCACGTGTCTTTTTGCACTGTAGGACTTTGCCTCCTTTGTATATGTTCCCCCATTTTTCCCGTTCTGTGTGATTCCTCAATAAAGCATTTTTTGATTCTAATGGATCTTTAGGTCATATATTGTGGTCTCCACACCCCCATCCTATGCATACTAACGACTGATCCCTTGTTTATCCAATATTATCGGCATCCTATATAGTTACAGTATACATGATGCTGTTATTTACCTTTGCCTGCTTGTTAGACTAAGTTGGAGTGTAGAGCACGTGCACCGTGGCGTACAGAGCCACCGATGGACACTAATGTTAGTCTCAGATTCTGCCTCTACCTACACCTAAGCCTGGGCACTAAACAGGCTAGGCTGCACAACACATGCGTACCAAGGGTAGGGGTTTCAAATGAGTCAGTCACCAGAGACATTCATACTTACATACAACACTCACTCCTCATTGTCTGGTAATGCAGTCCATACTAGCGCATGGCGGAGTGGCCATGCAAACCTTTTATAGCTGCGTCCTTCCTGGACCTTCCTGACCTTTCTGATGGTCCAATCCGAGCTGGAGAAGGACTTGAGCATGTGACCTCCGATCTCCAATGAGAGATCGTCCCACGGGCATGCTCAGTTGACAGAAAGGAGGACTTAGTCCCTGGAGTAGCTCGCTGCTGACCAGCATGCATTGCTATAGCTGGACCAGAGGTGGCTGCAGCAACCAAACCCACGGAGCTAGTCTGGGCAGGGCGCCGGGACCGACGAGTAAGCTGAGCAACCTCCTCTGCAGCTGGAGAGGAATGGGAGACCACCGGAAGCAAGGCTTGGGATTCCCGCTGTGCAGCGACAGGAACCCGACGCCTAACAGATAGACTGTTGTTCGCATGCAGAGATGTAGGGTTGGAGGAAAAATTTGATGCTGGGCTAGTCCAGAAGAAGTTCTTGAGATTGTTGGGAATGGGCTTTATCCGCAAAGATATTAAGTTACAGCTGAAACAGTACCTAGAAGATCCTGGGATTCTGGACAAAGTCCTAATTGAAAAAATGAATGAGGTAGCTAGTTTGGAGTTAGAGAGCAAACATAAATTAAAGAAGGGCTCTGCTTCTAAAACCACCAAAATGAGTCAGCTTAAGTTGGAGACCCCCTGTTGCCAGTCCAAAGGTCATGATGAAGACCCTCCAGTACCATCGCCGAGAGTGGATCTTAAACCACCAACAAAAGGGAGGACAGGCAGAGCTGACTGAGAAGAAGTAATAGGAGAACTGCGATCTGTGCTGATGGAGGTGAAGAGTTGATTCGTTCCAGGCCAGACTCTGTATCTTTCAAACCCAAGAGTGGATTCCAAAACAGAATATACCTGGCTTGTGAGGCCTGCTGTTCATCAAATCAGAGGGCGGAATGTGTCAACAGTCTAAGATGTGATGAGGAAGGACATTATGCCAAGGAATGCCAATGGTCACGGTCATTTGTGTTAAAAGGCAGGAGGTTGTGAGTGCGGGGCGATTGGTAACCGCGACACAGAGGAGGCCCCAGAAGCAAATCCAAATCCCACCAACACCCAGAATGGCGCATGAGGTAAAACATCTGCATCAGCACTATCCCCAAGTGTGTTCCCATCTACAACAGCTGCAAGAGACACACGGGCATCAGTTACTTAATGCCCAGTGTGGAGGTCTAATGTCATACTACTTGGAGGAGGGTTCCTCAGTCAGTAAAGATAGCCTCATCAGCCTAATCGGTGAAAGGTGCCATATACAGTGCCAGCTAGATGGACTCCTGGTAAAAGCACTGTTGGACACAGGAGCCCAAGTGAGCCTTTTAAATAAAGAATGGAGTAGACTCCATGTGCCACATACCTGCCTTCGGTCGCTAAAGGAACTCTTAGGATCAGTGGAACTACACGGCAAAGCTGTCAACCAGGCCGAAAATTCCTTTCATAGGCTGGGTGGAAGTGACTTTCCAAGTAAGGGCCACAAAAACAGCAACACCATCAAGCTTTTGGTACCTTTTCTTGAGATGACCAGTGATGAGAACGTGGCAGAGGATCCTATCCTGGGTTATAATGTAATCAGTGAGGTCATCACGAAACACAAGTCAGGGACACTGATGCTGGATGCAATTGCCACATCGTTCACCTTACCCAATGCTGTGGCGGAAGATGTGATTTTTAGAGTAAAAAAAGCACAGAATATAATGGACCTGAAAGAAGTCAAGGTAGGCCTGCGCCCAACCATTGTCCCTGCAAACCAAATGGTGGGAGTGAGGTGTGGAGTCCGGGTGGAGCCAGGAAGAAAAGTCCAGAAGAGACTGTTCATGTCAAAAGACTCCTCTGAACTTCCAGAAGGCCTAGTCCAAGGTGAGACAGTGCTTACGATTCCTACTGGTGGGTTTGCCCAAGTGACAGTGCCGGTGATAAATACCACAAAACACAAAATTAGACTGGATCCAAAGACTGTGTTAGGTCACATCGAAACCATCAAAGCGGTGTATCCAGCCAGTGTGAGACCTGCCCAGTGGTTTACCGTGAATTCAGTCCCCTCACCAAGGAACAGGAGTTGCCCAGAGAAGGTAATTACACGACCCACCTCAGGATCCTGGGATCCCCCGGTACCCCTGGAACACTTGTGTGCTGAAGATCTAGCAGTGCCAAAACAGATGCTGAGAGAAGAGTATCATGCATTCTATAAAGATGACTCTGATATAGGCTGTATTCCATCGTTGCAGTTGAAAATTAATTTGAAAGACACGACCTCAGTAACCAAAAGTTATATGTCAGTGCCGAAACCATTACACCGTAAAGTGAGAGAATATTTACAAGATCTAATCAACAGATGTTGGGTCCAAAAGTTGAAGTCGTCTTATTCCTCTCCTATTGTCTGTGTTAGGAAGAAGGACGGTACATTGAGACTCTGCTGTGATTACCGGGAACTAAACTGAAAGTCAGTACCTGAATGACACCCGATACCAAAGATCCAAGATTTGCTGGATAGCCTATCAGGAAGTACCTGGTTCTCTGTCCTTGATCAGAGTAAGGCATATCACCAAGGGTTTGTCGAAGAGTCCAGTAGACCCTTGACAGCATTCATCACACCATTGGGATTATATGAGTGGATCCACATACCATTTGGGCTCAGTTCAGCTCCAACAGAATTACAGAGGAGCATGGAGACATGTGTAGATGGCTTGAGGGACGATATCTGTCAGCCGTACTTGGATGACAATGTGGTACATAGCAAAACCTTCCGAGAGCACGTTGAACACGTGAATACCGTACTTCAGCAGTATCAACAACAGGAGTTAAGATGACCCCAAAGAAGTGTGAACTGTTCAAAAGACAATTCTGATTTCTAGGGAGAATTGTGTCCTGAGAAGGATATACCAAGGACCCAGCAGAAATCGCTCCGGTACTGGCCTTAAAAGATAAGCGGCCTTCTACTGTTGGGGAGATGAGGCAGATCATAGGATTCCTCTCCTACTATTGTACTTATATCCAGAACTTCTCCAGGATTGCTGCTCCACTATATCTCCTCTTGGGGGGATGACAGAGTCAACAACACCCATGGAAAAAAAGAAGAATGCGGGCAGGATCGGACTTAAAAGAAACAACGCTGTTTCATCCCAGCAGCCCATTGACTGCACAGCAGACCACCAGAAGGTAATAATAATAGAAATAATAATAATAATCTTTATTTATATAGCACCAACATATTCCGCAGCGCTTTACAGTTTATCAGTTTCAAAACACAAGTCATAAGTAGCAATGTTAACAATACAATCATTAAAGCAAAATAAGAAGACCCTGCTCATGAGAGCTTACAATCTACAATGAGGTGGGGGAGGTAAAAAGTATAGGTGTGTATTTACAATAACGTGTATACAATGATGGTCCAGCCATTTTGAGGGAGTGAGGGATAGATGGAGCTGGTGAATGGGCTACACACGAACACTTGCACATAAAATGACATAGATTAATGGGTTTTAGGAAGTTTCGCCCCCAGCATTTCGCCCCCAGCAGTTCGCCCCCAGCAGTTCGCCCCCAGGTACACTTCGCCCCCGAATATTTCGCCCCCAGCATTTCGCCCCCAGGTTGTTTCACCCCCGCACATTTCGCCCCCGCACATTTTGCCCCCAGCAGTGCGCCCCCGGATGTTTCGCCCCCAGCAGTTCGCCCCCGGATGTTTCGCCCCCGGATGTTTCGCCCCCGGATGTTTCGCCCCCAGCAGTTCGCCCCCGGATGTTTCGCCCCCAGCAGTTCGCCCCCGGATGTTTCGCCCCCAGCAGTTCGCCCCCGGATGTTTCGCCCCCGGATGTTTCGCCCCCAGCAGTTCGCCCCCGGATGTTTCGCCCCCAGCAGTTCGCCCCCAGATGTTTCGCCCCCAGCAGTTCGCCCCCGGATGTTTCGCCCCCAGCAGTTCGCCCCCGGATGTTTCGCCCCCAGCAGTTCGCCTCCAGCAGTTCACCCCCGGATGTTTCGCCCCCATCAGTTCGCCCCCAGCAGTTCGTAACCGGATGTTTCGCCCCCAGCAGTTTGCCCCCGGATGTTTCGCCCCCAGCAGTTCGCCCCCGGATGTTTCGCCCCGGATGATTCACCCCCAGCAGTTCGCCCCCGGATGTTTCGCCCCCAGCAGTTCGCCCCCGGATGATTCGCCCCCAGCAGTTCGCCCCCGGATGTTTCGCCCCCAGCAGTTCGCCCCCGGATGTTTCACCCCCAGCAGTTCGCCCCCGGATGTTTCGCCCCCAGCAGTTCGCCCCCAGCAGTTCGCCCCGGATGTTTCACCCCCACAGTTCGCCCCCGGATGTTTCACCCCCAGATGTTTCGCCCCCAGCAGTTCGCCCCCGGATGTTTCGCCCCCAGCAGTTCGCCCCCGGATGTTTCATCCCCAGCAGTTCGCCCCCAGATGTTTTGCCCCCAGCAGTTCGCCCCCGGATGTTTTGTCCCCAGCAGTTCGCCCACAGCAGTTCGCCCCCGGATGTTTCACCCCCTGCTTTTTGCCCCCAGATGTTTCGGCCCCAAATTAGGCAGGGAATTTTGGCCTTGTGTTTTAGCCCTAAGACCGCTTTCACAGTAGCCACTTTCCCAAGTGCTAAGCACTGGAAAATCGCTAAGAAGATTGCCAATTTTGAATATACTACATGGTGGCCCGATTCTAATGTATCGGGTATTCTAGAAGGCACAGCCACGTGGTATGTTGCACAGGTTATGTAGTATATTGGACAGTCCACGTAGTACATTGTACAGGCCACGTAGTATATAGGACAGCCGACTTAGTATTTTGGACAGCGCACATAGTAAATTGCACAGTCCACATAGTAAATTGCACAGCGCACATAGTAAATTACACAGCGCACATAGTATATTGGCCAGCCAACGTAGTATATTGCACTGGTCACGTAGTATATTGCACTGTCCACGTAGTCTAGGAATGTGGGCACTATATTCGTGTTTAAAAAAAAATAATAAAGATATACTCACCTCAGCCACGGGCCCTGAAGTCCTCGCGCCTCTCTGCAGTGCTGGCAGTGGCTTCCGGTCTGAGCGTAGGACCTGCGATGATGTCGCGGTCACATGACCGTGACATCATCGCAGGTCCTGGACGGTGTGCATTGGAGAGAGTCGCGGAGGACAGCGCGACGTTGGAGGGGGTGAGAATAACTTTTTTTTTTATCATTATTATTTTTAGCATTACATCTTTTCACTATTGATGCTGCATAGGCACCATCAATAGCGAAAAGTTGGTCACACAGGGTAAATAGCAGCGTTAACGGAGTGCGGTACACCGCGATCCGTTAACGCTGGCATTAACCCTGTGTGAGCGGTCAGCGGTGAGTGCAGGGCAGTGAAGCAGCGGCCATTTTTATGGCAGACTGTGACCGTCGCTGATTGGTCGTGGGAGTTTTGCCAAGACCAATCAGCGACTTGGATTTACATGACAGACAGACGCCGCGACCAATGAATATACGAATAAAACGTTACAGACAGAAAGACGAAAGTGACCCTTAGACAATTATATAGTAGATAAGTCAATGGCTAGAAAAGCGAGGTGTTGTTTCGGCCAGCTCTTTTTATTTTATTACAGGAGCTATTTTTGAGCACTTAGCGTTCATCAATAGCCTGTATCTTATGGGTCATTACCGAGAGCGCTCACAAAAGCGCTCTGAAAAATGCCAGTAAAGCACGTGCTTTGGAGTTCTAAAACAGTGGCAGCATAAGGGTGCTTTCACACTTCCGCTACATATGCACTACAGGCCGCCCGTTCGCTTCTGAAATGCCGCATTCCGCTAACCTGCAGCGGAACGAAAAGAAGAAAATGCTCTTCTTTTTGTTCTGACACTGATAGCGGAATGCGGCATTATGAAAGCGAACGGGCGTCTGCAGATCGCGGAACCCAGCCGTTCACTTCTATGAGCAATGCAAGCGGAATGCCAGCATTCAGCCAGCATTGCCCCGGGGTCAGCTGGATGTCAGATCCAGAGCGGATCGACCTCTGGCGGCCACAAACACAAGTGTGAAACCACTCTAAAATTACAGTGTGCAAGAGGCCTAAAATCTAAACAATTTTGAACTTTTACCTGACCCAGCACTGACCTGCTTTGTTGCAAGTTTTGTTGCAGATGTAACAAGTAGCAGGTCACATGTCCTGCAAGTTACATTAGACTAGCTTTTATTCCATCTGTACATCAGAATATAGCAGTGTCTGAAATCTCCACAAAGAGAGAGGTGTACTGCCACAAAAAATCAGTCAGCTTCCACAGCAATTCACTTTCTACAACTATGAATTCAGTTCTGTCCAAACGTGGAAGGAGCAAGTTGGTCCATGAGAATCACATTTACTTATTTTCCAAACGAACCGCTGACGATGTTCATTCCATCTGGGTATGTGAAAAACGGTCGACTTGCAAGGGACGTGTTTGGACCAATGAAGAATCTGGCGAAGTTGTGAAAGTAGTCAATCTTCACAATCACGCAGCACAAGCTGCAAGACCTGAAGCAATCCGACTTGTTAATGAGGCTGTGACCAGGGCAAGGACAACACAGGAGACACCACAACAGATTCTCACAGACGTCGTTTCAGGAGCCCATTCTAATGTTGCAGCACTTCTCCCAAGGAAAGCATCACTGAAGAGGACAATACGATTAGCAAGGCAACTTGGCAATATCCCAAGGTTACCTCAAACCCTTGATCAACTTGTTATCCCCCTCGAGTTCCAGGAGATCAGTATTGATGGTGTCCAGCAGCAGTTCCTTCTGCATGACTCTGGTAAGCTACTTAACCATTTAACATTGTATTAAAACAATTCCATTATGCATAATTATTGCAAAGTTTATTTTGCACAAATGTGAAAAATGCTACACTATAAGGTGCTGATATAAAATACTATGTGATTTTTGCCTTCAAGGGAAACTTTGAGGGTAATATAATGTAGTGAGGCCTACTGATTCCAACTAGTGTTGGCCGATCACTGGAAAGATAGGATCAGATCGGGCTGATCATACCGAAAGATTGGAATTAATTCAGATCCAATCTCCAGAGCTAGATGTAGATATATATATATATACATATGCACACTGTACGCCCGAACAGTGTGTCTGTGTATATATATGCATATATGTGGGTGGGTGATGGTGGTCTGGCACTTTTGGAACTTTGAAATGCAATAAAGGATTTGTATAGGACTTCAGGAGCGCGGAGGTCTTTCTTCATGGATGCATGTTAAGTACGGGCGGAAGCCAACCCCTGCTCTAGCAGCACACTGAGTCCTCAGCAACAATCTCAGTTGAGCCACTCTTCTTCCAGCTTTCTTGCATATATATATAATGGCCCCAAGCTGCGCTGTTAAAAAATAAACAAACCCAGTTATTCAACTCTCTCTCCGGTGTCCAGCGCTGTCTCCGGCGGTGCAGGGAATTCCGAAATCCCCATGCTATGCATTCTGGGTTGTGCATCACCACCTCTGCACATGTGCCGGGCTGTTCTGTGACGTGATGTGGTGCTTTCCCAGAACCGTCTAGTGAGCGGTCCTGGGATCACTCTCCACTGTAGTTATAGTACGGCAGGCACAGAGGCGGCGATGCGCCGCCTGGATTTCGGGATTCCCTGCACTGCTGGGCTAGGAGCCGGAGCCAGTACTGGACACTGGAGAAAGAGGTGAGTAACTGGGTTTGTTTATTTTTTAACAGCGCAGCCTGGAGCCATTTACTAAAGCTAAATATGCACACACGCTGTACACCTGTATAGTGTGTGTGTGTGTGTGTGTATATATATATATATATATGCGCACACTGTTCGGGAGTGTATGCCCGGACAGTGTTTTCAGATTACGGAGGATTCTGATTTCTAATTCAGATCATCATCATGATCTGGCTACAAATCGGATCGTAATTTAAAATAACGATCAGCCTGAAAATCGTAATAAATTACGATCTTCAGTGATCGGACCGGCCAACACTAATTCCAAATATGCAGCATTGTACTGGCCATACCTGTCCTGGATGCTGCCTCGGAGTTCAGCCTCGCCTGTCTGCGGCATGCACGGACTGAACTGCCATCGCCGGCTGATTCCTCGGCTCTCGTAGTTCAGTCCTGCAGATCCGTGGACAGGTCGGGCTGAACTCCGGAGCTCAGGTGAGATACGCCATGATTTGCAGATGCGTTTTGCCTGCTGCTTCCAAGCACTTTTTAAGCACTTTGCAAGCGCTTTGGCAAAACGCTTCTGCAAATAGGGGACGTGGCCAAGCTCTGCTATGGGCGTGGCCATGCCCTGCTATGGCCTAAACCGAGCGTATTTGGCGTGGTTTGCAGGCATTTTTCGGGAGGTTTCCCTCTTGCCCATTCCCATTCCTTCCGGGATCCGCCGGAAAATAGCTTTGAAGCTATTTTCCGGTAGGGCGTTTTCCGGCCCCGGCCGGAATCCGCCCGTAACCCGCACCATAGACATGAAAGGGCGGGTTTCAGGCAGGAAACACAGCACGGAATACGCCTGTAAATCCAGCTTGTCTGGATAAAGCCTGAGGCCTCGTGCCCACTGACGGAAGGGGATTGTGGAGCGGCATCTCCGCAGTGGCTGTAATTGCGGTAGCAATTGGAGATCCCACAGGAATCTATTTGTGCCTGCAATTGTGGCCACTATTGTGGTACCCTAATTCTGTATCAAAATCTTCACTTAACTCTATGGATTTAGGTGCAGGTTTTAGTGCAGGATTTCAGCCCCTTGTCTGAATGGCTGGAATTTTGTTTGTATAATGGCAGCATACATTGACATGCTGCACTGCATGTTTTTTTTTTGTAAACAAAATTTTTTCATCAGCATGTGGATGGGATTTACACATTAATGCTGCATATGACCCCAGCCTAATGGACCATTCAGTTATGCCTTAGGCCAAAAGCACACTGGTGATTTTACTGGCGTTTTTTGCGTCCTGCACAATCCTCTCAATGAGACAGCATAGGCAGCGCGGACGTCACGAACGTCCGCGCTGCCCACCCGACGACTAGCGTGCCCATCCGCCTGAATGGAATGCCCCATTCAAGCGGGCGGACCGCCCAGTCGTTCATTCAGACGTCCAGCCGCACGCCGCGTCTGGATGCGGCTGTCAACTAGACGGCCCGTTCAGCATAGTGGCGATCGGCCGTGCTGAACGGCCATCTAGTTGAAGGGTCTAAAGGTACCCTAAAAATGTGACCTATTTCAAGTTTGGAAGTAATTTTAATTTTAAACAAAAATATATAATTTTCCACTGGGACAATATATGTTGTAAAAAACTATTGGTTGGCCCCTTCACACTAGATTTTGCTTCAGTTTTTTATTATGAAATCAGAAAATCTGGAGCAAAATGTGAGTATTTAATGTGAGATATGAACAGAGGCTTCTGATTAGGATATTTTTTTTGTGAATTTATCCCAAAACTCTGTCTGCTGCTTGTTACACTTTTCCTGTTATTTCCTCTACTATTACTTTCATTTTAAATTAGGAAATGGACACAGCCGTATGTTGATATTTGGAACAAGAGACAATCTCCATCTACTGGCACAAAGTAAAGAGTGGTTTGCTGATGGCATGTTTTTCACTACACCAGCCTTGTTTAAGCAACTTTACACAATCCATGTAGTCCACAGCGGCCTTGTTGTTCCTGTAGTGTACACCTTGCTGACAGACAGCCAATCTACATACCAGAGGTTGCTGCAAGAGCTGAAGAACTTGCAGCCTGGACTGCAGCCAGACAACCTGATGTTGGATTTTGAACTAGCTGCAATACAGGCATTTGAAAGTGAATTCCCCAACCTTGTGAAGACTGGTTGCTTTTTCCACCTATCACAGTCGGTTTGGCGTAAAGTTCAAAATGAAGGACTCAAGATGCAATACCAAGGTGACCATGAATTTGCCCGTTGGATACGCATGATACCTGCCCTGGCCTTTCTACCACCACAGAATGTTGTGCAATCATTTGAAGAATTGGTGGAAGATCCTGACTTTCCACAAGAAGCAATACCCATTGCCAGCTATTTTGAAGATATGTATATTGGTTGAATGACTCGCAGGGGACGTCAAGCACCTTTGTTTCCAGTTCAATTCTGGAATGTGTATGAACGAACATTGAATGATCAACAGCGAACAAATAATGATGTCGAAGGATGGCACCGTAGCTTTCGAGAAACATGTGGTACTCTTTTCCAAAATATATACCGGTTCATTAACTGTCTGAAACATCAGCAAGAGCTCCATAGTTTTGAAATTATTCAGATAATAGCAGGAAATCCCATCGCTGCAAGAAACAAAAAGTATGCTGCAATTTCAGCAAGGGTTAAACGTATCGTGCAAGATTTCGCTAATAATTAGAACTGCAAGGAAAAAAAGCGCAATAGGGTCTTATCTGAGAAAATCAAGATATCAAATAGTAGTATATACTCACCGTATACAGGAGAGTAACAGGCATAAAGAAATGCGGTCAGCTTGCTGCACATCCAAATGACCACGCTGTGGCCATAAATCTTCAGATTCACTAATAGGACTTTTATGGATCAAAACGTGCGCTGCCAGACCATCAATCCTCACAGGTGGTATATTTAATATATTTATTTCCCAACGCGTTTCGAGGTCATAAAACCTCTTCCTCAGGGGATGACATGTACAGGCAGGTAAAGACATTGCCGGTTTTATACATACATGGTTCAAATATTGGCGCCAAGAGTCACATGTTGGGGAAGGGATAAAGGTCAGAGATCATCAGTATAAATGTTTAAAAACTTAGTACATTCAAAAGAATTAATACATTTGGTGTGTTCACAGATAAAAAATAGAGAAGAGGAAAGAAGTGAAGAAAAATAAAGAAGAAATAAAGGAAAAAAGAAAAAAGAAGGAAGCGCTGCACGAACCCGTGGAAAAGGAACGAAAAAAAGGTGTTAGCCACTGTGTGATCCGCTACTCCAAGTGAGCAGAGGAAAAGTTGCTGAGAGAGGAAGAAATGATTAAAAAAATATATTAAATAATAAAAGTGAATATTGTTGGAAGTGAATGTGTTAAAATCTTTATTAGTACATAAAATGCAGTTGAAATTGGATGAATAAAAATATATGAATAAAAAAATAAAAAATATATATGAATGAAAATTGAATAAAAACGAGTCTGACCAAATATAAAATTAAAAGTTGATAAAAATACAAAAGGTGAGGAATTAAAACCAGGATGGATGTCTGGTAAACTAATTGGAATCGCTGGAGAGAAGAACACTTCTATAGACGGTCCTGAGGGCAGAAGCACACAGAAGAGGAAGCAGATTCAGGGAGGGAAATATGCACGGGAGATCAGAAGGCGAAAGATCGGGTCCAGGAGAAGAAGGGAAAAGAAGCAGGAACAGCAGAGTCCCGCACCCTGAGAGTGTAAAACAAATGCAATAAAATTATATTAATATGCAAACAGTAATTTACACGCAATGAAACAACAGAGAATAAAACCAGGATTAGTAAAAGAGGCATGACAAGTTCAGAGAGCGGTGGCCAAAAGTTGAAGCATAAAAACGCAATCTTAAAAAATATTTGCACAAAAAAATATGTAAGAATAAACTTCATTAAACTCAATATCTATTTAATAAAATTATTCAGACAAGGGGATGAGCAGTAAAATTATTTTTATAGGAAGACTTCAGTGATTTCGTTAAGACCATTAGGTCTTAAAGTATTCAGCCTATAAATCCAAAAAACCTCCTTTCTGTTCAGTGACCCCATTCTATCAGTAATACTATTTGGAATGTGTTCAATGGGGCTAATTTTCAAACCATTTGGATTTTTATTATGCTCAACTGTACAATGCCTAGAAAGACCATGTTTTAAAAACCCTTTTTTAATATTATGTCTGTGAGAGTTAATTCTCAAATGCAGTGGTTGGGTTGTCCTCCCCACATACTGCTTACCGCATTCGCACTCAATCAAATAAATCACAAAGTCAGTGGTGCAGGAAAGAAACTCCTTAATGGGGAAAACTTCATTTGTACTAGTTGATTTAAAATTCTTTTCTTTATGTGCGATACAAGTACAACATAGACAGTTCCTCTTGCCGCATTTAAAAATACCATAAAGAGGGGTATTAAAGACAGATAAAAATTTGCTACTACTTTTAACATTTTTTAACCGGCTAGGAGCCACTGTGCTCTTAATGGTGGGGGCTCTTCTAAAAGTCACGCCAGGGTTATTTGGGAGGAATTTCTGCAGTACGGGGTCATTCAGTAAAATGTGCCAGTTACTCCTCAGAATTTTCCTAATTTCTGTGTGCTCAGAGCAGAATTGCGTGATAAAATTAGTCATAAATTTGTTGCTTTTGGGTTTAACCATTTTAATGCCATTAATAAGGCTATCTTGAGATAGATTAATGCATTTGTTGAAGGCATTGGTAAGTAAATTAACAGGGTAATTTTTTTCGATAAATCTATTTTTTAATATTTCTGCCTGGTCCTTAAAAACTTTCGTGTCTGTGCAGTTTTTCCTTATTCTTCTATATTGATTAGTGGGGATGTTCCTCAGCCATTTCCCAAAATGACCACTACTAAAAGGGATATAGCTGTTTGTATCCACATTTTTAAAAAACGTTTTCGTTAAAATTCTATTATTCTCAATGTAGATAGTCAGATCTAAAAAATTAATATTTTCTTTGTCATAGATTGCTGATAAACTTAAACCCCAAATATTGTTATTAATGTCTCGAATAAAATCACCAATATTATTACCAGTATTGTCCCATATGAAGAACAAATCATCTATATATCTTTTGTAAAAAATACAGTTATTGTGCCATCTAGATTTAAAAATATAAAATTCTTCAAATACCCCCATGAAAATATTAGCATAAGTGGGTGCTACTTTTGAACCCATCGCGGTCCCGAGTTGCTGGTGATATAAAATTCCATTGAAGGTAAAATAATTATTATTCAATATAAAATCCATACCCTTTAATAAAAAGCTTTTTTGTCCTTTGCTCAGTCTAACATCTTTCAATAGGACTTTATTAAAACAAGCTAAACCCAAATTGTGTGGGATGTTTGAATACAACGAAGAAACATCCATGGTTACCAGTATATACTGTGGCTTCCAATCAATATGTTGTAGAAATTGGATTAGTTGTGTAGAGTCTTTAATAAAACTTTTTAATATAGGGACATGAGAAACCATTATTCTGTCGATGTAATGAGATAAATTACTGGTTAGTGAATTAATGCCAGAGATAATAGGTCTCCCTGGAGGATTAACCAAACTTTTATGAATTTTTGGCAAGTGATAAAAAAAGGGGGTCCTTGGGTCCGTTACATGAAGGAATTTCAATTCATTTTTATCAAATATATTATTATTCTTTCCTTCTAAGATTAAATTGTCATAGGCAACTCTGGACCTGATTAGGGTATCAAAAGGGACTTTAATATAATATTTATCATCTGATAAAATATTAAGGGCTTCATTGCAATATTCATCTCTATTCTGGATTACGACCCCTCCACCCTTGTCAGCAGATCGAATTATTATTTCGGTATTAGATTTCAATGTTTTCAGAGCGGTTTTTTCATTTTTAGTTAGATTACATTTATAACCATAAGTAGCTTTGGTGGAAAAAATCTCTTTGAATTTCCTTTGTACAACATCGCTGAAGACTTTTAGATAGTGGCCTCTGTCTTCCAATGGATAAAATTTAGATTTGATTGGGACATTTAGATGAAAGGAATCATAATCTACTTCACTATTAATTTGTGTATCTTCATTTGTACCATTACAAATAGTGTTATTCATTTCTTTAATTGCAAAATGTCTTTTTAATGTAAGTTTTCTAATAAACAATTGGAGGTCTAAAAAAAGATCAAAATCGTTTGTTTTGTAAGTGGGGCAGAAATTCAATCCTTTTGAGAGGACTCTAATTTCATCAATAGTGAGAATATGAGAGGATAAATTAAAGATATTACTACCCTCAGAGGAACAATTATTTTTATCCTTTATTTTCCATTTATTTTGCCTTTCTTCTTTTCGGCCCCCTCTGCATCCTCTATAGAGCCCTTTCTTTTTCCAGTTCTTGGTGAAAAAAAGTTTTTTACCTGAGAGTTTTTTACTGTCTGCGGTAAAAAAGGAACCGTAGCAGTATTGTTAGTGTCTGAATTATCAATTAGGATCGTATTCCCATTGGAAGTATTGGAAACAATACCATTAGGGGCGGAATTGTGTTTGGATATATTTAAATCTATATCCTCGTGTATGGAAAGGTCCAATAGTGAATTAGGAGTGGACTCAGGAAATTCAATAAGTGCAGGTGAAGAGAGAGCTGCAGGAGTGGGTGTGATAATTTTATCATTGATAATGGTAGGATTAGTGGTATCTATTAAATTCTTCCTAGTGTCATTATCATTAAACTGTTTTATTTGTTTTTTAATACTTTCTAAATGTTTAATGGCTTCAATAAGTGGTGCAGTGGTTGCAGTGCTTTTTATGACAGGGGGTTTAGAAAAGATATTTTCCTTATTTCCAGTTGGTAGACCTTTGGAGGGTAAAACCAAAGGTATAGGGGATTGTCCTAAAGTGATTTTATCATTTATTTTATCTTGTTCTGTCATATTAGTTGTTACTTCCAAACACTCGGTAATACATTTCTTTTCAACGGTTTTCGTCTTATTTCTATAGTCCTCTCTGTCTCTCTGTAATTTTTTAGATTTCTTTAGAATAGTTTCATGCTCCACTTGCATGACATGCGTTATAACGTTAGAGTTAATCTTCTTGTATTCTGGATGTTTATGGAAAGGGATAAGGTCTTTTGATAGACTCATAACCTTAAGAGCTGCCAGTTCAGCCAATTTAGATCTTTTTTTATATAGTAATAAAATCATTTTATGCATACAATTGTTGAGGTTATTGTCCCAATCTTGCGTAAAGCTCAAATCGTTCATAAAAGGTGAGTCGAACACTAACCTCAGTCCCCGAGGGCATATGTTCTCTTCTAAATAGATCGATAAAAAACGTGCATCCAAACCATAATGGAGTTCCTCCTTAATAGCTTCTTTAAAGTTATAAAAAATCTTCCGGAGTGTCTTTGTTTCGTCTTCACTGAAAGGGTTGACAGTTTCCTCTTCTCCAGTGGAAAAGCCGATATTCCCAATTGTCTGTAGTATTAGTCTTTCCCTGGACGAGAGTCTATTCTGAAAATATTCCATCCTTGGACAGAGTAACGGACCCTCTGCTGCTCAAAATCCAAAACACTAACAGTGTTTTCCACGCACCGTCAGGGGTTTAGAATAATTAGAACTGCAAGGAAAAAAAGCGCAATAGGGTCTTATCTGAGAAAATCAAGATATCAAATAGTAGTATATACTCACCGTATACAGGAGAGTAACAGGCATAAAGAAATGCGGTCAGCTTGCTGCACATCCAAATGACCACGCTGTGGCCATAAATCTTCAGATTCACTAATAGGACTTTTATGGATCAAAACGTGCGCTGCCAGACCATCAATCCTCACAGGTGGTATATTTAATATATTTATTTCCCAACGCGTTTCGAGGTCATAAAACCTCTTCCTCAGGGGATGACATGTACAGGCAGGTAAAGACATTGCCGGTTTTATACATACATGGTTCAAATATTGGCGCCAAGAGTCACATGTTGGGGAAGGGATAAAGGTCAGAGATCATCAGTATAAATGTTTAAAAACTTAGTACATTCAAAAGAATTAATACATTTGGTGTGTTCACAGATAAAAAATAGAGAAGAGGAAAGAAGTGAAGAAAAATAAAGAAGAAATAAAGGAAAAAAGAAAAAAGAAGGAAGCGCTGCACGAACCCGTGGACAAGGAACGAAAAAAAGGTGTTAGCCACTGTGTGATCCGCTACTCCAAGTGAGCAGAGGAAAAGTTGCTGAGAGAGGAAGAAATGATTAAAAAAATATATTAAATAATAAAAGTGAATATTGTTGGAAGTGAATGTGTTAAAATCTTTATTAGTACATAAAATGCAGTTGAAATTGGATGAATAAAAATATATGAATAAAAAAATAAAAAATATATATGAATGAAAATTGAATAAAAACGAGTCTGACCAAATATAAAATTAAAAGTTGATAAAAATACAAAAGGTGAGGAATTAAAACCAGGATGGATGTCTGGTAAACTAATTGGAATCGCTGGAGAGAAGAACACTTCTATAGACGGTCCTGAGGGCAGAAGCACACAGAAGAGGAAGCAGATTCAGGGAGGGAAATATGCACGGGAGATCAGAAGGCGAAAGATCGGGTCCAGGAGAAGAAGGGAAAAGAAGCAGGAACAGCAGAGTCCCGCACCCTGAGAGTGTAAAACAAATGCAATAAAATTATATTAATATGCAAACAGTAATTTACACGCAATGAAACAACAGAGAATAAAACCAGGATTAGTAAAAGAGGCATGACAAGTTCAGAGAGCGGTGGCCAAAAGTTGAAGCATAAAAACGCAATCTTAAAAAATATTTGCACAAAAAAATATGTAAGAATAAACTTCATTAATGAAGTAGCACCCACTTATGCTAATATTTTCATGGGGGTATTTGAAGAATTTTATATTTTTAAATCTAGATGGCACAATAACTGTATTTTTTACAAAAGATATATAGATGATTTGTTCTTCATATGGGACAATACTGGTAATAATATTGGTGATTTTATTCGAGACATTAATAACAATATTTGGGGTTTAAGTTTATCAGCAATCTATGACAAAGAAAATATTAATTTTTTAGATCTGACTATCTACATTGAGAATAATAGAATTTTAACGAAAACGTTTTTTAAAAATGTGGATACAAACAGCTATATCCCTTTTAGTAGTGGTCATTTTGGGAAATGGCTGAGGAACATCCCCACTAATCAATATAGAAGAATAAGGAAAAACTGCACAGACACGAAAGTTTTTAAGGACCAGGCAGAAATATTAAAAAATAGATTTATCGAAAAAAATTACCCTGTTAATTTACTTACCAATGCCTTCAACAAATGCATTAATCTATCTCAAGATAGCCTTATTAATGGCATTAAAATGGTTAAACCCAAAAGCAACAAATTTATGACTAATTTTATCACGCAATTCTGCTCTGAGCACACAGAAATTAGGAAAATTCTGAGGAGTAACTGGCACATTTTACTGAATGACCCCGTACTGCAGAAATTCCTCCCAAATAACCCTGGCGTGACTTTTAGAAGAGCCCCCACCATTAAGAGCACAGTGGCTCCTAGCCGGTTAAAAAATGTTAAAAGTAGTAGCAAATTTTTATCTGTCTTTAATACCCCTCTTTATGGTATTTTTAAATGCGGCAAGAGGAACTGTCTATGTTGTACTTGTATCGCACATAAAGAAAAGAATTTTAAATCAACTAGTACAAATGAAGTTTTCCCCATTAAGGAGTTTCTTTCCTGCACCACTGACTTTGTGATTTATTTGATTGAGTGCGAATGCGGTAAGCAGTATGTGGGGAGGACAACCCAACCACTGCATTTGAGAATTAACTCTCACAGACATAATATTAAAAAAGGGTTTTTAAAACATGGTCTTTCTAGGCATTGTACAGTTGAGCATAATAAAAATCCAAATGGTTTGAAAATTAGCCCCATTGAACACATTCCAAATAGTATTACTGATAGAATGGGGTCACTGAACAGAAAGGAGGTTTTTTGGATTTATAGGCTGAATACTTTAAGACCTAATGGTCTTAACGAAATCACTGAAGTCTTCCTATAAAAATAATTTTACTGCTCATCCCCTTGTCTGAATAATTTTATTAAATAGATATTGAGTTTAATGAAGTTTATTCTTACATATTTTTTTGTGCAAATATTTTTTAAGATTGCGTTTTTATGCTTCAACTTTTGGCCACCGCTCTCTGAACTTGTCATGCCTCTTTTACTAATCCTGGTTTTATTCTCTGTTGTTTCATTGCGTGTAAATTACTGTTTGCATATTAATATAATTTTATTGCATTTGTTTTACACTCTCAGGGTGCGGGACTCTGCTGTTCCTGCTTCTTTTCCCTTCTTCTCCTGGACCCGATCTTTCGCCTTCTGATCTCCCGTGCATATTTCCCTCCCTGAATCTGCTTCCTCTTCTGTGTGCTTCTGCCCTCAGGACCGTCTATAGAAGTGTTCTTCTCTCCAGCGATTCCAATTAGTTTACCAGACATCCATCCTGGTTTTAATTCCTCACCTTTTGTATTTTTATCAACTTTTAATTTTATATTTGGTCAGACTCGTTTTTATTCAATTTTCATTCATATATATTTTTTATTTTTTTATTCATATATTTTTATTCATCCAATTTCAACTGCATTTTATGTACTAATAAAGATTTTAACACATTCACTTCCAACAATATTCACTTTTATTATTTAATATATTTTTTTAATCATTTCTTCCTCTCTCAGCAACTTTTCCTCTGCTCACTTGGAGTAGCGGATCACACAGTGGCTAACACCTTTTTTTCGTTCCTTGTCCACGGGTTCGTGCAGCGCTTCCTTCTTTTTTCTTTTTTCCTTTATTTCTTCTTTATTTTTCTTCACTTCTTTCCTCTTCTCTATTTTTTATCTGTGAACACACCAAATGTATTAATTCTTTTGAATGTACTAAGTTTTTAAACATTTATACTGATGATCTCTGACCTTTATCCCTTCCCCAACATGTGACTCTTGGCGCCAATATTTGAACCATGTATGTATAAAACCGGCAATGTCTTTACCTGCCTGTACATGTCATCCCCTGAGGAAGAGGTTTTATGACCTCGAAACGCGTTGGGAAATAAATATATTAAATATACCACCTGTGAGGATTGATGGTCTGGCAGCGCACGTTTTGATCCATAAAAGTCCTATTAGTGAATCTGAAGATTTCGCTAATAGAAGCTTGATGGATTATCTGAGAGGCATTGCCTACAGCTTTGATTTTTAGTTCATGGTCACATATTGTATGTTTTGAGAGCAGTGTTTTTAGCTGTAAAATAATTCAAGCATTATAACCTGCAATTTGTATTTTCTCTTTTTCTCTACTCCTTCCCCTCTATACCTTTTTATGTTTCTTGTTAAAACAGTTTTGATATATACAGTTAAAGCATAACTCTGCAAAAAACATGTTATGTTATAGTACCTGTGCCCATGATATTCATTTCCAAAGGAGACCTTCCAGCAGCTTCACTTCTGTGTGAAAAGTCTCATCCAAGTTAAAGCTCCATGTGCTGCAGGATTTCAGTGGTTGCTAAGGAGGTTGTTTCTCCTTAGTAGCAGTACTTGTGGATGGATTCTAGAGGGCGTGGCTGCACAGGAGCATGCAGCTAACAATATATTCCCTATGATGTATAAAGGGCTGCTGGTTTACAGCCCTCTGCAAAGCCCCCCCTATGTGTTCCATCCTGTAACGGCTTTACACAGGCAGGGGGGAGCCCTCCTCTTGTCCAGGACAGAGCACATGAGCGGAGGGTGAAGGGGAGCTTTGCAGAGGGCTGTGAACAAGCAGCCCTGAATGTATCATAGGGAGCCAGGAACCGTTCTGCTCCCAAGGGGGCACGACCTCCTTAGTAACCAATGAAATCCTACTATTTTCCTGTCTGTTTGTAAAATTACTCATCTAGAAAACAAAGTTTGAGAATAAAAAAACTAATTTGATCAGAATTGTATATCTTAGACTCATATGGTGTATTATTAGTGATAAGCAAACCTGCCAATGTTCAGTTCAGGCAGGTTTTTCCCGGATACGAAAGATCCAGGAGCAAATTGCTAGAGGCAAAACATCCAGGGATGAACTGCTGGAGGCGAACTGACGGGGCGAAACATCCGGGGGTGAAACATCCGGGGGCGAACTGCTGGGGGCGAAACATCCGGGGGCGAACTGCTGGGGGCGAAACATCCGGGGGCGAACTGCTGGGGGCGAAACATCCAGGGGCGAACTGCTGGGGGCGAAACATCCGGGTACGAACTGCTGGGGGCGAACTGCTGAGGGCGAAACATCCGGGGGTGAACTGCTGGAGGCGAACTGCTGGGGGCGAAACATCCGGGGGCGAACTGCTGGGGGCGAAACATCCGGGGGCGAACTGCTGGGGGCGAAACATCCGGGGGCGAACTGCTGGGGCGAAACATCCGGGGGCGAAACATCCGGGGGCGAACTGCTGGGGGCGAAACATCCGGGGGTGAACTGCTGGAGGCGAACTGCTGGGGGCGAAACATCCGGGGGCGAACTGCTGGGGGCGAAACATGCGGGGGTGAACTGCTGGGGGCGAAACATCCGGGGGCGAACTGCTGGGGACGAAACATCCGGGGGCGAACTGCTGGGGGCGAAACATCTGGGGGCGAAACATCCGGGGGCGAAACATCCGGGGGCGAACTGCTGGGGGCGAAACATCTGGGGGCGAACTGCTGGGGGCGAAACATCCGGGGGCGAACTGCTGGGGGCGAAACATCCGGGGGCGAAACATCTGGGGGCGAACTGCTGGGGGCGAAACATCCGGGGGTGAACTGCTGGAGGCGAACTGCTGGGGGCGAAACATCTGGGGGCGAAACATCCGGGGGCGAACTGCTGGGGGCGAAACATCCGGGGGTGAACTGCTGGAGGCGAACTGCTGGGGGCGAAACATCCGGGGGCGAACTGCTGGGGGC
Organism: Dendrobates tinctorius; assembly: GCF_039654945.1. Lineage (NCBI taxonomy): Eukaryota > Metazoa > Chordata > Amphibia > Anura > Dendrobatidae > Dendrobates > Dendrobates tinctorius. Next base: position 24,398,650 of record NW_027361716.1, on the reverse strand, counting down.
GAAACATCCGGGGGTGAACTGCTGGGGGCGAAACATCCGGGAGCGAACTGCTGGGGACGAAACATCCGGGGGCGAACTGCTGGGGGCGAAACATCCGGGGGCGAAACATCCGGGGGCGAACTGCTGGGGGCGAAACATCCGGGGGCGAACTGCTGGGGGCGAAACATCCGGGAGCGAACTGCTGGGGGCAAAACATCCGGGGGCGAAACATCCGGGGGCGAACTGCTGGGGGCGAAACATCCGGGGGCGAACTGCTGGGGGCGAAACATCCGGGGGCGAAACATCCGGGGGCGAACTGCTGGGGGCGAAACATCCGGGGGTGAACTGCTGGAGGCGAACTGCTGGGTGCGAAACATCCGGGGGCGAACTGCTGGGGGCGAAACATCCGGGGGTGAACTGCTGGGGGCGAAACATCCGGGGGCGAACTGCTGGGGACGAAACATCCGGGGGCGAACTGCTGGGGGCGAAACATCCGTGGGCGAAACATCCGTGGGCGAAACATCCGGGGGTGAACTGCTGGGGGCGAAACATCTGGGGGCGAACTGCTGGGGGCGAAACATCTGGGGGCGAACTGCTGGGGGCGAAACATCCGGGGGCGAAACATCCGGGGGCGAAACATCCGAGGGCGAACTGCTGGGGGCAAAACATCCGGGGGCGAACTGCTGGGGGCGAAACATCCGGGGGCGAACTGCTGGGGGCGAAACATCCGGGGGCGAAACATCCGGGGGTGAAACATCCGGGGGCGAACTGCTGGGGGCGAAACATCCGGGGGCGAACTGCTGGGGGCGAAACATCCGGGGCGAAACATCCGGGGGCGAAACATCCGGGGGCGAACTGCTGGGGGCGAAACATCCGGGGGCGAAACATCCGGGGGCGAACTGCTGGGGGCGAAATGTGCGGGGGCGAAATGTGCGGGGGCGAACTGCTGGGGGCGAAATGTGCGGGGGCGAAACAACCTGGGGGCGAAATGCTGGGGGCGAAATGTTCGGGGGCGAAGTGTACCTGGGGGCGAACTGCTGGGGGCGAACTGCTGGGGGCGAAATGCTGGGGGCGAAACTTCCAACTCCCGATTAATGAACGTCATAGGCCGTTCTGAACAAATGCATTTTGATGGAGCGCCTAAAACTATTCAATTGTGGATAGTCCTAATTCTTGGGGTAGAGCATTCCAGAGGATTGGGGCAGCGTGGGAGAAATCTTGGAGTCGAAAGTGGGAGGTACGGATTAGTGCCGAGGTTTGTCGAAAGTCGTTTGCAGAGCGCAGCGGTCGGTTAGGTCAATAGACAGAAATGAGGGAGGAGATGTAGGGTAGTGCTGCATTGTGGAGAGATTTGTGGGTGAGAACAAGTACTTTGATTTGGATCCTATAATGAATGGGCAGCCAATGTAAGTACTGGCGAAGAGCGGACGCGTTCAAGTACCGATTAGCCAGATAGATGACCCTGGCTGCTGGATTACGTATTGACTGGAGATGGGAAAATCGAGTAATGGGGAGACCAATTAATAGAGTGTTGCAGTAGTCCAGGCAGGAGTGGATCAGGGAGACAGGGTTTTTGTTGTTTCTATGGTGAGAAAAGGGCGGATTCTAGAGATGCTCTTTAGTTGTAAGTAGCAAGAGCGGGCAAGAGATTGTATATGGAACGTGAAGGAGAGCTTGGTCTCAACGATATCACCCAGACAGTGCACCTGCTGCCGGGGTGTTATTATGGTGCCACCCACGGAGAGGGAAATGTCAGATTTATTGAGGTTAGAAGACGGCGGGAGCAGAGGAAGTTCAGTTTTTGAGAAGTTGAGTTTCAGACAGAGAGCGGACATGATGTTGGAGACTGCGGACAGACAGTCACTGGTGTTCTGTAGTACAGCGGAGGTAAGGTCGGGGGATGACGTGTATAGTTGTGTGTCATGAGCATAAAGATGGTACTGAAAGCCAAATCTGCTGATGGTCCATCTAATTGGGGCTGTGTAGAGAGAGAAGAGAAGGGGGCCAAGGACTGAGCTCTGAGGTACCCTGACAGCGAGAGGAAGAGGAGATGACGTGGAGCCAGTGAACCAAAACACTGAAGGAGCGGCCAGAGAGATAGGAAGAGAACAGGAGAGAGCAGTGTCCTTAATGCCTAGTGGCTGGAGCCTAGAGAGTAGGAGACGGTGGTCAACAGTGTCGAAAGCTGCAGAAAGGTATTGGAACAACTAGTGGATTACCTGGTAAAACCACCCATATTGGGATATCCTGATTTCAACTTACCATTTGTTCTTCATTGTGATGCTTCTCAAGTTGGACTGGGAGCTGCCCTGTATCAGCATCAAGTTGGGAAATTGAGAGCCATCAGTTATGGCTCCAGAACATTGACAAATGCCGAGAGAAATTACCATCTACATTCTGGAAAATTGGAGTTCCTGGCATTGAAATGGGCTATCTGTGAACGATTTAGAGATTTCCGCATAGTACGATCTGTATGCACGGTGCTCCCTCTGCCTTCCAGGACTATCTTCAGTCACTTGCATACAAATTAAGACAGAATCCAAGTTTAACTCACTATGCAGAACTTTACTGACGTCTCTTCGCAGCTCATCCAGATTACAAACGTGATGGACATTCAAATCTTTGTTACATTCCATAACAGCTTTCCCATCTTCGCTCTCTTCCCTATACTTGAGGTTGGGTCATACCCACTTGTACAAATTACTGGTATCCCTCCTGTCCGTACTCACTATTACTAGTGCTTCCCTTTGCCGTTTCTCCCCGGCTCCTAAAGAATGCACCCAGGCTGCAAGTCGCCACATGATGAACACTCGCCCGTCTGGCTGCCCTTTGCTTCCTTCAATTCTTCACTGGGGAACTCTATCCCCCTGATCTTGCTGCTATACTTTTTCTTCTTTATTGGATAGCTGGGCAGTATGCTGTAATGTTGCTGGCAGTTTGTGTCGAGTCCTAAGTCTAGAACACTAAAGCTCAAGTCAAAAAGAGAGTTTTACACTCCCGGACAATTAAGCCGGGGAACACCCCTGCCTAACTAACTCTAACTAGGATGTCCCCCTCCTATACAGCTATCCCCTCCAATTGTTAACCCCTATATCTCCATCTAAATGTAACAAACTATGCCCTCATCTAGTGGCCATAACACTAATTATACTATCCCTAATATGTACATAGATTTAACAGCAACATGAAATATACACATTATATCACAATACGCCATGAATCACGATAACTTGTGGCAACTATATATATATATATATATATATATATATATACACGTTAAGGGCTGGTGCAACGCACAAAATAATAAAGGTGATATGAGGTGCGTTCGCAGCCCGGGGTCCACCGTGCAGAGATGGAAACTTGCTGCTCAGTAATGGCGGAGACAATACGGCAAATAATAAAGGAACACACGCGGGCTAGCGTCACCCGGTGTGTACAGGAGCGAGTTCTGTTGATTCACAGAACCACGATGCGGCACAATGTAAATGCCGTAGCCTGTTAAACTCACAGGGCTCGGCAGGATGAGTGCTAATATACAGACACAGGACTCCACCCCAAGGACACGGGGTTAGAGTCCATCTAGTCCACTAGCGCTCGGCGCCGCTGCAGCAGAGCCGGCAAGAGACCAAACAAGAAATAACGCACCAGTGTGCACTGCACCACTCTGACAGACTCCACTAACCACCCAAAGTGGGGAGGAAAGCGCTAGAGTTGCACACGGCGCCGCACTGGCGGCTACTGCTACCTGGTGCGGTACGACAGTGCCCTGAGCTGAGAGGCACAGTGGAACGCTAGCAAGTGCAGAGGACTGGAATGCACTGTGGCATATAGCCTAGCCACTGACAGGCGCTGACTCTAACCACTAGACCCTAACAACATACAGAAACAAGGGTAGGGGTTTCATAATGAGTCAGTCGCAGTATCAAGCATCCGTCATCATACACACCATAAGCCACAAGAGTCTATACTAGCTCATGGCCGAGCGGCCATGCGACTCTTTTATAGTGGCGTCCTTCCAGGACCTTCCCAGTGGACCAATCCGAGCAGGAACGGGACCTGCGCATGTGACCTCCGACCTTTAATGAGAGGTCGTCCCATGGACATGCTCAGTAGGGGAAAAGCAGAACTTATTCCCAGGCGCATCTGCTTGCTGCTGACTCACACATGATACAATAACAGAGCCAGGAGGAGCAGCCAGACGCCTAGCATTAGCCTTGGCAAGGTGTTGGGACTGACATCTTTGCTGAGCAGCCTCGTCTCCGGCTGGAGACGAGTGGGAGACCGCAGAAGGCAAGGCTCGAGTTCCCTCCTGTGCAGAGGCAGAAACCCAATGCCTAACACCCTCCCTAGGCACCCCCCCTGAGCCTCGCTATGCTCAAAGGCCACAACGAGTAGTGGAACGCGGATGTTCTCCTCTGGCTCCCAGGTCCGATCCTCTGGGCCATGACCCCTCCAATCCACCAGATATTTTTTCCACGTACCACCCTGCAGCCAACAATGGTGTTTACTTCAAACTCATCTAAGGTCAAGCTTGATGTCCCGGCAGATGACCCGGAGAACCGGGACATGTGAACAGGCTTAAGGAGGGAAACGTGGAAGGTATCAGTAATACCCAGGCATGGGGGAAGGGCCAGCCGGTAGACTGCAGGGTTGACCTGTTCGAGGACCTTGAAAGGACCAATGTAGCGAAGTGTGAACTTAGTAGACTTGACCCGCAGCCTGATGTTACGGGCAAAGAGCCACACTAAGTCACCAGGGGAGAAGGTCGGAGCGGGGCACCGGTGTGTGTCAGCGGAGACCCTCACTCTCTCCTTGGAGGCTCGGATGGCATCCTGAGTGCGGTCCCAAGTGTCATGTGCCTCCACCGCCCAGTTTGCCACCCTAGAATCGGTGGTAGACACGGGCAAGAGAACAGGGACACGAGGATGCTGGCCATAATTGAGGAGGAATGGGGTCTGACCAGTGGAATCGGCCACAAAGTTATTCAACGCAAACTCCACCCATGGTAGCAGGGATGCCCAGTCATCCTGTCTTGCTGAGACAAAGTGTCGTAGGTATGTGACCAGGGTCTGGTTGGCCTTCTCTACCAACCCGCTCATCTCGGGATGATAGGCCAAGGAGAGATTCAGCTCAATGCTGAGGAGACAACAGAGTTTTCTCCAGAACCAAGACGCAAACTGGGGACCCCGGTTACTGACTACCTTGTCCGGCATACCATGTAAGCGAAAACTATGCTTAATAAATAGCGCTGCCAGGCCCCGTGCAGAAGGTAACCTTGAGAGAGGCACCAGATGCACCATTATGGAGAAATGGTCGGTGACAATCCAGATATCCGTGCTGCCCCTGGACTTGGGCAGACCCACCACGAAGTCCATGCCGACCATCTCCCAGGGCCTGTCCGCCACCAGCAGGGGGTAAAGTAGCTCAGCGGGTCGTTGCCGGGGAGACTTGTTCTGGGCGCAGGAGACACACGCCCGAATGTAGTCTCCGACATCCCGGGCCATATGCGGCCACCAGTACGTTCTCGCCAGGAGCTCAGTTGTCCACTTCATCCCAAAGTGTCCACCTACCCTGGACATGTGAGCCCAGGAGAGGACCTCTGGTCACAGATGGGTAGGTACAAAGGTCTTGCCCGGAGGTACGGAGTCTAGGGCAACCAGAGCCATGGTCCTCAGGCTCTCGAATGGGACAATCAGCCGAGGCTCTGTCTCCTCCTCCTCCGATGACACTACGGAGTGAGAGAGAGCATCGGCCCGGACGTTCTTCTCACCAGACAGAAAATGGAGGGTGAAGTGAAACTGGGAGAAAAGCGACCATCTGACCTGTTGAGAATTTAACCACTGGGCCGTCTGCAGATACACCAGGTTTTTGTGGTTGGTATATACCTGGAAGGGGAACCGAGACCCTCCAAGAGATGTCTCCAATCCAAAAAGGCCAACTTCATTGCCAGCAAGTCCCTGTCCCCGATGGAATAGTTCCTGTCCGCCGGCGAAAAGGTCTTGGAGAAAAGAAGCAAGGTTGTTTCCAGCCTTGAGTGTTCTTCTGGAAGAGGACCGCTCCAGGACCGACGGAAGAGGCATCCACCTCCAAGATAAAGGGTTTATCCACATCAGGACGATGGAGAATGGGAGCGCTGGCAAAATGAGTTTTGATGGAGGAGAAGACCTTGGAGACCTGTTCCGACCACACCTTAGGATTGGCTCCCTTCTTGGTGAGGGCGACCAAGGGAGCCACCAAGGTGGAGAAGTGGGGAATTAACTGGCGGTAGTAATTTACGAACCCCAAAAAGCGCTGCACCGCTTTAAGGGAATGGGGTTCTTGCCAGTCCATTACCGCCTGCAATTTGGCAGGATCCATATCCAAACCCTGGGCAGAGATGATATAGCCCAGGAAAGGCAAGGACTCCTGCTCAAACAGGCACTTCTCCAACTTGGCATAGAGGGAGTTAGCTCGTAAGTGGGTGAATACTTTGCCAACCTCTCTCTGGTGGGTGTCCATATTTGGAGAGAAGATGAGGATGTCATCCAGATAGACAACTACCGAGTTGGAGAGCATATCCCGAAAGATATCATTGACAAAGTCCTGAAAGATGGCTGGCGCATCACAAAGTCCAAAGGGCATGACCAGGTACTCATAATGGCCATCCCCGGTGTTAAATGCCGTCTTCCATTCGTCCCCCACACGGATGCGTATCAGGTTATAAGCCCCCCGCAGATCTAATTTGGTGAAAACTCTCGCTCCCCGTAATCTTTTGAACAGTTCGGATATCAGGGACAGAGGATACTTGTTTTTAAAGGTGATGGCGTTAAGATCCCTGTAATCGATGCAGATCTCCATTCTTCTTCTGGACGAAGAAGAATCCCGCCCCCCGCTGGTGACACTGACTTCCTAATGAATCCCCTTGCCAGATTCTCCCTGATGTATTGAGACATGGCCTCTGTCTCCAGGAGAGATAAGGGGTAGACTAGACCCCGGGGAGGCTCAGCAACCGGGAAGAGGTCAATAGGACAGTCATAGGGGCGATACGGTGGAAGAGTTTCCGCCGCCTTTTTGGAGAACACGTCTGCATACTGACGATAGTGTTTGGGGAGCGAGGAGAGATCTGCAGGGACCTCGTTGGAGGCAACCTGAATCTTCCCCGAGGATCACTCTATTTGGGGAGAGTGATACCGCAACCAGGGGACCCCTAGAAGGACCTGGTCGATACCCTCGGACATGACGAGGAGGGATATCATCTCCTGATGAGATGGAGACACCGAGAGTAACAATGGGATGGTCTGGTGGGTAATCTGTGAGGGAAGAGTTGCGCCGTTCACCACTCTGACAATGACTGGCCTAGATATCATAACCAGGGGTATTGCGTGCCGTTGAGCGAAGGCAGACGACATAAAATCGCCCTCCGCTCCGGAATTCATGCAAACCTCCACAGCCAGAGTGGAAGAACCAAACTCAAGTGTCTCCTTAAAGGACAGCTTGGAGGAAAACGCCGCTGATTCTAGTGAGCCGCCTCCTACGGCCACTAGGCGCGAGCGTTTTCCCAGCTGCTGTGGGCACTGGTTGGCAAGGTGACCGGACTGCCGGCAAACATGACAGATCACAGGAGCTCGAGCAGACTGGGACCTGAATCCCTCACGGAAAGGCCCCAGACGCTTGGACGCCCGATCGGGAGATTCCAGAGGTTTAGCAAAACTGGGTGCCAACCTAAACCTCTGCCTACACTGGGACCGCTCCAACCTTCGCTCGGCAAAGCGAAGATCTATACGGGTGGAGATGGTGATAAGCTTCTCCAGTGTGGTGGGAATCTCCCTGGTGGCCAGGGCGTCCTTCACATGGTCAGCCAAACCTCTCCAGAATGCTAGAATGAGGACCTTATCTGGACACTCCAACTCAGAGGCCAGCATCCAGAACAGGATGGCGAAGTGCCTGACCATGGACGAGCCCTGTGACAATGCCAGCAGCTGGAGTGCGGTATCATGGGTGACTCGCGGTCCCAGGAAGACCTGCTTCAGAGTGCCCAAGAACTGTGAGGCACTCTGCACCACATGATCATCACACTCCCACAGCGGTGATGCCCACTCCAAAGCTATGCCCGACAAGAGGGAAATAATAAATCCCACCTTAGCCCACTCGGAGGGGAATTGTGCAGCCAGCAACCCCAGCTGTATAGTGCATTAGCTCACGAAACCCCTACAAGAAGCACTATCGCCCGAGAACTTCTTGGGCAGCGGTAGGCGGGACAAAGTCGGGGCAGGGATGGCAGTGGACACACGGGAGACAGCCTCCATGGCTGCCTGAACAGCGACCACGGTAAGACCCACAGATGAGGTTGAACGCTCAAGAGCCGCCAACCTGCCCTTCAGCTGCTGGATGCACCTGTGGAGTTGCCGCTCGTCCATCATTACTAGCCAGACCCTGGCGCTAGTATACTGTTAATGGCTGGCGGAACGCACCAAATAAAAAAGGTGGTATGAGGTGCGTTCGCAGCCCGGGGTCCACCGTGCAGAGATGAAAACCTGCTGCTCAGTAATGGTGAAGACTATACGGCAAATAATAAAGGAACACATGCGGGTTAGCGTCAACCGGTGTGTACAGAAGCGAGTTCTGTTGATTCACAGAACCGCGATGCCGCACAACGTAAATGCCGAAGCCTGTTAAACTCACAGGGCTCGGCCAGATGAGTGCTAGCATACAGACACCAGACTCCACCCCAAGGACACGGGGTTAGAGTCCCTCTAGTCCACTAGCGCTCGGCGCCACTGCAGCGGAGCCAGCAAGAGACCAAGCAAGAAATAACACACCAATGTGCACTGCACCGCTCTGGCGGATGCCACTAACCACCCTGAGTGGGGATGAAAGTGCTAGAGTTGCGCACGGCACCGCACTGGCGGCTACTGCTACCTGGTGTGGTATGACAGTGCCCTGAGCTGAGAGGCACAGTCGGACGCTAGCAAGTGCAGAGGACTGGGATGCACTGTGGCATATAGCCTAGCCACTGACAGGTGCTGACTCTAACCACTAGACCTAACAACATACACAGCCAAGGGTAGGGGTTTCATAATGAGTCAGTCGCAGTATCAAGTGTCCGTCATCATACACACCATAAGCCACAAGAGTCTATACTAGCTCATGGCCGAGCGGCCATGCGACTCTTTTATAGTGTCCTTCCGGGACCTTTCCAGTGGACCAATCCGAGCAGGAACGGGACCTGTGCATGTGACCTTCAACCTCCAATGAGAGGTCGTTCCATGGACATGCTCAGTAGGGGAAAAGCAGGACTTAGTCCCAGGAGTGTCTGCTTGCTGCTGACTCATGCATGATACAATAGCAGAGCCAGGAGGAGCAACCAGACGCCTAGCATTAGCCTGGGCAAGGCGTTGGGATCGACGTCTCTGCTGAGCAGCCTCCTCTCCAGCTGGAGAGGAAAGGGAGACTGCAGAAGGCAAGGCTCGAGTTCCCTCCTGTGCAAAGGCAGGAACCCAATGCCTAACATATATATGCACACATTGGGAGCATGTGGAAACTTAAAGGAACATAGGTTTTCTTATGCATCCCTACACATGTTTGCCTATCCTCTCACTGATAAAGAAAACTGTTGTATCAGTGTGAGATTATCAAAACTACACAAGAAGCCAAGTAAGTGATGAGAATCATGGGATTTTCCCCTACATAATTATGCTTTCAGATAAGGTAACAAAAACTTAGTGACAGTTTCCCTTTACGTTTATGAGGTAGATTTACTTTTCTTCAGATGTTAAATCACAGATAATGACTACAGTGTGCATCAGAGCATGCTGTTTTCATTGACAAATGTGGCTGTTACTGCATCTGCTTACATTTTGCAGTTCTCCATTTATGAAACCATACATACTGTTTTGCTTTAAATATGTGGTAATGTTCTGATGGATTTATTTCCATTGACACCAGTTTAAACTGTTCTAGATCTCTCCAACTAAGTTTTCAAACCTATTTTTGACCTTCCCGTGACAGTGTAGTGCTATTATGTAACTACAGTTGGAGAACACATATCTTGCAAGCAATTTGCATAGCGATGAGAGAATAGGGCTTCCCTATTGAAAGAGTCAATGTTCTATTTGAATTTGAATATTATATTAAATTATAATAAAGTAGGGATCCCGGGCAGAAATTCTGAGGGAACTTATAATGTTAATACATATGTAGATGTTTGGGAAGCGTTGCCTATTTGTAAAGAATTGCAGAGTCCTGCTATATAAAGATACAGGTGCATCTCACAAAATTAGATCATGAAAAAGTTAATTTATTACAGTTCTTCAATACAAAAAGTGAAACTCATATATTATATAGAGTCATTACAGACAGAGTGATCTATTTCAAGTGTTTATTTCTGTTAAAGTTCATGATTATGGCTTACAGCCAATGAAAACCCAAATGTCAATATCTCAGTAAATTAGAATACTTTATAACACCAGCTTGAAAAAAATGATTTTAAAATAGATGAGTTTCACGTTTTGTTTTGAAGAACTGAAATGAATTAACTTTTTCATGATAATCTAATATTGTGAGAAGCTCCTGTATTATATAGAATATTCCTAGGTAGGTAGAAAGCTCCTCTATAGCATCGGAGGTTTAGGCTCAATCTCAGATTATTCTAAGCATTGAATTATAAGTTCTTGTCCAAATGAAAAATGGGAAATACATATGGTTATTTTCTCCCTCTTGGGTACAAGTCAACAGATTGAGACGACAAAAACACTGCAAACAAATGACTCCCTTAGAGAGTTACATTTGCTTCACTCCTGCCAGTACATTTCCTCTGACAGCCTGATAAGCCAGCATTGAAAAGGTCAGTGGCTCATAGAGAACAGACAATTGTAGATGGCAGTGAAAAGGAAAAGGTGAGATTTAATCAGCAGCAATACATTGCATCATTCCATCTACACCTTACAGGCAAGCGGCTATTGCCCCTGTGCCTCTTGAAAGAGGAGGGTTAATGTTCTAGAATGTTTTAAATCCTTAAGAAAGTAAATGCTGATCTATGGACCAAAGCAAGAAGTAATTAGAAAGATAAGGTTTAACTAAATGGCTTAAAGAAAAATGAAATAAGAAAAAGGCCTATAATAGGGTAATAAACAATTTTATTTTAATCAACATAGTAACACAGCTAGCAAGGCTGAAAAAAGACATTAGTCCATCCAGTTCAGCCAATATTCCGTCAGAATAAATCCACAGATCTACGTCCTTCTAAAAAACCTAATCACTGTAAGATACAATATTGTTTCTCTCCAGGAAGACATCCAGGCCTCTCTTGAACTCCTCAACTGAGTTCGCCATCACCACCTCCTCAGGCAGGGAATTCCAGATTCTCACTGCCCTAACAGTAAAGAATCCTCTTCTATGTTGGTAGAAAAACCTTCTCTCATCCAGACGAGGAGAATGCCCCCTTGTGACCATCACCTTCCTTGGTATAAACAGGTCCTTGGAGAGATATTTGTATTGTCCCCTTATATACTTATACATGGTTATTAGATCGTCCCTCAGTCATCTTTTTTCTAGACTAAATAGTCCTAATTTTGCTAATCTGTCTGGGTATTGTAGTTCCCCAATCCCCTATATTAATTTTGTTGCCCTCCTTTGCACTTGCTCTAGTTGCATTGTATCCTTCCTGAGCACCGGTGCCCAAAACTGTACACAGTTCTCCATGTGCGGTGTAACCAGGGATTTGTACAGAGGCAGTATAATGCTCTCATCATGTGTATCCAGACCTCTTTTAATGCATCCCATGATCCTATTTGCCTTGGCAGCCACTGCCTGGCTGCTCCAGGTAAGTTTATCGTTAACTAGGATCCCCAAGTCCTTCTCCAGGTCAGATTTATCCAGTAGTTTACCGTTCAGTGTGTAATGGTGATATTGATTCCTTCTTCCCATATGTATAACCTTACATTTATCATTGTTAAACCACATCTACCAGCTTTTGGCCCAAGCTTCCAACTTATCCAGATACATCTTTAGCAGAATACTATCTTCTCTTGTTCTAACTGCTTTCCATAGTTTTGTATCATCTGCAAATATCAATATTCTACTGTGTAAACCTTCTACCAGATCACTAATAAATATATTGAAGAGAATAGGTCCCAACACCGACCCCTGCGGTACCCCACTAGTCACAGCGACCCAGTTAGAGAATATACCATTTATAACCACCCTCTCCTTTCTATCACTAAGGCAAGGGGAAATTACCAAGTGATGTACATGAACCACAATTAATGAATGTGTGTATATGGAAATTTAAGAAATTAATAAAGACCAAAGAAAATATAACAAAAATAATATTTATTATAGATTCTGGCACAATATACAACTACAATAGATAAAAAACATGTAGAAATGTTATAATATGACAAAAGGAACCCGTAGGTGTATTAGTACTCTGATAACATATTATATTAGTCTCACCACTGTACAAAAGGGTTTTTTTGTAGGATGTAAATCCAGCATATATAATATAGTCCCCAAATAAAGCAGCAAAAAAATGTGTGTGTAAGTGCAAAAAAATAATAATAGAATGCAATAATAAAATTGTCAAATATAACTACACCAAGATTTGTAATGTGGTTCACAGAAAAGGAAAAAATGACAATAAAATGTGTGAAAAACAATTATATATGTTGATAAAAGAAAGTGAATGAACACAAAATTGTGAACAAAATTTAGGCTGCTGAGATGATAGAGTGAAAAGTACTAAACTCACAAAAGGAGTGCTGGAATATGCAATATATGGGGAAACGCTTATATATACAATTTGGACATTAAATAAAAAGCTATACAATGAGCAAGATGTCCAACGCTTCTAGGATATAAAAAGCATATGATCCAATATAATAGAATAAACTGCCATGCAGCGCTATCTGGCATAGAATCATAGAATCATAGAATCGTAGAGTTGGAAGGGACCTCCTGGGCCATCTGGTCCAACCCCCTGCTCAAAGCAGGATTCGCTAAATCATCCCAGTCAGATGTCTGTCCAGCCTCTGTTTGAAGACTTCCATTGAAGGAGAACTCACCACTTCTCGTGGCAGCCTGTTCCACTCATTGATCACTCTAACTGTCAAAAAGTTTTTTCTAATATCTAATCTGTGTCTCCTCCCATTCAGTTTCATCCCATTGCTTCTAGTCTTTCCTTGTGCAAATGAGAATAAAGTTGATCCTTCTACAATGTGACAGCCCTTTAGATATTTGTAGACAGCTATTAAGTCTCCTCTCAGTCTTCTCTTTTGCAAACTAAACATTCCCAAATCCTGCAACCTTTCCTCATAAGACAGGGTTTGCAGACCGGTCACCATTCTGGTCGCTCTTTTCTGAACTTGCTCCAGTTTGTTGATGTCTTTTTTAAAATGTGGTGCCCAAAACTGGACACAATATTCCAGATGAGGTCTGACCAAAGAGGAGTAGAGGGAAATAATGACTTCACGTGATCTAGACTGTATGCTTCTGTTAATACATCCTAGAATTGCATTTGCCTTTTTTGCTGCTGCATCACACTGTTGACTCATATTCAGTCTGTGATCTATTAGTATACCCAAGTCTTTTTCACATGTGCTGTCACTTAGCCCTATTCCTCCCATTCTATATATGGTTTTTCCATTTTTATTGCCCAGATGTAGTACTTTGCATTTCTCCCTGTTAAAAACCATTCTGTTTGTTGCTGCCCACTTCTCCAGTTTATTTAAATCTTTTTGAATCCTCTCTCTCTCTTCTCTAGTATTAGCTATCCCTCCTAGCTTTGTGTCATCAGCAAATTTAATCAGTTTACCCTCAATTCCTTCATCTAAATCGTTGATAAAGATGTTGAACAATACAGGGCCCAGGACAGAGCCGTGTGGTACCCCACTTGAGACATTCTTCCAACTGGATGTGCAGCCATTTACGACCACTCTTTGGGTCCGATCACTAAGCCAGTTATGAATCCACCTAACAGTTGTCTTGTCCATTCCATACTTAATCATTTTTTCAATAAGGATTGTATGAGAGACTTTGTCAAATGCTTTGCTGAAGTCAAGATATACTATATCTACAGCATTTCCTTGATCCACCCAATCAGTGATACCGTCATAGAAGGAAATTAAGTTAGTCTGACATGACTTATTAGTTACAAACCCATGCTGACTCTGTTTAATCACTTCATTCTTATCCAGGTATTGACATACATGTTGTTTAATAATTTGTTCAAAGATCTTTCCTGGTATAGAAGTCAGACTCACCGGCCTATAGTTACCTGGGTCCACCTTCTTCCCCTTTTTGAAGATAGGAACAACATTTGCTCTTCTCCAGTCTTCTGGCACTTCTCCTGTTCTCCAAGAATTTTCAAAGATTATAGAGAGGGGTTCAAAAATTTCTTCTGCTATCTCCTTCAGTACTCTGGGGTGTAATTCATCTGGACCTGGAGACTTGAATTCATTTAGGCTAGCTAAGTGTTTCCTCACTATCTTTCTGTTTATAGATATCCTGGATTCTTCTATTCCCTTAATAGGACAGTGAATAACAGTTGATGTTACATTTCCTTTCTGAGAGAAAACAGATGCAAAATAGGAATTTAAAAGTTCAGCCTTCTCAACATCCTGTCTTACCATTTCATCATTTTCATCCTGTAAAAATCCTATAGCATCTTTGACTTTTCTTTTACTTTTGACATATCCCCAAAATCCTTTATTATTGCTTTTGACATCTCTTGCAAGCCTCAATTCATTTTCAGCTTTAGCTAATCTGATTTGTGCCCTGCAGGTTCTGCAGACAGCATTATATTCTTCTTTAGATATGCCTCCCTCTTTCCATTTTATAAACATTTTTTTCTTCCTTTTTAGCATGTGCTTAAGTTCTGTGTTCATCCATCCTGGTTTCCTTAACTGCTTCCTATTCTTCTTCTTCTTAATAAATAAACCAGCACAGAAAAATAGTGTATAACAATGATATAATAAAATGAATTACGATACAGCGTTACATAGCAGAAAAAGGGTCAACACTGAAATACAATCGGCAATTAGAGAAGCACTTATATAGACAGAAATCTAGTGCACCACATGCATAATAGGAGAAAGATCCAGCGCTCTTATAGCACAGAAAGTATATGACCCAATATATTGAAATAAACTGCCATGCGGCACTATATATAGAAAGTGGGCCAGCACAAGAAGGAACTTGTGTAAGTCACTGTGCAGTAAGCAAAATAACTAGCGCTTAATGGTAAGACATATAACTTAGTATGATACAATAAATTGCCATGTAGCGCTATGTAGTAAAAACGGGCCAGCACAGGATAACAATCTCTAACATAGTGCAATGCACAGAGTGTCTAACGCCCAAAAGTAAAGAGTGCATGTAGCCTAATGAAGCATAACATATTACCCAGTGAGCTGAATAGAGGACAGTGGTGGAAGCGGGTTGCCAAAATAACGTGCCCCGACGCGCATTTTGGAAGAACTCCTTTGTCAGGGGGATATTTCTAACTCAGTTAGAAGGTCTATATATAGTACACAGATTCAGGTGTATAGAGTAAAGTGGCGCATGCGCTGTCGCCATCCACCAGAGACATGCAAGGCTAATTGACGTCATGCCATTACTTACCGCGCAGCGGTGCATGTTAGCAGGTGCATAAAGACGCCAATGCCTTGCAGTCTATCAGGACGTCAGCCAGCGATGTGCGCAACTGCATACAAAACATGAATGTGTGTTAAAGCCTACAGCATATAAAAAACATACAGATAAAAATATCAATTAGAAACAGACCAAATATGAAGAAATATGAATATATCTCAAAAAAGGCATAATAATTATAAAACTTGTGCATCAAAATACTAACTATCTAGTGAAATAATTGCCGCTCACACTACAAATGCAATATGTTATACATAGTCCATACTGTATAATAGTATTTATATAAGAAACATTTGCATTATTTATATAGAGCAGAAAAATAAATAATAAATTGTGAGTTATATATAGTCAATCATGCTACAAAAATTTGTGACACCATACATATATAGAAAATAATCAAAAATGACATAATACAAATGTATATATATGGAACCAGCAATCAACACCATACACATATACACAAATATATACATATACAGAAAAAAGACAAAGAAAAAAATATATATATAATCCCATAATTTGTGAAATCTAATAAACAAATAAATAATATATGCTTCATAGCCAGGTATATGGGAAAGATGTCTTCAATTATCGGTATCAGGATTTCCAGATATACAATCTCTTATCATTTCAATACATCCATATAGATTCAAGAATGTTCCATGGGGTCATTCAAAAGACATTCAACTGAGAAAAAATATAAAAAATGAAATTAAAACAAATCTAAATAAAATATTATAAAAATGGAATAAATGATAGACTCTCATTGAGACCCAGTGGGGACACAGTACGAAGTGTCCAAATCCACTGGGTCATAAGTTGGCCAAGTTTTTTACTAATATTTCCACCTCTGATCCCACCAACGATCATGTCTATCCCAACTACCTTAAGCAGTGAAGGATCACTGTTGTGAAACATTTTAAAATGTTTCGGCAGTGTCTTAAGTGAGGAAATATCCTCTATGTCCTTGGCAGCTTCAATGCCTAGAGCGTGCTCACGAACCCTCACCTTAAGTTGTCGGGTGGTAAGCCCAACACAGATGAGAGAACATGGGCACGTTGCGTAATACACTACCGCCGTGGAAAGGCATGTAATATTCTTGGTGATGTCAAAGGTGCGTGATTTATCAGAATTGGTGAACACAGAAGATCTAATTACATTAGGACAGGCCACACACCACCCGCAGGGTCTACACCCCTTGATGGCCATAGGTTTCAAAATAGAGACATTGTCACATGTCTCTGGGACATAATGACTTTTGACTAAAACATCACTCAAATTCGATGATCTTCTAAACGTGATGTTGGGATGGTCTCCTATGTATTTAGAAATTATAGGGTCCAATTTTAAAATGGGCCAAAATTTACTAAGACATAGCCTAATAGACTCATGTTGTCCATTAAATTGTGTAATGAAGCGGACAACATGGACAGGCTGCTATGCTAAGGGACAGATTTTTGGAAAGGGGATAGAGCAAACGTTCAATTAAGAGAGCATTTAATAGAGCTAGATCCTCGTCAAGACATGAAGCTCTCTACAATCAAAAAACCTCCAATTCTGACAATGTTGTCCGTTTCATTACACAATTTAATGGACAACATGAGTCTATTAGGCTATGTCTTAATAAATTTTGGCCCATATTAAAATTGGACCCTATAATTTTTAAATACATAGGAGACCATCCCAACATCACGTTTAGAAGATCATCGAATTTGAGTGATGTTTTAGTCAAAAGTCATTATGTCCCAGAGACATGTGACAATGTCTCTATTTTGAAACCTATGGCCATCAAGTGGTGTAGACCCTGCGGGTCGTGAGTGGCCTGTCCTAATGTAATTAGATCTTCTGTGTTCACCAATTCTTATAAATCACGCACCTTTGACATCACCAAGAATATTACATGCCTTTCCACGGCGGTAGTGTATTATGCAACGTGCCCATGTTCCCTCATCTATGTTGGGCTTACCACCCGCAACTTAAGGTGAGGGTTCGTGAGCACGTTCTAGGCATTAAAGCTGCCAAGGACATAGAGGATATTTCCTCACTTAAGACACTGCCGAAACATTTTAAAATGTTTCACAACAGTGATCCTTCACTGCTTAAGGTAGTTGGGATAGACATGATCGTTGGTGGGATCAGAGGTGGGAATATTAGTAAAAAAACTTGCCCAACTTGAGACCCAGTGGATTTGGACACTTCGTACTGTGTCCCCACTGGGTCTCAATGAGAGTCTATCATTTATTCCATTTTTATAATATTTTATTTAGATTTGTTTTAATTTCAATTTTTATATTTTTTCTCAGTTGAATGTCTATTGAATGACCCCATGGAACATTCTTGAATCTATATGGATGTATTGAAATGATAAGAGATTGTATATCTGGAAATCCTGATACCGATAATTGACGACATCTTTCCCATATACCTGGCTATGAAGCATATATTATTTATTTGTTTATTAGATTTCACAAATTATGGGATTATATATATATTTTTTTCTTTGTCTTTTTTCTGTATATGTATATATTTGTGTATATGTGTATGGTGTTGATTGCTGGTTCCATATATATACATTTGTATTATGTCATTTTTGATTATTTTCTATATACTGTATGTATGGTGTCACAAATTTTTGTAGCATGATTGACTATATATAACTCACAATTTATTATTTATTTTTCTGCTCTATATAAATAATGCAAATGTTTCTTATATAAATACTATTATACAGTATGGACTATACAGTCATGGCCAAAAGTATTGACACCCCTGCAATTCTGTCAGATAATACTCAGTTTCTTCCTGAAAATGATTGCAAACACAAATTCTTTGGTATTATCTTCATTTAATTTGTCTTAAATGAAAAAACACAAAAAGAATTGTCCTAAAGCCAAATTGGATATAATTCCACACCAAACATAAAAAAGAGGGTGGACAAAAGTATTGGCACTGTGCGAAAAATCATGTGATGCTTCTCTAATTTGTGTAATTAACAGCACCTGTAACTTACCTGTGGCACCTAACATATGTTGGCAATAACTAAATCACTCTTGCAGCCAGTTGACATGGATTAAAGTTGACTCAACCTCTGTCCTGTGTCCTTGTGTGTACCACATTGAGCATGGAGAAAAGAAAGAAGACCAAAGAACTGTCTGAGGACTTGAGAAACCAAATTGTGAGGAAGCATGAGCAATCTCAAGGCTACAAGTCCATCTCCAAAGACCTGAATGTTCCTGTGTCTACCGTGCGCAGTGTCATCAAGAAGTTTAAAGCCCATGGCACTGTGGCTAACCTCCCTAGATGTGGCCAGAAAAGAAAAATTGACAAGAGATTTCAACGCAAGATTGTGCGGATGTTGGATAAAGAACCTCCACTAACATCCAAACAAGTTCAAGCTGCCCTGCAGTCCGAGGGTACAACGGTGTCAACCCGTACTATCCGTCGGCATCTGAATGAAAAGGGACTGTATGGTAGGAGACCCATGAAGACTCCACTTCTTACCCCGAGACATAAAAAAGCCAGGCTGGAGTTTGCCAAAACTTACCTGAAAAAGCCTAAAACATTTTGGAAGAATGTTCTTTGGTCAGATGAGACAAAAGTAGAGCTTTTAGGGCAAAAGCATCAACATAGAGTTTACAGGAGAAAAAAGAGGTATTCAAAGAAAAGTACACGGTCCCTACAGTCAAACATGGCGGAGGTTCCCTGATGTTTTGGGGTTGCTTTGCTGCCTCTGGCACTGGACTGCTTGACCGTGTGCATGGCATTATGAAGTCAGAAGACTACCAACAAATTTTGCAGCATAATTTAGGGCCCAGTGTGAGAAAGCTGGGTCTACCTCAGAGGTCATAGGTCTTCCAGCAGGAAGATAACCCAAAACACACTTCAAAAAGCACTAGAAAATGGTTTGAGAGAAAGCACTGGAGACTTCTAAGGTGGCCAGCAATGAGTCCAGACCTGAATCCCATAGAACACCTGTGGAGAGATCTAAAAATGGCAGTTTGGAGAAGGCACCCATCAAATATCAGGGGCCTGGAGTAGTTTGCCAAAGAAGAATGGTCTAAAATTCCAGCAGAGCATTGTAAGAAACTCATTGATGGTTACCGGAAGCGGTTGGTCGCAGTTATTTTGGCTAAAGGTTGTGCAACCAAGTATTAGGCTGAGGGTGCCAATACTTTTGTCCGGCCAATTTTTGGAGTTTTGTGTGAAATGATCAATGTTTTGCTTTTTGCTTCATTCTCTTTTGTGTTTTTTCATTTAAGACAAATTAAATGAAGATAATAATACCAAAGAATTTGTGTTTGCAATCATTTTCAGGAAGAAACTGAATATTATCTGACAGAATTGCAGGGGTGTCAATACTTTTGGCCATAACTGTATATAACATATTGCATTTGTAGTGAGAGCGGCAATTATTTCACTAGATAGTTAGTATTTTGATGCACAAGTTTTATAATTATTATGCTTTTTTTGAGATACATGCATATTCATATTTCTTCATATTTGGTCTGTTTCTAATTGATATTTTTACCTGTATGTTTTTTATATGCTGTAGGCTTTAACACACATTCAGGTTTTGTATGCAGTTGCGCGCATCGCTGGCTGACGTCCTGATAGACTGCAAGGCATTGGCGTCTTTATGCACTTGCTAACATGCACTGCTGCGCAGTAATTAATGGCATGACGTCAATTAGCCTTGCATGTCTCTGGTGGATGGCGACAGCGCATGCGCCACTTTACTCTATACACCTGAATCTGTGTACTATATATAGACCTTCTAACTGAGTTAGAAATATCCCCCTGACGAAGGAGTTCTTCCAAAACGCGCGTCGGGGCACGTTATTTTGGCAACCCGCTTCCACCACTGTCCTCTATTCAGCTCACTGGGTAATATGTTATGCTTCATTAGGCTACATGCACTCTTTACTTTTGGGCGTTAGACACTCTGTGCATTGCACTATGTTAGAGATTGTTATCCTGTGCTGGCCCATTTTTACTACATAGCGCTACATGGCAATTTATTGTATCATACTAAGTTATATGTCTTACCATTAAGCGCTAGTTATTTTGCTTACTGCACAGTGACTTACACAAGTTCCTTCTTGTGCTGGCCCACTTTCTATATATAGTGCCGTATGGCAGTTTATTTCAATATATTGGGTCATATACTTTCTGTGCTATAAGAGCGCTGGATCTTTCTCCTATTATGCATATGGTGCGCTAGATTTCTGTCTATATAAGCGCTTCTCTAATTGCCGATTGTATTTCAGTGTTGACCCTTTTTCTGCTATGTAACGCTGTATCGTAATTCATTTTATTATATCATTGTTATACACTATTTTTCTGTGCTGGTTTATTATTGCCAGATAGCGCTGCATGGCAGTTTATTCTATTATATTGGGTCATATGCTTTTTATATTCTAGAAGCGTTGGACATCTTGCTCATTGTATAGCTTTTTATTTAATGTCCAAATTGTATATATAAGCGTTTCCCCATATATTGCATATTCCAGCACTCATTTTGTGAGTTTAGTACTTTTCACTCTATCATCTCAGCAGCCTAAATTTTGTTCACAATTTTGTGTTCATTCACTTTCTTTTATCAACATATATAATTGTTTTTCACACATTTTATTGTCATTTTTTCCTTTTCTGTGAACCACATTACAAATCTTGGTGTAGTTATATTTGACAATTTTATTATTGCATTCTATTATTATTTTTTTGCACTTACACACACATTTTTTTGCTGCTTTATTTGGGGACTATATTATATATGCTGGATTTACATCCTACAAAAAAACCCTTTTGTACAGTGGTGAGACTAATATAATATGTTATCAGAGTACTAATACACCTACGGGTTCCTTTTGTCATATTATAACATTTCTACATGTTTTTTATCTATTGTAGTTGTATATTGTGCCAGAATCTATAATAAATATTATTTTTGTTATATTTTCTTTGGTCTTTCCATTTTTATAATATTTTATTTAGATTTGTTTTAATTTCATTTTTTATATTTTTTCTCAGTTGAATGTCTATTGAATGACCCCATGGAACATTCTTGAATCTATATGGATGTATTGAAATGATAAGAGATTGTATATCTGGAAATCCTGATACCGATAATTGACGACATCTTTCCCATATACCTGGCTATGAAGCATATATTATTTATTTGTTTATTAGATTTCACAAATTATGGGATTATATATATATTTTTTTCTTTGTCTTTTTTCTGTATATGTATATATTTGTGTATATGTGTATGGTGTTGATTGCTGGTTCCATATATATACGTTTGTATTATGTCATTTTTGATTATTTTCTATATATGTATGGTGTCACAAATTTTTGTAGCATGATTAACTATATATAACTCACAATTTATTATTTATTTTTCTGCTCTATATAAATAATGTAAATGTTTCTTATATAAATACTATTATACAGTATGGACTATATATAACATATTGCATTTGTAGTGTGAGCGGCAATTATTTCACTAGATAGTTAGTATTTTGATGCACAAGTTTTATAATTATTATGCTTTTTTTGAGATATATTCATATTTCTTCATATTTGGTCTGTTTCTAATTGATATTTTTATCTGTATCTTTTTTATATGCTGTAGGCTTTAACACACATTCATGTTTTGTATGCAGTTGCGCACATCGCTGGCTGACGTCCTGATAGACTGCAAGGCATTGGCGTCTTTATGCACCTGCTAACATGCACCGCTGCGCGGTAATTAATGGCATGACGTCAATTAGCCTTGCATGTCTCTGGTGGATGGCGACAGCGCATGCGCCACTTTACTCTATACACCTGAATCTGTGTACTATATATAGACCTTCTAACTGAGTTAGAAATATCCCCCTGATGAAGGAGTTCTTCTAAAACGCGCGTCGGGGCACGTTATTTTGGCAACCCGCTTCCACCACTGTCCTCTATTCAGCTCACTGGGTAATATGTTATGCTTCATTAGGCTACATGCACTCTTTACTTTTGGGCGTTAGACACTCTGTGCATTGCACTATGTTAGAGATTGCTATCCTGTGCTGGCCCATTTTTACTACATAGCGCTACATGGCAATTTATTGTATCATACTAAGTTATATGTCTTACCATTAAGCGCTAGTTATTTTGCTTACTGCACAGTGACTTACACAAGTTCCTTCTTGTGCTGGCCCACTTTTTATATATAGTGCCGCATGGCAGTTTATTTCAATATATTGGGTCATATACTTTCTGTGCTATAAGAGCGCTGGATCTTTCTCCTATTGTGCATGTGGTGCGCTAGATTTCTGTCTATATAAGCGCTTCTCTAATTGCCGATTGTATTTCAGTGTTGACCCTTTTTCTGCTATGTAACGCTGTATCGTAATTCATTTTATTATATCATTGTTATACACTATTTTTCTGTGCTGGTTTATTATTGCCAGATAGCGCTGCATGGCAGTTTATTCTATTATATTGGGTCATATGCTTTTTATATTCTACAAGCGTTGGACATCTTGCTCATTGTATAGCTTTTTATTTAATGTCCAAATTGTACAGTATATATAAGCGTTTCCCCATATATTGCATATTCCAGCACTCCTTTTGTGAGTTTAGTACTTTTCACACTATCATCTCAGCAGCCTAAATTTTGTTCACAATTTTGTGTTCATTCACTTTCTTTTATCAACATACAGTCATATGTTAAAGTTTGGGCACCCCTATTAATGTTAACCTTTTTTCTTTATAACAATTTTGGTTTTTGCAACAGCTATTTCAGTTTCATATATCTAATAACTGATGGACTCAGTTATATTTCTGGATTCAAATGAGGTTTATTGTACTAACAGAAAATGTGCAATCTGCATTTAAACAAAATTTGACCGGTGCAAAAGTATGGGCACCTCAACATAAAAGAGACATTAATATTTCGTAGATCCTCCTTTTGCAAAAATAACAGCCTCTAGTCGCTTCCTGTAGCTATTAATTAGTTCCTGGATCCTGGATGAAGGTATTTGTGACCATTCCTGATTACAAAACAATTCCAGTTCAGTTAAGTTTGATGGTCGCCGAGCATGGACAGCCCGCTTCAAATCATCCCACAGATGTTCAATGATATTCAGGTCTGGGGACTGGGATGGCCATTCCAGAACATTGTAATTGTTCCTCTGCATGAATGCCTGAGTAGATTTGGAGCGGAGTTTTGGATCATTGTCTTGCTGAAATATCCATCCCCTGCGTAACTTCAACTTCGTCACTGATTCTTGCACATTATTGTCAAGAATCTGCTGATACTGAGCTGAATCCATGCGACCCTCAACTTTAACAAGATTCCTGGTGCCGGCATTGGCCACACAGCCGCAAAGCATGATGGAACCTCCACCAAAATTTACTGTGGGTAGCAAGTGTTTTTCTTGGAATGCTGTGTTTTTTAGCCTCCATGCATAACGCCTTTTTGTATGACCAAACAACTCAATCTTTGTTTCATCAGTTCACAGGACCTTCTTCCAAAATGTAACTGGCTTGTCCAAATGTGCTTTTGCAGACCTCAGGCGACTCTGTTTGTGGCGTGCTTGCAGAAACGGCTTCTTTCGCATCACTCTCCCATACAGCTTCTCCTTGTGCAAAGTGCGCTGTATTGTTGACCGATGCACAGTGACACCATCTGCAGCAAGATGATGCTGCAGGTCTTTGGAGGTGGTCTGTGGATTGTCCTTGACTGTTCTCACCATTCTTCTTTTCTGCCTTTCTGATATTTTTCTTGGCCTGCCACTTCTGGGCTTAACAAGAACTGTACCTGTGTTCTTCCATTTCCTTACTATGTTCCTCACAGTGGAAACTGACAGGTTAAATCTCTGAGACAACTTTTTGTATCCTTCCCCTGAAAAGCTATGTTGAATAATCTTTGTTTTCAGAACATTTGAGAGTTGTTTTGAGGAGCCCATGATGCCACTCTTCATAGGAGAATCAAATAGGAGAACTACTTGCAAGTGGCCACCTTAAATACCTTTTCTCATGATTTGATACACCTGGCTATGAAGTTCAAAGCTCAATGAGGTTACAAAACCAATTTAGTGCTTCAGGAAGTCAGTAAAAAGTAGTTAGGAGTGTTCAAATCAAGAAAATGATAAGGGTGCCCATACTTTTGCACCGGTCAAATTTTGTTTAAATGCAGATTGCACATTTTCTCATTTGAATCCAGAAACATAACTGAGTCCATCAGTTATTAGATATATCAAACTGAAATAGCTGTTGCAAAAACCAAAATTGTTATAAAGAAAAAAGGTTAACATTAATAGAGGTGCCCAAACTTTAACATATGACTGTATATAATTGTTTTTCACACATTTTATTGTCATTTTTTCCTTTTCTGTGAACCACATTACAAATCTTGGTGTAGTTATATTTGACAATTTTATTATTGCATTCTATTATTATTTTTTTGCACTTACACACACATTTTTTTGCTGCTTTATTTGGGGACTATATTATATATGCTGGATTTACATCCTACAAAAAAACCCTTTTGTACAGTGGTGAGACTAATATAATATGTTATCAGAGTACTAATACACCTACGGGTTCCTTTTGTCATATTATAACATTTCTACATGTTTTTTATCCATTGTAGTTGTATATTGTGCCAGAATCTATAATAAATATTATTTTTGTTATATTTTCTTTGGTCTTTATTAATTTCTTAATTTTCCATATACACACATTCATTAATTGTGGTTCGTGTACATCACTTGGTAATTTCCCCTTGCTTTATTGATACCGGATGGTCTGCCATCCAACCT
This sequence comes from Dendrobates tinctorius, assembly GCF_039654945.1. NCBI lineage: Eukaryota > Metazoa > Chordata > Amphibia > Anura > Dendrobatidae > Dendrobates > Dendrobates tinctorius. The sequence continues at coordinate 24,373,244 of NW_027361716.1, read as the reverse complement.
TAAAGGAACACATTGCTAATTTATTAAACTATATAAAATATATAATATATTGATTCATCATATATTGCTGGAGTGTTCTTTTTCTTCTTTCTATGACTAAGGCTAGTTTCACACTAGCGTTTATTTCCTGCAGCGCACGGCGCCGCTAAGCCCCGCCCCCTGCCGGCTCCCTGCCCGCCGCACCCGGTCATCGCCGCCTACTAGCGCACATGGGCGCTTGCGATCTGCGCACCCTATCTTTAGGATAGGGTGCGCAGATCGTGCGCTGGCCGTGCGCTAGCAGGATTTTGCTGTGCGTTGCACACTTTTGAGGGTGCGCCGTGCACGCCGAAAAGCGACATGCTGCGTTTGGCGCACACCGGAGCACCTTCAAAAGTGCGCAGCGCATGCTAAAATCCTACTAGCACATGGCCAGCGCACGATCTGCACACCCTATGCTAAAGATAGGGTGCGCAGATCGCAAGCGTCCATGTGCGCTAGTAGGCGCCGATGACCAGATGGGGCGGGCAGGGAGCCGGGAGGGGGCGGGGCTTAGCGGCGCCGTGCGCTGCAAGAAATAAATGCTAGTGTGAAACTAGCCTAAGCCAGTTACTTACCCATTTACACACGTTTTCCTCCAGACCCAGCATTCTCATTTTGTGTACCAACCTTTTATTGAATATAACGCTTTATAGAAAAATACAGCTTATATACAGTAGTATGTGCTCATAAAATGTCCGTTGTGTGGAAGTTTAATTATAGGAATAGTTTGGGCTTCAGAACCGTTCTTAGTCTTTTAGCATTGCTACAGAGTGACCTTTCTTTTTCTTAATACTGATAGATAGGAAGATAGATAGATCATAGATAGATAGTAGTGATGAGCGAGCATGCTCGGTAGTGCTCGGTGCTCACCAGAGTATTTCCAGGGTTGCTCGGCGGGAGCTTGGGTCTTTAGGACACCAATCAACATGCAGGGATTGACTGCCACACACTGTAATGTCGCAGCCATGTTGGTTGTGGCATTGCAGTGATTGGCTGGCTGCACAGCATCATCAGGTCTATATCAGACCTGGCACCGCCATGCTCATCAGAGTGTGCTCTGGACTTAGGCAGTGTAGGGAGAGTTGCTAGAGAGATAGGGACAGATTTGGTGCTGTATAAGTTAGTGTGGGTATACCATATTGAATACACAAATCCAGCTAAACCAACAGTCAGTGCTAGGTAGGCTAGGCAGGCATTGTATGTGGAATACTTAATTGCATACAGCAAGAGGGTCTATTCCATTACTGTCTGCTGCTGCCTATCACACATACTTAACCTATATACATAGCCTCAGGTATCAGTGGCCAGGAATATTTTGTTTTGCATTTTAATCCTGATTATTTTCTTCAAAAGCAATCGAGAGCACATGTTCTTGTTGGCACTGCAGAATACAGCCAGATCCTTTCCATAGTGCAGCTTGAAAATCCAGCTATTTTAAACAGGAGTTTGGCCGTCACAGTGATTTCATCTGAGTGCGCAGAAAATTCTGCCATTTTTGGGCTACTGTAAAAATTTTTTGGAGTGTCTTATACAAGTTCTTGACACCAGTTTGCTGAAGAAAAAATAGTTACCTACGGGGCAGATATTTTACCCTAGGTTTTGTCACGGATGGCATATTTGTGCACTCAAAATTGTGCCATTTCAGGCCTCCGTTGAATTTTTTTGCTGTGTCTTAGCCTAGCTATTAACACCAGTTTGCTGGAAAAAAAACTACAGGCCAGATATTTGAAAGTGGGATATCTGCGTCACAGGCGTCACATATCAGTGTGCTCAAAATTGTGCCATTTCAGGCCTCCATTGAGTTTTTCTATTATGGGATGTCTAGGCATATTACTCCCCTATTATGGGATGTCTAGGAATATTACTCCCTTATTATGGGATGTCTAGGCATATATTATGCCTAGACATCCCATAATAGGAAAGTAATATTTGTAGACATCCCATAATAGGGGAGCAATATGCCTAGACATCCCATAATAAGGCAGTAATATTCTTAGACATCCCATAATAGGGGAGCAATATGCCCAGACATCCCATAATAGAGGAGTATTATGCCTAGACATCCCATAATAGAGGAGTGCAAAAAATAAAGAGGGGGAGTGCACTAAGGCGGTAAATGAGGGATCCCAGCGTGTTTAGCAAAGGTAATCCACTCACCTGATGTGGTTGTGAAGGGTCACAACCACCTAAGGAAGTTTTGGCCGCTGCAGATCCTGAGATGAAGATAAAACAGTAGAGAAGAGAAACGAACCCCGGCTTTTCTCTTCTCTACTTTAATAGGGGAGTATTATGCCTAGACATTCTAGAGTATAGAGTATTATGCCTGCGCCTGTCGCTGATTGGTCACGGCCGGCCGGGTGCGACCAATCAGCGACGCGGGATTTCCATGACAGACAGACAGACAGAATTAGACAATTATATAATAGATACAGTGGGGCAAAAAAGTATTTAGTCAGTCAGCAATAGTGCAAGTTCCACCACTTAAAAAGATGAGAGGCGTCTGTAATTTACATCATAGGTAGACCTCAGCTATGGGAGACAAACTGAGAAAAAAAAATCCAGAAAATCACATTGTCTGTTTTTTTTTTTCATTTTATTTGCATATTATGGTGGAAAATAAGTATTTGGTCAGAAACAAAATTTCATCTCAATACTTTGTGATATATCCTTTGTTGGCAATGACAGAGGTCAAACGTTTTCTGTAAGTCTTCACAAGGTTGCCACACACTGTTGTTGGTATGTTGGCCCATTCCTCCATGCAGATCTCCTCTAGAGCAGTGATGTTTTTGGCTTTTCGCTTGGCAACACGGACTTTCAACTCCCTCCAAAGGTTTTCTATAGGGTTGAGATCTGGAGACTGGCTAGGCCACTCCAGGACCTTGAAATGCTTCTTATGAAGCCACTCCTTCGTTGCCCTGGCAGTGTGCTTTGGATCATTGTCATGTTGAAAGACCCAGCCAGGTTTCATCTTCAATGCCCTTGCTGATGGAAGGAGGTTTGCACTCAAAATCTCACGATACATGGCCCCATTCATTCTTTCATGTACCCGGATCAGTCGTCCTGGCCCCTTTGCAGAGAAACAGCCCCAAAGCATGATGTTTCCACCACCATGCTTTACAGTAGGTATGGTGTTTGATGGATGCAACTCAGTATTCTTTTTCCTCCAAACACGACAAGTTGTGTTTCTACCAAACAGTTCCAGTTTGGTTTCATCAGACCATAGGACATTCTCCCAAAACTCCTCTGGATCATCCAAATGCTCTCTAGCAAACTTCAGACGGGCCCGGACATGTACAGGCTTAAGCAGTGGGACACGTCTGGCACTGCAGGATCTGAGTCCATGGTGGCGTAGTGTGTTACTTATGGTAGGCCTTGTTACATTGGTCCCAGCTCTCAGCAGTTCATTCACTAGGTCCCCCCGCGTGGTTCTGGGATTTTTGCTCACCGTTCTTGTGATCATTCTGACCCCACGGGGTGGGATTTTGCGTGGAGCACCAGATCGAGGGAGATTATCAGTGGTCTTGTATGTCTTCCATTTTCTAATTATTGCTCCCACAGTTGATTTCTTCATTCCAACTGGTTGGCTATTGCAGATTCAGTCTTCCCAGCCTGGTGCAGGGCTACAATTTTGTTTCTGGTGTCCTTTGACAGCTCTTTGGTCTTCACCATAGTGGAGTTTGGAGTCAGACTGTTTGAGGGTGTGCACAGGTGTCTTTTTATACTGATAACAAGTTTAAACAGGTGCCATTACTACAGGTAATGAGTGGAGGAAAGAGGAGACTCTTAAAGAAGAAGTTACAGGTCTGTGAGAGCCAGAAATCTTGATTGCTTGTTTCTGACCAAATACTTATTTTCCACCATAATATGCAAATAAAACAGACAATGTGATTTTCTGGATTTTTTTTTCTCAGTTTGTCTCCCATAGATGAGGTCTACCTATGATGTAAATTACAGACGCCTCTCATCTTTTTAAGTGGTGGAACTTGCACTATTGCTGACTGACTAAATACTTTTTTGCCCCACTGTATGCATTTGTATAATTTATATCATGGCTGCTGCTTTCACATACATCCACCGCCCTGGCATTAACTCTTTACACTCCATCTATATCGGCCCCTCAGTCCTTTCCTCTCCTATGTATAGCACTCATGCTCTCTTCACATTGCTAAATTCCACAGATCCAGTCAGTCCCACCATTGAACATCAGAGACGCTCTCACAAATCACTTACTCATCTGCTCACTCTTTCTATCCTCCTTCTCCTAGTCGCAGTGGACATCTCGCCCAACCCCGGCCCCTCATGTTATAGTAAGTCAAACCCCTCAACTGCAACACCCAGAAACCCCTCTAATCTTATTAATGTTCCCTGCATGCCTTCTGTCTCTTCCTTTGGAATTCTCGCTCAGTGTGTAATAAACTCTCCTTCATCCATGACTTCTTCCTTTCCAATTCTCTTAACCTTCTGGCTCTTACTGAAACCTGGATCCAGCAGTCAGACACTACTGCTGCTGCTGCTCTTTCATATGGGGGACTACACTTTCCTCATACCTCAAGATCAGAAAACAGAGCAGGTGGATGCATTGGTCTGCTTCTATCACCCAAATGTACCTTTCAGGTTGTCCCTCAAGTACCCTCACTTGTCTTCCCTTTTTTTGAAGTCCATGCCGTCAGACTATATACCCCCTTCTCCATGAGAGTGGCGGTGGTGTATCGTCCTCCCGGCCCCTCCCATCAGTTCATCAGATCATTTTGCCACCTGGCTTCCACATTTTCTCTCCTGTGACATCTCCACCATCATCATGGGTGATTTCAACATCCCCATTGCTCTTCCCCTCTCCCCATCTGCTACTCACCTTTTGTCTCTAACCTCCTCTTTTGGCCTCTTACAGCATACTAACTGCACACCCTGCAAACATGTTTCCTGCAGCGGTGCTCCAGGTGCGCCGAACGTCTGTGGAGAAAATCCAATCTACCCGAAGATTTCATCCATTATAAGTTTATTCTTAGAAAGTACAACACTGCCCTTCACCTCTCCAAACAAACCTATTGCAACACCCTCATCACCTCACTGTCCAATAACCCTAAACGTCTCTTTGACACTTTTCTGTTATGAAAAGGTCACCGAGGAGGGTGGCAGGAATAGGCTAGGCTACCAGGAAACCAGAAAGGTTGGTAACTTAGCGGATTGCTGACCCCTAATCCTAACAACACAACTAGCAGTAGCCATGGGGCGTACCTACGATGCCCTAGATGCCTTGGTACAGCCGGAGAACTAACTAAGCTTAAAACAAGAAAGGTGAAATCTAAACTGCCCCGGAGTAGAACCCAAAGAAATAGATAGCCCCCAAACATATATTGTCGGTGAGACACGATGAGGCACAAACACACGCAGAAAATAGACTGAGCAAATGATGGGGCCCAAACTGTCTAGATAGGATAGGAAAGGAAAGACACTGTCTGCAATCACGCAAAAACCCTAAAAAATCCAACACATCTGATGCACAAAAAACACTGAGGTCTCACGACCTCGCCCCCACTATATCAGCATTCTGGTATGAACTGGCAGCAAAGCAAAAGAGACTAATATAACAGGGGACTGAACAAAAAGTTGGGTCGCCCTCCCAGGGCTGTGGGGTACTCAGTACCGGGCCGGTATCAGTGGGATGTGTCACAGCAGCGGTGACCCGGACCGTGGCCCTGGGCGCCCAAGCAATAGGAAGATGTTGTGAATGGTGGAATGAAGTTAGATGAATAGTTCGTGACACCAACTGTGGTGTTCGGCAAGGGAGGTGTTAAGCCGACGCTGCAGACAGATCCTCTGGGACAGAAGGTGTGGTGCAGCAATGATGTTATAGCCATCCACAGGCAGGGCTATTGTCCCAGGGCAGTGTAGATGTGGAGACTCTTAGATGGTGTAGTGTTTGGCGCAGGGGATGTAGCAGTGCCAGGCGGACGGACGCAGGAAGGTATGGAGGACACCAGGGCATGTAGTTCCAAAGCTTTACTCACAGTCTGTAGTGCCCGCTTCTGTGCTGTGTCCTCCGAGTCAGGGACTCAGTCAACCCCCAGGCAAGATGGGATGCTCCCTTCCACGCTCTGCCAACTTATGTACCTTTTCTGAATGTCTCCTCTATAGCGCCTTTAAGTGTGAAGATCTCCTAGTACTGAGTTACACTGGAGTTCCTCCTGACAGATGTTCCCAAGAACTCTACTTGCATGGCAGACAGATGTAGCCTGCTTCGCGGACTCTCTACTCCTAAGTCCCGGCTCTCTATCCGTGTTGCTGTTGTGCCCTCAAGTCTTAGATGGGAGTAGTGCATTTACAGCCCACTACTCCACCGGTGTCTGTTGCAGAACCATTATTGTCCATACAACCTCGGGGACCGGGCCCTGGCCTTGCGCTTAGAACTTCTAGGCAGGGTTCTTCCTCTAACCCAAGTCCTCTGTGTTCCCTTTTACTCCTATGTTCCGTACTTGTCTTTCTCTCCTATGGAAGCTCAGGCTTCAGTTCAATGTTTTTCTCCTTCTTTCCTTTCCCATGCCAGCTGGCTCAGGTCACTGAGGCAGCTGCAGCACTCCTTCCTCCATCCCTCTTCCAAGGATCCACACTCCTCTCCGAGTGGCTTCCTCTCTCAGCCTCACTTGCTGACTGACCTGTAATCCTAAACCATCCCGCTCTTTTATGTATTCTCAACTCCAGCCACCTCCCAGCATGTCTAATGTTCCAAGCAGGGAACAACCAAAGGTGCTCTGCTTCTCTCTAAGCAAGGAGCCACAATGTGGTTTTGCTGAACTACTCTATTGTGTGGGGTGCGAGTGTTGGAGCGTGGTCAGGAGCCCCCAACTTACCTGGATGGTGGAGCACCACACCTTAAAAGAAGGTGCAGTACCTCTGTGGTGACTGAGCCTCAGGAGCGCCACAAGGACATAAACTGTAACATATGGAGCAGGGTCCAGCACAGCCCCAGCAGGGAGCACGCTGAACCCTCACAGCAAAGCAGAAAGAGGCAAAACCAGATCAGATGCAAAGGATTAGCAAATGAACAACTTAACTGAAAAATGCAGGATCAGGCAGGAGACAGCAGACCTCAAAATGCACAGGAAGAAACTAATCACCAGCAGCAACTGAGGGAAGCCTGCTCACTTATGTCCTCCCAGTCAGTAACCCCTGATTTCCAATCATCGTCAACAGGTGGCAGACTTCTGTCAACCCGGCAAGCTCCACTACCTGCAGTAACCACCAGAGGGAGCCCCGACTCAGAAGTCAGATTAAGAGAATTCACAACACTTTTCATTCCTTAATCAACCCAAGAGAGCAGGCCCCAACCACAGAGCTTCGAGCTGACGACCTGGCCAATTGCTTCAAAGAAAAAATTGACCATATCTGACAGGAAATTATCTCCCAATCACCTCATACCATGCATTTTCCTTCCTCCCCCACTGCATCTAGCTCACTCTCTGATTTTGAACCAGTCACAGAAGAAGAAGTAAGCAGGCTCCTTGCATCTTCTCGCCCAACCACTTGCACCAGTGACCCAATTTCGTCACATCTCCTCCAGTCCCTTTCCCCTGCAGTCACCGCCAACCTGACAAAACTATTTAACCTCTCTCTCTTCCGGTATCTTTCCTTCCTCATTTAAGCATGCCATCATACAGCCATTGCATAAAAAACCATCCCTCGACCAAACCTGTGCCGCTAACTATAGACCTGTCTCTAATCTTCCCTTCATCTCTAATCTCCTGGAACGCCTGGTCCACTCCCGTCTTATCCGCTATCTCTCAGATAACTCTCTTCTCGACCCTCTCCAATCCTGTTTCTGCTCTTTACACTCTACTGAAACTGCCCTCACTAAAGTCTCTAATGATCTACTAACAGCTAAATCTAATGGTCCTTACTCCATGCTAGTTCTCTTGGATCTCTCTGCAGCATTCGACACTGTGGATCACCAGCTCCTCCTCACTATGCTCCGCTCAATCGGCATCAAAGACACCATTCTCTCCTGGTTTTCCTCCTATCTCTCTGACCGCTCCTTTACTGTATCTTTTTTGCTGGCTCCTCATCCCCACATCTTCCACTTACTGTTGGGGTTCCTCAAGGATTGGTTCTAGACTCCCTCCTCTTCTCTTTGTATACTTCCCCTATTAGTCAAACAATTAGTAGATTTGGTTTCCAGTACCATCTCTATGCTGATGACACCCAATTATATGCTTCTTCTCCTGACATCACGCCTGCCTTTCTAGAAAACACCAGCGATTGTCTAAACGCTGTGTCTAACATCATGTCCTCACTATATCTGAAACTGAACCTGTCAAAGACTGAACTCTTTGTGTTTCCTCCCACCAACAATGCACCTATGCCCGACATTGCCATTTCTGTTTGTGTTTCCACTATTACTCCCCAGCAATATGCCCGCTGTCTTGGGGTCATACTTGACTCCGAGCTTTCATTCACCCCCCAAATCCGATCACTGGCTCGTTCTTGCTATATGCACCTCAAAAACATTTCTAGAATTTGACCTTTTCTTCTAAGAACTAATTCCGGAGTATATAGGTTCCAGTGTTAGGTAGGCAGGGAAGTGTACGTCGCTCTAAGCACATCAGTGCAAGGTCTGCAGGCACTGTATGAGTGTATATACATATCATTGCATACATCAAGAGGGTCCATTCCCTTCCTGTGTGGTGGTGCTGCTGCTGCTACCTGTAGGATATATTGGCCGTATATACCTAGCCTCAGGTGTAATTGGGTTTGAGAACTTTTTTGGCCAGGGTTAATAGAGATTTTTTTTTATTGCAAAGCAATCCAGAGCCCTTTTTTCCCCTTCATTTGCTCTTTGACAGTGCACAATACAGCCAGATCCTTTTCCTAGCACAACGTGAAAATCCAGCAATTTTAAAGGGGTCCCAAACATCTCTTTTGAATGCGTAGAGAAATATTTAATTTTTATGTGGTACTGTTGAGAAGATTTTCTTTTGCGTGTCTTACACAATTTCTTGACACTATTTTGCTGAACCCCCCAAAAAATACATACAGGCCACATATTTTACAGTGTGGTATATCTGTGACACGCCTCATCCATCCATCTGCTAAAAATTTTGGTCTTCTTTGCCCTAAATTCAATTTTTTTTGCTGTCTGTCACTGTATTTACTGTATATACAGATGAGCAAATGGATAAAATATAACTTTTATTCAAAAGATTTAAAAACTCAAAAAACTATAAAAAACATGCAATCACCCTGGTGCAATACAAAACAAAAAACCCCACAAAAAACATATAGACACTAGCATAAAAATACCCACAGGAATTACCTGTTAGTATTGGGTATAGGGCCTCTTTTAAGTAATGTGACAGTTTTTTTGAGATAGGTACAGTATTACCAGCTTAGGTACCCTAATGTAGGAGCTCTCACTAAGGCAAAATATAGTTACTGCCACACACCTGAGTTAAACCAACAAGACCACCAAGACCACCTCAACCTTCAGGATTATATTACATATGATCGGCAGTCCTTTTTTGTAATCTCAAAAGTGCTTGATGCATGTATTGAACTTTGCCCCTACATGGGGAACTAATGCTCTATATTGCACTTAGTGGACAGTCATTCACTGTCTCAAAAAAGTGCTTTGTGCATGCATGAAATACCACCCATTGCTGGGAAAATAGAGGCCTTGCAAAGTCATTCAGTCCACTTGAAGCGGGGCAAGAAGATATTCCATGTAGCGATGCACAAATCTTTGAGCAGCCATGGTCACAAGAGGTGGACGATGATGAGACACAATTGCAGAATGAAGACAGCATCACACAGGGGGAGGTAGGCATCGCACCACTTCAGGCAGGAAAAAGCAATGTGGTGGCTGCAGACAGAAGTCGTGCAACCGTTCCTTGTAACACCAAACTGACGGAAGTTGCCAGCCCAACTGTTAGGACTTCCCGAGTCTGGTTAGATTTTAAAGACTCTGCCGATAACCCCAAACAGGCCATTTGTAACACAAAGCACCCGACTTTTGTGGGCCCAACCCCATGCTGCAGGAACAGTGTCTGCGGGTGACACCACAGCTTCTTCCAGTGTTGTGCGTGCAAGTCAATCCCCTGTCCATGGTGCATGTGAGGATGCCTCCTGCCTTGCACCTGCCGTAAATACGCAGCCAACTCCCCACAGGCCATAGTACTCAATTATCATATTTCTCGTCTGCTTATGGTAAAAAATCTTGCCTTTTAGGCTCGTGGAGACAAAAGCTATCCACAACCTGAGGGTAGCGGCTGTCTCAAGCTACTTGGTCCCCAGCCGCCACTATTTCTCCGGCTGTGCCGTCCCGGCATTACACAAGCATGTGTCCCACAATATTACCTGTGCCCTCAACAATGCAGTCACTGGGAAAGTACACCGAACCATGAACACATGGACAAGTGCTTGTGGCCAGGGACGGTACATCTCTCTGATGGCACACTGGGTTAACATAGTGGAAGCCGGGACTCAGCCACACCTTCGAATGGAACACGTCCTCCCGACACCAAGGATTGCGGGCCCTACGTCAATCAGGGTTGCCCCCACTGTGTATAGCTTCTGCACCTCTTCCTCCTCCTCTTGAGCCTCCATGTCTGAAATGAGCACATCAGTCACAAGCTGGAAGCACTGTAGCACTGCCAAAGCAAAGCGGCAACAGGTTGTGCTGAAGCTAATTTGCTTAGGTGACAAACCGCACAATTCTGAAGAGTTGTTGACAGCTCTGAAAGAGCAGGAAGATGTATGGCTGACACCGCTGAATCTCCAGACAGGCATGGTTGTGTGTGACAATGGCAGGAACCTGGTGGCAGCTCTGAGGCGAGGCGAACTGACACACATACCATGCCTGGCCCATATGCTGAACCTCGTTCAACGTTTTTTAAAAGCTATCCGGAGCTGCCGGATCTGCTGGTTAGTGTACGCTTCCTGAGTGCACACTTTAGAAAGTCAGCTACAACGTCAGCTGCCCTTGCCATGCTTTAGCAGCGATTGCAGATTCCAGTTCACCGACTGGTGTGTGATGTCCCCACAAGTTGGAACTATACACTGCATATGTTAGAAAGGATTTGTGAGCAGAAGCGGACAGTTGTTGAATACCAGCATCAACAAGGCCGTCGTTTTTCAGATTTGACTCCGCACATAAGACCTCAGGAGTGGACATGGATGTCAGATATATGTACCATCCTCAAAAACTTTGAGGAGTCCACCAAGATGGTGAGCGGCGATGATGCCATAATTAGCGCCACCATCCCGCTCATCTGCATTCTGAAAAGCTCTCTGCTCACAATGAAAGAGGATGCATTGCAGGCAGAGTACAAGGACATGGATCTAGAAATCATACAGGGTGATTACACACAGCCCAGCCTCATGTCATCCCAATGTGGATTGGTTGACAATGAGGTAGAGAAGGAGGAGGAAGAACAGGAGCTACTTTCATACGCTATAGATAGGACTACAACCATAACTGTCATACCGTCTGTTCAGCATGGATGGCCTGAGGACAGGGAAGAAGAGGAAGAGGAGGAGGAGGACACCTTGGTCAGACGTCCTCTTGGTGAGGACACGGAAGGCTTGCCTGTTACCAGTCTGGCACGCATGGCTGACTTTATGTTGCGCTGGCTTTCCCGTGACCCTCGTATTGTCAAAATATTGGGTACCAGTCATTACTGGCTATTGACACTTTTAGACCCATGCTACAAGGATAACTTTCAATCTCTTGTTCCAGAGGCATACAGGTGTACCAAATGGTGCAGTACCATAGGGCCATTGTTGCAGAATTATTTCAAAAATTCCCATCTCAAAACGCTGGCGGCAGAGATAACAGTTCGCTGGCCAACCAAGCAGGACAGGCAAGAGACACACAAGTCCACTCCAGCAGAGGCAGGCGAACACTGGCAAAGTTCAGCGACAGTTTTCTAAGACCCTCCCATCGCCCTGGCACTGAGGCGTGGGGTAATCACACAAGGAATGCAATGTTTTCTACGTTGCTGAGGGAGTACCTTGCTGTCCATACCAATGTCCTCCGAAATTCCTCTGTGCCTTTTAATTATTGGGTATCCAAGCCGGACACATGGCATGAGTTGGCTCTCTACGTCTTGGAGGTCCTGGCCTGCCCTGCCGCTAGTGTTTTGCCAGAGCGGGTTTTTAATGCTGCTGGTGGCATTATCACAGATAAGTGCATTTGCCTTTCAATGGAAAATGCAGACAGGCTGACTCTTATAAAAATGAACAAGGGATGGATTGGGCCTGACTTCTCGACACGAACAAATGATGTGTTAGGCATCGGGTTCCTGTCGCTGCACAGCAGGAATCCCAAGCCTTGCATCCGGCGGTCTTCCATTCCTTTTCGGCTGCAGAGGAGCCTGCTCAGCAGACTCGTCGATCCCAGCGCTCTGCTCAAACCAGCTCTGTGGGTTTGGTTGCTGCTGCCACCTCTGGTCCAGCTATAGCAACTCATGCTGGTCAGCAGCGAGCTACTCCAGGGACTAAGTCCTCCTTTTGGTCCACTGAGCATGCCCGTGGGACGATCTCTCATTGGAGATCGGAGGTCACATGCTCAGGTCCTTCTCCAGCTTGGATTGGACCATTAGGAAGGTCAGGAAGGTCAGGAAGGTCCCGGAAGGATGCGGCTATAAATGGTTCGCATGGCCGCTCCGCCATGCGCTAGTATAGACTGCATTATCAGACTATGAGGAGTGAGTGTTTTATGCAGGTATGAATGTCTCTGGTGAATGACTCATTAAGAAACCCCTACCCTTGGTATGCATGTGTTGTGCAGCCTAGCCTGTTAAGCGCCCAGGCTTAGATGTACAGTAGGTAGGACAGAGTCTAAGACAGGCATCAGTGTCCACCGGTGGCTCGGCACGCCATGGTGCACGTGCTCGACACTCCATAGTCAGCGTCTATAGTGGTATCCGCAGATGCGACACCGCGCGCTCAGAAGGTCTAGAAGGACTCTGACACCATGTCCTTGGGGCAGAGTTCTGTGACTGCTTTTCTGTGCGCTCCGTGGTCTGGTCCTGTGAGCTAAACAGGCACCGGCATTTATGATCTGCGGTAGCGCAGCTCTGTGAGTTAACGGAGTTCGCTTCTGTTCACACTCGGTGACATTAACCCACGTGTGACCCCTTTGTACACCGCTTTATACTTCCGCCATTACTAAGCAGCAGTTTACCAACCCTGCACGGTGGACCCTGGGCTGCGAACGCACCTTTCTATTATTTTATTATTTGGTGCGTTCTGCCAGCCCTAACATGATGACATCAAAGCATAAACTCCAATGTAGTGTTTTTTTGGGAAGTGTATTCCCATGCACCTCTTCACAACCAAACATGGGTATACGCTTCCTGATTTTGGCTATTTAGTGTCCTCATCCTCACCATCCACCACCACTTGAACATCAGTCATGCTCTAGCCACTATGTTTTGGCAAGGGTGTTATGATGCCCGTCACCAAAATACAAAAGTATGTACACCCCCAAGGGGAAATGTTTGCCAGTCCATACCCTAAGTGTAGGGGCATTCCAAGTCTATGAGACCAGCTCCTAGAAATTGGGCCTATTTTTCAAACATCCACCACCACTAGAGCAACATGGTTAATGTGTTCCGTGCTGCTATAGCCAGTGTCAAATTCCGAACAAGAGTGGGTGGTTATGCTGTGCGTAAAATACTTATGAAAAAGATTGAGGTGTACCTCACAGAGGAAATGTTTGACAGCCCATACACTAAGTGTATGGACATTCCAAGTATATGAGACCCGCTCCTAGACATTGGGCCTATGTTTTAATCAGGCCTTCCTCCAAATCTCATCATCCACCGCCACTAGATCAAAAGGGTTTACGTGTTTCGCGCAGCTACAGCCAGTGCCTAATTATTAACAAGGATCGGTGTTTATGCTGTGCGTAAGATACTTGTTCTGAAAAAGGTTGAGGTGTACTCCACAGGGGAAATGTTTGACAAGTCTATGAGACCCGCTCCTAGAAATTGGGCCTATTTTTTAATCAGGCCTTCCTCCAAGTCTCATCATCCACCGCCACTAGATCAAAAGGGTTTATGTGTTCAGTGCAACTACAGCCAGTGTCGAATTATTTACAAGGGTGTGTGGTTATGCTGTGCGTAAAATACTTGTTATGAAAAAGGTTGAGGTGTACCCCACAGGGGAAATATTTGACAGCCCACACACTAAGTGTATGGGCATTGCAAGTCTATGAGACCCACTCCTAGACATTGGGCCTATGTTTTAATCAAGCCTTCCTCCAAGTCTCATCAGTCACCGCCACTAGATCAACAAGGTTAACATGTTCTGTGCTGCTACAGCCAGTGTCAGATTCAGAACAAGGATGTGTGGTTTTGCTGGTCGTAAAATACTTGTTATGGAACAGGTTGAGGTGTACTCCACAGGGGAAATGTTTGCCAGCCCATACACTTAGTGTATGGGCATTACAAGTCTAGGAGACCCACTCCTTTTTAATGGGACATTTTTGGTTAAGAGGTCCTCCTCCATGTTTCTTCCAAGGGGGATTGGGGTTATTGTGGTGGATATGAATTGGTAGCAGGGCAGGTCTTGCAGTCAATGCATAAGAAAACAGAATGAGAGTACAAAATGAATAATGAGAAGTGGATTTTCCTGGGCTCATCCAGTACCTGGGTTCAAAGGCATATTGGGGTGAATATGACTTGGCAATAGGGCAGGCCTTGCAGTCAATGCATAAGAAAAGACTTTGGGATTACGAAATGAATAATGTGAAGTGGATTTTGCAGTGGCCATCCAGTACGTGGCTTGAAAAGCTTATTGGGGTGCATGTAACTTTGGGGCAAGCCAGGTCTTGCATTCAAAACATTTTTTCGGGAAGCCCTCCTGGACCTCTTGTGAAAGGGGTATTTGAGTCCGTCATAATTCTTGGCAGCCCATCCACTCACTGCATAGGCAATAACAGTTTAGGAGACCCACTGTTTATTAATGGTCCTTAAAGAAGATTAATGCAGCCTGATGCCCCGGTAAAAATAAGCTCTGTGACTTTAAGAGTCCCTCCTTCATCTCCTTCATAAATGAAACAATATGGGTCTGCTTATGTGTCACACACCACATGACCAGCTAGAGTTTTTAAATGTTACAATGACATTTCCCAGTGAATGCATTTGTATTGGTTGAAAGCAATGTTTAAGTTGAAAAACGCTTCAAAAACGCTGCGTCTGAACATAGCCCGAGTGGTGGAGGAACATTTTGGTCTGGGGTTATTTATTTTGCCTTATATACAAGTCATTAATCTGGAAAGGATGTACCTTAACATATTTCCCAGCAATATCTGTTTTGGTTTCGTTTTAGTATGTTTTTTGGTGCACTGGTAAAAATGGCATGAAACTCTGACAGCATTGTTTAAAGCTGTGAACTAGGAGTCAGAAATGCTTTCAGGTGCGATCCCCAAAATGTCCCCGTGTCATTTGAGCAGTGTTTCCATCATTTTCAGATGTTTTTAGACCTTAAAAGGACCCCCGGGGGGGATCGCGGTAAAAATTCTCAGGTCTCCCATAGACTTACATTGGGCTCGTTGTTCTGTCCGAGTACACGAGTATTCCAGTTTGCACGACCCGAACAACGAGCACCCGAGCATTTTAGTGCTCGCTCATCACTAATCATCAGTGTTACTATCCCACTTTTATGCCTCCTACAAAAACAAAGCTTCAGGCGATGATGGATGAGGTGGTGGCAAAGGAGGAAGAGGAGGAGGAACAGGGACCCTTCACACCATTATGAGGCCTGTTGTCCACACAAGTCTTTGAGGATGGGTTCCTGTACCAACAGCGGCCAGGTACACAACTGCCCACCCAGGGGATAGTTTTGGAGGATAAGGAGGATGAGTAGGAGTAGGAGGAGAAGGATGAGGAACAGCCAGGTTCAAAGCAGGGTGTCATTCAAACAAGCTCACGGGCATCACTGTAATGTGGCTTGAGGGATACAGAGGATACAGATGATACACCTCCCACTGAAGACAGCTTGTCATTTCCTCTGAGCAGTCTGGCACACATGAAGCAATACATGCTGCTGTGCCTGCGCAATGATCTTCAAGTTGGCCGGATTGTAACAAGTGCTGATTACTATGCGAGCAACCTGCTGGATGTCCACTACAAGCACAATGTGCCATTCTTACTTCTGTCACTTGAACATAATTGGAAATTGTGGGGATACAAGTGCAAGCTGATAGATGGACTATTGAGGGCACCCTCACTTGACAGCGGGGGCTCAGTGCAAGCACAAGGCAGAGGAGAAGGAAGATGCCAATGCAGCTGGGGCACCGGCACCACTTCTTAAAGTAGGGTAAGCATGGCAGGAAGCAGCATTTATGTTACGCCTGTGAAGCAACTCAATCGGGATTAATAGGTTAGACACTAAAAATCACAACTGAGCATGCCAGTTCCTGTACAGACTAGATATTCTGATACCGCAGTCCTTAGTGGTGCCTGCGGACACAGAGAGAGCCCTAACCAAAGAAGTATTAAATTGTAGCTCGGAACCTAAACTCCCTAAACGGCCATCAAGTTGCTTCATGTTCCTCCTAAAGAAACAGAAAGCAGAGCAAAGTGTGAATTAACTACAAGAGAAGAAGTGTGCTGGACAAAGGAAAGATGTTACAGTGAGAAAAGTAAATAACGAAATACCAAAGAATAAATCAATTACTCTAAACAAATATACAGCCTGTTTACTAAAGTTAAACAGGAGGGAGGTGCAAATTACAGTAAAGAAACAACAAGGTGAAAAATCTTTTTCTCAAAGATCAGACATGCTTCAAACTTCAATATAATGTCAGAACATCTAAATGAATCTGTCACCAGCAGGAAGTGTCCCCTGGGGGACAGAATATAGAGCTGCACCCAAATGGTGATGGGTGGACAAATTGAAAACACCTGTATTAACCCCTTAACGACCAAGCCATTTTGTAGGTTAATGACCAGGTCTTAATTTTGAAATCGGACCAATGTCACTTTATGTGGTTACAACTCTGGAACGCTTCAACGGATCCCGCTGATTCTGACACTGATTTTTTGTGACATATTGTACTTCATGATAGTGGTAAAATTTCTTCAATGTGACTTGCATTTATTTATGAAAAAAATGGGAATATGGCGAAAATTTTTAAAATTTTGCATTTTTCAAATGTTTAATTTTTATGCCCTTAAATCAGAGAGATATGTCACAAAAAATAGTTAATAAATAACATTTCCCACATGTCTACATTACATCAGCACAATTTTGGAACCAAAATTTTTTTTGTTAGGGAGTTATAAGGGTTAAAAGTTGACCAGCGATTTCTCGGTTTTCCAACAAAATTTACAAAACCATTTTTTTAGGGACCACCTCACATTTGAAGTGAGTTTGGGGGATCAATATAACAGAAAATACCCAAAAGTGACACCATTCTAAAAACTGCACCCCTCAAGGTGTTCAAAACTGCATTCAAGAAGTTTATTAACCCTTTAGGTACTTCACAAGAATTGAAGCAATGTGGAAGGAAAAAATGAACATTTAACTTTTTTCCCCAAAATTTTTGTTTGGACACAATTTATTTATTTTGTCAAGAGTATCAGGAGAAAATGAACCACAATATTTGTTGCGCAATTTCTCCTGAGTACACTGATACTCCATGTATGGAGGAAGAGCAATCTTTAGGCGCACGGTAGTGCTCAGAAGGGACGGAGCATCATTTGAGATTTTGAATGTCAAATTGGCTGGAATCGAGAGCGGACGCCATGTCGGGTTTGGAGAGCCCCTGATGTACCTAAACAGTGGAAACTCCCCATAAGTGACCCCATTTTGGAAACTAGTCCCCCCAAGTAACTTATCTAAAAGTGTGTTGAGCACTTTGAACCCCCAAGGGCTTCACAGAAGGTTATAACGTAGAGCCGTAAAATTAAAAAATCATATTTTTTCACAAAAATGATCTTTTCACCCCCAATTTTGTTTTTCCAAGGGTAACAGGACCCCAAAAGTCATTGTGCAATTTGTCCTGAGTACGCTGATACCCCATATGTGGGTGTAAAATAATGCTTAGGCTGGTTTCACATTTGCGTTTTTTAGCGCTGGAAAAAAACGCATACCTGCGCATGCGTTTTTTCCCCTATATTTAACATGGGTGCGCATACCTGCGCGCTTGTAAGCGCATGTATGCGATTTTCATGCGCTGCGTTTTTTTGGGGTGTGCGTTGGTATTTTCCAGACGCAGCATGTTGCATTTTTTGGCCCTGCAAAAAAGCGCATGCGCACATATGCGCACGTTTTGCCCTAAAAATGGCCATTATAGCCTATGGATGCGCATATGTGCGCACTGGCATGCTCATGTATGCGTTTTTTTGCATATGCGTTTTTTTTTGTTAACCATGGAATTTAGGGGTTTGGGTTAGAGTTAGGGTTAGTTAAGGGGGTTTAGGGTTAGGGTTAGGGTCAGGGTCAGGGTTAGGGTTGGGGTTTGGGTCAGGGTTAGGGTTAAGTATGGTTTGGTTAAGGGTTAGGGTCAGGGTTAGGGTCAGGATTAGGGTTAAGTATGGTTTTGTTAAGGGTTAGGGTCAGGGTTAGGGTTAGGGTTAGGGTCAGGGTTAGGGTTGGGGTCAGGGTTAGGGTTAGGGTCAGGGTTAGGGTTAAGTATGGTTTTGTTAAGGATTAGGGTCAGGGTTAGGGTCAGGATTAGGGTTAAGTATGGTTTTGTTAAGGGTTAGGGTCAGGATTAGGGTTAAGTATGGTTTTGTTAAGGGTTAGGGTCAGGGTTAGGGTTAGGGTTAGGGTTAGGGTCAGGGTTAGGGTTAGGGTCAGGGTTAGGGTTAGGGTCAGGGTTACGGTTAAGTATGGTTTTGTTAAGGATTAGGGTCAGGGTTAGGGTGAGGATTAGGGTTAAGTATGGTTTTGTTAAGGGTTAGGGTCAGGGTTAGGGTTAGGGTTAGGGTTAGGGTCAGGGTTAGGGTTAGGGTCAGGGTTAGGGTTAGGGTTAGGGTTAGGGTCAGGGTTAGGGTTAAGTATGGTTTTGTTAAGGGTTAGGGTCAGGGTTAGGGTTAGGGTCAGGGTTAGGGTTAGGGTTAGGGTTAGGGTCAGGGTTAGGGTTAGGGTCAGGGTTAGGGTTAGGGTTAGTTAGGGTTTAGGGTTTGGGTTAGGGTTAAGTATGATTTGGTTAAGGGTTAGGGTCAGGGTTAGGGTTAGGGTCAGGGTTAGGGTTAGGGTTAGGGTCAGGGTTAGGGTTAGTAAAGTCATAGTTTGGGTAGTGTGAGGGGCCACCTAAAAATGTTGGAAAAAAATGCAAACGCGGTAAAAACGCACTAAAAACGCATACAAACGCATAAAAGCTCTGCGTTTTTTTCATGCATGCTCATAAAAATGCTTGAAAAAAACGCAGCAGTTGTATGCTTTTGTATGCGTTTTTTCAATGCGTTTTTTTGCGGGAAAAACGCGCTGCAAAAAAAAGCAAGTGTGAAACTAGCCTTATCTTTGTAAAATACTTAGGACTAGTTACCAGATAAAAATATAGTGGTTTATTTGGATTCTTCCATCAAAGAAAAGATTATTACAGAAAAACATAAAAATAGGTGAAAGAGAGATTGTCCATTAGTTCATAGCAAAAGCTTGTCACCTTCTTTCTCTGGGATCCCACATGGCAAATGGTAAAATGGCGTCTGGCTCTGTTCGGCTTCTCAAATAGCAAAGTTACATATCAGCTGTTCAGCTATGTCTGTGCAGAGATGACATTTTGCGTCTGTGTCTCATGATGGTGAGGGAAGGATCGAGCGACCTCTACAGTTAGCCATGAATTATATACGTCTCTTGAAGCATGTGATCCTGGTATATATGGAGTTGTCCTGTACCATGAGCCAAACTTACAAAAATAGCCTATGTCGTGTCAGCTAAAGCAATGTACAGAACTGAGTCTTATACGAAATTAACGGATTATTAATATTTAACAATTCCCCCTTTTGAGGGAGACAGACATTAATTGGAACCCTCAAAATATAACAAGATCTTTTTTCTTCTTTTCTTCTTCTTTGAAAAATAATGTAATATCAATAACATCAGATTACCGTTATACATACTCAATGATGTGAATTCATGTTATGGTAAGCCGTGAACAATATTCATATGCAATATGTATAATTATACTTCCCTAAGTCTAAATTGAAGCATCTCAGGTCCAGTCATCATCATCTGATGTCCTCTGGTCTTCATTTTGATGTCTTCTGTCTTCTTCTTGATTTTTTTAAAAACACAGTTTTTCTCTAGCATATAGATGTTGTAGAAATCGTGTTGTGTATCAAATCAAAGTCCATAAATTCAAATGTTGATACAAAAACAAAGTCTGTAGATGAAATGCAGCTTTAATATCTGTGCAGTGTCACCTTTAAAAACCTGGGCTTACATTGGCTCGCCTTGGATATTCTGGAATCCTCCATCGGTACTGGTCTTTGAACAGGTGTGACGTCTTTGGTCAGCAAAGCAAGGGTTAAAATGACTCTTCCTTGCTAAACATAGCACCATAACCAGTCCTTGTCCTAATGCACAGGACATATATCAGGGTTGTAGCTTCCTGACAATTTGTTCACCAGCCTTCATCGAAGCTTTACAGGTGATTGGAAACCTCTGGAACTTGATAAGAATGTGATAAAACAGTTCATCTCAGCATCATAGGATCATCGTCCTCTAGTTGTCAGATTAGACACTTTAATTGTGACTGTCAGTGGTGGATACTGCACTTGTAATTAACACAGTCTTACTCAGTAATCATAGCTTTGTTACCTTCTGGGACTTCTGGATAGCGGCATTCTTCTTCTTGCAACTGGTAAAAATCAATAAAGTTTAGAAATATTAAAAGTCTTTATTAACGTAATTTCAGTATCTTGCTTGAAGTCTTCATTCCCTATTCTATACCAAATCTGGTAATTTTCCTATCCTATAATATCACAGCGTACCATAGCAATCAGTAATTTCCATATAATTATTATCAGAATTTGTACCATATATGGATTTCAATGTTTGAAATCATAAAACAATAGTAAGTGATAATACATTATTATCCATATTTTTTCATGTGATAGAACATTTTTTATGTCATAGGTGTAACTACCTTTTTCAACCCATAGGTGTCAGTGTGTTTTATGTAACCAGTGTTTTCATCTTTATTAATAAGGAATATATTTATTATACTAATAATATGTGGGAATGTATAGCCATGAACAAAATAAGAATATATGAGTGAGCGAATAAATGAATAAAAGAATTGTTGCATATAACTCAGAAGTGAAACATTTTCCTTTGTAATAGCACCATATAATTGCTATATTTAATGAAGCAATATTCTATAGTAGATATTACTTTACTAAATAAAGAAAAAAATAAAAATTTAAGAATTAAAATAAAAATAGAATAAAAAAATTGAAAATTAAAAAAATAAGAAATAGAATAAAAAATAAAAATAAGGCCTTTATGTTGATGCAGAGTAGTTATGTCTTCAGTCACATATACCCTTAATATTTCCATGATCTGGATTATTTCATAATTTTCATAAACTTGTGTTACCAAAACGTTCAAATTATGCAACTTTGCATGTAATACTCCTCTTAATGTAAAGAAATGACTCTTTATAATACTTAATGTTATTATACCCAATACTTATACCATTGTACCTTATTAATATTTCTTTTTTATTAAAATGTGTGAAGAGGTATTAATCAAATGTGATGATGTGGTCAAGATCAAAAACATATTTTCCCCCTTAATACCAAAAAAATATTGTTTTATGAAATAATTCATTTATCAAAACCAAAATTAAAAATAATTAATGTATAAATTATGTGAATTTATACTTGCTTATTACCATTATTTGTCTGAAGATGTGTGACCATTAAAATTAATTTGAATATCATAAAATTATCCTTTGGAAAAATTAATTTAAATGTAGATTTTCTTCATAAACCATTTTGATGTGCGATTGCACTTATCCACAATTAACTAATCAAGAAATAATAATTACTATAGAAATATAGAAATATAGAAATATATGCTGTGTAGATAATATTTCATTATATCTTAATATTCTAATAATTTAACTGATTTGCATATTTCTCCTAAAGACAGTTTTTTTGTTTTTTTTTCCTTGCATTCAGAATCCTGAGGCCTCACACACAAACGTATCACATTACTCGCTCAGCAGCTGCTCCTACACTCAGTCATTGTCACTCAGACTGTGTCACATATTATCCCACATATAGAGGTGTGATGAATACACGTATTTTAACCCAAATTATCCTAATTATCAATGCATTGTAAACTATTTAAATTTAGTCTTAATATTAATTTGAATATTCCCCAAATACACATGACATAAATATATGTATATGTATAGCTATACTTGACATTTAGGCCTGAAAAAAAAATTCCATTGGTTTGCAAAAGTTGAGATCCCTTGAAAATTCTTTCCCTAAAGAACAGGGACATAGTATTATTAGAACAAGGTTCAAATTTCATATGCTGTGGTTGTCATTCAAGCCATGCAGTAAAGGCACACACAGAACACATTTTAAAATGCAGTTAGTTATTTCCTTTTAAGTGTTAAATATGAAATCATGCAATTATTGCAACTTCCTATGTAAATAAAGGCATAAATCCTTGTAAGAGAATTTTTCCGATTAAGTCCTGCTTTGAAATAAAAATTCTAAGGAAAAATAAAAGAGAAGGTTAATATCATATTCATAATTCTAAATATTACTGTTGTAGATTTTAATTTTCACTAAAAAATACAGTTCTACTATCTCTAATCCTACAAACACTCTATATATACTGTATGAATATGTATATACAAAACTATAGAACTACAGGATTATACTATATAAAATAATTACATATAACTGACTAATTGCATAACACTTTTACACAATATATAATTACATTTTTTAGCCAATTCCTACACCCACTCTTTCCCTGTAAAAGATGTCAACTACTTTGAAGTTAACGGATTTTCTTTTTTTATCATAGAATCGTAGAGTTGGAAGGGACCTCCTGGGCCATCTGGTCCAACCCCCTGCTCAAAGCAGGATTCGCTAAATCATCCCAGTCAGATGTCTGTCCAGCCTCTGTTTGAAGACTTCCATTGAAGGAGAACTCACCACTTCTCGTGGCAGCCTGTTCCACTCATTGATCACTCTAACTGTCAAAAAGTTTTTTCTAATATCTAATCTGTCTCCTCCCATTCAGTTTCATCCCATTGCTTCTAGTCTTTCCTTGTGCTCCGATGGACCCTTCAGCTCAAAGTCAATGATGTCACTCACCACCTGCTTCTGTCTGTCACATTCGGCCATCTTTTTTACAGAAAGAAGATCAAAACGCATCATTTTTCTTAATTCAATCTGTGTCTTTTCGGTGATCCTTTGCATCATTCCATATGGCTTAAAACAAACATGTGATTTTCTTCGTTCTTCATAGATTTGATTTTGGGGAAAACTCATTTTAGAAGGCTTTGCTAATACAGGCTTCTGATAAGATTTTACTCTGCCTGTCTTCACAAAATTAGCACAATTTACTTTCCTTTCACGATTCTCGTGTTTTCTGGCAAAATCAAGGGATTGCGCACATTCAAATAAAGAATCTTTTTGTGACGCAATAACACGAGATGCAGGATTTAAAAACCAAAATTTGCTTACAAAACTCCTTATGAGGGACTGTGTTTTGACATTCTCACTCAGCATTTTGTACAGACGTTCATATATGGACATAAACGTAAAAGTACATTCCTTCCGACCAATCCTTAATTTTTGAAGAATATCAATATCTGGATGATTTTCATTTGATGAACAAAAAATAAGAATTTGTAATCTGTCCTTATCATTTAAATTCTCATGTGTTTCACCAGATAACTTTAAAGTCAATCTCCTAGCAAAGTTTACAGGGATCCACATTTTGAACAACTGATTCTTCTCCTCGTTAGATAAATCAAATTTGTCAACACAGCTTTCAAAAACCTCAGAGTTTCTACAAACATGGATTTTGTTATCATATGCAGGAATGATTTTGCATATTTTTAGCAAACTTTTCCTTACTTTACTTCGGAGTTGGGCCTGTGAGTCGTCTATTCTAAGTGGTACGTCTTTCCCTTGTACGTCCTCTACGTCAGTTCTGAAGTCTCCTCCTACTTCTCCATCTTGTTCCACGTCTCCATGGTCACCTTCAATGGCTGCTGCTACTATTTGCCTTTCATCTTGTAACTGCTTTTCTACATTACAATGTATCTCGGGAACATCACTATTTTCCTTTGCACAGTCATTTTTAAATTTCTCTGACACAGATCTATGATATATATCTACCATCTGTAGAATATTTTTTAATCTCTCTCTTTCTCTATTGAAAAACTTAGAATCTAACTTTTGATTCTCCATTTCCCACTCTGCATATAAGCTAAGCCATAATACTTCTGGATTAGACTTGTCTACATACTTAAATTGCAATTTACTCTGCTTAGCAAGAGAATTAATGACATCCATTTTATTTCTCTTACCTTGGAATGTTTCAGCTTGTTCCTTTGATGGACAACGCTGGGCTCTTGTCTTCACACGTCTGGCTTCAGCACGTCTGGCACTTGTAGTACTTCTCAATCTATCTGGCACTTCTTAGTCCTCACTTTTAGGTTCTGTCTGATTCTTGTGAGTAGTGGAGTTCCTGATAACTTGCACATATGACTGATGTTAGCAAAGTTCAATCCCCCTTTTGGGCAAGTTGAGGGAAATCCGCAAAAAAAAATACAAAAATTCAGATCTGGCTGGCTCTCCAATGTAAAATAATGCTTATCTTTGTAAAATACTTAGGACTAGTTACCAGATAAAAATATAGTGGTTTATTTGGATTCTTCCATCAAAGAAAAGATTATTACAGAAAAACATAAAAATAGGTGAAAGAGAGATTGTCCATTAGTTCATAGCAAAAGCTTGTCACCTTCTTTCTCTGGGATCCCTCATGGCAAATGGTAAAATGGTGTCTGGCTCTGTTCGGCTTCTCAAATAGCAAAGTTACATACCAGCTGTTCAGCTATGTCTGTGCAGAGATGACATTTTGCGTCTGTGTCTCATGATGGTGAGGGAAGGATCGAGTGACCTCTACAGTTAGCCATGAATTATATACGTCTCTTGAAGCACGTGATCCTGGTATATATGGAGTTGTCCTGTACCATGAGCCAAACTTACAAAAATAGCCTATGTCGTGTCAGCTAAAGCAATGTACAGAGTCTTATACTAAATTAACGGATTATTAATATTTAACAGTGGAGGTAAATTACTATTTGGGCACATGGCAGAGCTCGGAAGGGAACGAGCGGCATTTGACTTTTTTGGCTGGAATTGAGATCAGATGCCATGTCGCATTTGGAGAGCCCCTGATGTGCTTAAACAGTGGAAACCCCCCACAAATGACCCCATTTTGGAAACTAGACCCCCCAAGGAGCTTATCTTGATGTGTGGTGAGCACTTTAAACCCCCAACTACTTCACAGAAGTTTATAACGTAAAGCCATGAAAATAAAAAAAATCTTTTTGCCCCCATATTTTTATTTTCACAAGGGTAACAGGAGAAATAGGATCTCAACAGTTGTTGTGCAATTTGTCCTGAGTACGATGATACCCCATGTGTGGGGTGGATCCACTGTTTAGGCGCATGGCAGAGCTCAGAACGGAAGGTGCACCATTTTGGAATGCAAACTTTGATGGCATGTTCTGCGGGCGTCATGTTGCGTTTTCAGAGCCCCTGATGTGCCAAAACAGTAGAAACCCCCCACAAGTGACCCCATTTTGGAAATTAGACCCCCCAAGGAGCTTACCTAGATGTGTGGTGAGTAGAGATGAGTGACTTTGCCTTTTTTCGGGTCGAGTCGGGTTTCATGAAACCCGTCGGGTCGAACAAAATCGGCCGACTATAGGGAAAAGTCGGGGTCCGACTGAACACACGAAACCCAATGCAAGTCAGTGGGGAAGCAAAGTCGGCAGGGAGTGGAGGACAGTAAACACACCTACAGTGCCCATTTCAATGCCAACGACATCAATTCTTAATAATTAAGCTTGTCAACCTTAATTTATTTTATAATAGTTACGCATTGAAAACTGGGGGTTATTAGGCTAAAGTTGTGGGGGGGTAGGGCTGGCGCCAGGTTTTCGTGTGCCCTGGGCCAAAGAGTGTCAGTGCGCCCTTTTAACACATACCACAATTCATAAGGCTCCGATACGGCACAGAAATATAGGTATAATACAATGAAAAATACTCCACTGCTTACATGACATGACTGATATCTATTTTAAATTCTACAATAGCTCAAAAAACGGACAGTATATTACTCCATACAGTATTATGGCCACCACCTAATGCACCATACAGAATAATGAGCCCCATATATATCTCCATACAGAATAATTGGTCCCATATAATGTTCCATACAGTATATGAGGAGCTCCACATAATGCTACAGTATATGATGTTCTCCATGGATGATGCTCCAGTGTGTTATGGGCCCCAATAATGCTCCTTATATAATGGGCCCATTTCAAATGCTCCAGTGTATAATGGGCCTCATAGATGCTGCTCCAGTGTCTGATCTGCCCCTTTTAGAATGCTCCAGTATATGATGGGCCTCATGGATGATGCTCCAGTGTATGATGGGCCCAAATTATGCTCCATATATAATGGTCCCCATTTCTAATGCTCCAGTGTATAATGGGCCCCGTAAATGCTGCTCCAGTGTCTGATGTCCCCCATTTGGAATGCTCCAGTATATGATGGGCCAAATGGATGATGCTCCAGTGTATGATGGGCCCCATATATCATTCTCCAGTGTATATTGCTCCCCAAAAAATGCTCCCAACATTTAAAAAAATTAAATACCTCTCCTCACTGGGTACTGCTTTACTCTGGACTCCTCAGCATTGCCATCTTCAAGCCCTCTGCATGCACTTGTTCTGTTTCGGTAGAGGGCATACAGATGTGATGTCATCATGCTCTGTATCCTGAATGTCACTGTAAGGAAGCGCGAAGACGTCACAGCGGTGGAGCAGGGAGAGGTAAGTATTGCAAGTGCTGTGGCCCTGAGCAAGCATGGGGGCCCCACTCATGGGTGACAGCACTGGCACCGGGCCCCTCATAGTACAACGGTATGTCTGACGGCGAGTGGGCCCTCCCATCTGCAGAGACACTTTTGCGTACTATGAGGGCCCCTGTGCCACTGCCATCGCCCACAAGTAGGACCCCCCCACCTGCTCAGGGAACCGGCACTTTCATCTGCACCTTCCTCTGTGTCACCGTGTAAGGTGGTACAGTATGTGGGAAGGGGCACCTGAGTTTCATCAGTGTCACATTCTGGCTCTGTAGAGTGCAAGGGGAATGTAGTGCTGTGGGTCAATGTACCAGCAGAATCATCTAGCAGTGGCTGTGCATCAGTGCACTCCATCTCCGATTCATGTTGGACTGGGGAATTCAGAATTTCACTTGATAACACAGGCATGGCATGTGAAAAGAGCTCCATGGAGTAATCTGAAGTGTGGGCTGCCGCATCCTTCATTTTTAGTGGGGGTGAAGGAGACAAGGAAAGGGGTGGTTCCTGACCAGAAGCCTGCACTGACGACTCAGTACTTGCATTTTTTTAAAATTCAGAAGAGGAGGCCATAGAGCTGGAGGCTTTTTCGGCAATGTAAGGCAAAACCAGTTCCTGATGCTCCGGCTTTAAAAGCAGTTTACCTACTCCCAGAAAAGGGAGCCTTAAAGGCCTTCTTGTGCCAGATGATGATGCAGGCTCAACACCTCCTGCCTTAGCTGCTATTGTGCTTTTGGCACTACCAGCAGATGCACCACCACCACCATCAGTACCAGCTGGCCCCACCACACCCACGTCCGCCACCTCTTCCATCATACTTAATAATTTTTGTGAAAATGGACTCAAAATACCATCATATATATGGTACTGTTTCAGAAGTGGAGAGCCCTATACAGTCTAGGGATAATTGTAAATCCCCGTAGATATTTCATGAGTCAGACACAGATGGTCACAGGCTCAGTATGGATTAGACAATAATATAAAAATTTGCAAAAGGGTACAGTATCACTAGATACAAGGTATATATAGTATAGTTTAAACATACTGAATCTCCGTATACATTTCAGGAGGCAAACACAGACGCTCTCAGGCCCAGTATGGATCCGACAACAATATAGAAAGTTGACACAGGGCACTATAGTGCCCCTGAGGGTACGGTCGCCACAGAGGTACTGCACCTCATCCAAAGGTGTGGTATCCCACCCTCAGGTAAGGAGGGATCACCACTCAGGACTCCTAACCCTGCACTCAACACACACACTAGTTAGTCAGTACTTTCTGGGTGTACCCGGCGAGAGGATGGCCTCATCCCAGACTGACTAGGAAAGGGTGTTGGGTGTTAGTGTGGAAGGTAGGTACAGTGGGAGGAGCATAGTTTGTGGAGTGATTGTGGGCATCCAATCAGAGAGCAAGGTGACAGTTGGTGGGTGTAGCTAGTCTGAGGTAAATGGATCTTTCTAGAGAGTTGTCAGTCGGTGACAGGACAGAGTAAGAGCAGGATTGCTGTGAGAGGGCTGAGGGTCAGAGAAGAGAGAAAAATCTTGTCCAAGCTCCTAGACTGGAAGGAAGGGGTCCTTGGGGCATGGGAAGTACAATAAGCCACCTTTGAAGCCCGTTTCTGGAGAAGGATGGACCAGGCCTCATTGGGGAAGGTGACTCCTGAAGGTAGTGGAGAAATGCAGGGCTCAGCTAGAAGACGGAGGCTGAGGTAATTTTAAGTGCCTCAGTCGCAGCTACATTCAATACTCAAAATGGCAGCAGTTGGAATAAAGGACCCCGGAGCCTGACCCACATCGCCCGGTGTGATCCGTGGCTGTCGGCTTGGGACACTGTTTGCGAAGGCGCAAAGCAGGAAGGAAAGGAGAGATCAGCGCAGAGACATGGCCTAGAAAGGATACACAAGGAGGAGTCTTGAACAGGTGTTCCTGATCTACCTTGGAGTTTGCCGGACCCCTCCCTCGGATGACACAGTACCAAATGGGTCATCTTGTGCACAAAACTTTTGAGGAAAAACTCAGAAACTGCACCCAACTGTGTCCTTGGTGTCTTTTACAACTCACCTGCTACACATGCTACACTCACCACCATCACCGTCAATGGCTCACAAACATCATCTCAACTGCCCTGGGATACAGCTCTGCCCGTGGAGAGCTTCATCATCTTGGCTGCTTTAACACCGGCCCAGAGGATCTGCATTGCAGCGTCGGCTACCCTAGCAGAGTACCACGGGTGGTGTTACGATCCCCCTTTTCCAAATTAATTATCATACCATCTTCCCCTTCATCTGAACTGTTATCTTCTTTATTGGACTCCCAGGGCCACGGACCGGGTCCCAATCACCACCGTGACATACTTCCCCCTTAAAAGAGCCTGAAAGGCCCGGTACTGAGTAACCCCCGGCCCTGCGTGGTGTTTCATTTTAACACCAGATAACAGGGTTATATTGTAAAGTTTCAACATTATAAATCTACGTATATATTTGAGGAGGCAGACACAGACGCTGTCATGGCCAGTATGGATTCCACAACAATCTGAAAAGTAGAAAAAGGGTACAGTATCACCAGATACAAGGTATGTATAGTATAGTTTCAACATTCAAAATCTCCGTATTTATTTCAGGAGGCAGACATAGACGCTCTTAGGCCCAGTATGGATTACACAACAATATAAAAAGCAGTAAAAGGGGAATGGATCCCAAGCGTACTGCTGTTTACAGTGTTGGGGTCATTTGGCGATCTACATATATATTTCAAGAGTAACACACAGCCTCTCACAGGCTCAGTATGGATCTCACCATAACATAAAAAGAAGATCCGCAAGAAATAATCACACATGTGGGCCAATGTTCCAGGTGTCAATGATGCACTTTGAGTGGTGGGTGGAGGATGAATTTTGGGCACAAAGGGTACTGGATCAACAGATACAAGGTATATATATAGTATACTTAAAATGCAAAAAATCTCTGTATGTATTTCAGGAGGCTGACACATATGCTCATGGGCTCAGTATGGATTTGACAATAAGGTAAAAAGTTGAAAAAGGGTACAGTATCACCAGATACAAGGTATATATAGCACAGTTTAAACATTCTAAATCTCCGTAGACATTTCATGAGGCAGACACAGACGCTCTCAGTCCCAGTATGCATTAGCCAAGAATATAAAAAGTATTAAAAGGTTACTGTATCACCAGATACAAGGTACATATTGTATTGTTTAAACATTATAAATCTCCTTTTTTTTTCAGGAGGCAGACACAGACGCTCTCAGGGTCAGTATGGATTACACAATATAAAATGCAGTAAAAGGGTAAAGGATCAGAAGCGTACAGCTGCATACAGTGTAGGGGTCATTGTAAATCTCAGTATATATTTGCAGAGTCAGAAACAGACTCTCACTGGCTCAGTATGGATTAGACCACTATATAAAAAGCAGTAAATGGGTAAAGTATCTCAAGCGTACAGCTGTATACAGTGTTGGAGTAATCTTAAATCTACAAATATATTTCTGGAGTTACAGACAGACATTCACAGGCTCAGTATGGATTACACCAGAATCTAAATAGCAAAAAACGGTACTGTATCATTAGCGTACAGCTTTTTCCAGTGTTGGGCAAATTTTACATCTTGGGATTTATTTCCGTTGTCACCCTCAGACGCTCACTCACTATGGATTTGACCGTAATACAAAATGTCGATCAAAGGTACAAGATAGGAGGTGTATATAGTATAGGGTAAACTTTTTATCTACGTATATATTGAAGTATCATCACCAATATTCCCAAAAAATTATGGATATAACAATATCACCTCTTTAACTCCAGATACAATACTATAATGCACAATTCTTTCTAACTAATTATAGCAGAAAAAACAACGAGTATTTAGGAAAAAATATATAAACAATTTTATTGAAATATATTAAAAATATACATAATAAACAGAGTTTCCCACTATACAGGCTCACAAGGGGTTAATCCAAAAATAGACAGTACAGATAATGTAAAACAGCTGAAACCGTATACTATCAGCATACAAGCATCCTGGAGTATTTCAATATTAACATATGCAATGCAAATTTTCAACTTTGTAAATAGGCTCATTGCATAATCAGGCCACATCTAAAGTGCAGAGAGTGCTTTGTGCAAATGAAACTAATCACTACACTAACAATAAAGTGTCATATAATCTTCCAGTGCCAGCAAATAAGCTATACAAACTGGATAATACAATTTAGATATGTCCATTGTAAATGGACAATTATATACTGCAGACAGTCCTTAACCTGTGGCCCAAATAGCGATGCATGTAGATAAACTATACAATGTACTTACATCTGATAAGTGATAGAGGATGGCTTGGCAGGCTAGGGGGAATTTTTTTTTTTTCTCTCAATGGAGATAAAGCAATTGTCTGATCGTGTGGAGCAGCTCGCTGCGGAAGTGCGGGGAATTTCCGTCTACCTTGCTCATTCACATGCTGCTGAACCAAAGATTCCTACACCTGATGTATTTTTTGGGGATCGGTCTAAATTTTTGAATTTCACAAATAATTGTAAATTATTTTTTGCCTTGAAGCCTAACTCGACAGGGAGCTCCGCGCAGCAGGTTAAAATTGTCATCTCTTTGCTGCGTGGCGATCCCCAGGATTGGGCGTTTTCTTTGAAACCAGATGATCCTATTCTGACTAATGTGAACGCATTCTTTCAAGCTTTGGGGTTGTTGTATGACGAACCTAATGCCATTGATCAGGCTGAAAAGACCCTGCTGGCATTGAACCAGGGTCGTGATTATGCAGAATTGTACTGTCAAAAATTCCGAAAGTGGGCAGTACTTACTACCTGGAATGATAATGCCTTGGCTGCTCTCTTTCGGAAGGGGTTGTCAGAAGCCGTAAAAGATACTATGGTGGGATTTCCTGTTCCCTTTGGTCTTGATGATTCTATGTCATTAGCCATTCAGGTTGGCCGGCGTTTGCGCGAACGCAAAGCTGCACGAGAGGTGTTGCCACCTGTTGAACAAATGTCTGAACCTATGCAATGTGATTTTTCCAGAGAGCAGCGTCAGGAGTTCAGAAGGCGTAATAAGTTGTGTTTTTTCTGTGGAGATGCCTCGCATATTATTTCTGTCTGTCCCAAACGAGAGAAACGCTTTGCACACACGTTTTCTGTTGGGGGTGTTCAACCTAAGTTTCTTCTGGCTATTACTCTGATCTGCTCCCTGTCCACATTTTCCGCCAAGGCTTTTGTGGATTCGGGAGCAGCC
Organism: Dendrobates tinctorius; assembly: GCF_039654945.1. NCBI lineage: Eukaryota > Metazoa > Chordata > Amphibia > Anura > Dendrobatidae > Dendrobates > Dendrobates tinctorius. Next base: position 24,340,871 of record NW_027361716.1, on the reverse strand, counting down.
CAAGACCTAATGGACTTGGATTTTGCTAAACGTTGTGGATTTCCGATGACACCTCTGCAGACGCCTATCCCTTTGAGGGGAATTGATGCTACTCCTTTGGCTAAAAATAAACCCCAGTTTTGGACCCAGGTGGTAATGCGGGTCGCCCCAGACCATCAAGAAAATTGCAGATTTCTGGTGTTGCATAATCTGCATGATACTATTGTTCTGGGGTTTCCCTGGTTACAGATTCATAATCCAGTTTTGGATTGGAAATCTGTGTCTGTTTTGAGTTGGGGTTGTCGGTGTGCCTTTAGTGAGGCTCCGGTGTTTTCCACCTCTCCTCAGTCGCATGATGTTCCTGATTATTTGGCGGACTTTTATGATGTATTTAGTGAGAATGAGTCTGCGTCTCTGCCTCCTCATAGGAGTTATGACTGTGCAATTGAACTGAGCCCGGGGTGTAAATTTCCCAAGGGTCGGCTCTTCAATTTATCTGTACCCAAGCACGAGGCTATGCGATCCTATATTAAGGAGGCGTTGGAGAAGGGTCATATTAGACCATCCTCGTCACCCTTAGGTGCCGTTTTTTTTTTTGTAGCCAAAAAGGATGGATCATTAAGACCTCGTATTGATTATCGTGCCCTCAACAAAATTACTGTTAAATATCAGTATCCGTTACCCCTGATTTCTGATCTATTCTCCAGAGTTAAAGGTGCTTGCTGGTTTACCAAGCTTGACCTCAGGGGGGCGTATAATCTTATTCGCATTAAGCATGGGGATGAATGGAAGACGGCGTTTAATACTCCGGAGGGACATTTTGAGTACCTGGTGATGCCTTTTGGGCTCACTAATGCCCCTTCTGTCTTCCAGTGCTTCATGAACGATATTTTCCGAGATTTTGTCGATAAATTTTTGATTATCTATCTGGATGATATTTTGATCTTCTCCAAGGTTTGGGATTCTCATGTGGAACATATTCGGACTGTGTTCCGGATCTTGAGGGAGAATTCCCTGTATGTCAAGGGATCTAAATGCCTTTTTGGAGTACAGAGGATTTCTTTTTTGGGATTTATTTTGTCCCCGTCAACTATTGAAATGGACCCGGCCAAGGTACAGGCCATTCACGATTGGGTTCAGCCCACTTCTTTGAAGGCCCTCCAGAAGTTTTTGGGTTTTGCTAATTTTTATCGGAAATTTATAGCAAAATTTTCTAGTATTGCCAAGCCATTGACTGATTTGACTAAAAAGGGTGCTGATGTGTTAAATTGGTCTCCGGAGGCTGTTTCTTCCTTTCAGGAGCTGAAGCGAAGATTCACCTCCGCCCCGGTTTTGCGGCAACCTGATGTCTCACTTCCATTCCAGGTAGAGGTGGATGCTTCTGAGATTGGTGCAGGAGCTGTTTTGTCCCAAAAGGATCCTGTAACATCTAAAATGAATCCCTGTGCTTTCTTTTCCCGAAAGTTCTCTCCATCTGAACGTAACTATGATGTGGGGAATAGGGAACTGTTGGCCATGAAATGGGCATTTGAGGAGTGGAGACATTGGTTGGAGGGAGCTAAGCATCAATTCGTGGTCCTCACTGACCACAAGAATTTGATTTACCTAGAGTCGGCTAAGCGCTTGAACCCTAGACAGGCTAGGTGGGCCTTGTTTTTTACACGTTTTGATTTTGTGGTTTCTTTTCTTCCTGGAACAAAGAATGTCAAGGCAGACGCCCTCTCTAGGAGCTTCCTTGCTGATTCTCCTGTGGTGACCAAGCCTGCTACCATCTTAGGCGAAGGGGTAGTTCTTTCTGCCATCTCGCCCGATTTGAGACGTGCTCTGGAAGAGTTCCAGGAGGACAAACCTGAGCGTTGTCCCAGTGGAAAGTTGTATGTTCCTGACCAGTGGAAGAAGAGAGTGATGTCTGAAGTTCATTGCTCTGCTTTGTCTGGTCATCCAGGTATTTTTGGTACTAGAGATCTGGTGAGTCGTTTTTTTTGGTGGCCCTCCTTGTCTCGTGATGTCAGGAATTTTGTGCAGTCCCGTGGGACGTGCTCCCGGTCTAAATCGTGTTCTCGCTCTAGTGGGTTGTTGATGCCTTTGCCTGTCCCCAAGAGGCCATGGACCCATATTTCAATGGATTTCATCTCTGATATGCCTGTCTCTCAGAGGATGACTGTTATTTGGGTGATTTGTGATAGGTTCTCTAAGATGGTTCATCTTGTACCACTCCCTAAGTTGCCGTTTTCCTCTGAGTTGGTGCCCCTGTTTTTACAACAGGTGGTTCATTTGCACGGGATTCCTGACAACATTGTATCTGACAGAGGAGTCCAGTTTGTGTCTAGATTTTGGAGAACTTTCTGTTCCAGGCTGGGAATTCAGTTGTCCTTCTCCTCTGCTTTTCACCCTCAGACCAATGGGCAGACAGAGAGAACAAACCAGACCTTGGAGTCATATTTGAGATGTTTTATTTTTGCTGATCAAGATGATTGGGTTTCATTTTTGCCCTTGGCCGAATTTGCTTTGAATAATAGAGCTAGTTCTGCCACTTTGATGTCACCTTTTTTTTGTAACTTTGGGATTCATCCTCGATTTTCTTCAGGGCAGGTGGAGCCCTCTGCCTGCCCAGGTGTTGACACTGTGGTGGAGAGAATGCACCAGATCTGGGACCAAGTGATGGGTAAGTTATCTCTCTCCCAGGAGAAGGCCCAGCGGTTTTCCAACCGACATAGGACCATTGGTCCCCAGTTTAAGGTTGGTGATATGGTGTGGTTATCATCAAAAAATATTGCTATGAAGGTGGCTTCTCCTAAGTTTAAGCCTAGATTTATTGGACCTTACAAGATTGTGGAGATTATTAATCCGGTCACTTTTCGTTTGGCTCTTCCTGTCACATTTAAAATCCATAATGTGTTCCATAAATCTTTGTTGAAGAGGTTTGTTGAACCTGTTGTTTCGGGGGTGGCACCTCCAGACCCTGTATTGGTTGAAGGTAACATGGAGTATGAGGTAGAGAAAGTACTGGATTCCCATCTGGCTAGACGGAGACTCCAGTATTTGGTTAAGTGGAAGGGTTATGGTTAGGAGGATAATTCCTGGGTCTCTGCCTCTGATATTCAGGCCAAACGATTGGTGCGTGCCTTTCATCGGGCTCACCCTGATCGCCCTGGTGGCGTAGTTGAGGGTTCGGTGACCCCTCCTCAAGGGGGAGGTACTGTTGTGAGTTCATTTTCCCCTTCATTACTGAGGCCCGAGGAACTCCCTCTTCTGGTAAAGAAAGGTAGTGAGCCTGATTGTCAAACACCTGAGGCTGATGATGATGACTGGCTGAGTGGAGTTACGGACTGGATATAAGGCGGCCGACGCCCTTCTGCCCTGCGGGTGATTTCTCTGTGGGATCCTTGGAGACCAGTCTGAATTCCTGCTCCTCCAAAGCTAAGTTTGCTGCTCGGCCTTTTGCTTTTGTGCTTTGACTTTGTTTTTGCTTTGTTTTTCTGGATTCCTGCCATTCCCTGCTGGGGTGTGCTGAATTCATTTAGCTCTGTCTTCTGAAAATACCAGAGTGATGATTCAGTTTTTGAAGCCTAGCTGCTTCAGGGCCTTTTTCATATCAGCTATTTGGCTTATGTCTTTGATAGGGTTTTGGCAGATTGCAGACAGCAGCCTTCCTGTCCTTTCCTATCTAGGTAGTTTTGGGGCCCCGTCTTTGCTCAGTCTATCTTTCTGTCTGTGTTAGTATTTTCATCTTGCTTCACTATCATTATATGTTGGGGGCTGCCTATTGCTTTGGGGTCTGCTCTGGGGCAGTTTAGATTTCCCCTTTCTTTCTTTAGGCCTATGTATTTCTCCGGCTGTGATCGAGGGGTCTAGGGCATCGTAGGAACCCCCCACGGCTACTGCTAGTTGTGTTGATAGGTTCAGGGGTCTGCAATCTGATAGTTGCCAACTTCTCTGGTTTTCTGGACTTAGCTTGTATTTCTGATTTTACCTCTTACGGTGACTTTTTCATAACAGAGGTCCCTTGTGGTCAGGAGTGGGTTAGGGGGCCGGCCGGTGGCATTAGGTCAGGGAGTTGTGGAAAAAGTTCCTTCATGGATTGGGGGGCTGGGGGAGATGTTGACTTCCATGCGGGATTTGTTGTTGCGGATGGAGGGATTTGGAGTGCACCCGGCAAATTTAGCCGCTTGGGTGGGGTCGCAGGAGCGAGGGAGCAGTTTGTCGAGGGTGGTTACCGGGGTGTCAGTTGGCCGAGCTGACCCTGTGTCTGTTTCGTTTCAGACTGAGAAGGAAAAGGAATGTCGGATCAATGTAGATGACAGGGCGCATGGGGAGGTATTTGTATGCTTTGAGGGCCCACTGGGCACTCATCGTAAGAAGGAGGTGCGGGAAAAGATATAGAAGGACCAATATGTCGCGATTTTGTCCCTGCTTCCTTTGGAAAAGTTGAACTTGGACAAAGGGAAGAAGGATGATGGCCAAAAAGAGGAGGAGGAAAAACGGAGATGGCGATTGATACCGCACAGATTATCTAATTGGCTCCAGGCATTCGATATTTTGGCTAGCGTTTTTGGAGAGAAGGTGCCTGAGATTTGTTCTCCTCTTTTTTGTTTTTTGGATTTGATTGGGGAGGCTTATAGGGTGTAGGGGGTTCAGGCTTGGCTCCGGTACGACAAACAGTTTAGGCATAGGAAGGCGTTTCGTCCAGCAATTCGGTGGGAAAAGAAAGACATACGTCTGTGGTTGAAGGTTATGACGCCAACTAAGTTTGGCCATTCCTTTCCTGGGGGTGTTGGTTCGTGAAATGCACAAAGCAGTGGACAAGGGGCAAGGGGGTCAGTCGGGGCAATCGGTCAGCCAGAAGCAGGGTCTCTGCTGGCAATTGAATGATGGCCAGTGTGAATTTGGGGCCACATTGCTGCAAATTTAAGCACCTTTGATCCCATTGCAAAGGAACCTCACATGGTGCTTCCAGATGCTTTAGGAAGCAGAAAGGAGAAGCAGAGTGAGAGTGCTAATTCAAAAGGGGTAGACGCCATTGAACCTGGCCGCGACGGTCCCTTAGGTAACTAGGTTTCTGGATGGGGTTAAGTCAGAACTGTTGTTGTCCGTTTTCAGTGACGGGTTTAAAATTCCCGCCCCTCCTTTTGAGATACCATGGATGATTAACAATCTGAGGTCAGCTGACCAATATGCTGAGGTGGTGTTGTAACAGTTGGGGAAGGAGATTAAGTTGGGAAGGATGTCTGTGCCGTTTAGGGATCCTCCGTTTGAGGATTTGGTAGTCTCGCCCCTGGGTGTAGTGCCTAAGAAGCAGCAGCATAAGTTCAGGCTCATTCATCATCTGTCTTTCCCTCATCGTAGGTCGGTGACTGATTGAATTGACCCGGAGCTGTGCTCTTTGTTTTATAAGTCATTTGAGGAGGCGACAAAGTTTGTCCGGAAATGTTGGAAGGGGGAACTTTTGCCTAAAATGGATATTGAGTTGGCGTTTATGTTGATCCCTGTTCTTCCGGATAGTGTTAAGCTGTTGGTGTGTTACTGGGGTGGTGTTTTTTGGGTTGATAGGGGTTTGACAATGGGTTGATCGGTGTCTTGTGCGCTTTTTGAGGCATTCAGTTCTTTTCTTGAATGGGTTGTCCGTGAAGTATCGGCTTTTGATTCCTTGATTCATTACCTGGATGATTGTTTGTGTATCGGTCAGGCAAATTCTGGTTGTTGGGAGAGGTTACTTAGAGAGGTGTAATGGGTGGCAGAGCGTTTTGTTGTACCGCTTGCTCCCGGTAAAACAGAGGGGCCTTGTACGTGCCTATCTTTTTTGTGAATCTTTTTTTTGAATCGTTAAAATGTGAGTTCCGTTTGATGGAGGATAAGGTAAAGGTGTTGCAGGATGAGTTGTCTCGGGCAAAACAGTTGAAGAAATTGTCGTTGACATAGGTGCAGTCACTACTTGTGAATTTGACTTTTGGTTGTCGCATTATTACAATGGGTCGGGTCTTTTCTCGTCGGTTGGCGAGCGCTACGGTGGGAGTGCGGGCTCCACATCATTTTGTTTGGCTTTACAGTGAACATAAGGCTGATTTGGAATTGTGGAACTATTTTTTGGAGCAATACAATGAACGTTTTTGGCTCATGGAGGAGGCAGTTGTACCGTATTTTTCTGACCATAAGACGCACTTTTTTCCCCCAAAATTTTAGGGGAAAGTGGGTGGTGGGTCTTATGGTCGCAATATACTAACCTGCGGTGTGGTGGTGGCAGCGGGCGGGGCTCTGCGGTGCGGTGGTGGCAGTGGGCTGTGCTCCGGTGCAGAGGCGGCGGCTCCGCCGGCATTTCCTCACAACCCGGAGGCCCCCGCACATCCCTTGCTGGCCGTCGCCATGTTGTGGTGGCCTCCGGGAACATGGACGCCGGAAAGATGGCCGCCGGTTCGGGGACGGCGCATGCACGGGTTCAGATCTCGTCCCGAGAACTCGGGGAACCAGATTCAAATCTCGGCAGCAGCCCGCCACCACCCTCACCCCGCAGAGCCCACAGCTGCCCCTGCCCCAGCACAGCTGCCCCTGCCCCAGCACAGCTGCCCCCTGCCCCAGCACAGCTGCCCCTGCCCCAGCCCAGCTGCCCCAGCCCCAGCCCAGCTGTCCCAGCACAGCTGCCCCTGCCCCAGCCCAGCTGCCCCAGCCCCAGCCCAGCTGCCCCTGCCCCAGCACAGCTGCCCCAGCACAGCCCACCTGCCCCAGCCCCAGCGCAGCTGCCCCAGCACAACCAACCTGCCCCAGCACAGAGCCGCCACCGCACAAGCCTGGACCACTGAATGACCCCTGTGACTTATCTTCCACCTGTGCCGGATCCCTTCCCAGGTAAGCTGAATTCAGACTGTAAGACGGACCCCCTTTTGACACATTATTATTTTTTTCCCTATTTTCCTTCTGAAAATTGGGGTGCGTCTTATGGTCCGGTGCGTCTTATAGTCCGAAAAATACGGTAAATGATGACTTGGAGTTGTTCACAGATGCGTGTGATAGAGTGTGTTTTGGGTCATATTTTAGGGGCCTGTGGTGCGTGGCTGCGTGGCATGAGGAGTGGTTTCAGCTTGGCCTTGTTAGGAATATTGCTTGGTTGGATATTTTGCCTATAATGTGAACCTATGGAAGGAGGAGTTTCAGGACAGAAGGATCCGTTTTAATTGTGACAACATGGGAGTTGTATGTTCCATTAACAGCTTGACAGCGAACTTTCCTCCAGTGATTCGAGTCCTGTGGCACTTAATTTTGACTTGTTTAACGCTTAATGATCATGTGACGGCTTCTCAGGTGGCAGGTATTAGGAATTCCATTGCTGACTCTTGATCTCGTTCACAGTGGTAGCGTTTTCGGTAATTGTCCCCGGATGCGGAAGAAGCAGGTTTCTTTGAGTCCAGCCGGGCTTTGGAAGGTGGTCTCAGGGCTGCAGAAACTTTCATACGGGCATCTCTGTCTTCTATTACTTGGTCGATCTATCAGTCAGTATGGATTTAACCGTAATACAAAATGTTGGAAAAAGGTCCTGTATCAGCAGATCCCAGGTGTTTCCAGTCTAGGGGTAATTGTAAATCTCCATCTATACTTCAGGCTTCAGACAAAGACAATCACAGGCTCAGTATGGATTACACAAGAATATAAAAACTTGAAAAAGGGTAATGTTTTACAAGCATTCAGCTGCATACAGTGTTGGTGTCATTTTAAATCTCCTTATATTTTACCAGAGTAAGACACAAACTCTCACAGACTCAGTATGGATTACACCAGAATATAAAATTAGAAAAAGGGAAATGTATTCGAAAAGTACACCAGTATACAGTGTTGTAGTACTTTGAAATCTTCGTTTATATTTCAGTGTCAGTCAGCCACTTCAGACTCTCCGCTAGAGGAAGGTAGATGGATAAAAGTACAGACGTGAAGTCGAGTGATTTCAGAAGTGTTGGAATTACTAATCACGGGAAAACCTCCTAGGGGAATTCACAGAGGCGATACTGACTCTCAACTTTAACTGTGGATACAGCTAAAATGTAAATTAGTGAAGAAAGGGTTGCTGTATCGCAGTAGCGTTGATCCCATTACTGTAACTCATCTCCATCAAATTGTGATCACAGGGAGAGCTGTAGACATGGTCCTCACTGCCTATCATGATATGTCTGGTCACTTTGGATTGCAAAGCACATAAGCCACAGGCCATAGGGGATTCTATTGGATTACCATGAGAGGAGACATTGAAAAAGGGTGGCAGGAATGTCACAAGTCTGTGACTATGAAAAATGTGAAAGGTGATCATAAAGCACCACTGTATCCGATTGGGAGCTGACGTCCATTACAAATGGTAGCCATTGGTAATCTGAAGGTAGAGGCCAGCAGGACAGGACATAGCTACATCTTAACCATCATCGATCAGTACACCAAATTTGTAGTGGCCGTCCCTGTGAATGATTTAACTGGCCAGAATACACAGCGGTGGAGCAGGGAGAGGTAAGTATTGCAAGTGTTGTGTCCCTGAGCAAGCAGGGGGACCCACTCATGGGCGCCGGTACTAGCACAGGGCCCCTCATAGTACGCCAGTGTGTCTGATGGTGAGTGGGCCCCCACCACCATCAGAGACACTTTATTGTACTATGAGAGGCCCTGTGCCAGTGCCGTCGCCCAAGGGTGGGGCCACACACCTGTTCAGGGCAACAGCAGTTGCTTGGGTGTAGCAGGTGATGAACCCGGGCCTGGGGTGGGGGGGCAGCCCATTTAGGGAGGTTTAAAAAATGGCATATGTTGAAGTGTAGGCTGGACTTTCAGCTGCTGCAAATGGAGGAATTGGAGAAGTCAGAGGAAGAGGAGGACAAAAGCGAGCCTTTTTTCTGGCAACCTATGTGTTATTAGGGGAGGGTGGGACAAAATCTTTTGAAACCCATGCATGGTTCATTTTAATGAAGGTTAGATCATCAACATTTTAGGTCTACAGACGGGTCCTTTTTTCTGTCAGGATTGATCCAGCAGCACTGAAGACTCTTTCAGATAGCACACTACCAGCAGGGCAAGCAAGCTCCTGTAAGGCATATTGTGCCAATTCAGGCCATGTGTCCAGTTTTGAGGCCCAATAATCAAAGGAGAATGACCTGTGAGGGAGAACCTCGATATGGGAGGAGAAGTAGTTTGTAACCATAGTTGACAATTGCTGTCTCCTGTCACTTGCAAGCGATTCTGTATTAGCTGTCATGTGCATGGGACTTGAGAAATCAGACCACAACATGGTCAGGAAACCCCAGTCTCCAACGCCAGTTCGGCTGTGTGCACCACGAACACCTCTTCCATTTTGCCCACTATGGCTCGTGGGAGAACCAGCTCCGCTGCTGTGTGCTGGGAATGCCTCAAACAGCCGGTTTACCAGAGTTGCTTGTTTGTTAGCCAATATTAGCTCGAGGTTCTCCTGTGGCATTATGTTGTGTAATTTGCCTTTATAGTGTGGATCGAGGATGCTGGCCAACCAGTAGTCATCATCCCTCATCATTTTGGCAATGCGGGGTCCCTTTTTAGGATCTGCAAGGCATAGTCACACATGTGGGCCAATGTTCCAGGTGTCAATGCTGCACTGCCAGTGGTGGGTGGAGGAGCACTTTCTGACAAATCCACATCCCTCCAGTCACGCACAAACCCTGTACCTGACCTTGGCACGCCCTCATTTTCTCTTGCCCTTGAGAAGCATCCTCCTCCCCAAAATAATCATCCCCATCATCCTCCTCCTCATCTTCCTCTTCTTCCTCCACCTCGTCCATGACGGTTCCCTGATCAGACAATGACTGACTGTCATCAAGGCTTCCCTCCTCCTCCTCCTCCTGTTGCTCCTCAGCTGCAGACGCCTGATCCTTAATGTGCATCAAAGTTTGCATGAGCAGACGCATAAGTGGTATGCTCATGCTTTTGATGGCGTCGTCTGCGCTTACCAGCCGTGTGCATTCCTCAAAACACTGAAGGACTTTACAGAGGTCTTTCAGCTTTGACCACTGCACACCCAACAATTCCATGTCTGCCCTCAAACTGCCTGCCCGTGTATCCTCCCACAAATGCATTACAGCCTGCTTCTGTTCACACAGCCTCTCAACCATGTGTATCAGAATGATTGGGGACTAACCTTTACGGCTACCATTTCTACTGATTCCTTCCAGTATTTGGACCTATGGGTGCGGCTTGACGACCTGGGGATGGTGTCCACTGCAACACATTTCAGACCGGTTGTTGTCAACAGCTACCTGAGGTTTGACAGTGGGCACCTCCCTGGGTGGGTGAAGTATGTGCCCTATGGCCAATATTGGAGAATAAGGAAAGATTGCACTTTTGACCATGATTTCCAAACCGAATCCAGAATCCTCAAAAAGAGATTTGTGGAGAAAGGATATCTGAAAAATCTTTTAAAAGATGCTTATAAGAGGACGTGCAATTTTTCACAGGATTTATGCATAAAAAAGATGGAGGAGAAAAATAGGACACCTGGGGTAAATTCGGAGAGGAATAAATGGAGTTTGATAACTACCTTCTGTCATTCCAGATCAATTGTGCGTAAATTGTTGGATTAATATTGGTTCATCTTACAAGGTGATCCTCTTTTGGCCTCAAGGATTCCCAATAAACCAAGCATTATTTATAGGAAAAAAAAAAGTTTAAAAAATTTAGTAGAACCAAGTAACATAATGCGGAAATATAAAATGTCATATGAAAATGATAATGGCAGTTGGGGCTGTTTTGCATGCAATGTACCCAAATGCTTATGCTGTGGAGTGATTCAGGATAATGCAAGAAATTTTCATTCTAACATCACCAATGAGACATTCCAGATCAAACATAGGGTTACTTGTCAGTCCACATATATAATTTATTTGTTGGAATGCCCTTGTGGGCTTCAATATGTGGGAAGGACCATTCAAACAACACATGCAAGATTGAACAAGCACAGACAGAACATCCGCTCGGGTTACCAATTACATAGTGTGTCTTGACATTATGCAGGGAGTCACAATAAGGATCCAGGAAAGATTAGATTGACCATCATTGACCATATTAAGGAGTGTGGTGAGGAGAGGCTGAGTAACCTTATTAAAAGAGAAAGTTACTGGATGTTTAAATTGGGCACGTTATATCCAGAGAGACTCAATCTCACTATAGAAAAAGTTTCCAGATAGGGTCAATAATTTATTGATTATTATGGATTTCTTTTTTCATGTGTAAATGTGTAAATTTTTAGAAAAAAATTTTAAAAAAATTTTTTTTAGGAAAAGTTTCCTCTTCTTTTTGGGGCATTTTATTCCTTTGACAGGGTTTAATATTCGTTTTTATTGTATATTGATGAGGTTGAATGTTGTAATCTGCAATATGTATATTGAATTGTATAATGACTGAGTTTCTTATAATGTTTCTATTGGGAATGTAAGGGTTAATGCGTAACATTAAGAGGAAGTGGTATAGGATTGTGGGTTGTTCCAATTAGGGCTACCTATAAAGGCTGTAACAATGGATGTTTCCTTTATTCCACCTGAGGAAGACGGCTGTGACCGTAGAAACGCGTTGTGGGCATTGGAGGAAGAATAAAAGCTGCGTTTTAATTTTTTTCGGTTTCTGCCTCTCCTTTAGCGCTCCTATAGACCGCTTTGTTACAGTTTTCTAGTATAGACTAGTATAGACCCTTGTGGCTTATGGTGTGTATGATGACGGATGTTTGTGCCTGCAAATGACTCATTTTGAAACCCCTATCCTTGGTTGTGACTGTTGTTAGGGCTTAGAGGTTAGAGTCAGCGCCTGGCAGTGGCTAAGCTATACGCCACAGTGCATCCCAGTCCTCTGCACTATCTAGGGTCCGACTGTGCCTCCCTGCTCAGGGTACTGTTGTACAGTACCAGGTAGCAGTAACCAACAGTGCGACACCGTGTGCTCCTCTTGAGCTTTCCTCGCCACCCTGTGTGGTTAGTGGCGTCCGCCGAAGCGGTACTGTGCGCACTTGGCACAGTTATACAGTATATATTCCTACCTTTTGCTGGCACCTCGACTGCAGCGCCGAGCGCTGATGGTCTAGAGGAGCTCTAGTCCTGTGCCTCTAGGACTGAGCTCTGTGACCTCTAATTCATCCACCATCTAGTTCCGCCATTACTCAGCAGCAGGTTCCATCTCTGCACGGTGGACCCCGGGCTGCAAATGCACCTCATATCTCCTTTTATATTATTTGGTGTGTTCCACAGGCCCTAACACTCGCGGCTCAGCTTAACCAGCCCCAGTTGTAGACCCTGGATCCTCTTCAGGATCGTTACCATTCAAGTTGGTGACCGCCTGCACGTTACACAGCCTGGGGCCCTTTCTTGCTAAAGCAACATTATACCCACGGCTTTCAGACTGTCCCTGTTTACTGCTGCCTCTCGACTTCTCAAAGAACAGGAAGTGCCTCCCTATGTGCCACTGTTCTGTGCTCCACCATCCTTAACCCCTCCCAGCTGGAAAACCCCTAATGCTAACTAAAGGGCCCGTCACACTAAGCGATATCGCTAGCAATATCGCTATAACGTCACTGGTTTTTGTGACGCAGCAGCGATATTGCTAGCGACATCGCTATGTGTGATACTTACCTCCGACCGGCTCCTCTGCCGGTTGTCGCTGATCGCGCGAGAACGGCCTGGGCCGTTTCTCATCGTCGGCTTCCTGCTGTGGTGATGAGCGACATGTGGACGTGGGCAGGAGGACGTATTCATCGCCTCGTCTGACAGGTAAGTAACGACTGTCAACCGCTGCTATGTCGCTGGTGAGATCTGCCTGTTTGGCAGCTCACTAGCGACCATTTAGCGATGCACCAGCGATCCTGACCGGGTCATATCGTTGTCAGGATCTCTGGTGCATCGCTAAGTGTGACAGTACCTTAAGTCTACTCTCACATTCTCATTCCCTACCTCTAATGTGCCCCAATATTCTATTTCTATTATCCTTTGCTATCCCTAATCTTATACACAACATATATCAAGTGCATACACATTACATGAACACATTAACAAATAATTCAAGTTTGGGAAACCCATGCCCATCTGGTCTTTAAATAATTAAAATGCATGGCCAAAAATAATATAACTTTATTGCAAATAAACAGAGCTTTGAATCTTCTCTCAGAATTTCTCAGGTCATTTACTTTTCCTTGTGCACTGCATATTTTACTAATTTAATGGATCACTAGTATTAGGATTCAACTTTGAACAGCAAATGCAGCACATGCCCCCCAGCTATACCCCTACTTTCTAATCAAAGGAAATTGTTTTTTATGTGTAAAACACAACTAAGAACACAAAGATAAAAGCTGTCACATACAATTCCCATCAGTGCGGGGCTGTGATAACAGTGGATGTGTTCTGTTTAAACAGGAGTCTTTTTAACTAACATAGAAGTAATTCAGCTGTCAAGAAGAAGGAGCCGAGTTCTGAGAATCACTGATAATGATAATGATTTTACCCCAGTCATTTTTTAGCACACTGACAGCGCTACAAAAAGGAAACCTGCAACATAATAGAATAGAAATACTGCTTGCAAGACATTACTGCCAATTATTTAGTATGAGAGTCGTATGAGGCTATTATGAGTGAATGGCATCTGCACTCTTACAGGAAGACAAAGGTGCGAAAAAACAAGCCGTTTCCAGAGCGAGGATTGTGAATTTAATGCACCATTGATTTTATTATCACTGACATCATCATTTTTGGTAAATAGCATTAGGGAAACACATTTTTCTAACCTCTTGATATTACAGTATATTTTAAGTGGTGATAAAGAACCAACTGTCTCTTGTGTTTCGTGATGCCTTTAAAATGAATGGGCGTCAGAAAATGACGTTGTTTAGGCTACTTTCACACTTGCGTTTTTTGTGGTGCGTTTTTTGCGCACACAAACGCATGAAAAAGACGCATACAAATGCTGCATCTTTTTCAAGCATTTTTATGCGCATGCAGGAAAAAACGCAGCGTTTGTATGCGTTTTTAGCGCGTTTGCAGTTTTTTGTACATTGTTTGTCCTCACCAAAAAAAAAATCTAGATAACAATCTTGCAACACACACACGACCAATGGAACGTCAGTGGTGGTGTGGTATGTTAATATATAGACCCTGTCTACAGTATTCTTCACATTTGCTTGATTTTTCTCGTGTCAACATGGATCTGCGCTGGAAGAGTTTTCACTTCATCTTGGATTTGGACATCGCGATGGCTAGGGCATGTGCAGTTGCTTGCCATGAACAAAGGAAGAGAGAGAGACAGCGAAGACGGCAGCGGCGGCGTATGTGGATACATCCGATTGTTGAACTTCGGGAGAGCCGTGGGGCGTACCACACCCTCTACAGTGAGCTACAGGCAAACCCAGAGAAATTTACAGATTATATCCGGATGTCCCAAGAAAGCAGAAAGCTTCATGGATTTGCTTGCTCGTGCCCAAAAATCCATCCGGAGACAGGACACACAGCTCCGTCATGTGATTCCTCCTGAGGAACGGCTCCTGGTGACATTACGGTACGTAATATTTAAAAACCAAGGGGTGGGGTCTGATTTTTTTTTTTTTACATGTACTATTCAAAACCTGGGCAAATTATTTTTCGTGAATGTACTAATTTTTTATTTTATAGTTTTAAAAAACCATATACAGAAATATTAATTTTACTTCTTTCTCTGTTTCACAGATTCCTGGCGACTGGAGAGACCCTATCTTCACTACACTTCCAGTACCGTATTGGAATCTCTACCTTGTCTGGAATTGTTGCCGACACCTGCCAGGCTCTCTGGAAAGTTCTTTGTCCAGAATTTATGCCCCTGCTCACCGCTGAAAAGTGGATGGAAATTGCTGACAAATTCTGGACAGTCTCCAATTTCCCCAACTGTTTGGGAGCTGTTGATGGTAAACACATACGGATGATCAAGCCCAAAAGAACTGGATCTGAGTACTATAATTACAAAAAGTACTTTTCAATAGTATTCATGGCCATTGCGGATGCCGGATGTATGTTTGTAGCAAAGGACATTGGAGCATTTGGCCATGGTAATGATTCCCAGGCTTTTAAAAACTCAGACATGGGCCGGAGGTTGTATGGCAACCAATTTAATTTCCCTATGCCACGGCCTCTTCCCCACACCGAAGCTCCGCCACTGCCCTTTGTAATGGTTGGGGATGAGGCTTTTCAAATGTGCGCAAACCTACTGAAACCCTACTCCAGCCGTGACTTGGACCACACCAAAAAAACATTTAATTACAGGCTGACCAGGGCCAGAAGAACTGTATAGTGTGCTTTTGGGATTCTTGTCTCCAGATGGCGAATTCTCAGCACAGCCATTAATTTTCAACTTGAAACAGTGGATGAGGTGGTGAAGGCGTGTGTGGTTCTACATAATTTTGTGATGGCTAAAGAGCACCCGACCTTTGAACTCGATGATGCTGCTCCTAACCCATTGCCTGAATTCACTCAGCAGCTTCTCAGGTCATCCGTTGAAGCTGGCCAAATGAGAGACAGTTTGCTGTGGCCTACTTTATCTCTGATGTAGGACGGGTGCACTGGCAAGATGAAATGGTGTAAAAATGTTTTCGTGTGTATGTGTTAATAAAAAACCTGTTTTGATACCAGTACCGAGTGCACTATGTTTTTTACACTCTAATAAAATAAAAAACTTCCCATGTATACCTGTGAATTCATGATGTTCTCACACCTAGGCAGGTAAATACACATATGAGTTAAACTGCAGCATCGCTAGTCTGCGTGAAATATATTGGTACGTAAGCAACGCTGCAGGTTAAATATTTTATGTGTATTAACCAGGCCATGATTGATAAATAGTTATGATTAGTGTTGAGCGACTTTGGTAGGATCAGGTTTCATGAAACCAAATTCGTTTCAAATTAAACTGGTCCGACTAGTGGAAAAAAAGTCGGAGTTTCGTTCAAAACCCGACCCCAATGCAAGTCAATGGGGAATAAAAGTCTGCATTGAGTGGATGAATGTAATCTGCTCAATGCCGACTTTTATTTCTCATTAACTAACATTGTGGTAGGGTTTCGATCGAAACTCCGACTTTTTTTTGCCCTAGTTTGACCAGTTTCTGTTTCATGAAACCAGATCCTAGTTGGTCAACTCTAGTTATTATACTAGGCATTGGTATTGAATAGAGTTGAGCGACTTTTGGTTTTTTAGGGTCGCGTTTCGTTTCGTGAAACCCGACTTTTCCAAAAGTCGGGTCGAGCAAGATCGTCCGATTATAGGGAAAAGTCGGGGTCGTCCCGAAACACGAAACCCAATGTAAGTCAATGGGGAATAAAAGTCGGCAGTGAGAGGAGGACAGGAAACACACCTACAGTGCCCATTTGAATGCCAAAAGCATCAATTCTTCTTACTTAAGCTTGTCAACCTTAATTAACTTCATAATACAAGTTACGCACTGAAAAATGGGGGTTATTTGGCTAAATTTGTGGGGGGGGAGGGCTGGCTGCAGGTTTTCATGTGCCCTGGGCGAAAGAGCGCCCCTTTAACACATACCACAACTCATCATGCTCCGATACGGCAGAGAAATAGCGGTATAGTACAATGAAAAATACCTCACTTTTTACATCTCATGACGAGGCCCATCTATTTCTCCATACAAAATCATTGGTCCCATATAATGTTTGAAACAGTATATGATGAGCTCCACATAATGCTACAGTATATGTTGGTCCCCATGGATGAAGCTCCACTGTCTTATGGGCCCAAATAATGCTCCAAACATAATGGGCCCCATTTCTAATGCTCTAGTGTATAATGGGCCCTGTAAATGCTGCTCCAGTGTCTGATGTCCACCTTTGGAATGTTCCAGTGTATTGTGGGCCCCATCTATCATTCTCCAGAGTATAGTGCTCCCCAAAAATTGCTGTCCCAACATTGAAAACAATCAAATAAGTCTCCTCGCTAGGGAATCCCTGTACTTGTCTGGACAGGTGCTGTAGCTTGCTTAACAGCTCGCCAGCCGTTCTCACGTCCAGTATGGATTGCACGTGATTGCACAAAGGTTAGAAAGGGTACCGTATCCCTGGAAAACATGTATGGATAGCGTACACATTCAAAATATATGTCTATACAGCATGAGGCAGGCTCAGACGGTGTTAGGCCCAGTATGGATTGCACGTCATTGCACAAAGGTTAGAAAGGGTACCGTATCCCCGGATAACATGTATGGATAGCGTACACATTCAAAATATATGTCTATACAGCATGAGGCAGGCTCAGACGGTGTTAGGCCCAGTATGGATTGCACGTCATTGCACAAAGGTTAGAAAGGGTACCGTATCCCCGGATAACATGTATGGATAGCGTACACATTCAAAATATATGTCTATACAGCATGAGGCAGGCTCAGACGGTGTTAGGCCCAGTATGGATTGCACGTCATTGCACAAAGGTTAGAAAGGGTACCGTATCCCCGGATAACATGTATGGATAGCGTACACATTCAAAATATATGTCTATACAGCATGAGGCAGGCTCAGATGGTGTTAGGCCCAGTATGGATTGCACGTCATTGCACAAAGGTTAGAAGGGGTACCGTATCCCCGGATAACATGTTTGGATAGCGTACACATTCAAAATATATGTCTATACAGCATGAGGCAGGCTCAGACGGTGTTAGGCCCAGTATGGATTGCACGTCATTGCACAAAGGTTAGAAAGGGTACCGTATCCCCGGATAACATGTATGGATAGCGTACACATTCAAAATATATGTCTATACAGCATGAGGCAGGCTCAGACGGTGTTAGGCCCAGTATGGATTGCACGTCATTGCACAAAGGTTAGAAAGGGTACCGTATCCCCGGATAACATGTATGGATAGCGTACACATTCAAAATATATGTCTATACAGCATGAGGCAGGCTCAGACGGTGTTAGGCCCAGTATGGATTGCACGTCATTGCACAAAGGTTAGAAGGGGTACCGTATCCCCGGATAACATGTATGGATAGCGTACACATTCAAAATATATGTCTATACAGCATGAGGCAGGCTCAGACGGTGTTAGGCCCAGTATGGATTGCACGTCATTGCACAAAGGTTAGAAAGGGTACCGTATCCCCGGATAACATGTATGGATAGCGTACACATTCAAAATATATGTCTATACAGCATGAGGCAGGCTCAGACGGTGTTAGGCCCAGTATGGATTGCACGTCATTGCACAAAGGTTAGAAACGGTACCGTATCCCCGGATAACATGTATGGATAGCGTACACATTCAAAATATATGTCTATACAGCATGAGGCAGGCTCAGACGGTGTTAGGCCCAGTATGGATTGCACGTCATTGCACAAAGGTTAGAAGGGGTACCGTATCCCCGGATAACATGTATGGATAGCGTACACATTGAAAATATATGTCTATACAGCATGAGGCAGGCTCAGACGGTGTTAGGCCCAGTATGGATTGCACGTCATTGCACAAAGGTTAGAAAGGGTACCGTATCCCCGGATAACATGTATGGATAGCGTACACATTCAAAATATATGTCTATACAGCATGAGGCAGGCTCAGACGGTGTTAGGCCCAGTATGGATTGCACGTCATTGCACAAAGGTTAGAAGGGGTACCGTATCCCCGGATAACATGTATGGATAGCGTACACATTCAAAATATGTCTATACAGCATGAGGCAGGCTCAGACGGTGTTAGGCCCAGTATGGATTGCACGTCATTGCACAAAGGTTAGAAAGGGTACCGTATCCCCGGATAACATGTATGGATAGCGTACACATTCAAAATATATGCCTATACAGCATGAGGCAGGCTCAGACGTGTTAGGCCCAGTATGGATTGCACGTCATTGCACAAAGGTTAGAAAGGGTACCGTATCCCTGGATAACATGTATGGATAGCGTACACATTCAAAATGTATGTCTCAGGAGGCAGGCTCAGACGGTGTCAGGCACAGTATGGATTTGACGGCCCAGATTACACAGCGGAGGAGCAGGGAGAGGTAAAGATTGCAAATGCTGGGGCCCTGGCCAAGCAAGGGGGGCCCACTCGTGGGCGTCGGTACTGGCACTGGGCCCCTCATAGTACAGCGGTGTGTCTGACGGCGGGTGTGCACCACCACCGTCAGAGACACTTGATTGCACTATGAGGGACCCTGTGCCAGTGCCCGCGCCCAAGAGTCGGCCTACCCACCTGTCCAGGGCAAAGGCACTCGCACGGTGTCGTGCGGTAGGTGGTGACCCCGGCCATGGGGGGGCCAGTTATGGAGTTTTAGAAAGTGGCATATGTTGATGTTGGACATTCAGCTGATGCAAAAGGCGAAATAGGTGAAGTACCAGGAAGAGGTGGACCAAAGCAAGCCATTTTTCTGTCACCCTATGTGTCATCAGGGGAAGGTGGGACAAAATCCTTGGAAACCCATGCGTGGTTCATTTTAATGATGGTTAGATCATCCACATTTTGGGTTGACAGACGGGTCCTTTTTTCTGTCAGGATTGATCCAGCTGCACTGAAGACTCTTTCCGATAGCACACTTGCAGCTGGGCAAGCGAGCTCCTGTAAGGCATATTGGGCCAACTCAGGCCAGGTGTCCAGTTTAGCGGCCCAATAGTCAAAGGGGAATGACCTGTGTGGGAGAACATCGATATGGGAGGAAAAGTAGTTTGTAACCATAGTTGACAACTGCTGTCTCCTGTCACTTTCCATCGATGCAGTATTACCAGTTGTGTGAGCGGTATTTGAAAAATCAGTCCACAACATTGTCATGAAACCCCTGTCTCCAACGCCACTTCTGCTGTGTGCACCACGAACACCTCTGCCAAGCTGCCCCCGGCCCATAGGGCTCTTGTGAGAACCATCACCGCTGCTGTGTGCTGGGAATGCCTCAAGCAACCGATTTACCAGAGTTGCTTGTTTATTAGCCAATATTAGGTCAAGGTTCTCCTGTGGCATGATGTTTTGTAATTTGCCTTTATAGCGTGGATCCAGGATGCTGGCCAACCAGTAGTCGTCATCGTTCATCATTTTGGCAATGCGGGGGTCCCTTTTTAGGATCCGCAAGGCATAATCTGACATGTGGGCCAATGTTCCCGGTGTCAATGATGCACTGTGAGTGCTGGGTGGAGGAGCACTTTCTGGCAAATCCACATCCCTCCAGTCACGCACAAACCCTGTACCAGACCTTGCCACGCCAACATTTTCACTTGCCCCACGAGATGCATCCTCCTCCCCTAAGTAATCATCCCCATCATCCTCCTCCTCTTCCTCCTCTTCTTCCTCCACCTCGTCCAGGAGAGGTCCCTGAGCAGACAATGGCTGAATGTCATCAAGGATTCCCTCCTCCTCTTCCTCCTCATCAACATTGGCTGCAGACGCCTGCTCCTTAAGGTGCGTCAAAGTTTGCATGAGCAGACGCATAAGTGGGATGCTCATGCTTAGGATGGCGTCGTCTGCGCTTACCAGCCGTGTGCATTCCTCAAAACACTGAAGGACTTTACAAAGGTCTTTCAGCTTCGACCACTGCACGCCTGTCAACTCCATGTCTGCTCTCAAAGTGCCTGGCCGTGTATCCTCCCACAAATGCATTATGGCCTGCCTCTGCTCGCACAGCCGCTCCACCATGTGCAGGGTGGAGTTCCACCTTGTTGCAATGTCGATAATGAGGCGGTGGTTAGGAAGGTGGAGCAATCGCTGCAGCTTCTGCATACGAACGGAGTGTACAGGCGACCGGCGGATGTGCGCGCACAGTCTTCGCACCTTCTGGAGCAGGGCTGTTAACTCCGGATAATTTTTGAGGAAGCACTGCACCACCAGGTTCAAGGTGTGAGCCAAGCAAGGTATGTGGCTGAGTTTTGAAAGGGCTATGGCTGCCACAAAATTACGGCCGTTATCACTAACTACCTTGCCTGCCTCAAGATGTACACTGCCCAGCCATGACTCAGTTTGTCGCTTCAAGTACTCGGCCAGCACTTCGGCGGTGTGTCTGTCACCCAAACACATCATCTGCAACACAGCCTGCTGACGCTTTCCACTAGCTGCTCGATAGGGGGACACATCGTGTGCAACAGTGGCAGCTGCAGATGGAGTGCTCGTACGACTGCGCTCTGTGGACGAGCTTTAAGAGTATGTTGTTAATTACAAGGTATATCTATAATCCCCCTTGCCTAGTATCACAATAAGTGAAATGAGGATGGTAAATACAGCCAATCCTCAAAACACTTTTTATGACACCTTGCAAAGTTTAAGGCATATTGTGTGTACGGTGCAGTGTGTGTAGGCGGCGCCAAAAACATTAATCAAACTTTGTTATGGTGAACCAGAAATTTAAATTTATTTTTAACCAAAAAATTATAAAAAACTTTATTTTTTTCTGCGTTTGGGGGCAGATGGTTGCAAGTTGGGGGTGTGCAGTGAAGATGAACAGCTTATAGTCGATGAAGGTGTTCTAGGGGAAGGGGCAACAAAACTTGTGGGGGAAGGGAGTCCAGTTATGGGAATGGAACTAGACACACTAGGAGGAGAGGACAGAGGTTCAGCTACAGTGGTCCTAAATGTTTGTCTCCTTAAACTGGCCTGCCTGGACCTACTTGGGCTCAATGCCCGCCTTGATTGTTGGCGCCGCCTGGAACTTTGGGCAAATAAGGAATGTGGGTCCCCCCATCTGCTGCTGTGGCTGCTGCTGTCCATGCTGCTGCTGCTGTGGCCGCTGCTGCTGTGGCTGCTTCTGTTGTGGCTGCTGCTGATGCTCTGTGGTGGCGGTGGCAGTGCTAGTCCTTGCAGGAGGACTGGTGGTGGCAGTGATGGTCCAGGTTTGCGGAGTGGTGGTGGCAGGGCTAGTACATGTTGTAGTGTCTGCGGCAGGGCTGTTCCACATTTGAGGAGTGGTTACTGTGGCTGTGCTCCAAGCATGCATGGGGGTGGCGGTGGTGCTCCAGACAGGAGCAGCACTTGCCATGGTGGTGTCGGTGAAGTGACCAGCAGCACTCAGACTTGTGGTGGTGTAATGGTGGGTGTCCTGGCTTTGAATAGAGGTGTCCGTGCAGTGGTATGCAGCACAAGTCGGTAGTGAGGTGAAGCGAGTCAACGGTGGCACAGTTAGAAATGACACCACTGACTGCTGCCCGTACCGATTATGCTGCATAGCCTGCAAGAAAGCATTGTTGCAGGCATGCAGCACACTCAGCTGTTGCTCAGGACTAAGGTGTTCTGCCATGCCCTTTTCAATCTTACTAAAAAAATGGTGCGCTGGTCTGTTGAGGTCGGCCTCCAAACGGTCAAGGCGCTGTTCGACAGAATGGAAGCGGTGTTCCATATGGTTAAAACCACGTTCTATGAGTGAAAAACCGCTTTCCACTCTGACAGCGACTTGAGGCTGGCAATAAAGGCCTCGCTCAAGTGCATAAACTCGGGCAAGACATTCCTGTCCAAGGCCCTCTGCCGCTGGTGGGTAGTGTCCGCATAACCAGTGACAGAGACCTGAGACAGGGGAACACCTGATTGACCAGCTTCCTGGTCAGCAGCTGTTTGTGTTGCTGACGTGCAAGGTGCTTCCTGGCTGTCAGATGGCTGAGATTGGTCCGAGGTCATCCGATGAAGGACGGCTCCAGGGCCAGGTTGCAGGGTGCTGCTCCAAGTGCTGTGGAAGAAAGGAAAATCATTACTATCATACCTTTACAAGAAGCATCAGCTGTGGATTACAAAAACACAGATTAATAAAAATGAAAACCAAAAAATTATAATACTTACGATCTGGTGGCAAGGACCGGTCTTAGGAACTGCAACGCTTGATAGTACCGGTATCTTGTTCTTGTCCTTGACGCTGAACCACTGCGAACCTGGCCCTCAGCATGAACATCACTGTTGAAGCGGTCCTTGATCGAGCACCAACGTGTTCAGACTTTGTCCACTGTTGGAAAAACAAACAACATTTAACAATTGTGTATGATGCACAACATATGCTATCACTAAACCCAACAGTGCCATCACGAACAAGAGTCAATGCGGCACAATACAGCAATACAATACCCAAAGCAGTCACTGTTGAGCCAGATGACACTGTTGGGTTTCCTGCTAGAATATATCTAGCTCGAAACCCAACAGTGCCATAAAGGACAATAGTCACTGTGGCACAATACAGCAATACAATACCCAAAGCAGTAGCTGTTGAGCCAGGTGACACTGTTGGGTTTTGTGCTAGAATATATCTAGCACGAAACCCAACAGTGCCATCAAGGACAATAGTCACTGTGGCACAATACAGCAATACAATACCCAAAGCAGTCACTGTTGAGCCAGATGACACTGTTGGGTTTCCTGCTAGAATATATCTAGCACGAAACCCAACAGTGCCATCAAGGACAATAGTCACTGCGGCATAACAGAGCAGGGAAATACTTACTAACTGCCTTTTTGAAGGATGCAGTGGCGCTGTCCCAGCCATCCATCAACGCTGCGGCCACCTCATTCCATAGCCGCCGGGTCACCACATTGTCCTTGTACAGCCGGTCACGGCTGTCCCACAATGGGGCACGCTCCTGGACCAGGCGGATAAGGTGCTCATTATCCAGGTAGACATCTTCATCCCATTGTGGAACCTAGACAAAACACATTCATTAGAATATTCGAATTTTGTGTGAATAAAAAGTTACAAAAAAGATCCAGAAAAGAGGAAATATAGAAGATAAAAAATAAAGAACATTACAAATCATTTGATACTTACATTCCATATCACCACCGGGACTTGGCTTGGCTGCTTATGCTGTTCGTCCTCACTAGTTGCGTCCGCTGAAGATGACGATGTCTGAAAAAAACCCAACAAATGTTAGAGATTTTAAGAAGCAGCAGATATACTTACCAAACGCACGAAAATAATCACCTCACTTGCGCCAGTTCCTGCCGGGATGGTGAATATTCCGATTCCGAAGACATACTGCATGTAAAATAATATAAAACATTAGTACATATACAATTTAAAAGGACAGGCATACATTTTTAGATGTAATAATACTCACATTCTTGCCGCTGAAGCTGGAATTGAAAATGGGGTCTTCTTTTGCAGTCTTTCTGATCTCCACGCTGTCTCTATAGTTGTGGTACAGTGCTGGCAGACACCTCCTTTTATATAGACATGAAGTTTTTTTAGGTGGGGATTTTTATAACTAGTCTGACCAATGGACACCAAAAAACCGCATGCACAAAAAAAGCATACATGCGCATGCCAATGCGCACGTATGCGCACCCATAGACAATAATGGTAATTTTTTGCGCAAAACGTGCGCATACGTGCTCATGCTTTTTTCTAAGCGGTTGGGCAGACCAAAAAATGCAGCATGTAGCGTCTAGAAATTAAGGACGCACACCATAAAAAAAGCAGCGCATGAAAAATGCATACGTGCGCATGCCAGCGCGCACGTATGCGCACCCATGTTAAATATAGGGGAAAAACGCATGCGCACGTATGCGCAAAAATGCAGCGCAAAAAAAACGCAAATGTGAAACCAGCGTTAAATTGGATTTTTGTGTTTTTGAAAAGAATTTTGACCTTTTTTTATAACTTGATCTTTGTATCATCAGAGGCAAGATTACAATGACTGATAACACCTTCATTAGAGTTGAGCGAAACGGGTCGAAAAATTTCAAAAGTCGCCGACTTTTGGCAAAGTCGGGTTTCATGAAACGAAACCCGACCCTAGGATGAGGTCGGCCACGAGGTCGGCGACTTACGCGCCAAAGTCGCGTTTCAAAAGTTTGTTTTGCGCTCTTTTTCAGCCAATCAGGATCCACGGACACTGTGGGCAACGTGATGACATAGGCACGGGTCACCACCATCTTTCAGAAGGGCATGCAAGTGATTGGCTTGCTTTGGGGGGTATCACAGGGGGTATAAAAGGGCGTGCACGCCGACCGCCATGTTACTCATGCTGATCTCAGAATAGAGAGAGCTGCTGCTGCTGATGATTTTGTAGGGAGAGCGTTAGGCAGGGAAGAAGACACCAAAAACTGCTTCTGCTGCTAGCGATTTTGCCTGTACAACACACCAGTCACTGTGTGTGCAGTGCAAGGGGAGGCTATATAGTGGTGTATCAGTGGTGTTGGTTGTTGGGCTGCCTTCTAAGGCTTCCTGACATTCCTGCATTGCTGTTTACCCACTGCTCCGCAAACTGCTTTTTTAAAAGCAATCCCAATTTTTTTTTTTGTCCTGAGAAGAAAAAAAAACTGCTTCTGCTGCTAGCGATTTTGCCTGTACAACACACCAGTCACTGTGTGTGCAGTGCAAGGGGAGGCTATATAGTGGTGTATCAGTGGTGTTGGTTGTTGGGCTGCCTTCTAAGGCTTCCTGACATTCCTGCATTGCTGTTTACCCACTGCTCCGCAAACTGCTTTTTTAAAAGCAATCCCAATTTTTTTTTTTTGTCCTGCTGAGAAGAAAAAAAAACTGCTTCTGCTGCTAGCGATTTTGCCTGTACAACACACCAGTCACTGTGTGTGCAGTGCAAGGGGAGGCTATATAGTGGTGTATCAGTGGTGTTGGTTGTTGGGCTGCCTTCTAAGGCTTCCTGACATTCCTGCATTGCTGCTTACCCACTGCTCCGCAAACTGCTTTTTTAAAAGCAATCCCAATTTTTTTTTTGTCCTGCTGAGGTACTGAGCGTGCATTTTTTCACACCATACAGCGGTGTACGCTCCTCACACAGTACCGTGTAACGGCTGTTATCACAGCCACAGTGAAGCTATCTGTGTCACTCTGTGAGAATAAGTCGAGGACATGTTCCATTCTTACAGACCTGCACTCTAGGGAGATTCCTACTCTGCCCAATTCTACATACACCTTGTAGTTTGTGATACACTAGCCAATTTCTGCCTGTGACATAGCGCTGTGACATTCAGTGGGCCTCACACAATCCAAAAGTGTCCAGTGTCCACAAGTGTCTGCAGAAATTCAAAATCTCCCTTATCCTCTAGTCACTTTGGTCACAGCTGTGCCATCGAGCCTGTGACATAGCGCTCAGATATTCAGTGGGCCTCTCACAATCCAAAAGTGTCCAGTGTCTGTAGAAATTCAAAATCTCACTTATCCTCTAGTTACTTTGGTCACAGCTGTGCCATCGAGCCTGTGACATAGCGCTCAGATATTCAGTGGGCCTCACACAATCCAAAAGTGTCCAGTGTCCACAAGTGTCTGCAGAAATTCAAAATCTCCCTTATCCTCTAGTCACTTTGGTCACAGCTGTGCTATCGAGCATGTGACATAGCGCTCAGATATTCAGTGGGCCTCACACAATCCAAAAGTGTCCAGTGTCCACAAGTGTCTGCAGAAATTCAAAATCTCCCTTATCCTCTAGTCACTTTGGTCACAGCTGTGCCATCGAGCCTGTGACATAGTGCTCAGATATTCAGTGGGCCTCACACAATCCAAAAGTGTCCAGTGTCCACTAGTGTGAGCAGAAATTCAAAATCTCACTTATCCTCTAGTCACTTTGGTCACAGCTGTGCCATCGAGCCTGTGACATAGCGCTCAGATATTCAGTGGGCCTCACACAATCCAAAAGTGTCCAGTGTCCACAAGTGTCTGCAGAAATTCAAAATCTCCCTTATCCTCTAGTCACTTTGGTCACAGCTGTGCTATCGAGCCTGTGACATAGCGCTCAGATATTCAGTGGGCCTCACACAATCCAAAAGTGTCCAGTGTCCACAAGTGTCTGCAGAAATTCAAAATCTCCCTTATCCTCTAGTCACTTTGGTCACAGCTGTGCCATCGAGCCTGTGACATAGTGCTCAGATATTCAGTGGGCCTCACACAATCCAAAAGTGTCCAGTGTCCACTAGTGTGAGCAGAAATTCAAAATCTCACTTATCCTCTAGTCACTTTGGTCACAGATGTGCCATCGAGCCTGTGACATAGCGCTCAGATATTCAGTGGGCCTCACACAATCCAAAAGTGTCCAGTGTCCACTAGTGTGAGCAGAAATTCAAAATCTCACTTATCCTCTAGTCACTTTGGTCACAGCTGTGCCATCGAGCCTGTGACATAGTGCTCAGATATTCAGTGGGCCTCACACAATCCAAAAGTGTCCAGTGTCCACAAGTGTCTGCAGAAATTCAAAATCTCCCTTATCTTCTAGTCACTTTGGTCACAGCTGTGCCATCGAGCCTGTGACATAGCGCTCAGATATTCAGTGGGCCTCACACAATCCAAAAGTGTCCAGTGTCCACTAGTGTGAGCAGAAATTCAAAATCTCACTTATCCTCTAGTCACTTTGGTCACAGCTGTGCCATCGAGCCTGTGACATAGCGCTCAGATATTCAGTGGGACTCACACAATCCAAAAGTGTCCAGTGTCTGCAGAAATTCAAAATCTCACTTATCCTCTAGTCACTTTGGTCACAGCTGTGCCATCGAGCCTGTGACATAGCGCTCAGATATTCAGTGGGCCTCACACAATCCAAAAGTGTCCAGTGTCCACTAGTGTGAGCAGAAATTCAAAATCTCACTTATCCTCTAGTCACTTTCGTCACAGCTGTGCCATCGAGCCTGTGACATAGCGCTCAGATATTCAGTGGGCCTCACACAATCCAAAAGTGTCCAGTGTCCACAAGTGTCTGCAGAAATTCAAAATCTCCCTTATCCTCTAGTCACTTTGGTCACAGCTGTGCCATCAAGCCTGTGACATATCGCTCAGATATTCAGTGGGCCTCACACAATCCAAAAGTGTCCAGTGTCCACAAGTGTCTGCAGAAATTCAAAATCTCCCTTATCCTCTAGTCACTTTGGTCACAGCTGTGCCATCGAGCCTGTGACATAGCGCTCAGATATTCAGTGGACCTCACACAATCCAAAAGTGTCCAGTGTCCACTAGTGTGAGCAGAAATTCAAAATCTCACTTATCCTCTAGTCACTTTGGTCACAGCTGTGCCATCGAGCCTGTGACATAGCGCTCAGATATTCAGTGGGCCTCACACAATCCAAAAGTGTCCAGTGTCCACAAGTGTCTGCAGAAATTCAAAATCTCCCTTATCCTCTAGTCACTTTGGTCACAGCTGTGCCATCGAGCCTGTGACATAGCGCTCAGATATTCAGTGGGCCTCACACAATCCAAAAGTGTCCAGTGTCCACTAGTGTGAGCAGAAATTCAAAATCTCACTTATCCTCTAGTCACTTTGGTCACAGCTGTGCCATCGAGCCTGTGACATAGCGCTCAGATATTCAGTGGGCCTCACACAATCCAAAAGTGTCCAGTGTCCACTAGTGTGAGCAGAAATTCAAAATCTCACTTATTCTCTAGTCACTTTGGTCACAGCTGTGCCATCGAGCCTGTGACATAGCGCTCAGATATTCAGTGGGCCTCACACAATCCAAAAGTGTCCAGTGTCCACAAGTGTCTGCAGAAATTCAAAATCTCCCTTATCCTCTAGTCACTTTGGTCACAGCTGTGCCATCGAGCCTGTGACATAGCGCTCAGATATTCAGTGGGCCTCACACAATCCAAAAGTGTCCAGTGTCCACTAGTGTGAGCAGAAATTCAAAATCTCACTTATCCTCTAGTCACTTTGGTCACAGCTGTGCCATCGAGCCTGTGACATAGTGCTCAGATATTCAGTGGGCCTCACACAATACAAAAGTGTCCAGTGTCCACAAGTGTCTGCAGAAATTCAAAATCTCCCTTATCCTCTAGTCACTTTGGTCACAGCTGTGCCATCGAGCCTGTGACATAGCGCTCAGATATTCAGTGGGCCTCACACAATCCAAAAGTGTCCAGTGTCCACTAGTGTGAGCAGAAATTCAAAATCTCACTTATCCTCTAGTCACTTTGGTCACAGCTGTGCCATCGAGCCTGTGACATAGCGCTCAGATATTCAGTGGGACTCACACAATCCAAAAGTGTCTGCAGAAATTCAAAATCTCACTTATCCTCTAGTCACTGTGGTCACAGCTGTGCCATCGAGCCTGTGACATAGCGCTCAGATATTCAGTGGGCCTCACACAATCCAAAAGTGTCCAGTGTCCACTAGTGTGAGCAGAAATTCAAAATCTCACTTATCCTCTAGTCACTTTGGTCACAGCTGTGCCATCGAGCCTGTGACATAGCGCTCAGATATTCAGTGGGCCTCACACAATCCAAAAGTGTCCAGTGTCCACCAGTGTCTGCAGAAATTCAAAATCTCCCTTATCCTCTAGTCACTTTGGTCACAGCTGTGCCATCAAGCCTGTGACATATCGCTCAGATATTCAGTGGGCCTCACATAATCCAAAAGTGTCCAGTGTCCACAAGTGTCTGCAGAAATTCAAAATCTCCCTTATCCTCTAGTCACTTTGGTCACAGCTGTGCCATCGAGCCTGTGACATAGCGCTCAGATATTCAGTGGGCCTCACACAATCCAAAAGTGTCCAGTGTCCACTAGTGTGAGCAGAAATTCAAAATCTCACTTATCCTCTAGTCACTTTGGTCACAGCTGTGCCATCGAGCCTGTGACATAGCGCTCAGATATTCAGTGGGCCTCACACAATCCAAAAGTGTCCAGTGTCCACAAGTGTCTGCAGAAATTCAAAATCTCCCTTATCCTCTAGTCACTTTGGTCACAGCTGTGCCATCGAGCCTGTGACATAGCGCTCAGATATTCAGTGGGCCTCACACAATCCAAAAGTGTCCAGTGTCCACTAGTGTGAGCAGAAATTCAAAATCTCCCCTGTCCTATAGACACCTTGTACCTTGTTTTACATTACTATATAGTTTGTTGGATTTTGTATACATTTCTACCAAAAATGAGGAAGGCTGGTGGAAGAGGCCGTGGAATTGGGCGGGGGTTGGCAGCTAGTAATGATGGTGTTGGTGGTGGATCTGATGGTAGTGGCAAGAGCAAAATAGGACCGAATGCAGGAGGTGTTGAGCCTGCGTCATCGTCTGGCTCCATAAGGCTTCGAAGGCTTAGTTTTTTAGGAGCTGGCAAACCGCTTTTAAAGCCAGAGCATCAGGAAAAAGTTTTGTCTTACATTGCTGACTCAGCATCCAGCTCTATCGCCTCCTCTTCTTCAGTTGTAAAAAGTAAAAGCACTGAGTCGTCATTGGAGGCTCATGTTCATGAACCACATCTTTCCTTGTGTCCTTCACCCCAACCAAGATTGAAGGATGACGCAGGCCATACTACTGATTACTCCATGGAGCTGTTTTCACATACCATGCCTGGATTATCAAGTCAAATGGTGAATTACCCAGGCCAAGATGAATCTGACATGGAGTGCACTGATGCACAGCCGCTGATGGATGATTCTGCTGGTACATTCACTCAGAGCACTACATTGTCCTCGCAGTGTACAGAGCCAGATTCTGACCCTGATGAGACTCAGGTGCCCCTTCCCGCTCACTATACCACCATACACGGTGACACAGAGGAAGGTGCACATGACATAGAAGAGGAGGTGATGGATGACCCAGTTGTTGACCCAGATTGGCATCCATTGGGGGAAGAGGGTGCTGCTTCCTATAGCTCAGATGAGGAGCATCCACAGCAGACATCGACATCGCAACAGCTGTTATCTGGCAGGCCCGGAGCACTCCAAAGACAGGTTCTAAAAATCAAAAGAGTTGCTGGACAGCTTGTCCAGAGGGTCAAAACATCACAGCGTGCTAGGCCGCAAAATGTCTGCCAAAGTAGGAAGAGTGCAGTGTGGCACTTTTTTGAACAAAATCCTCATGATCAGGCCAAGGTTATCTGTAAGAAGTGCGCAAAGACCTTTAGCCGAGGGAAAAATCTGAAAAATTTGAATACCAGTTGCATGCTTAGACATTTAACCAGCATGCACTTGCAAGCGTGGACACAACACCAAACCTCAAGTGCCACATGTGCAACTGATCACAACGAAGGTAGTCAGCAACGCTACATTGTTTCCCCCACTGTAAGCCCACCGGTTAGCACAGCAGCAAATGTTGAGGTGTCGTTGCAAGGCCACAGCAGTCAGGAAATTCCACTGTTATATCAACGAAAGACTGATTCTAGGCCATCAGAAAGAACACCAACTCCATCACCATCATCAACCCTCTCTCAGTCCGCCCTGTCCACCGCTACTTCCACCATATGCAGCTCTCAAGTCCAGCTCACCCTCCCAGACACTATGAGTAGGTCAAGAAAGTACTCAGTCCATCATCCGCGTACACTGGGTTTGAACGCCCACATTGCCAAACTAATCTCGTTTGAGATGATGCCCTTTCGGTTGGTGGAAAGCGCAGCTTTCCACGAACTCATGGCATATGCAGTACCACGCTATGACCTACCCAGTCGCCACTTCTTCTCTCGCAAAGCCATCCCAGCCCTCCACCATCATGTGAAAGACCGCATTGTCCATGCACTCAAGCAGTCAGTGAGCGGAAAGGTGCACCTCACAACTGATGCATGGTCCAGTCGGCATGGCCAGGGCCGTTACGTGTCCATCACTGCGCACTGGGTTAATGTGGTGGATGCAGGGTCCACAGGGGACAGCGGTGGTGGGACAGTGCTGCCTAGCCCACGGTATAGGAAACAGTTGGCTGTAGGCGTTCGACCCTCCTCCTCCTCCTCCAGAAGCGAAAGCTCGTCCACAGAGCGCAGTCGTACGAGCACTCCATCTGCAGCTGCCACTGTTGCACACGAGGTGTCCCCCTATCGAGCAGCTAGTGGAAAGCGTCAGCAGGCTGTGTTGCAGATGATGTGTTTGGGCAACAGACACACCGCCGAGGTGCTGGCCTAGTACTTGAAGCGACAAACTGAGTCATGGCTGGGCAGTGTACATCTTGAGGCAGGCAAGGTAGTTAGTGATAACGGCCGTAATTTTGTGGCAGCCATAGCCCTTTCAGAACTCAGCCACATACCTTGCTTGGCTCACACCTTGAACCTGGTGGTGCAGTGCTTCCTCAAAAATTATCCGGAGTTAACAGCCCTGCTCCAGAAGGTGCGAAGACTGTGCGCGCACATCCGCCGGTCGCCTGTACACTCCGTTCGTATGCAGAAGCTGCAGCGATTGCTCCACCTTCCCAACCACCGCCTTATTATCGACATTGCAACAAGGTGGAACTCCACCCTGCACATGGTGGAGCGGCTGTGCGAGCAGAGGCAGGCCATAATGCATTTGTGGGAGGATACACGGCCAGGCACTTTGAGAGCAGACATGGAGTTGACAGGTGTGCAGTGGTCGAAGCTGAAAGACCTCTGTAAAGTCCTTCAGTGTTTTGAGGAATGCACACGGCTGGTAAGCGCAGACGACGCCATCCTAAGCATGAGCATCCCACTTATGCGTCTGCTCATGCAAACTTTGACGCACCTTAAGGAGCAGGCTTCTGCAGCCAATGTTGATGAGGAGGAAGAGGAGGAGGGAATCCTTGATGACATTCAGCCATTGTCTGCTCAGGGACCTCACCTGGACGAGGTGGAGGAAGAGGAGGAGGATGATGGGGATGATTACTTAGGGGAGGAGGATGCATCTCGTGGGGCAAGTGAAAATGTTGGCGTAGCAAGGTCTGGTACAGGGTTTGTGCGTGACTGGAGGGATGTGGATTTGCCAGAAAGTGCTCCTCCAACCAGCACTCGCAGTGCATCATTCACACCGGGAACATTGGCCCACATGTCAGATTATGCCTTGCAGATCCTAAAAAGGGACCCCCGCATTGCCAAAATGATGAACGATGACGATTACTGGTTGGCCAGCATCCTGGATCCACGCTATAAAGGCAAATTACAAAACATCATGCCACAGGAGAACCTTGACCTAATATTGGCTAATAAACAAGCAACTCTGGTAAATCGGTTGCTTGAGGCATTCCCAGCACACAGCAGCGGTGATGGTTCTCACACGAGTCGTACGGGCAGGGGTCAGCTTGGCAGAGGTGTTCGTGGTGCACACAGCAGAAGTGGCGTTGGAGACAGGGGTTTCATGACAATGTTGTGGACTGATATTTCAAGTACCGCTCACACAACTGGTAATACTGCATCGATGGAAAGTGACAGGAGACAGCAGTTGTCAACTATGGTTACAAACTACTTTTCCTCCCATATCGATGTTCTCCCACACAGGTCATTCCCCTTTGACTATTGGGCCGCTAAACTGGACACCTGGCCTGAATTGGCACAATATGCCTTACAGGAGCTCGGTTGCCCAGCTGCAAGTGTGCTATCGGAAAGAGTCTTCAGTGCAGCTGGATCAATCCTGACAGAAAAAAGGACCCGTCTGTCAACCCAAAATGTGTATGATCTAACCTTCATTAAAATGAACCATGCATGGGTTTCCAAGGATTTTGTCCCACCTTCCCCTGATGACACATAGGGTGACAGAAAAATGGCTTGCTTTGGTCCACCTCTTCCTGGGACTTGACCTATTTCACCTTTTGCATCAGCTGAATGTCCAACATCAACATATGCCACTTTCTAAAACTCCCTAACTGTGCTGCCTCCCCCCCATGGCCGGGGTCACCACCTAGCGCACGACACCGTGCGAGTGCCGTTGCCCTGGACAGGTGGGTAGGCCGACTCTTGGGCGCGGGCACTGGCACAGCGTCCCTCATAGTGCAATCAAGTGTCTCTGACGGTGGTGGTGCACACCCGCCGTCAGACACACCGCCGTACTATGAGGGGCCCAGTGCCAGTACCGACGCCCACGAGTGGGCCCCCCTTGCTTGGGCAGGGCCCCAGCATTTGCAATCTTTACCTCTCCCTGCTCCCCTGCTGTGTAGTCTGGGCCGTCAAATCCATACTGTGCCTGACACCGTTTGAGCCTGCCTCCTGATGTATAGACATATATTTTGAATGTGTACGCTATCCATACATGTTATCTGGGGATACGGTTCCCTTTCTAACCTTTGTGCAATCACGTGCAATCCATACTGGGCCTAACACCGTCTGAGCCTGCCTCCTGATGTATAGACATATATTTTGAATGTGTACGCTATCCATACATGTTATCTGGGGATACGGTTCCCTTTCTAACCTTTGTGCAATCACATGCAATCCATACTGGGCCTAACACCGTCTGAGCCTGCCTCCTGATGTATAGACATATATTTTGAATGTGTACGCTATCCATACATGTTATCTGGGGATACGGTACCCTTTCTCACCTTTGTGCAATCATGTGCAATCCATACTGGGCCTAACACCGTCTGAGCCTGCCTCCTGATGTATAGACATATATTTTGAATGTGTACGCTATCCATACATGTTATCTGGGGATATGGTACCCTTTCTAACCTTTGTGCAATCACGTGCAATCCATACTGGGCCTAACACCGTCTGAGCCTGCCTCCTGCTGTATAGACATATATTTTGAATGTGTACACTATCCATACATGTTATCTGGGGATACGGTACCCTTTCTCACCTTTGTGCAATCACGTGCAATCCATACTGGGCCTAACACCGTCTGAGCCTGCCTCCTGATGTATAGACATATATTTTGAATGTGTACGCTATCCATACATGTTATCTGGGGATACGGTACCCTTTCTCACCTTTGTGCAATCACGTGTAATCCATAGTGGGCGTGAGAACGGCTGGCGAGCTGTTAAGCAAGCTACAGCACCTGTGGTTTGCACACGTAAGTTTTTCATTTTTTCAGGAATGACGGTTAGGCCTTATTCCGGAATTGCGGTTGACCTGCACTTACTGGGAAATCATTGTTCGCGGGTAATAATTGTAATCAGTGATCCCCATCACTAACGTTGTTCAGCGGGTTATCTGCACCTGTAAGCGACAAACGCTGGCCTTTTCAATGTAGCGCACATGCAGCCACGGACATGTAAGGGCATGACACACCAGTTATTGGCCAATCTCATGTGCCAGAGCCTCACGTGTCCCTCTAGTAAGCCGGACTCGGACCGCGGGGCATGACGTAGTCTCGTTCGTTAACGGAATTAAGCTTGCAATGTGTGCATCTGTTCTGTAGCTGGCATGGTTGAGGTTTCCCAGGTGGAGTCGAATTTAACCGTAGGCTCCACTCCTGGTGGTGCCCTTCTGGACATTCCTTTAAGGTTCAGCTTTGCAACCATACTGCCCA
This sequence comes from Dendrobates tinctorius, assembly GCF_039654945.1. Taxonomy (NCBI): domain Eukaryota; kingdom Metazoa; phylum Chordata; class Amphibia; order Anura; family Dendrobatidae; genus Dendrobates; species Dendrobates tinctorius. The sequence goes on along the minus strand of NW_027361716.1, from coordinate 24,305,885 downwards.
CGTAAAACAAACACTTTGCCTTCATGAACGCTGTTTGGAGGGTCATGACTCGTGGGAATAACGCCGCCCAATCAGTTAACCTGCTAGAGAGATCGTTCGTTGCTCCCAAGCATGACATCACACTCCCTAGGAAGAAGGTAATGCCACTGTGGCGACCGTACTCCTGGGGGCGACACAAGTGCACTGATGCCCAGCCACTGCTCGATGAATCTGCTGGTACATTGACCCAGACCACTACATTCCCCTCGCACGCTACACGGCCTGAATCTGAGCCTGATGAAACTCAGGTTACCCTTCCCATATACAGTTCCATCTTACACGGTGACAAAGAGGAAGTTGCAGATGAAAGTGCAGGTTCGGCCCACCCGCCATCAGACACACCACCGTACTATTAGGGGCCCTGTGCCAGTGCCGTCGCCAACGAGTGGGCCCCCCCTGCTTGCTCAGGATCACAGCACTTGCAAAGTTGAAATACTGTGCAGTGAGATGGAAGATGGGGACGACGAGGAGTCCAGACAAGTACAGGGATTCCCTAGCGAGGAGACTTATTTGATTGTTTTCAATGTTGGGACAGCAATTTTTGGGGAGCACTATACTCTGGAGAATGATAGATGGGGCCCACCATACACTGGAACATTCCAAAGGTGGACATCAGACACTGGAGCAGCATTTACAGGGCCCATTATACACTAGAGCATTAGAAATGGGGCCCATTATGTTTGGAGCATTATTTGGGCCCATAAGACAGTGGAGCTTCATCCATGGGGACCAACATATACTGTAGCATTATGTGGAGCTCATCATATACTGTTTCAAACATTATATGGGACCAATGATTCTGTATGGAGAAACAGATGGGCCTCGTCATGAGATGTAAAAAGTGAAGTATTTTTCATTGTACTATACCGCTATTTCTCTGCCGTATCGGAGCATGATGAGTTGTGGTATGTGTTAAAGGGGCGCTCTTTCGCCCAGGGCACATGAAAACCTGGAGCCAGCCCTCCCCCCCCACAGTCTGTAGCCAAATAACCCCCATTTTTCAGTGCGTAACTTGTATTATGAAGTTAATTAAGGTTGACAAGCTTACGTAAGAAGAATTGATGCTTTTGGCATTCAAATGGGCACTGTAGGTGTGTTTCCTGTCCTCCTCTCACTGCCGACTTTTATTCCCCATTGACTTACATTGGGTTTCGTGTTTCGGGACGACCCCGACTTTTCCCTATAATCGGACGATCTTGCTCGACCCGACTTTTGGAAAAGTCGGGTTTCACGAAACGAAACTCGACCCTAAAAAAACAAAAGTCGCTCAACTCTAACCTTCATATAAAGTTGATAACACAGGATCCACCAATCCCAGTAGGTGATGTCACTGCTTCACTTCATAATGACATTTGCACAAGCTCATTAGATGGTTCAGTACAAAGAAATAGTATTTTTTGAAATGAATTCAAGTCTCCAGGTCCAGATGAATTACACCCCAGAGTACTGAAGGAGATAGCAGAAGAAATTTTTGAACCCCTCTCCATAATCTTTGAAAATTCTTGGAGAACAGGAGAAGTCCCAGAAGACTGGAGAAGAGCAAATGTTGTTCCTATCTTCAAAAAGGGGAAGAAGGTGGACCCAGGCAACTATAGGCCGGTGAGTCTGACTTCTATACCAGGAAAGATCTTTGAACAAATTATTAAACAACATGTATGTCAGTACCTGGATAAGAATGAAGTGATTAAACAGAGTCAGCATGGGTTTGTAACTAATAAGTCATGTCAGACTAACTTAATTTCCTTCTATGACGGAATCACTGATTGGGTGGATCAAAGAAATGCTGTAGATATAGTATATCTTGATTTCAGCAAAGCATTTAACAAAGTATCTCATACAATCCTTATTGAAAAAATGACTAAGTATGGAATGGACAAGGCAACTGTTAGGTGGATTCATAACTGGCTTAGTGATCGGACCCAAAGAGTGGTCGTAAATGGCTGCACATCCAGTTGGAAGAATGTCTCAAGTGGGGTACCACAGGGCTCTGTCCTGGGCCCTGTATTGTTCAACATCTTTATCCACGATTTACATGAATGAATTGAGGGTAAACTGATTCAATTTGCTGATGAAACAAAGCTAGGAGGGATAGCTAATACTAGAGAAGAGAGAGAGAGGATTCAAAAAGATATAAATAAACTGGAGCAGTGGGCAGCAACTAGCAGAATGGTTTTTAACAGGGAAAAATGAAAAGTACTACATCTGGGCAATAAAAATGAAAAAAGCATATACAGAATGGGAGGAATAGGGCTAAGCAACAGCACTTGTGAAAAAGACTTGGGTATACTAATAGATCACAGACTGAATATGAGTCAACAGTGTGATGCAGCAGCAAAAAAGGCAAATGCAATTCTAGGATGTATTAACAGTAGCATACAGTCTAGATCACGTGAAGTCATTATTGCCCGCTACTCCTCTTTGGTCAGACCTCATCTGGAATACTGTGTCCAGTTTTGGGCACCACATTTTAAAAAAGACATCAACAAACTGGAGCAAGTTCAGAAAAGAATGGTGACCGGTCTGCAAACCCTGTCTTATGAGGAAAGGTTGCAGGATTTGGGAATGTTTAGTTTGCAAAAGAGAAGACTGAGAGGAGACTTAATAGCTGTCTACAAATATCTAAAGGGCTGTCACATTGTAGAAGGATCCTCTTTATTCTCATTTGCACAAGGAAAGACTAGAAGCAATGGGATGAAACTGAATGGGAGGAGACACAAATTAGATATTAGAAAAAACTTTTTGACAGTTAGAGTGATCAATGAGTGGAACAGGCTGCCACGAGAAGTGGTGAGTTCTCCTTCAATGGAAGTCTTCAAACAGAGGCTGGACAGACATCTGACTGGGATGATTTAGCGAATCCTGCTTTGAGCAGGGGGTTGGACCAGATGGCCCAGGAGGTCCCTTCCAACTCTACGATTCTATGATTCATTTCTTTTTTGTTTATCACTGCTAAAATAGTAATCCCATGTTCATTTCACTGTAAATGTCCGGATTGAGTCGATCTTAGTTTGCTAATTCCAATTAAGTTAAGTCTTATTCTGTCTCTACCTTATGGGAATAAACATGCAAGAAATGGGAGGAAACCACTATAGCTAAAGAGAGTTGTAAGGGGCGCAATAAGTGACAGAAGAAAGAATTAAAGCAAATAGTGATGAGTAGTGTTGAGCATTCCGATACCGCAAGTATCGGGTATCGGCCGATACTTGCTGTATCGGAATTCCGATACCGACTTCCGATATTTTTTCAATATCGGAATTCGGCATCGGAATCGGAAGTTCAGTTGATTGACGGCCTGACGTCATCATGATGCGCGGTGTGTGCGCATCATGATGCGCCGTCATTTCGGGCCTTCCGGGGGTCTCTGCCGGCCTGCCGGGGGGCTGTGCCGGCCTGCCGGGGGGCTGTGTGGACTGCCCGGGGTCTCTGCCGGCCTGCCGGGGGGCTGTGCCGGCCTGCCGGTGGTCTGTGCACCCTGTGGGGGTCTGTACCGGCCTGCCGGGGGGCTGTGCCGGCCTGCCGGGGGGCTGTGCTGATGTCCGGGGGTCTGTGCAAGCATCGTCCGATGGGACTACAAGTCCCATCGGGCGATGCCTGCTACCATGACAGTGATTGACACATTAGCCAATGATGGGACAGTAGTAGTCCCATCATCCGGCTAATGTGTTAAATGTTAAAAAAAAAAAAAAAAAAATACTACATACATACTACATGCATGCTACATACATACTACATGCTACATACATACTACATATATACTACATACATACTACATACATGCTACATACATACTACATGCATGCTACATACATACTACATGCTACATACATACTACATATATACTACATACATACTACATACATGCTACATACATACTGCATGCTACATACATACTACATACATACTACATACATACTACATGCATGCTACATACATACTACATATATACTACATGCATGCTACATACATACTACATGCTACATACATACTACATATATACTACATACATACTACATACATGCTACATACATACTGCATGCTACATACATACTACATACATACTACATACATACTACATGCATGCTACATACATACTACATGCATGCTACATACATACTACATGCATGCTACATGCATGCTACATACATACTACATGCATGCTACATACATACTACATGCATGCTACATGCATGCTACATACATACTACATGCTACATACATACCACATACATACTACATACTACATATATACTACATGCATGCTACATACATACTACATGCTACATACATACCACATACATACTACATACATACTACATACTACATATATACTACATGCATGCTACATACATACTACATGCTACATACATACCACATACATACTACATACATACTACATGCTACATACATACTACATATATACTACATGCATGTTACATACATACTACATGCTACATACATACCACATACATACTACATACATGCTACATATATACTACATGCATGCTACATACATACTACATATATACTACATGCATGCTACATACATACTACATGCTACATGCATGCTACATACATACTACATACATACTACATGCTACATACATACCACATATATACTACATACATACAATACATTCATACAATACATACATAGACATACAGTACATATAACATAGAGTAACATACTTACCAATACTTGTCACATTGTTCCCCGAAGCCATTGTCTTTCCGGAATAAATATTAACATAACAAACCACAAAAATACTCACCCACGATCCGAAGCAGTCCACGAGTGTGTCCCACGACGATCTTGGGTAGAGAACTGCAGCATCAGATGATGCTGCCGTTCTCTACGGGCTGCAGGAATCCAATGACGGAAGGTAGGTATCCTTCCGCACTGTATTCCTCCGCCACTTAAAAAAAAAAAAGTCCCTAGTCTCACTTTATGCCATTGCTGCGTGGGAATTTCCCACACAGCAATGGCATAAAGTGAGACTAGGGACTTTTTTTTTTTAAGTGGCGGAGGAATACAGTGCGGAAGGATACCTACCTTCCGTCATTGGATTCCTGCAGCCCGTAGAGAACGGCAGCATCATCTGATGCTGCCGTTCTCTACCCAAGATCGTCGTGGGACACACTCGTGGACTGCTTCGGATCGTGGGTGAGTATTTTTGTGGTTTGTTATGTTAATATTTATTCCGGAAAGACAATGGCTTCGGGGAACAATGTGACAAGTATTGGTAAGTATGTTACTCTATGTTATATGTACTGTATGTCTATGTATGTATTGTATGAATGTATTGTATGTATGTAGTATATATGTGGTATGTATGTAGCATGTAGTATGTATGTAGTATGTATGTAGCATGCATGTAGCATGCAGTATGTATGTAGCATGCATGTAGTATATATGTAGTATGTATGTAGCATGTAGTATGTATGTAGCATGCATGTAGTATATATGTAGTATGTATGTAGCATGTAGTATGTATGTAGCATGCATGTAGTATATATGTAGTATGTATGTAGCATGTAGTATGTATGTAGCATGCATGTAGTATATATGTAGTATGTATGTAGCATGTAGTATGTATGTAGCATGCATGTAGTATGTATGTAGCATGCATGTAGTATGTATATGGTATGTATGTAGCATGTAGTATGTATGTAGCATGCATGTAGTATATATGTGTTATGTATGTGGTATGTATGTAGCATGCATGTAGCATGCATGTAGTATGTATGTAGTATGTATGTAGTATATATGTAGTATGTATGTAGCATGTAGTATGTATGTAGTATGTATGTAGCATGCATGTAGCATGCAGTATGTATGTAGCATGCATGTAGTATATATGTAGTATGTATGTAGCATGTAGTATGTAGCATGCATGTAGTATATATGTAGTATGTAGCATGTAGTATGTATGTAGCATGCATGTAGTATATATGTGTTATGTATGTAGCATGTAGCATGCATGTAGCATGCATGTAGTATGTATGTAGTATATATGTGGTATGTATGTAGCATGCAGTATGTATGTAGCATGCATGTAGTATATATGTAGTATGTATGTTGCATGTAGTATGAATGTAGCATGTATGTAGTATGAATGTAGCATGTATGTAGTATGCATGTTGTATGTATGTAGCATGTAATTTTTTTTTTTTTTTTTTTTTTTTTTTACATTTAACACATTAGCCGGATGATGGGACTACTACTGTCCCATCATTGGCTAATGTGTCAATCACTGTCATGGTAGCAGGCATCGCCCGATGGGACTTGTAGTCCCATCGGACGATGCCTGCACAGACCCCCGGAGCCTGCACAGACCACCGGCAGGCCGGCACAGCCCCCCGGCAGGCCGGCACAGCCCCCCGGCAGGCCGGCACAGCCCCCCGGAGCCTGCACAGCCCCCCGGCAGGCCGGCACAGCCCCCCGGCAGGCCGGCACAGCCCCCCGGAGCCTGCACAGACCACCGGCAGGCCGGCACAGACCACCGGAGCCTGCACAGACCCCCTGGCAGGCCGGCACAGCCCCCCGAAAGGCCCGTACAGACCCCAGAGAGGCTGTACAAGGGCAGGAAAGGGTTTTTCTTATTCCGATACCGGAAGTCCCATAGACTTGAATGGGACTTCCGGTATCGGAATCGGCGATACCGATACTTTTTTTAAAGATCGGCCGATACCATCCGATACGATACTTTGAAGTATCGGACGGTATCGCTCAACTCTAGTGATGAGGCATTAAATAAATACAGAAAATTAAATAAATTCTGTAAAAAGCAAATCAAGACAGCAAAGATTGAGACAGAGAGACTCATTGCCAGAGAATGTAAAAATAATCCCAAAATATTCTTTAACTACATAAATAATAAGAAACTAAAAAATGATAATGTTGGCCCCCTTAAAGGGAATCTGTCACCTCATTTTTGGCCTATGAGATGCAGCCACCGCCATCAGGGGCTTCTCTACAGCATTCTGTAATGCTGTAGATAAGCCCCCAATGTAACCTGAAAGATAAGAAAAACAAGCTAGATTATACTCACCCGGGGGTCGGTCCGGTCCGATGGGTGTCGCGGTCCAGGTCCAGCGCCTCCCATCTTCTAGCGATGACGTCCTCCTTCTTACTTCTGCCGTGGCTCCTGTGCAGGCGTACTTTATCTGCCCTGTTGAAGGCAGAGCAGAATACAGCAGTGCGCAGGTGCCGGGAAAGGTTAGAGAGGTCCAGCGTCTGCGCACTGCAGTACTTTACTCTGCCCTATAAGAAAGACATAGCTGACCTAGAATGGGTACAGAGAAGAGCAACTAAGGTTATTAGAGAACTGGTGGTCTGCAATACCAAGACAGGTTATTACACTTGGGGTTATTTACTTTGGAGAAATGAAGGCTTAGGGGTGATCTTATTATGATGTATAACTACTGTATATGAGGGGACAGTATAAAGACCTTTCTAATGATATTTTTACTCTTGGACCTGAGACTGGGACAAGGGGGCATCCTCTACGTCTGGAGGAATGAAGGTTTAATCATAATCAGAGATGCAGATTCTTTACTGTAAGAGCAGTGAGACTATGGAACTCTCTGCCGTATGATGTTGTAATGAGTGATTCACTACTAAAATTTAAGAAGGGACTGGATGCCTTTCTTGAAAAGTATAATATTACAGGTTATATACACTAGTTTCCTTAATATTGTGTTGATCCAGGGAACTAGTCTGATTGACGTATGTGGAGTCAGGAAGGAATTTTTTTCCCCCTATGTGGAGCTTAGAGTTTGCAGCATGGGTTTTTCTTGCCTTCTTCTGGATCAACATGTTAGACTATGGGTTGAACTAGATGGACTTAAAGTCTTCCTTCAACTTTTAAAAAATAACAAAAAACTATTTTGGCTTTGACATGTCGAGTTTGCCTTGGTTCATGCTTCATACATTTAAAGGCCTGGGCTTTATGATTTCTTTGCAGCTTTTAATCTTCCCTTTCGACCAAGTGATATCAGCACTAAGACTTCTTTGGGTCTTTGATCCTGGCCCATCATGAGCATTGCTCATACTTAGATCAACGATCGTCTCTGCCCCAGTAGCTTGTTCAGTGCCTTCTGACCTAAAGGTGCATCTTTCAGCACAATATTGAATTTCTTTAATTGTACTCTTAATCATGTTTTTCTTCCTCAAAGTAATGTGGCACCCGAGAAGGAGCCACATTGAATTAACGTGGTGTTTTGTCAATATAAACAGCTTGATTGCACAATATCCTGCTGCCAATGCTGGCGCTGGGCAGTATGCTAAGTTTGGCACATCAATTGAAACCTGTTGGACTGGGGTGTCCCTGATGGCAAAATACACTGCTGATGGCATAGCGTTCACCATCACTGACTCTCACAAATTCACACAACAAATTGTTATGTGTTAGCACCACGGCGGATCGGTGCTCTGACAGGCAGGGTCTCCGGCGTGTTACTTCACTCACCCGCGCTACGGGCGGTCCTTCCCTTCCCCATGCTCTGCATGTTTCCAGCAGAGCTTCCAGCCGAGCCACCAGCCACGTCCATAGAGCATGCGCGCTCCCGCCATCTTAACCCCTTTCTGACATCTGACGTACTATCTTGTCCACGGGACCCATGCCCCTATAACCAGGGATGGGATAGTATGTCATCGCGATCAGCGGTGCCCACGTGCTTCCCTGAGTCCGCCGGAGCAGCATGACGTGCTGTGCGTGCTTCCCTTAGACCGCCGGAGCAGCGCGATGTGCTGTGCTGCTCCAACGGTCTCCTTCCCTGCAGGCCCCCGGATCCTCAATGGCTGAAGGGGCCTTTGGGGGCCTGCAGGGAGGCGGCTTCCTCAGTGTCAGTGAGAGCGCAGGCATGAGGAAGCCTGCTGCAGCGCCTGTCAGATCTGACACTTCACAGTAATGTCCCCCCCGGGACAAAGTAATAAAGTAAAAAAAAAAGTGTAAAAATAATTTATAAAAAAATCACTAAATAAATAAAAAAAATAATCTAAGGTCTTAGAAAAGAAGAAGCAAGGATGCTTGAGCATCCTTTTGGAACAGGACTGCTCCAGCACCGACGGATGAGGCATCAAACTCCATAATAAATGGTTTATCCACATCGGGGTGATGTAAAATGGGAGTGCTAGTGAAGTAAGACTTAATAGAGAGGAAAGCCTTGGAGACCTCCTCCGACCACAATTTAGGATTTGCTCCCTTCTTGGTGAGGGCAACCAAGAGAGCTACCAAAGTTGAGAAGTGGGGAATGAATTGGCGGTAGTAGTTGATAAATCCCAAAAAACGCTGCACCGCTTTAAGGGAATGAGGCTCCTGCCAAACCATCACCAAATGTAGCTTGGTAGGATCCATGGCCAATCTCTGGGTGGTGATGATATAGCCCAGGAAAAGCAAGGACTCCTGCTCAAACACACACTTCTCCAACTTAGCGTAGAGGGAGTTTACCTGTAGGAGATCAAAGACTTTGCAGACATCACTCTGGTGGGAGTCCATATCTGGAGAATAGATGAGAATATCATCCAGATAGACAACAACTGAGGTGGTTAGCATATCCCGGAAGATGTCATTCACAAAGTCTTGGAAGACAGCTGGAGGATTACAAAGCCCGAAGGGCATAACCAGGTATTCATAGTGCCCATCTCTAGTGTTAAATGCGGTCTTCCATTCGTCCCCCTCACGGATGCGTATCAGGTTGTAGGCACCCCGCAGATCAAGCTTAGTAAAAATCCTCGCTCCCTGTAAAAGCTCCGATATCAGGGGCAGAGGGTACTTGTTCTTAACGGTAATGGCGTTAAGACCCCTGTAATCTATGCATGGGCGTAGCTTCTCATTCTTCTTCTATACGAAGAAAAACCCCGCCCCTGCAGGTGACACTAACTTTCTAATGAAAACTCTTGCCAGATTCTCCTGGATGTACTGAGACATTGCCTCCGTCTCTGGGAGAGAGAGAGGATAAACTCGACCCCGGGGAAGCTCAGCACCAGGCAAGAGGTCAATAGGACAGTCATAGGGATTGTGAGGCGGAAGAGTCTTCGCTGCCTTCTTGGAGAACACGTCTGCATATGGCCAATATTGTTTGGGGAGAGAGGAAAGATCTGTGGGTACCTCTGTAGTAGCAACCTGAAGGCACTCTCTCTGATATCTACCCTCACAGGATTTACTCCATCCCAGAATTCTCCCTGAAGACCACTCTATATGAGGGGAGTGATAGCATAGCCATGGCATCCCTAAGAGAACCTCATCAATTCCCTCAGGAATGACTCACAGAGAAATGATCTCCTGATGGGATGGAGACATGGATAGAGTAAACGGGATGGTCCGATGTGTTATCTGTGAGGGTAATGTCGACCCATTTATCACCCGTATGGTCACTGGCTTGGCGAGCATCACCAGTGGAATTGCGTGCCGTCAGGCGAAGGCAGAAGACATACAATTGTCCTCAGCCCCGGAATCCATGCAAAGCTCTACCACCTTTGTGGATGGGCCAATACCGATTGTCCGACTAAAGGTGAGCTTAGTGAATGGCGTCGCTACGTCTAGTGAACCAGCTCCTAAGGTCACTAAGCGCGGACGTCCCCTCGCTCGCTGAGGACATCTATGACAGACCATGCGTGTACGAGCGGTCCAGGACTTAGATCCCGCTCGAGACACCTCCATGGCCTCCTGTGACTCGGACGTCTGGGCTGGAGATTACAGAGGTTTGGTGAAGGTGGGAGCCAGCCGAAACCTCTGCCTACACTGGGATCGCTCCAAGTCGATGCGGGTAGAAACCGCTATTAGCTCCTCCAGTGTGGCAGGAATCTCCCTAGTGGCCAGAGCGTCCTTTACTTGGTCAGCTAGCCCCCTCCAAAACAAGGGAATGACGACTTTATCCGGCCACTCCAGCTTGGAAGCCAGAGTCCGGAAATGGACAGCAAAATGGCTGACCATGGACGAACCCTGTGTAGATGCCAGCAGATGGAGCGCCGTATCGTGGGTGAATTGAGGTCCCAAAAAGACCTGTTTCAGAGTGCTCAGAAACTGTGAAGCACTCCGCACCGCACGATCGTCCCGCTACCACAATGGCGTGGCCCACTCCAATGCCCTGTCTGACAAGAGGGTTATTATGAAACCCACCTTGGCCCGCTCTGAGGGGAAACTTGCTGCCAGGAGCTCAAGGTGTATTTCACACTGGCTCACGAATCCCCTACATGACTGGCTATCACCAGAAAACTTATCTGGCAATGGGAGGCGGGATAATGTTGGAACAGGGATGGCAGTGGACAAAGTGGCTACAGCCACGCTAGCAGCCTGAGAAACTACTGCGGTAACATCCACGGCTGTGGTTGTGAGCTCAAGAGCCGCCAACCTACCCTCCAGCTGCTGGATGTACCGCTGTAGTCACTGCTCATCCGCCATTACAAGCCAGACCCTGGCGCTAATATAATGTTAGGGCTGGCGGAACGCACCATGATAATAAAATGATAGTAAGGTGCGTTCGCAGCCCGGGGTCCACCATGCAGAGGTGGTAAACTGCTGCTTATTAATGGCGGATGTATATAGCAGTATACAAAAGGTCACACGCGGGTTAATGTCACCCGGTGTGAACAGGAGCGGAACTTAAATGCCGTAATCTGTTAGAACTCACAGAGCTCGGCAAGGGGGTGCACAGAATGCGGTCACAGAAATCTGCCCCAAGGACACGGAGACAGAGTCCCTCTAGACCTTCTGAGCACGTGGCGTCGCACCTGAAGACACCACTATAGATGCTGACTATAGTGGAGTCCCGAGCACGTGCACCGTGGCGTGTAGAGCCACCAGTGGACACTGAATCCAGTCTCTGACTCTGCCTCTACCTACACATAGACCTGGGCGCTTAAGAGGCTAGGCTGCACAACACATGCATACCAAGGGTAGGGGTTTCTTAATGAGTCATTCACCAGAGACATTCATACATGCATACAAAACTCACTCCACGTGGTCTAATCTAAAAGCATCATACCAATGGGTGATTGTACCTGACTACCAAATAACATCTTTTACATCATATAAGCTAAGTACTCCGTTCTATCTTGCTCCTGATGAACCTCGGAAGAAGGGAAACACGTCGAGTTGTTTTGCAATTTGAGGTGTTCATTGGCTTTTCATGGCTGCTTCAACACATTCATTATAAGTGCATTTAACCCCTTGCATGCAGATTGCCTGATTGAGTGCAACCCTGTGTACATATATTTTGGAGTATTGCTGGCCTATATTATGGTTGCTTTTATTCATGCACGATAAGAGTATTTATTCCTTTGTATCATAAATTGCATGATTAAGTACAATTTTGTGTATATATATATATTCTGGTTGGCTTGCAGTGTTGTGTACAATTGGTTGATTTTGGTGCACATAATTTCATATCTACAACCATGTATGTATTATAGAAAAAACCTCGGCACATCTGGTGCTCAGAGGAAAAATTAGAACATATTATAGAAAAAACCTCGGCACATCTGGTGCTGAGAGGAAAAATTAGAACATATTATAGAAAAAACCTCGGCACATCTGGTGCTCAGAGGAAAAATTAGAACATATTATAGAAAAAACCTCGGCACATCTGGTGCTCAGAGGAAAAATTAGAACATATTATAGAAAAAACCTCGGCACACTGGTGCTCAGAGGAAAAATTAGAACATATTATAGAAAAAACCTCGGCACACTGGTGCTCAGAGAAAAAATTAGAACATATTATAGAAAAAACCTCGGCACCAGATGTGCCGAGGTTTTTTCTATAATATGTTCTAATTTTTCCTCTGAGCACCAGACTGGAGCAGTGAGCACCCCGTCACCTTCTAATGCAACCATGTATGTGTTTGTTGTGCCTATATTCTGATGTTTTTTTTTGCCCTGGCTAGGATTGTATATGGACACATTGTTGTTCTAATAGCGAGAAGATCTCTTGGCAGTTTGATATATTATATATAAACTTATACTATCTAATAAACCCCTTCCTGGTCCCAGGGGGGGTGGATCTTTTATTTTTTCATGTTTCACTTTTCATATATATATCTACTTTGAAAAATTAGACTAGATAACAATCCAAGATAAAGACATCTATTAGAATTGTTATCCTTCTGTGAAGAATAGTTTATTTAGCCTATTATAGGTCATCACAAGAAGAAAGAAGAAAATTCATTTTCATTTGTAATCAAGCCAAGAAGATCTAGATTAGACACCTCTCTTCTTTCTCACCTACCTGTTTAACTTCTTATCACACCCCTGCCACTATAGGGCCATATAGGGTTAGCAGGGTGAGCCGTCTTGGAGTGGGGGGCCAACCTCTGTTGTCAGGTAGGGAGATACTAGCCAGTGTAGGGACAGGCACCTCCCAGTGGTGATCATTTCTTTAAGGTATGATGTAATGTATGTTTTGATAATCAAGTTTATAATTATGTAATAAAGTTTGAATTTTTAGCAGAGACATAAGAGAAACTGTGACTCTGCCTCTACCTACACCTAGTCCTGGGCGCTTAACAGGCTAGGCTGCACAACACATGGGTACCAAGGGTAGGGGTTTCTTAATGAGTCATTCAACAGAGACATTCATACATGTCTGCTCGCTGCTGATTCATGCATGGTACAATAGCTGAGCCTGGAGTAGCAACCAGACACCGGGACTGATGTCTCTGCTGAGCAGGAACCTCTGTGGGCGTAGATGAATGGGAGACCGCAGAGGGCATGGCTTGAGATTCCCCCTGTGCAGTGGGAGAACCTCGGCGCCTAACATGCCTGGGCATTATAAACATCTGTGAAGCAATTGGGGATTCAAAGTGCTCACCACACATCTAGGTAAGTTCCTTGGGTGTTCTAGTGTCATTTGTGGCGGGTTTCCACTGTTTTGGCACATCAGGGGCTTATCAAATGTGACATGGCGTCCGATCTCAATTCCAGCCAAAAAAGGTCAAATGGCACTGCTTCCCTTCCGAGCTCTGCCATGAGCCCAAATAGTGGTTTACCCCCACATGTGGGGTATCAGCGTAGTCAGGACAAATTGCACAATAACTTTTTGGGTCCTGGTACCCTTGATAAAATAAAAATTGGGGGTGAAAAGATCATTTTTGTGGAAAAAAATATGATTTTTTAATTGTACGGCTGTACGTTATAAACTTCTGTGAAGCCCTTGGGGGTTCAAAGTTCTCACCACACATCTAGATATGTTCCTTGTGGAGTCTAGTTTCCAAAATGGTGTCATTTATGGGGGGTTTCCACTGTTTTGGCACATCAGGGGCTCTCCAAACGTGACATGGTGTCCGATTTGAATTCCCGCCAATTTTGCAGTGAAAAAGTCAAACGGCGCTGCTTCTCTTCTGAGCTCTGCCATGCGCCGAAACAGTGGTTCCCCCCCACATATTGGGTATCAGAGTACTCAGGACAAATTGCACAATAACTTCTGCAGTCCAATTTCTCCTTTTACCCTTCGTAAAATAAAAGAAATTGGACCTGAAGTAATTTTTTTGTGAAAAAAAGTTAAATGTTCATTTTTTTTAAACATTCAAAAAATTCCTGTGAAGCACCTGAAGGGTTAATAAACTTCTTGAATCTGGTTTTGAGCACCTTGAGGGGTGTAGTTTTTAGAATGGTGTCACTTTTGGGTATTTTCTATCATATAGACCCCTCAAAGTGTTTCAAATGTGATGTGGTCCCTAAAAATAAAATGGTGTAAAAATGAGAAATCGTTGGTCAATTTTTAACCCTTATAACTTTCTAAAGAAAAAAAATTTTAGTTCCCAAATTGTGCTGATGTAAAGTAAACATGTGGGAAATGTTACTTATTAAGTTTTTTGTGTGCCATATCTCTGTGATTTATGGGCATAAAAATTCAAATTTGGAAAATTGCTAAATTTTACAAATTTTCGCCAAATTTCCGTTTTTTCACAAATAAACGCAAGTTATATGAATAAAATTTTACCACTAACATGAAGTACCATATGTCATGAGAAAATGTCAGAATCACCGGGATTCATGGAAGCATTCCAGAGTTATTACCTTATAAAGGGACAGTGGTCAGAATTGTAAAAATTGGCACGGTCATGAACGTTCAAACCACCCTTGGGGGTTAAGGGGTTAAAGGGTCAGCACGTGCACTTGCTATTACCTCCCCAGCCAATGGCTGTGGGGCATTATGTACTGTATATATTGCTTCCTCCTCACTGGGAAGGTGTCTGAGCAACCTTCATGTTCCACAGTTGTGTAAGGTTGCGTATCAGTCCCAGCTGCACTCTGGTGTAGTTCTTGCTTGCTGCACTCTGGTGTAGATCCTGCCTTCTGCATAGGGATGAGCGAGCATACTCGTGGGGATTCGGTACTCGGCGAGTATTGCGGTACTCGTGGTACTCGGTACATCGCGAGTATTTCACTACTCGCCGCGCACTATTCGGTTCTCCCGCCCAGCAGTAGCCAATCACAGTAATGCCGCACCCTTCTTGGTTGTGGGCGGCATTACTATGATTGGCTGGCCGCCCAGCGTCCTATGAGTCATCATAGCCTGGCTCTATCTAAGCCCTGCCACTGATATTTTCTGCACATTGCATGCAGAACACAGCTAGTGTAGGGAGAGCGTGAGCAGCTGCTAAGGAAAGTTGTGTTTTTTGGTGCAAATCTTCCAGAAATCCTCTGTGAAACCCAAAAGCTCTTTTCAGAGCTGAAAGTATAAGGTCACGGAATTAATAGTGACTGTTTTCCCAGCTTTTTTTGAGGTCACATTTGCAGGGGCAGGGCAGTTTTTTTGTGCTGTTGCGGTGCTGTGTTCACATAATCACAGCGAATAATACGCACACACGGAACTGCACAACTGGTACGCAGCCAGCAAGGCTGTCTTTTGTGTGATGTCTGGGGTGCGTAATCTCGCCTTAACTGCTCCTTGTTCCCCAATATCTGCATTTGAACATCTGCAACTATGGCAGAAAAATACAAAATTCCTAAAAAGGCTGTTGTGAAGGGAAAGGGACGTGGACGTGGGGTCATGGTGCCCAACAAGGCACAGAGTCTGGGAGACTGAGGAAGGTTGATACATCTAGGTTTCTGGCGAAATTTCCCAGTCTGGAACATAAACGGGTCAGGAAGCCAGAAGAACAAGAGCAGATACTGTCTCAACGAAATGTTCTAGCAGCACCCAATCATCCATGACAAAACAGTCTACTGTCCATACATATAATGCTGGGTCATCCTATTCTCAACCTGTTCCTAGCTCATCACCCAGTCAAGAGTCACAGGAAACATTTGACCCCAACCTTGGTCACTCCGAGGATCTGTTTGATCCATTTCCTTGCATTGCCTCTCACCGCACAACATTGAAGAGGAACGTGAGTGGGTATGATCTGTTGAAGATGGTCAAATATTTGAAACCCCACAGCCAGAAGAAAGCCACTTTCATCCACGTGATATACTGGGTGAAGAGGTGGAGGCTGATAGTGATGACACACAGTTGCCATCTGGCCAGTCACCAATATCAACATGGAAGTAGGATGACTTCGACGACGAGGTAGTGGCTGATGACACCACTGATCCGACCTGGAACGTTGGCACGCATAGCCAGCACAGCAGCACAGAGGATGAAGGTGGATACGTAGCACCAACAAAGGCACCAAGGGCTACTGGTTTGAGCAGAGTGCGAACTGTGTCAACTGTTGCCAAGAGCAATCCCTCTGTGCCCCAAGTCAAGGCAAGGGTGCGTTCAGCCGCTGTCTGGAAATTTTTTTCCTATAGTCCTTCTGAGCCAAATGTTGTCATCTCTAGCATCTGCCATAGGAAGCTGAGCAGAGGCCAAGGCAAAGGCAACCAAACCACCATTGTATGCGGAAACACATGGCAGCCAAGCACCCTAGTCGGTGGGCTGAACAAAAGGGTACCAAATCAGTGTCTGCGACTGTGGGTCAAACCACTGCCATGTCACCTGTGATACATCCTTTCCAATCTGCTGGGCAGGAAGCAGGTGATCATCAAACCTCTTGCTCACAAGCTGCGGTTGCACAGACACAGGCTACAACAAGCTCATCCACTTGTTTGTCCCAGGAAAGCGTCCAATTGTCCGTGCCCCAGATGTATGAAAGGACGCGGAAATACCAAGCCAATACCAAGTAGAGATGAGTGACTTTGCCTTTTTTCGGGTCGAGTCGGGTTTCATGAAACCCGACTTTCGCAAAAGTCGGGTTGAACGAAATCAGCCGATTTTTGTGAAAAGTCAAAGGCCGACTGAAACACGAAACCCAATGCAAGTCAATGGGGAAGCAAAGTCGGCAGGGAGTGGAGGACAGGAAACACACCTACAGTGCCCTTTTGAATGCTAAAAACATCAATTCTTATTACTGAAGTATTTCAACCTTAATTTACTTCATAATACTAGTTACGCACTGAAAAATGGGGGTTATTTGGCTAAATTTGTGGGGGGGGTAGGGCTGGCTCCAGGTTTTCATGTGCCCTGGGCCAAAGAGCGCCCCTTTAACACATAGCACAACTCATGATGCTCCGATACGGCAGAGAAATAGCGGTATAGTACAATGAAAAATACTTCACTTTTTACATCTCATGACTGATATCCATTTTAAATTCTCCAATAGCTCCAAAAACGGACAGTATATTACTCCATACAGTATTATGGCCACCGCATAGTGCGCTATACAGAGTAATGAGGCCCATATATTTCTCCATACAGAATCATTGGTCCCATATAATGTTTGAAACAGTATATGATGAGCTCCACATAATGCTACAGTACATGTTGGTCGACATGGAAGAAGCTGCACTGTCTTATGGGCCCAAATAATTCTCCATATATAATGGGCCCCATTTCTAATGCTCTAGTGTATAATGGGCCCTGTAAATGCTGCTCCAGTGTCTGATGTCCACTTTTGGAATGCTCCAGTGTATGGTGGGCCCCATATATCATTCTCCAGAGTATAGTGCTCCCCAAAAATTGCTGTCCCAACATTGAAAACAATTAAATAAGTCTCCTTGCTAGGGAATCCCTGTACTAGTCTGGGCGTACAGACGTGATGTCATTGCGCTCTCTGATCAGAATATCACTGTCAGGAAACGCGGAAGACGTCATGGCGGTGGAGCAGGGAGAGGTAAGTATTTCAACTTTGCAAGTGCTGTGATCCTGAGCAAGCAGGGGGGGCCCACTTGTTGGCGACGGCACTGGCACAGGGCCCCTCATAGTACGGCGGTGTGTCTGACGGCGGGTGGGCCGAACATGCACTTTAATCTGCACCTTCCTCTTTGTCACCGTGTAAGGTGGTACAGTATATGGGAAGGGTAACCTGAGTTTCATCAGGGTCAGATTCTGGCTGTGTAGAGTGTGTGGGGAATGTAGTGGTCTGGGTCAATGTACCAGCAGAATCATCTAGCAGTGGCTGGGCATCAGTGCACTTGTGGTACCCCCAGGAGTACGGTCGCCACAGTGGCATTACCTTCCTCCTAGGGAGTGTGATGTCATGCTTGGGAGCAACAAAGGATCTCTCTAGCAGTTAAACCAAGACACATCACATTTCCCACTCCAGGCCAGCAGGGAGACCGCTGAACCTGACTGCTGAGGAGCTGCTCTCTGTGGTCGGGAGGAGGTAAGTTAGGGCAGTCTGCGAAGGGAAGGGGAAGAGTGTGGACGTGAGAAGGGGAGCTGGAGGATGAGCAGAGTTAAGGCTCACTCCTAGCTGGAGCGCATGGTCCGGATTCCGGTCTCCGAGTTTGTAGGGACACTGACGTTCCTGCAGCCGAAACCGGAGGAAGTAGCAGTTGCAAATGCTCTGTACCCAACTAAGGCTCAGAGGCCCCAGCAGCGATGTGTGGGAGCCAGAAGGAAAAGGCTATGGCTGCCTACAATATGAGAAAGTTCCAAAAGAGAGTCAACAGGGGGAACTTCATTGAACTCAGCACTGCGAGTACCTCAGATAAGCGCTAGAACGGAGGCCACACTACCTATTTGCAGAGAGAGAATTCCAAATTGGCTTCCAGGCTGACCAACTCCTTCTCCATCTGTACTCTGGGTCCTGGACGGCACTTACCAAGTACAGGTAAAGGAACTGCATGACTGTGTCTGTCATCTTTCTCCTGCACCTGGAACACGGCTCTGCTGCATCCTGCACTGCACACCATCTACCAACTCTTTCATCTGCCCTGCGACTACGGCCCTACCTGTGCAGGGCTTCTACATCTTAGCTGCACCACAACATCTGTCCCAGAGAAGCGACACTGCAGCGCTGGTCAATCTAATCATAAACCACAGGTGGCTTCACATATCATTCACCTATAAACGTAATTCACCCCTTTGCATGGACGCCCAGGGCCACGGAACGGGTCACCACCACCATGAGACATCCCTGTGAGACACCGGCCCGGTGCCGATTAACCCCACTGCCATGGCTGGCCACCCACACTCCATGTCAGATTCATCTTGGACTGGGTAATTCACGATTTGACTTGATAACCCAGGCATGGTATGATAGAAAGAGCTACATGGACTAATGTGAAGTTTGGCCTGCTGCATCATTCACTTTGGGTGGGGGTGCAGGACACAAGGAAATGGGTTCTTCCTGACCAGGAGCCAGAACTTGACGACTCAGTGCTTGCATTTTTTGAAACTTCAGAAGAGGAGGGCATATTTGCTGGAGTCTGTTTTGGCAATGTAAGCCAAAACCAGTTCCTCATGCTCCGGCTTTAAAAGCGGTTAACCTACTCCCAGAAAAGGTAGCCTTCCAGGCGTTCCGGAGCCAGACCATGACGCAGGCTCAACACCTCCTGCCTTAGCTGCTATTGTGCTTTTGCCACTACCATCAGATGCACTACCACCATCAGCATCAGCTCTATTCAGTCAAAGGATAATTGTCAATCTCCATATATATTCCATCAGTCACACAGAGACGCTCACAGGCTCAGTATGGATTAGACAAGAATATAAAAAGTAGACAAAGTGTTCAGTATCATCAGATAGCAGGTATATATAGCATAGATTAAACATTAACAATGTACGTCTATAAATCAGGAGTAGTGTTGAGCCACCCCGCTAGTGTTTTGGTTCGTCGCACAGGAGGCAAGTTCGTCGAATGTTCGTCGAACCACATTGAAAACAATGGCAGGCAAACACAAACACATACAAACACATAGAAAACAATTACAAAACACCTTAAAAGGTGTCCCAAAGCCGAAAAAATGCTCAGAAGACAAAAATTAACATATGGAAAAGGGCAACTACATTTAGAAAAGAGGTGGAGGAGTAAAAGGAGGTGGTGGAGGAGACACAGATATAGGCTTGTCATGCCCTTACGAAGTCAAGAAAGGCTGGAATAAAAATGTAAAATATAAACCAAAAAAAAAAAAATCTGAAATCGAACACGATCATATACCGTCGGACTTCCCACGAATAAATTATGCCAACTGGCGATCGGGGGGCGTTATTCCCACAAACCTCCAAACAGCGTCCATGAAGGCAAAGTGTTTGCTTTCCGGGGCAGTATGATTGCAAAGCTGAACCTTAAAGGAATGTCCAAAAGGGCACCACCAGGAGTGGAGCATGCGGCTTAATTGGACTCCACCCGGGAAACCACAACCATGCCACCGCAAGAAAAGATGCACACATTGAAAGTTTTGTCGATTCTGTGTGTGGTGTGGTATGTCCGTTTGTAGTTGTGCTAGCGATTTGTCAGCTTTATTCCGTTAACGAACGAGACTCCGGCATGCCCCCGTGGTACGCGTCAAGCTTACTAGAGGGATACGCGAGGCTCTGGCACGCGAGATCGAGCAATAACAGGTCTATCATGGCCTTACATTTCCAGGGCTGAATGCGTGCTACACTGAAAGGACCAGCTTTTGTCGCTTACAGGTGCAGATAACCCGCTGAACACCGTTAGTGATGGGGATCTGTGATTCCAATTATTCCCCGCGAACTAAGATTTCCCAGTAAGTGCAGGTCAACTGCAAGTCCTGAATTAGGCCTAATCGGCATTCCTGAAAAAAATGCAAAAAATTACGTGTCCAAACCACAGGTGCTGTAGCTTGCTTAACAGCTCGGCAGCCGTTCTCAGGCCCAGTATGGATTCGACAAGATTCTAGAAAGTTGATAAAGGGTACAGTTTCACCGGATAACACGTATATATGTAGCATAGATTACACATTAAAAACCTATGTCTATATATCAGGAGGCAGGCTCAGATGGTTTCAGGTCCAGTATGGATTAGATGTGATTGGACAAAGGTGAGAAAGGGCAACGTATCATTGATGACAGGTATCTATACCATAGTTTACTCATTAAAAACCTATGTCTATAGATCAGGAGGCAGGCTCAGACGGTCTCAGGCCCAGTATGGATTTGACCAGATTGTACAAAGTTGAGAAAAGGTACATTATCACTGGATAGCAGGTATATATAGCATAGTTTAAACATTTAAAATCTCCGTGTTCTCAGTATGGATTAGACAATCTAAAAAGTCGAAAAAAGGAAATGTATTTGAAGCGTACACCAGTATACACTTTTTTCTAGGAATTACTATTCACGGGAAAAACTTCCATCACAATTCTCAGAGGCGATGCTGACCCTCAATTAATTAGTGTGTGGAGACAGCAAAAACCTTTCTTTGTGAAGAAAGTGTTGCTGTTTTTGCAGTACCGTTCATCTCATCGCCGTTACTCATATCCATCCAATTTTGATCACAGGGAGATATGTAAACATGGTGCTCACTGCCTATCATGATCTGTCACGTAACTTTGGAGTGCAAAACACAGAAGCCACAGGCCGTTGGCGATTCATTTGGATTGGCATGAGAGGGCACATTTAAAAATGTGCGCTGGAATATCACACGTCTGTGGGTAGAAAAACTGTGAAAGCTAATGAGAAACCACCACTGCATCTCATTGTGAGTCGAAGTCCATAAGAAATGGAAGCCATTGCTCATCTGAAGATAGAGCCTGGCCAGCGGGACAGGGCATAGCTACGTCTTAACCATCATCTTCTATCAGTTCACCAAATTTGTAGTGGCAGTCCCAGTGAAGGATTTGACAGCACAGACTACACAGTGGAGGAGCAGGGAGAGGTAAACATTGAAAATGCTGTGGCCCTGCCCAAGCAAGGGGGGCCCACTCATGGGCGTCGGTACTGACACTGGGCCCCTCATAGTACGGCGGTGTGTCTGACGGCGGGTGTGCACCCCCACCATCAGAGACACTTGATTGCACTATGAGGGACTCTGTGCCAGTGCCCGCGCCCGCGCCCAAGAGTCGGCCCACCCTCCTGTCCAGGGCAAGGGCACTCGCACGGTTGCGTGCGCTAGGTGGTGACCCCGGCCATGGGGGGAGGAGGCAGCCCAGTTAGGGAGGTTTACAAAATGGCATATGTTGATGTGGGACATTCACCTACTGCTAAAGGCGAAATTGGCAACCTATGTGTCAACAGGGTAAGTGTGACAAAATCGTTTGAAACCTATGCATGTTTCATTTTAATTAAGGTTAGATCATCCACATTTTGGGTTGCGAGACAGGTTCTTTTTTCTGTCAGGATTGATCCAGCAGCACTGAAGACTCTCCGAAAGCACACTTGCAGCTGGGCAAGCAAGCTCTGTAAGGCATATTGTGCCAATTCAGGCCAGGTGTCCAGTTTAGCGGCCCAATAGTCAAATGGGAATGACCTGTGAGGGAGAACATCGATATGGGACGAGAAGAAGTTTGTAGCCATAGTTGACAAGTGCTGTCTCCTGTCACTTTCAATCGATGCATTATTACCAGTCGTGAGAGCGGGACTTGAAAAATCAGTCCATAACATGGTCATGAAGCCCCTGTCTCCAACGCCACTTCTGATGTGTGCACCACCAACACCTCTTCCAAGTTGCCCCCGGCCCCTATGGCTCGTGTGAGAACCATCACCGCTGCTGTGTGCTGGGAATGCCTCAACCAACCGGTTTACCAGAGTTGCTTGTTTGTTAGCCAATGTTAGGTCAAGGTTCTCCTGTGGCATGATGTTTTGGAATTTGTCTTTATAGCGTGGATCCAGAATGCTGGCCAACCAGTAGTCGTCATCGTTCATCATTTTGGCAATACGGGGGTCCCTTTTTAGGATCTGCCAGGCATAATCTGTCATGTGGGCCAATGTTCCCGGTGTCAATGATGCACTGCGATCGCTGGGTGGAGGAGCACTTTCTGGCAAATCCACATCCCTCCAGTAACGCACAAGTCCTGTACCAGACCTTGCCAAGCCAACATTTTCTCTTGCCTAACGAGAAGCATCCTCCTCCCCTAAATAATCATCCACATCCTCATCCTCCTCCTATTCCTCTTCTTCCTCCACCTCGTCCAGGAGAGTTCCCGGAGCAGACAATGGCTGACTGTCATCAAGGCTTCCCTCCTCCTCTTCCTCATCATCCTCAGCTGCAGACGCCTGCTCCTTTATGTGCGTCAAAATTTGCATGAGCAGACGCATAAGTGGGATGCTCATGCTTATGAAGGCGTCGTCTGCGCTTACCAGCCGTGTGCATTCCTCAAAACACTGAAGGACTTTACAGAGGTCTTTCAGCTTTGACCACTGCACACCTGTCAACTCCATGTCTGCTCTCAAAGTGCCTGGCCGTATATCCTCCCACAAATGCATTACAGCCTGCCTCTGTTCGCACAGCCTCTCAACCATGTGCAGGGTGGAGTTCCACCTTGTTGCAATGTCAATAATTAGGCGGTGCTTGGGAAGGTGGAGCAATCGCTGCAGCTTCTGTATACGACTGGAGTGTACGGGCAACCGGCGGATGTGCGAGCACAGTCTTCGGACCTTCTGGAGCAGTACTGTTAACTCCAGATAATTATTGAGGAAGCACTGCACCACCAGGTTCAAGGTGTGAGCCAAGCAAGGTATGTGTC
The DNA here is from genome assembly GCF_039654945.1 of Dendrobates tinctorius. Taxonomy (NCBI): domain Eukaryota; kingdom Metazoa; phylum Chordata; class Amphibia; order Anura; family Dendrobatidae; genus Dendrobates; species Dendrobates tinctorius. The sequence goes on along the minus strand of NW_027361716.1, from coordinate 24,281,991 downwards.
TGAGTTTTGAAAGGGCTATGGCTGCCACAAAATTCCGGCCGTTATCACTAACTACCTTGCCTGCCTCAAGATGTAGACTGCCCAGCCATGACTCAGTTTGTCGCTGAAAGTAGTCGGCCAGTACCTCCGCGGTGTGTCTGTCGCCCAAACACATCATATTCAACACAGCCAGCTGACGCTTTCCACTAGCTGATCGATAGGGGGACACCTCGTGTGCAACACGGGCAGCTGCGGATGGAGTGCTCGTGCAACTGCGTTCTGAGGACGAGCTTTCGCTTCGGGACGAGGAGGAGGAGGAGGGTCGAACGCCTACAGCCAACTGTTTCCTATACTGTGGGCTAGGCAGCACTGTCCCACCACCGCTGTCCCCTGTGGACCCTGCATCCACCACATTAACCCAGTGCGCAGTGATGGACATGTAATGGCCCTGGCCATGCCTACTGGACCATGCATCAGTTGTGAGGTGCACCTTTCCACTCACTGATTGCTTGAGTGCATGTACAATGCGGTCTTTCACATGAAGGTGGAGGGCTGGGATGGCTTTGCGAGAAAAGAAGTGGCGACTGGGTAGGCCATGAGTTCGTGGAAAGCTTCGCTTTCAACCAACCGGTAGGGCATCATCTCTAACGAGATTAGTTTGGCAATGTGGGCGTTCAAACCCAGTGTATGCGGATGAGAGGATGAGTACTTTCTTGTCCTACTCATAGTCTCTGGTAGGATGAGCTGGACTTGAGAGCTGCATATGGTCGAACTAGCGGTGGACATGGCGGACTGAGAGAGGGTTGATGATGGTGATGGAGTTGGTGTTCTTTCTGATGGCCTAGATTCAGTCTTTCGTTGCAATAAAAGTGTGATTCCCTGACTGATTTGCCCTTGCGACGACAACTCAACATTTGCTGCTGGTCGTGTGCTAACCGGTGGGCTTACAGTGGGGGAAACAATGTAGTGTTGCTGACTACCTTCTTTGGGAGCAGTTGCACATGTAGTACGTGAGGTTTGGTAGTCCGTCCACGCTTGCAAGTGAATGGTGGTTAAATGTCTTAGCATGCAACTGGTATTCAAATTTCTCAGATTTTTCCCTCGGCTAAAGGTCTTTGCGCACTTCTTACAGATAACCTTTGCCTGATCATTAGGATTTTGTTCAAAAAAGTGCCACACTGCCCTCTTCCTACTATGGAAGACATTTTGAAGCCTTGCACGCTGTGCTATTTTGACCGTCTGGCCAAGCTGTCCTGCAACTCTTTTGGTTTTTGTAACCTGTTTTTGGACTGCTCCGGGCCTGCCAGATAACAGCTGTTGTGATGTCGATGCCCGCTGCGGATGCTCCTCCTCCTCTTCTGAGCTAGATCCAGGACGGGGTTTCGCTTTGGCCCGTCCTGGTCAAAACTGGGGGTTAATTGTTCCACCCTCTCTGGCAGAGGGCGGCTATTTAATGCTCACTGGACCTAGGTCCAGTGTCAGTTATACTCCTGCCCTCGGCTGAGTTAGTTGACCTTGTGCGTACGTGTGCCTTGTGCCTGATATCTTGCTTGCTTGTTTGGTTTTGATCCGGTTATGTCCCTGTTACGAGTTCTGCCTGTCGCTCTTGTACTGCGCTATCTCTCGTGTATGACTGTCTGCTTGTGACCCGACTTCTGTCTGCTCGTCCCTTTGGTACCGCGTCACCCTCTTGTGTATGACCTTTGGCTTTGTCTGACCACCCGTCTGTTTTTCCCTTCTGTGCCTCGTTTGCCCGTACTGTGTGTGACCTCCGTTTTGCCTGACTCTGAGTTGTTGTATGGGGTCCTGTTGTCTCTGTAAGCAGGACACTAAGCCCCACCCCCTTGCAGTCACATGACCATAGGTCCTGTGCCAGCTTGCTAACTTCAGCGTCCCCAGGTGCTGTGCCTCTTTACTTTCCGGCGCTGACAGGATCCTGACACTGATAGTTTGAAGCACGCATTGTCACCTCTGCTGCCCTGCTCCACAGGTATCTTTTAGCACTGTTTCTGTACTCAGGACACGCGCAATGGCTCAGTGAGCGAGTGTAGTGCGGTGTTCCTGACATTATAACTGACCATTGCCATTTTCTTTTCTCTGCTCCCCTTCTCCTGTGTATGTGATGGATCCTATGCACGTTCTTTCTGAGCAGGTAAAGCAGCTGACTCAGAAGTCTCAGAAACTCCTTGGAGAACAATGAGACCTGGCTCAGTCTCAGCAGCTGATCACTGACACTGTGCAGGGGGTATTCTCATCGGGGGCTCGGGATGTTACATTAGTTTCCCCTGAGTCTCCGGTTAAGTTACCGGATACCTTTTCTGGAGATAAAAGGAAGTTCAGAGTTTTCAAGGAGGGCTGTAAGCTTTTTTTTTCTGGGGATGAAGGTCAGAGACTGGGGGTCATTATGTCTCTGTTAAGGGGAGCCCCCCAAGCTTGGGCCTTCTCCCTTTCAACCACGGCCCCTGAGAGTATGACTATGGATGCATTTTTTGAGGCCCTGGGGCATATTTATGATGAGCCTGATCAGATGCGTATGGCTGAGGACATGGTGATGAGTGTGTGCCAAAGGAAGCACTAAGCCGAGTGGTTTTGTTCAGAGTTCAGGCGCTGGGCTGCTGAGGTCTGCTGGAATGATGCCGGCCTCCAGGGTTTGTTCCGTAGAGGCCTGTCTGAACATCTGAAAGACGCCTTGGCTCTCCACCCTCCGCCTGATTCCTTGGAGGAGGCTATGACACAGGCCATCCGAATGGATCGCAGGCTACGGGTGAGGGGAGTGATGCAAATTGAGACACCGTTATTCTCCCAAGGAAGGGGAGCCTGTCTTACATTGGAAACCATGGAGATGGAACCATTGACCTCAAAGGGAATGAAAGGAGTCAACGGCGCATGGGAAAATGTTGTTTTCACTGTGGCGATGCTGGACATTGGAAAAAGGATTGCCCCTCCCGTCCACTGACCAACAAGCAACTGATCCCGGGTGATTGTCGTGGAGGTCACCCAGGCTCTCAGGTACCCTTTTCTGCCTTTTCAAAAATGTTGTTGCAAGTGGAACTTTGTTGTGGGAGTTTCTCTACATCCACTTCTGCCTTCGTGGATTGCGGATCATCATTGAACTTTATTGACTCTGACTTGGTGGCCAGGTGTAAGTTAGGGACAGTTAGGCTGGAGACTCCTGTTCACACTGTTGCCATTGACAGAACACCACTGGTTAAAAATAACGTTATGTTTCGTACTGAAGAGTTTCTCCTTAAAGTGAGTTCCTTACACCAGGAACACATTTCATGTTTTGTGATGGACAACCTGCCTGCGGGACTGGTGTTGGAGTTACCCTGGTTACAATTGCAGAATCCCATGATTAATTGGGAATCTCAGGACATTGTTAAATGGGGTCCCTATTGTTCTGAAAAATGTCTTGTTACGGTGTCTGTGTCGTCCGTGGGTCTGGAAGGTATTCCGGAGTGCCTGAAAGACTATACGGACGTTTTCTCCGAAAAGGAGGTGAGGTTTTACCACCACATCGCCCATTTGATTGTGCCATTGACCTGGTTCCAGGTGCTAAATTGCCCAAAGCCCGCTTGTATAACCTTTAGGGTCCCGAACGGGCCGCGATGAAGGAATATATTTCCGAGAGTCTCTGTAAGGGACACATTCATCCTTCTGTTTCTCCCGTGGTGGCAGGGTTCTTTTTTGTAAAGAAAAAAGACGGTGGTTTACGCCCATGCCTCGATTTTCGCGAGTTAAATAAGATAACTGTGAGGAATACGTATCCCCTTCTATTTATTCCTGATTTATACAACCAATTGTCCGGAGCTAAGTGGTTTTCGAAGTTAGATCTACGGGGAGCGTATAACCTTATCCGAGTCCGGGACGGAGATGAGTGGAAAACCGCTTTTCTCACTACTGAAGGGTTGTTTGAAAATTTTGTCATACTTTCGGCCTGACCAATGCTCCAGCGGTTTTCCAAAATTTTATAAATCATGTGTTCTCTGATTTCATTGGACGTTTTATGGTGGTATATTTGGATGACATATTGATCTACTCTCCTGATAAACAGGCTGACATTGGTCATGTTCGGGCAGTTCTCCAAAGGCTCCGGGAGAACTGTCTCTTTGCTAAATTAGAAAAATGCTTATTTTTTGTCCAGGAACTGTCTTTTCTGGGGTTCATTGTGTCTGCTGAAGGGTATCGCATGGATCCTAATAAGGTGCAGGCCATTGTCGAGTGGGTTCAACCTTGTGATTTGAAGGCTCTGCAGCGTTTCCTAGGATTCGCCAATTACTACCGTAAATTTATAAGGGGGTTCTCACAGGTGGTTAAACCCCTCACAGACATGACTCAAAAGAGGGCCCGGTATCAAGAATTGGTCAACAGCAGGGGTAGCGGCGTTTCAGTTTTTGAAAAAATGTTTTATGTCTGCCCCGGTTCTTATTCAACCGGACCCGTCTGAACCATTTATTGTTGAGGTAGACGCCTCAGAGGTGGGGGTGGGGCGGTATTGTCCCAGGGACCCGCCACTTTGACCAATTTGAGGCCTTGCGCCTTTTTCTTGAAGAAGTTCTCCCCTGCGGAGAGAAACTATGATGTGAGGAATCGAGAACTTCTGGCCGTAAAGTTGGCCTTTGAAGAATGAAGGCATTTTTTGGAGGGGGCTGTCCATCCTATAACCGTAATTACGGACCACAAAAACCTAGCTTACATTGAGTCAGCCAGAAGGTTGACTCCCAGACAGGCTAGATGGTCACTTTTTTTTTCCCGGTTCAACTTCTCGATCAATTTTCGGCCAGGATTTAAAAATGTCAGAGCGGATGCCTTGTCACGCAGTCTAGATCTGGTGTCCCCCCCGGAACCTCCATCCTCCATTCTTCAGCCTGGGGTGGTGGTGGCAGATATTTCTAAAATGTTGGAATGGGAGATTCGGGAAGCTCAGTCTCTTGCATCTCCGACTAAGCCGGTGGATTAACTTTTCGTGCCAGCTCAGTTTCGTCTCAAGGTCCTCCGGGAGTTCCATGGCTCAGTTCTGGGTGGACATACAGGGATCTCGGCTAACCCGGAAAGCCATTGCTAGAGCATTCTGATGGTCTTCTTTAGCCTCTGATGTTGGGGAATATGTGTCTGCTTGTGATGTTTGTGCCCGTGCAAAAAACCTCCATAACCGGCCGGCCGGGGAATTGGTACCACTACCAATTCCTGAGAGACCATGGACTCATTTGTCCATGGATTTCATCACCAACCTTCCCCCCTCCAAGGGTAATACCATCGTTTGGTTTGTGGTGGACAGGTTTAGTAAGCAGGCACATTTTGTACCTTTGGCAGCTCTACCTAATGCGGAAACATTGTCCAGATTGCTCGTTGAGCATGTGGTGCGGTTGCATGGGGTACCCTTGAATGTGGTGTCTGATAGAGGAGTGCAATTTGTTTCCTTTTGGAGGGCTTTTTGTAAGAGGTTGGGTATTGGTCTGTCCTTTTCATCTGCTTATCATCCTGAGACTAATGGGCAGACCGAGCGGACCAATCAGTCTCTGGAGCAAATTCTGCATTGCTTGACCTCAACCCGACAGGATAATTCGTGTTCTGTGTTACCGTTGGCCTACTTAGCATTTAACAACCGCATTATGGGTTCCATCCTCATTTTGGAGAATTTTCCCATTTGAATTCTGGGTGTCCTGGGGTGGATGAGACGATCCAGCGGTTGGGGGAGGTATGGCGGGAGGTCCAGAGTAACATTACGAAGGCCCAGGACAAATTTAAATTTTTTGCGGACAAAAAATGATCCGTGGGACCGGTGTTTCAGATTGGGGATAAGATATGGTTGCCCACCAAGAATATAAGGCTCAAGGTCCCCTCTGCGAAGCTTGGACTCAAGTTTATAGGTCCCTATGAAATTACTGAAGCAGTTAACCCGGTGGCTTTTCGGTTGCGTCTCCCGCCATCTCTGCGGATCTCAAATGTTTTCCATAGGGCCCTTTTGAAACCGGTGAGGTCCGGTGGGGAGGGATCATCAGCTTCCCCACCACCGGTTTTGTTAGACGCTCAGTCGGAGTACGAGGTGGAACAAATTGTCGACTCCAGGTTGGTCCGTCGTGCCCTTCAATATCTGGTAAATTGGAAAGGCTGCGGTCCTGAAGAACGGTCGTGGGTTCCTGCTCGATCGGTTCATGCGGATCGGTTGGTCCGGGCCTTTCCCACCAAGTACCCTGAGAAACCTGGGGGTCCGGTGGCCCCCCATTGAGAGGGGGGTACTGTCATGATCCAGGACAGGGTTTCGCTTTGGCCCATCCTGGCCCAGACCTTTGACTTTGTCTGACCACCCGTCTGTTTGTCCCTCCTGTGCCTCGTTTGCCCGTACTGTGTGACCTCCGTTTTGCCTGACTCCGAGTTGTTGTATGAGGTCCTGTTGTCTCTGTAAGCAGGATGCTAAGCCCCGCCCCTTGCAGTCACATGACCATAGGTCCTGTGCCAGCTTGCTAACTTCAGCATTCCCAGGTCCTGTGCCTCTTTACTTTCCGGCGCTGACAGGATCCTGACACTGATAGTTTGAAGCACGCATTGTCACCTCTGCTGCCCTGCTCCACAGGTATCTTTTAGCACTGTTTCTGTACTCAGGACACGCGCAATGGCTCAGTGCGCGAGTGTAGTGCGATGTTCCTGACAGGCACCCTCTTCCCCCAATGGATGCCAATCTGGGTCAACAACTGTGTCATCCATCACCTCCTCTTCAATGTCATGTGCACCTTCCTCTGTGTCACCGTGTATGGTGGTATAGTATCAACTTATGAATAAACCAAATTAAAGTCCAAATTATAAAGACTTAAAAAGTTTTTATTAATTACACAATAAAAGAAAAACCAGACAAATAGGACATAATACAATACCATAAAATGTCATAATGTAAGAAGGTAGTTACATAGTGAACACATAAGCCATGAGTAAATATGGTGATCATAAAAATTCCATCCGCAAAAAAGTGCATATAGTGAGCAGACACAGAGTCTAAAAACTCAAATAAAGTGCATAACAGATGTAATTAGATCATAAATACCCGTGATCAATGGCTCAACGCGTCTCCAGCTCCCTCCAACGTACGTTTCGCCTACCGTGGCTTTCTCAAGGAGTGAGGTAATGGTGCAAAAGGGGAAGTATTTAAGTGTAACCCAAACCAATAGAAACTCTTGGTTCCCATATACAAGTAATCAAAAGAATAAATAAAAATAATAGTGACGAAACCCCGTATTCAATGTAGTATCTCCCAACCTAATCACATATATCAGAGATCAAAAAGAAAAAATAAATACTATTATTTTTATTTATTCTTTTGATTACTTGTATATGGGAACCAAGAGTTTCTATTGGTTTCGGTTACACTTAAATACTTCCCCTTTTGCACCATTACCTCACTCCTTGAGAAAGCCACTGTAGGCGAAACGTACGTTGGAGGGAGCTGGAGACGCATTGAGCCATTGATCACGGGTATTTATGATCTTATTACATCTGTTATGCACTTTATTTGAGTTTTTAGACTATGTGTCTGCTCACTATATGCACTTTTTTGCGGATGGAATTTTTGTGATCACCATATTTACTCATGGCTTATGTGTTCACTATGTAACTACCTTCTTACATTATGACATTTTATGGTATTGTATTATGTCCTATTTGTCTGGTTTTTCTTTTATTGTGTAATTATAAAAACTTTTTAAGTCTTTATAATTTGGACTTTAATTTGGTTTATTCATAAGTTGAGAAGGTTTCTGCTGTCTTTCATGAATATCCGTTAATGTTATATAGTGAGTGTTTCTCACTGGTTGTTTGCTCATGGTGGTATAGTATGCGGGAAGGGGCACCTGAGTTTCATCAGGGTCAGATTCTGCCTCAGTACACTGCGAGGACAAAGTAGTGCTCTGAGTGAATGTACCCGCAGAATCATCTATCAGTGGCTGTGCATCAGTGCACTCCATGTCAGATTCATCTTGGCCTGGGTAGTGTTGAGCATTCCGATACCGCAAGTATCGGCCAATATTCACTGTATCGGAATTCCGATACTGAGTTCCGATACTTTTAGCATATTGAATACCGGAATCAGAAGTTCCCATAATGCTATGAGCCAGTTTGATTTGATTCAGCCAATGACAATACTCAGAAGTGTGGGCACATCCTGTTAGGCATGTAGGCATGTTAACTAATGGCATGGCTGTGATTGGCTGCTGAAATGATGTCATGATGCACTATAAAAGCCGCGCCACCATTTCGGGTTCACTTTGCTGTGAATTCAGTTAGGGACAGGCTGCTGTTCAAGACTGTGAGGGAAAGTTAGAGATAGTGATTTTCACAATCATCGTGTGCTTTACCCAGGCTACATAATCCACCACTGTAGCTTTCTTTTGCCTTGCAGCAGTGTTCACAGATGTCTGCAAGGTCTGTGTGAGTGCAGATCACGCTGAGTAGTGTGTCCTGCAGCCACATCTGGTTGTAGCCGCTCAGCGTGTGTCACTGCCTCATACATATTTTTCTTTTTTTGCTGCTCATTTTTCATTCTCCTATTAGTGTGCACTGTGCATCCATCCATATCCATATACGTTGGTTGCAAACACTATAGGAGTAGACAGTGGAGCCTCTCTGCAGCCTTTCAGTGCTAGTGTCCAGTTTGCTGCACTGTTCACGGCTGTCTGAGAGGTCTCTGTGTGTGAGTGCAGCTCACGCTGAGTAGTGTGTCCTTCAGCTACGTCTGGTTGTAGGCCGCTCAGCGTGCATCACTGCCTCACACATATTTTTCTTTTATTGCAGCTCATTTTTTATTCTCCTATTAGTGTGCATCCATCCGTATCCATATATGGTGGTTGCAAACACTATAGGAGTAGACAGCGGACCCTCTCTGCAGCCTTTCAGTGCTAGTGCCCGCTTATCTGCACTGTACATGGCTGTCTGAGAGATCTCTAACTGTGTGTGAGTGCAGCTCACGCTGAGTAGGGTGTCCTGCAGCTACGTCAGGTTGTAGGTCGCTCAGCGTGCGTCACTGCCTCACACATATTTTTCTTTTATTGCAGCTCATTTTTTATTCTCCTATTAGTGTGCATCCATCCGCATCCATCTACATTGGTTGGTTGCAAACACTATGTAGGAGTAGATAGAGGAGCCTTTTTTCTGGCTTGTGCCCTTCAGCTGCAGCCAGATTAGTATTACCCTATTTTTTGGAGCCTCATCTTTTGCATTGTAGGTTACCCTCCTGCATTGTAATAGCTCCAAAAAGTTTGTAACATAGTAACATAGTAACATAGTTATTAAGGTTGAAGGGAGACTTTAAGTCCATCTAGTTCAACCCATATCCTATCCTAACTTGCCCTAACATGTTGATCCAGAGGAAGGCAGAAAAACCCCATGTGGCAAACAGTAAGCTTCACATTGGGGAAAAAAATTCCTTCCCAACTCCACATACGGCAATCAGACTAGCTCCCTGGATCAACGCAATATTAAGGAAACTAGTGTATATACCCTGTGATATTATACTTTTCAAGAAAGGCATCCAGTCCCGTCTTAAATTTTAATAGGGAATCACTCATTACAACATCATATGGCAGAGAGTTCCATAGTCTCACTGCTCTTACAGTAAAGAATCCGCGTCTGTGAGTATGCTTAAGCCTTCTTTCCTCCAGACGTAGAGGATGCCCCCTTGTCCCCGTCACAGGTCTAAGAGTAAAAAGATCATTAGAAAGGTCTTGGTATTGTCCCCGCATATATTTATACATTGTAATAAGATCACCCCTAAGCCTTCGATTCTCCAAACTAAATAACCCCAAGTGTAATAACCTGTCTTGGTATTGCAGACCCCCTAGTTCCCTAATAACCTTGGTCGCTCTTCTCTGCACCCGCTCCAGTTCCGCTATGTCTTTCTTATACACCGGAGACCAGAACTGTACACAGTATTCTAAGTGTGGTCGCACTAGTGACTTATATAGAGGTAACATTATGTTCCCCTCATGAGCATCTATGCCTCTTTTAATGCATCCCATTATTTTATTTGCCTTTGCAGCAGCTGCCTGACACTGGCCGCTAAATGTGAGTTTGTCGTCCACCCATACACCCAGGTCTTTTTCAGTGACTGTTTTGCCCAGTGTTTTACAATTAAGCACATAATTATACATCTTGTTCGTTCTACCCAAGTGCATGACCTTACATTTATCCCCATTAAAGCTCATTTGCCATTTATCAGCCCAAGCTTCTAGTTTACATAAATCCTCCTGTAATATAATATTGTCCTCCTCTGTATTGATTACCCTGCAGAGTTTAGTGTCATCTGCAAATATTGAAATTCTACTCTCTATGGCCCCTACAAGGTCATTAATAAATATGTTAAAAAGAAGCGGGCCCAAAACTGACCCCTGTGGTACCCCACTACTAACCGTGACCCAGTCCGAGTGTGCTCCATTAATAACCACCCTTTGTTTCCTATCCCTGAGCCAGCTCTTAACCCACCTACACATATTTTCCCCTATCCCCATTGTTCTCATTTTATGTATCAACCTTTTGTGTGGCACCGTATCAAAAGCTTTTGAAAAGTCCATGTACACCACGTCCACTGCATTCCCTTGGTCCAGTCCGAAACTTACCTCTTCATAAAAGCTTATCAGATTAGTCTGACAGGAACGGTCCCTTGTAAACCCATGTTGATATTGGGTCATAAGGTTATTCTTCTCCAGATACTCCAGTATAGTATCTCTTAGAAAACCCTCCAGGATTTTACCCACAGTTGAGGTTAAACTTACTGGCCTATAATTTCCAAGTTCAGTTTTTGTCCCCTTTTTGAATATTGGCACCACATTTGCTATATGCCAGTCCTGTGGTACAGACCCTGTTATTATGGAATCTTTAAAGATTAAAAATAATGGTCTATCTATGACTGTGCTTTATTCCTGCAGTACTCAGGGGTGTATCCCATCCGGGCCTGGGGATTTGTCAATTTTAGGGATTTTTAGACGCCGCCGTACTTCCTGCTGGGTTAAGCAGGTGACATTTAACGGAGAATTTTTATCCCTGATCATGTTATCCGTCATGGGATTTTCTTGTGTAAATACTGTTGAAAAAAAGTCATTTAGCATATTGGCTTTTTCCTCATCCTCATCCACCATAATAATAATAATCTTTATTTTTATATAGCGCTAACATATTCCGCAGCGCTTTACAGTTTGCACATATTATCATCACTGTCCCCGATGGGGCTCACAATCTAAATTCCCTATCAGTATGTCTTTAGAATGTGGGAGGAAACCAGAGTACCCGGAGGAAACCCACGCAAACACGGGGAGAACATACAAACTCCTTGCAGATGTTGTCCTTGGTGGGATTCGAACCCAGGACCTCAGCGCTAACCACTGAGCCACCGTGCCGCCCACCATTTCACCCAGACTATTTTTAAGGGGGCCAACACTATCATTTTTTAGTTTCTTACTATTTATGTAGTTAAAGAATATTTTGGGATTATTTTTACTTTCTCTGGCAATGAGTCTCTCTGTCTCAATCTTTGCTGTCTTGATTTGCTTTTTACAGAATTTATTTAATCTTCTGTATTTAGTTAATGCCTCATCACTACCTACTTGCTTTAATTCTCTAAATGCTTTATTTTTATCTCTTATTGCACCCCTTACAGCTCTATTTAGCAATAGTGGTTTCCTCCTATTTCTAGCATGTTTATTCCCATATGGTATATATTGTGAACAGGTCCTATTCAGGATGCTAATAAACGTCTCCAATTTTCTTTGTGTATTTTTATGTCTCAGGATATCGTCCCAGTTAATTGCACCAAGATCATCTCTCATCCGTTGGAAATTTGCCTTCCTGAAGTTTAGTGTCCTTGTAAACCCTCTTATTAAAGGATACATGAAAACTTATTAATTTGTGATCACTATTACCCAAGTGACCCCCAACCCTTACATTTGATATGCGGTCTGGCCTGTTGGTTAATATTAGGTCTAGCAGTGCCCCCCCCCCCTCTTGTTGGGTCCTGAACCAGTTGTGAAAGGTAATTGTCTCTCATAGTTGTAAAAACCTATTACCTTTGCTGGAACTGCAGGTTTCGGTTCCCCAATGTATTTTAGGGTAGTTGAAGTCCCCCATAATAATGACTTCTCCTTGAGTCGTTGCTTCATCTATTTGCTTTATGAGGATATTCTCTGTTGCTTCCATTATTTTTGGAGACTTATAACAAACCCCTCAACATAGAAGAAAAAGTGGCTGACAGCAACTCCTTGATCCAAGAGAGGCACGTTCAAAGTCCAAAGACCCAGTTGGACACGAAATCCAAATGATGAAGAAGAACAGCATCTCATCCGGGTGAAAAATATATAAACATTTATTGTGCCATGACAAAATGCGAAGTTTCGACCATCACATGGTCTTTATCAAGCATAGCATACAGCAGGATATGGCAGTCTTAAATAGGCCAATGTGGCCAATCAGTAGCAAGTATCCGCCCACATTATATGAAATAGCATAAAACAATACAAATAAAACATATAGATTACATTATACATACATAATAATATAGTGCACATACAGTCATATAACATTAAACAAAAATTGTACAGCATACTAGCACATGGTGATAATAAATAAATAAACGGCAACCAAAGGGATGTTTGCATTCCTATATCGCCTAGCAACCCCCCACCAATGAACAACATTCATACATAGGGTGTCAACAACCAACCACCTCAGCCAATGATTATAATTTTTTATCAGGCGCCAAAAATCAATAGCCTATCAAAATTATCAGCACAGACCTGAGTGCTGAACTTCCCTTCACTGGCGTTCCATGTCATGACCCTCAGAGTAATCGGGTGACGTCACCCGCTGTCGCATAGGAAATGATACAGCTCACTCACGCGATACCGCAACAGGGGATCGCGCATGCGCACCGGAGCTCCATAGTACCAAATGGTCTGTACTCAGGGCGCCCACAATCCACTGCAAACGGTCACGTGACAAGTCACATGATCACACCTCCACCAACCACATCATGGAGCGGTCCCATGGAGAGATCACATGACCGCACTCGCCGAATTTCAAACATATGCATCCACATATAAAAAGAAATTACATCCAACGGGTTTATAGCGATTCAAACGGGCATTCAACATACCTACTAAATAACTAGTGAGGGAACCAATATACAAGAGACCCAAAACGGTTTAAATATATAGTCAGTCAGGTTACCAAAATACTGGCAGCAACGTAGTTGTAAACAGGAAGGGACTAATGACCCCCACCTTCTAATACCGTCAATCAGTATTCCACAAAGTAAGCAGAAACCAATATTGACTCATATAGTAACATGACCGTAGCCACATATATACAGTATACTGGTACATGACTCTCACAAAAGGGAATCCTATAATGGTGTCCACAGAAGAAAAGTTCAGCTACCATAATCCAATGGTCTAAAACCTCAATCTATCATATATTAATACTCACAAAAAGTATATTAGATTATCAGGGACCTATGTAAAAAATATAAACAGAGCAACAGAAAAAAGAAATAACTTTATTATAACACCACAGTGTACAGACAAGAGGGCACGGGGAATGAACCAAAAACCATATATGTCGATTCAATCACAATCCACAGAATTTCAGGACAATTCAGTCCCCATGTCCCCCGGTCACATCAACGCACCAACCTACAAAAGAAACAAAAAATATCAAAAATCAAAAACCGCTATCAAAAAACCAAAAGAATGATGCTGTTGAGGCTACTATGGATTAGTTAATGCAAATTTGCAAGTTGTATTCAAGATTCAAGCCCTTCGGCTGCAATGTATCTAGAGTTGAGATCCACTTCAACTCCTTTCTTTTCAACAACAACGTCCTATCTCCACCTCTTCTCAACATAGGGACCCCATCAATCACCCTGAATCGCAACTGATTCACAGAATGTCTAGATTCTACAAAATGCTTCGGTATCGGTTAATCAAGGAGTTGAGTTCTAATTGTACTCTTATGTTTACTGATACGGGCTTTAACCTCCATAGTTGTCTCGCCCACATAAAGCAATCCACATGAACAAGTGATCACATAAATAACAAATACGGTCTGACTTCTATACCAGGAAAGATCTTTGAACAAATTATTAAACAACATGTATGTCAATACCTGGATAAGAATGAAGTGATTAAACAGAGTGAGTCAGCATGGGTTTGTAACTAATAAGTCATGTCAGACTAACTTAATTTCCTTCTATGACGGTATCACTGATTGGGTGGATCAAGGAAATGCTGTAGATATAGTATATCTTGACTTCAGCAAAGCATTTGACAAAGTCTCTCATACAATCCTTATTGAAAAAATGACTAAGTATGGAATGGACAAGGCAACTGTTAGGTGGATTCATAACTGGCTTAGTGATCGGACCCAAAGAGTGGTCATAAATGGCTGCACATCCAGTTGGAAGAATGTCTCAAGTGGGGTACCACAGGGCTCTGTCCTGGGCCCTGTATTGTTCAACATCTTTATCAACGATTTAGATGAAGGAATTGAGGGTAAACTGATTAAATTTGCTGATGACACAAAGCTAGGAGGGATAGCTAATACTAGAGGAGAGAGAGAGAGGATTCAAAAAGATTTAAATAAACTGGAGAAGTGGGCAGCAACTAACAGAATGGTTTTTAACAGGGAGAAATGCAAAGTACTACATCTGGGCAATAAAAATGAAAAAAGCATATATAGAATGGGAGGAATAGGGCTAAGTGACAGCACATGTGAAAAAGACTTGGGTATACTAATAGATCACAGACTGAATATGAGTCAACAGTGTGATGCAGCAGCAAAAAAGGCAAATGCAATTCTAGGATGTATTAACAGAAGCATACAGTCTAGATCACGTGAAGTCATTATTTCCCTCTACTCCTCTTTGGTCAGACCTCATCTGGAATATTGTGTCCAATTTTGGGCACCACATTTTAAAAAAGACATCAACAAACTGGAGCAAGTTCAGAAAAGAGCGACCAGAATGGTGACCGGTCTGCAAACCCTGTCTTATGAGGAAAGGTTGCAGGATTTGGGAATGTTTAGTTTGCAAAAGAGAAGACTGAGAGGAGACTTAATAGCTGTCTACAAATATCTAAAGGGCTGTCACATTGTAGAAGGATCAACTTTATTCTCATTTGCACAAGGAAAGACTAGAAGCAATGGGATGAAACTGAATGGGAGGAGACACAGATTAGATATTAGAAAAAACTTTTTGACAGTTAGAGTGATCAATGAGTGGAACAGGCTGCCACGAGAAGTGGTGAGTTCTCCTTCAATGGAAGTCTTCAAACAGAGGCTGGACAGACATCTGACTGGGATGATTTAGCGAATCCTGCTTTGAGCAGGGGGTTGGACCAGATGGCCCAGGAGGTCCCTTCCAACTCTACGATTCTATGATTCTATGAAAACTAGAGGTACAAGTGTAATATTCCTTTATTGAGAATCTCTTACCAGTATGTATCACCCTTGATCATATTACCACAACATGCACAGCCAAGGCATGGAAAACTGCCACCCCTCAAAGGGCCTAATGTCAACTGTCGTAGAATCTTACTAGGACCCACATCCGCTCTCACCAATTTGTCCTTCAAGTTAGCTCCACGTCTATAAGATAAAATAGGTCTATTAGTAAATTCAGGGACCTCCGGTAGCCCTTTCTGCTGTAGACACCAGTACTTATTCAAAATACCACCGATTTTATTACTAATAGGGCAAAAAGTTGATACAAACGGAACCCGTTTAATAGCAGTTTTATCACATTTACGGTAAAGATCCCCACCGGTCAAATTAATGGCCCTCTCTTTGAACTGTGTAACTTTTCCCACAGGATAGCCCCTATTAGTAAATCTATGGCACATTTCATCAAGTCTGTTAACCAATTTATTCTCATCTTTAACTATCCTCCGCACTCTCAACATCTGACTCCAGGGTAATGATTCCACCATCCTCCTGGGATGGTTGCTGTTATATAGCAAAAGACTATTTCTGTCTGTTTCCTTGACATAAAGATCTGTATTAAGCATATTCCCTTCTTTGTATACCAATGTGTCTAAAAATTGAACTTGAGTTAAGGATTCCATTAAAGTAAATTTCAACTCTGGATAAATACCATTTAACTCAGTTTGGAATCTATATAGGTCTTCCACACTGCCATCCCAAACACAAAAGACATCGTCGATGTAGCGGCACCAGGCCCGGACGAAGCCCTAGTAGATGGACTTGTACACATAACGATCCTCGAATACCGCCATATAGATGTTAGCGTAAGTGGGGGCCACATTGGACCCCATGGCGTTACCCCTAACCTGCAGGAAAAAATCATCCCCAAAAAGAAAATAATTCTTCCTAAGGATGAAGCCTAACAGGGAGAGGATCATCTGTGCACATTCTGGGGCCACGTCCAAGCCCGATAACACCACATCGACAGCCTCAAGACCCCTCTCATGCTGAATGGAAGTATACAGTGAAACCACATCGAAAGAGGCTAACACCGTATTGGAATCAACCTGAACATTTTTGATCTTATCAAGGAAGTCATTCGTATCCAGAATGTAGGATCATGCTGCTATTGCAAACCGTCGTAGGATCTTATCCAAAGAAATGGCTACTTTTTTGAAAAGTGAACCCCTCCCGAATACAATGGGACGTCCGGGGGGGTTAAAAAGATCCTTGTGGATCTTCGGCAAAGTATACAAAATTGGTATTACTGGATTGTCAACAATTAAAAAATCAGACAACTTCTCATTTATGAGCCCATTCACACGGGCCTCATCTACCAGAAGTCGCAACTCAGCAAAAAAACCAGAGGTAGGATCACCAGCCAATCTCATATAGACATCACTATCCGCTAATTGGGTCACAATCTCGGCCTTGTACCTATCAGTATCCATAACAACTACAGCACCACCTTTATCTGCACTCTTGATTGTGAGAGCTGTATTATCAGATAATTTCTGTAAAGCCTGTCTTTCAACAAGGCTAAGATTACCTCTAACTGTAAAACATGTACTTTTCCTCAAAAGTGTAATATCCCTCTCTACAAGCTGTATGTAAGACTCCACAAAGTTGTTTTTAACAAGGGGCTGAAAATTACTCTTGGTGTATAAACCCACTCCATGAAGTGTAAA
Organism: Dendrobates tinctorius; assembly: GCF_039654945.1. Taxonomy (NCBI): domain Eukaryota; kingdom Metazoa; phylum Chordata; class Amphibia; order Anura; family Dendrobatidae; genus Dendrobates; species Dendrobates tinctorius. The sequence goes on along the minus strand of NW_027361716.1, from coordinate 24,264,871 downwards.
CCTAGATCCATCACCCTCCGGTAATATACTAGAGACCTGTTGTTTATCAGAAAAATAAGATGTCAAACGTAATCTTCTAAAGAATGCAAATAAATCACATTCAATCTCAAACCAGTTGGGGGAATTCACAGGACAAAAAGACAATCCCTTAGAGAGAACATCATAAGCAACTTCAGATAATTCACAAGATGAAATATTTACCACCAAATTATCATGTCCTATGGGCCCTTCCTCTTCCCCTCCATGTGGCGAGTTTTCATTGGGGGGATATATGCCTTCCCCTGTTTGTGCACAACCCTTCTTTCTCCTGTGTTTCCTGCCACCTCTACGATTCCTTCTCTTCCCGTTACTCTGTCGACTGTGTCCTTCCCTAAAAAAAGAGAGGAAGAAGAGGCTCCCAAATTGGAATCATCAGTGGAATCTGACTCAGCTGTAGTAAAACCAAAGTTCTGTTGCTGTTTATCCTGTGGTTTCCTCCAGTTACGTATTTGTCTCGGCCTATCCCTCCTATAATGAGAAGGAGCACCAGCCACCACTTGTCACGAAAAAATGCGACCCACTCGATAGTCCTCTGCATCACGGAACCACTTAGTCCTCTTTGTCCTTTCAATATCAGCACGGTATTTCAATAGTTTTTCATCCAACTGGATCTTATAAAGTTCCACCTCCTGTGTCCGAGATTGTGACCCAATTAGCGGATAGTGATGTCTATATGAGATTGGCTGGTGATCCTACCTCTGGTTTTCTTGCTGAGTTGCGACTTCTGGTAGATGAGGCCCGTGTGAATGGGCTCATAGATGAGAAGTTGTCTGATTTTTTAATTGTTGACAATCCAGTAATACCAATACCAATTTTGTATACTTTGCCGAAGATCCACAAGGATCTTTTTAACCCCCCCGGATGTCCCATTGTATCCGGGAGGGGTTCACTTTTCAACAAAGTAGCCATTTTTTTGGATAAGATCCTACGACGGTTTGCAATAGCAGCACGATCCTACATTCTGGATACGAATGACTTCCTTGATAAGATCAAAAACGTTCAGGTTGATTCCAATACGGTGTTAGCCTCTTTCGATGTGGTTTCACTGTATACTTCCATTCAGCATGAGAGGGGTCTTGAGGCTGTCGATGTGGTGTTATCGGGCTTGGACGTGGCCCCAGAATGTGCACAGATGATCCTCTCCCTGTTAGGCTTCATCCTTAGGAAGAATTATTTTCTTTTTGGGGATGATTTTTTCCTGCAGGTTAGGGGTACCGCCATGGGGTCCAATGTGGCCCCCACTTACGCTAACATCTATATGGCGGTATTCGAGGATCGTTATGTGTACAAGTCCATCTACTGGGGCTTCATCCGGGCCTGGTGGCGCTACATCGACGATGTCTTTTGTGTTTGGGATGGCAGTGTGGAAGACCTATATAGATTCCAAACTGAGTTAAATGGTATTTATCCAGAGTTGAAATTTACTTTAATGGAATCCTTAACTCAAGTTCATTTTTTAGACACATTGGTATACAAAGAAGGGAATATGCTTAATACAGATCTTTATGTGAAGGAAACAGACAGAAATAGTCTTTTGCTATATAACAGCAACCATCCCAGGAGGATGGTGGAATCATTACCCTGGAGTCAGATGTTGAGAGTGCGGAGGATAGTTAAAGATGAGAATAAATTGGTTAACAGACTTGATGAAATGTGCCATAGATTTACTAATAGGGGCTATCCTGTGGGAAAAGTTACACAGTTCAAAGAGAGGGCCATTAATTTGACCGGTGGGGATCTTTACCGTAAATGTGATAAAACTGCTATTAAACGGGTTCCGTTTGTATCAACTTTTTGCCCTATTAGTAATAAAATCGGTGGTATTTTGAATAAGCACTGGGGTCTACAGCAGAAAGGGCTACCGGAGGTCCCTGAATTTACTAATAGACCTATTTTATCTTATAGACGTGGAGCTAACTTGAAGGACAAATTGGTGAGAGCGGATGTGGGTCCTAGTAAGATTCTACGACAGTTGACATTAGGCCCTTTGAGGGGTGGCAGTTTTCCATGCCTTGGCTTTGCATGTTGTGGTAATATGATCAAGGGTGATAGTTTTTATCACCCACATACTGGTAAGAGATTCTCAATAAAGGAATATTACACTTGTACCTCTAGTTTTGTTATTTATGTGATCACTTGTCCATGTGGATTGCTTTATGTGGGCGAGACAACTATGGAGGTTAAAGCCCGTATCAGTAAACATAAGAGTACAATTAGAACTCAACTCCTTGATTTACCGATACCGAAGAATTTTGTAGAATCTAGACATTCTGTGAATCAGTTGCGATTCAGGGTGATTGATGGGGTCCCTATGTTGAGACGAGGTGGAGATAGGACGTTGTTGTTGAAAAGAAAGGAGTTGAAGTGGATCTCAACTCTAGATACATTGCAGCCGAAGGGCTTGAATCTTGAATACAACTTGCAAATTTGCATTAACTAATCCATAGTAGCCTCAACAGCATCATTCTTTTGGTTTTTTGAAAGCGGTTTTTGATTTTTGATATTTTTTGTTTCTTTTGTAGGTTGGTGCGTTGATGTGACCGGGGGACATGGGGACTGAATTGTCCTGAAATTCTGTGGATTGTGATTGAATCGACATATATGGTTTTTGGTTCATTCCCCGTGCCCTCTTGTCTGTACACTGTGGTGTTATAATAAAGTTATTTCTTTTTTCTGTTGCTCTGTTTATATTTTTTACATAGGTCCCTGATAATCTAATATACTTTTTGTGAGTATTAATATATGATAGATTGAGGTTTTAGACCATTGGATTATGGTAGCTGAACTTTTCTTCTGTGGACACCATTATAGGATTCCCTTTTGTGAGAGTCATGTACCAGTATATATATGTGGCTACGGTCATGTTACTATATGAGTCAATATTGGTTTCTGCTTACTTTGTAGAATACTGATTGACGGTATTAGAAGGTGGGGGTCATTAGTCCCTTCCTGTTTACAACTACGTTGCTGCCAGTATTTTGGTAACCTGACTGACTATATATTTAAACCGTTTTGGGTCTCTTGTATATTGGTTCCCTCACTAGTTATTTAGTAGGTATGTTGAATGCCCGTTTGAATCGCTATAAACCCGTTGGATGTAATTTCTTTTTATATGTGGATGCATATGTTTGAAATTCGGCGAGTGCGGTCATGTGATCTCTCCATGGGACCGCTCCATGATGTGGTTGGTGGAGGTGTGATCATGTGACTTGTCACGTGACCGTTTGCAGTGGATTGTGGGCGCCCTGAGTACAGACCATTTGGTACTATGGAGCTCCGGTGCGCATGCGCGATCCCCTGTTGCGGTATCGCGTGAGTGAGCTGTATCATTTCCTATGCGACAGCGGGTGACGTCACCCGATTACTCTGAGGGTGATGACATGGAACGCCAGTGAAGGGAAGTTCAGCACTCAGGTCTGTGCTGATAATTTTGATAGGCTATTGATTTTTGGCGCCTGATAAAAAATTATAATCATTGGCTGAGGTGGTTGGTTGTTGACACCCTATGTATGAATGTTGTTCATTGGTGGGGGGTTGCTAGGCGATATAGGAATGCAAACATCCCTTTGGTTGCCGTTTATTTATTTATTATCACCATGTGCTAGTATGCTGTACAATTTTTGTTTAATGTTATATGACTGTATGTGCACTATATTATTATGTATGTATAATGTAATCTATATGTTTTATTTGTATTGTTTTATGCTATTTCATATAATGTGGGCGGATACTTGCTACTGATTGGCCACATTGGCCTATTTAAGACTGCCATATCCTGCTGTATGCTATGCTTGATAAAGACCATGTGATGGTCGAAACGTCGCATTTTGTCATGGCACATTAAATGTTTATATATTTTTCACCCGGATGAGATGCTGTTCTTCTTCATCATTTTTATAACAAACCCCTATCAGTAATTTATTTTTCCCACCTCCCCTTATCTCTACCCACAGAGACTCTACATTTTCATTAGATTCATATATATTATCACGAAGGATGGGTTTTAAGGATGATTTTACATATAAACACACACCTCCCCCTCGCTTATTTGTTCGGTCATTTCTGAACAGACTATAGGCCTGTAAATTAACCGCCCAGTCGTGGCTCTCATCCAGCCATGTCTCAGATATCCCCACCATGTCATAATTATGTTCCAACAACATTAACTCCAATTCCTCCATTTTGTTGGCGAGGCTTCTGGCATTAGTATACAAGCACTTTATGTATCTCTCTGTACCTCTATTCTTTCTTAAATTATTAACTGTTCTAACCCCACCCCCCATGCCACCCCCACCCCAATGTCATTATTTGTGCCCAGGTCTCTATCTGCACTGTCTTCCCCTCCTATAAAAGGAATACCCTCCACCCGTCCCTAGTTTAAACACTCCTCCACCCTTCTAGCCATTTTCTCCCCCAGCACAGCTGCACCCTCCCCATTGAGGTGCAGCCCGTCCCTAGCGTAGAACCTGTAGCCAACTGAGTAGTCAGCCCAGTTCTGCAGGAACCCAAACCCCTCCTTCCTACACCAATTCCTGAGCCGCTTTCAAATCTTTGGTCACATCCTTTTAGTTTTTTAAAAAAAACAAAATAAAGTTCACCAAACACTCCATTTGACAGTTGTGTAGGCCACATTAGCTCCTATTAAAGTGCAGTCCACACACACTTCATAAAATTAGTGTTTCTTATACCTGTTACCAGCTATTCAGTAATAAGCACACTAAGCCCCCCTTTGTACTTTTCTGCCTATCTTTCTCAGTCTACCAAGATGAAGAAGGCAGGGAGTAAGGCACGTGGGCGTGGGCGTGGAGTTTCAGCAGGGAGATGATGTGGGGATTCTGCAGGGAGAGGACGTGGGGATTCTGTGCCTGCTGCGGGCACCAGTGAGTCAGCATCCCCCAGTTTTAGCAGGCAACAGTCCTTTATGCGCAGCTTTGTAAGGACCTCGCCGTACCCCACTGCTGCGGGAGGAACAAATTGAAGCCTTTGTAGGATGGATGGCAGCTAACGCATCGACTTCAATGACTTCCACGTTCTCTCAGGGCCAGAGCACTGAAGAGCAACCATCTGTCTCTTCACCACCTGTCAAAGTGCCCAGGCAGTCAGAGAGCCCTGGACAGGAGCCATCACAGTCTCTACTTCTGTTGTCTGAATCTGTTGACTTGGAAAGAGGGGGACAGCCAAGCAGCATTCAAGAATGTGAAGAAGAGGGAGTATGCAGTGATGCGCAACTTCTTTGTCCCTCAGAATCTGAAGAGGCGGGTGGGCCAGTGCCTATGGTCAGCACACCTCAGTACGCATCAGATGATGACGAGACTCAGGTGCCACTTTCTCGTGCGTACAGTGCTGGCGAGACAACCCAGGAGAAGCAGGTGTAGATGATGAGGTCCTTGACCCATCATGGTGTGAGGAACAGGAAGGTGGTGGGAGCAGCTCTGAGGAAGAGATTCCCTGAACGGCCAAAACAGGAGGGAGAGGGAGGGGGCAGACTTGTTTGCCTGTAGCCTCCACTTCGGCACCTGTTAGGAGCATTCCTCTTTCAAAAGCCAAAACGGGCGCTCCCAAGACTTGCAGTGCATGGTCCTTTTGTGACACAGTTGCAGATGACATTTGCTTTGTCAAATGCAAGCTGTGTCATCAGAGAGTCAAAAGAGGGAAAAATGTCAGCAACCTCAATACCACAAATATGTGGAAACATGTGCGGACCAAGCACGAGGTGGAGTTACACAGACACACTGAAGACGTAGGCCAACGTACAGCACCACCTACCACCTCTTCAGCTCGTGTTGGGGCCTCTTCCTCCAGCTCACACACAGCTGGTTCGGCTTCCTCACAGGATTACCAAGGAAGAACCTCTGGCACTGTTGTCCGGAGACCCAGTGACATTCCACCCACAGCACCACGTTCCCAGTCATCCTCACACTCCCAGGCCACTCTACAGCCATCGGTAGCACAGGCATGGGATAAAAGGCGGCCATACTCGGCAAACCATCCCCGAGCACAGGCTCTGAATGCTGGCATTGCCAAACTACTGGCCCTTGAAATGCTCTCATTTAGGCTGGTGGAGACTGACACCTTCCGGAACTTCATGGCATTGGCAGTCCCACAATATACCGTGCCCAGCCGCTTTTATTTCAGCAGGCAAGCCGTCCCTGCCCTGCAAAAACATGTGGAGGGAAAAATAAAACATGCACTACTAAACGCCGTCAGTAGCAAGGTCCACCTGACGACCGATGCGTGGACCAGTAACCATGGACAGGGACGATACCTTTCCCTCACTGCCCATTGGGTCAATGTTGTGGAGCCAGGTACAGATCTGGAGAGTGGCGCTGTACGTGTTCTGCCAACTCCACGGATTGCAGGAATCCAGTCTCTACACATTGACTCCTCCTCCTACTCAAGTTCCTCAGAAACAGCGCTGCAGGAGCCTGTTACGACCGATATGAGCACAGCCGTGGCCAAATGTCAACAGGCCGTGCTCAAATTAATTTCTTTGGGGAATTGAAGCCACACAGCGCAGGAGCTCTGGAATGCCATCAAGCAAGAGAGCGACATGTGGTTTGTGCCAGCGAATCTCCAGCCGGGCTTGGCAGTGTGTGACAATGGCCGAAATCTGGTGGCAGCTCTGGGCCTAGGCAACCTCACTCACATCCCATGTCTGGCACATGTGCTGAACTTGGTCGTGCAGAGCTTTCTGAGGGACTCTCCGGATCTTCATGCACTGCTGCACAAGGTCCGCATAGAGTGCGCTCACTTGCGGCATTCCAGCACGGCAAGAACGCGCCTTGCTGCTCTACAGCGCCGATTACGCCTTCCGGAACATAGCATCATATGTGACCTACCCACCAGGTGGAATTCAACGTTACATATGTTGGAGCGGTTGTGTGTGCAGCAGGCAGCAGTCATTGAGTACCAGCTGCATGAGGCGCAAACAAGTCGCACTGTGCACCGGTCACACTTCAGCACCACTGAGTGGGCCTCTATGAAGGACATCTGCCTCGCTTTGCGTGCCTTCAATGATTCCACGCGGATAGCGAGTGCAGATGATGCACTAGTCAGCATGACTGTCCCCCTTATATGCCTGCTTCAAAAAACACTGCAAGCACTAAGGGAGGAGGTTTTAGAAGAGGTGGAGGATGAGGAGTCACAAATGCCATCTGCTTCTGGACAGTCTGCGCTACGTGGTTCCTCACAAAGGCCTAGGCAGGGGACACTTTGTGAGGAGGACGAGGAGGAGTCAATGGAGGAGGAAGACATCTCTCCAGAGGAGGGAGGTAAAAAATGCTCTAGTCAGTATGTACAGCGAGGGTGGGGTGATGCAGAGCAGGCAGAGATGACGACTCAAGCAGGGGACAGCGTTTCTTTGGCATGTGGGAGTCTGCAGCACATGGTTGATTTCATGCTGCAGTGCCTGAGAAACGACCGCCGCATTGCCCACATTCTAAGCACGACTGATTATTGGGTGTACACCCTCCTAGATCCTCGCTACCGGGACAACTTACAAAGCCTCATACCACCGTTGAACCGGGAGCGTAAACTGCGGGAGTACCAAGAGACACTGGTGCAGTCCATCATGTTCTCCATTCCACCCGACAGCAGTGCTGCTAGTGCTTTACAAAGCAGCACTCTGCGTCGAGGCAGTGGAGGAAGCTCGGCACAAAGAGGGAGCAGAGGTAGCGCCTCAGCACAAGGCAAGACCACTATGGCCCAAATGTGGCAAAGTTTTGTGTGTCCGCCACAAATGTCTACACCATCACAGACGGCTCCAGTCAGCAGGAGGCAACGTTTCCGTCAGATGGTGACAGACTACATGTCTTGCCCTGTCAGTGTACTCCCAGATGGCTCTTCCCCCTTCAAGTTTTGGGTCTCTAAGCTGGATACATGGCCAGAGCTTAGCCAGTATGCATTGGAGGTTCTGGCTTGCCCTGCTGCCAGTGTATTATCGGAACGCGTCTTTAATGCCACAGGAGGTGTACTAACAGACTGTCGCACGCGACTATCCTCCGATAACGTCGACCGGCTTACTTTTCTGAAAATGAACAAGGCCTGGATCTCGCCAGAATTTGCCAGTCCTCTACCAAAATAAATAATTGGTTGGCAACAGTATCCAGGTCTCGTGTTGTGTTCATGTTTCTACCACCTGAACTGTAATCCCTGGGCTTCAACACAGCCAGTTGTCGCTCAGAAGTGCCGTCTGCACAGAGAAAAACACTAGCTCCTGTGTTAGTGGGGTTCAGTAACGCCATCTGCTCCCCTGCTGTGTGGACAGCAAAGTCTACTGCATCCTCCTCAATCGAACTACTACTGATTTTTAACCGTGCTCCACTTAGGCCTCTGGCTCCACTGTCTCTAGTATTTCCCCTGGCCTCCAACCCTGCCAGTTGCTGCTCTAAAGTGCCGTCTGCACAATCCACACTTGTTCCTGTGTTACTGGGGCTCAGTCACGTCAGTTGATCCCCTGATGTGTGTCCGGCAATGTCTCCTGCTCTGTCCACATTCCCATTACAGCCAGTTGTCGCTCGGAAGTGCTGTCCGCACAGAAAAAAACACTAGCTCCTGTGTTAGTGGGGTTCAGTAACGTCTGCTGTTCCCCTGCTGTGTGGACGGCAATGTCTCCTGCTGCCTCCACATTCAAAAACCATCAGGCCTCTGCCTGCTCCATGCTTGATCCTGGGCTCCAACAACGCCAGTTGGTTTTCAGAAGTGCCGTCTTCACAGAGTAAAACACACTAGCTCCTGTGTTAGTGGGGTTCAGTAACGTCAGCTGCTCCCCTGCTGTGTGGACGGCAATGTCTCCTGCTGCCTCCACATGCAAAAACCATCTGGCCTCTGCCTGCTCCATGCTTGATCTTGGGCTCCAACAACGCCAGTTGGTGTTCAGAAGTGCCGTCTTCACAGAGTAAAACACACTAGCTCCTGTGTTAGTGGGGTTCAGTAACGTCAGCTGTTCCCCTGCTGTGTGGACGACAAAGTCTCCTGCTGCCTCCAAAAGCAGACTACATCTTATTTACTACTCACTACAAGTTGGCCTCAGCCTGCTCCTTGATTGATCCTGGACTTCAACACAGCCAGTTGTTGCTCGGAAGTGCCAACTGCACAGAGAAAAACACATGCTCCAGTGTTAGTGGGGTTCAGTAATGCCAGCTGCTCCCCTGCTGTGTGGATGACAATGTCTCCTGCTGCCTACACAGTAACACTACTATTGATTTTTAACCGTGCTCCACTTAGGCCTCTGGCTCCACTGTCTCTAGTATTTCCCCTGGCCTCCAACCCCGCCAGTTGCTGCTCTGAAGTGGCATCTGCACAATCCACACTTGTTCCTGTGTTACTGGGGCTCAGTCATGTCAATTGATCCCCTGATGTGTGTCCGGCAAGGTCTCCTGCTCTGTCCACATTCCCATTACTAGTAGTGGACTGTGGGTTTCGGAAACTGCGTCCTGCTTGTGGCCTTGCAACTTTGTTTATTATGGGTACCTTGTGCTACCCATCCGGGTTCCAGCACCGTCAGCTGGTTCTCGGCAGTGTCTTTGGCCTAGGTGCCTCCTTCTCGGTATCCGAGTTCCAGCAACGTGAGCTTGTCCTTGGTAGTGCTTTGTAGCACAGATACCTCCTGCTTATTAACCGTGTTCCAGCACCGTCAGCTGGTCCACGGTTGTGCCATTGGCTCTTGTTCCTTCAGCTGCCACTCTGGGTTCCAGCACCATCACCTGGTTCTCGCTAGTTCCATTGACTCTTGTAGCTTCTGCTACCCATTCGGGTTCCAGCACCGTCAGCTGGTTCTCGGCAGTGTCTTTGGCATGGGTACTCCCTCCTGCCCAGCCTGGTTCCAGCACGCCTGCTGTTTCCGGGTAGTGTCAACGTCACTTTGACACCAATACGTTGTCCTGTTGTGTTGCGGTCGGGTTAGCCGAGTCTATGGTGCCTGCAGTTTTGGTGCTTCCTATGTGGGCTGCGGGTTCTGGTAATAAAGGCTGGTTCCGTAGTGCCAATAGGACAAGCACCCCCTGTTGGACTGTGGGTTTCGGTAACTGCGTCCTGCTCGCGGCCTTGCAACTTTGTTTATTATGGGTACCTTGTGCTACCTATCCGGGTTCCAGCACCGTCAGCTGGTTCCCGGCAGTGCCTTTGGCCTAGGTGCCTCCTTCTCGGTATCCGAGTTCCAGCAACGTCAGCTGGTCCTTGGTAGTGCTTTGTAGCACAGGTATCTCCTGCTTAGTAACAGTGCTCCAGCACCGTCAGCTGGTCCACGGTTGTGCCATTGGCTCTTGTTCCTTCTGCTGCCCCTCCGGGTACCAGCACCGTCAGCTGGTCCTCGCTAGTTTCATTTTCTCTTGCAGCTTCTGCTACCCATCCGGGTTCCAGCACCGTCAGCTGGTTCTCGGCAGTGCCTTTGACCTAGGTGCCTCCTTCTCGGTATCCGAGTTCGAGCTACGTCAGCTGGTCCTTGGTTGTGCTTTGTAGCACAGGTACCTCCTGCTTATTAACCATGTTCCAGCACCGTCAGCTGGTCCACATTTGTGCCATTGGCTCTTGCAGCTTCTGCTACCCATCCGGGTTACAGCACCGTCAGTTGGTTCTCGGCAGTGCCTTTGGCCTAGGTGCCCCCTTCTCGGTATCCAAGTTCCAGCTACGTCAGCTGGTCCTTGCTAGTGCTTTGTAGCACAGGTACCTCCTGCTTAGTAACCGTGTTCCAGCACCGTCAGCTGGTCCACGGCTTTGCCATTGGCTCTTGTTTCTTCTGCTGCCCCTCCGGGTTCCAGCACCGTCAGCTGGTCCTCACTAGTTCCATTTGCTCTTGTTCCTTCTGCTACCCATCCGGGTTCCAGTACCGTCAGCTGGTTCTTGGCAGTTCCTCAGCCTTCTTGTACCTTCTGCTACTTTTCCAAGTTCAAGCTTGTGGAAATGTTTTTTGGTTCCCACTCTGGATCTCCCGGACGATGACCCTGAAGACGACGAACCTGAAGACCACACCGAAGAAGACCAAAAAGATGACCCTGAAGAAGATGACCCAGAGGACAAAGAACATGAAGACAACCACCAAGATGCAGAACAACAAGAGACAGAAGACCAAGAAGCAGAAAAACCAAAAGCAGAAGAACATTAAGCATAAGACTAAAAATCAGAGCAAATGATATTATCTAAATTATAAGCAGAAGAAGACTAAGCAGTGTATGGGGGTGAGTCTGTTCCTCATCGTGGTGCCCCTGGAAAATGGCTGCTGCTGCAGGCCAAACTGAACATGGACAAATCCTGTTGTAAATCTTTTGTGACAGGCAGAACGGAAGGTGTAATCTTCAAACTTTTATAGATAACTACAGGAATGCCTGTCACAAATAAGAATATGATGAAGAAGAAGAATAGGAAGAAGATGAAGAAGTAGAATATGAAGAAGAATAATCGTTGAATAAGAAGAATATGAATAATGTACAAAAAAAGAATAATAGGAAGAAGGTGAAGAAGAAGAAGATGAATAAGGTGAAGAAGAAGTTGATGAAAAAGATGCTGCTGCTGAGGATCATGAAGGAGAAAGTGTGGGAGAAGTAAAAAAAGAAGGTGAAGAGCATGGAAGTAGTGAAACATACATATCTGACAAAATATAAAAGGTTAACATAGTCAATATCTTTGTAACTCCGAACGTCTTTAAAAAAAAAAAAAATAATTCCTGCTATTCCATTTGATTGGTCTAAACCCCTATGGCTTTAATGTCTCCGACACCTCCCACAATACATTCTACATTATTATTGTTGTTTTTCTTCATGTAGAATTAACCTACAAGGAAAGAAAGGTTTTTTTTTAATTCCAATATTTCTGCTCCATTGACTTGAATGGGACTTCCGGGATCGGAGTCGGCGATACCCGATACTTTTTTGATATCGGCCGATCCAATCCGATCCGATATTTTTCAATATCGGGTGGTATCGCTCAACACTAGGCCTGGGTAATTCACGATTTGACTTGATAACCCAGGCATGGTATGAAAAAACAGCTCCATGGAGTAATCTGTAGTGTGGCCTGCCGCATCCTTCAATTTTGGTTGGGGTGAAGGACACAAGGAAACGTGTGGATCATGACCATGAGCCTCCAATGACGACTCAGTGCTTTTATTTTTTAAAACTTCAGAAGAGGAGGCGATAGAGCTGGAGGCTGAGTCAGCAATGTAAGCCAAAACTTGTTCTTGAAGCTCCGGCTTTAAAAGCTGTTTACCTACTCCCAGAAAAGGGAGCCTTCGAGGCCTTGTGGAGCCAGACGATGATGCAGGCTCAACACCTCCTGCATTAGGTGCTATTTGCTTTTGCCACTACCAGCAGATCCACCACCAACACCATCATTACCAGCTGCCAACCCCCGCCCACTTCCACGGACTCTTCCACCACACTTCCTCATTTTTGGGGAAAATGTACCCAATAAACCACCAACTATATGGTACTGTAAAACAAGTTACAAGGTGTATATAGTAGTGGGGAGAATTTGAATCTCTCTAGACTTCTGGACACAGTTGGATTCTGTCAGGCCCTGTTTATATTACACCGCAATGTGACAGGCAGATTCTGGATGGTGTAAGAAAGGTGTATAGAGGACTGCGGAAAATTTGAATCTCTCTAGACTTCTGGACACAGTTGGATTCTGTCAGGCCCTGTTTATATTACACCGCAATGTGACAGGCAGATTCTGGATGGTGTAAGATAGGTGTATAGAGGACTGGGGAGAATTGGAATCTCTCTAGACTTCAGGACACAGTTGGATTCTGTCAGGCCCTGTTTATATTACACCGCAATGTGACAGGCAGATTCTGGATGGTGTAAGAAAGGTGTTAGAGGACTGGGGAGAATTGGAATCTCTCTAGACTTCAGGACACAGTTGGATTCTGTCAGGCCCTGTGTATATTACACCGCAATGTGACAGGCAGAAATTGCCTAGTGTATAACAAACTACAAGGTGTATATAGAATTGGGCAGAATTGGAATCTCCCTAGAGTGTAGGTCTGTAAGAACGGACAAACTCCTCGGCTTTTCCTTACAGAGTCACACACTTAGATAGCTTCAATTTGGCCGTGATAACAGCCGTTACACGGTACTGAGAGAGGAGCGTACATGCACACCGCTGTACGGTGTATGTAAAATTGTCAAACTCCGTGTTTTTGGATACGGACTGACACACGCTGTCTCTCTCTAGTTTTGAATGTAATCAAACAGCAGATATACTAAACTGTTTGAAAAACGGACAAAACTATAAGGTGTAGGTCTGTAAGAACGGACAAACTCCTCGGCTTTTCCTTACAGAGTCACACACTTAGATAGCTTCAATTTGGCCATGATAACAGCCGTTACACGGTACTGTGTGAGGAGCGTACACCGCTGTATGGTGTGTGAAAAATTGAACGCTCAGTACCTCACCAGGACATAACAATAAAATTTGGATTGCTTTTAAAAAAGCAGTTTGAACACCAGTGTGCACACAGCAATGCAGCTAGCCTTAAAAGGCAGGCTAATCACCACCAGCGCTGCTGCACAAAAGCAAAAATCTTCACCTTTCACTGCACAGTAACTACAGTGAAAAGCGCTATCAGCAGAAGCAGTTTTTTTTTCTTTTTGCCTTCTTACAGAATCAGCAGCAGCAGCAGCTCTCACTATTTTGAGATCAACATGAGTAACATGGCGGTCGGCGTGCACGCCCTTTTATACCCCCTGTGACGCCCCACAAAGCAAGCCAATTACTTGCATGCCCTTCTCCAAGATGGTGGTGACCGCTGCCTATGTCATCACGTTGCCCACAGTGTCCGTTTTTCCTGATTGGCTGAAAAAGGGCGCTAAAGCATCTTTTGAAACGTGACTTTGGCGCTAAAGTCGCCGACCTCGTGGCCGACCTCACGCTAAGGTCAGGTTTCGTTTCATGAAACTCGACTTTGGCGAAAGTCGGCGACCTTTGAATTTTTTCGACCCTTTTCCCTCAACTCTACCCACAAGCACAAATACTGAACGCGCACGTTGCCAAGTTGCTAGCCGTGGAGATGTTGCCGTTTAGGCTTGTGGGGACACAGTCTTTCCGTGATCTTTTGACTGTGGCTGCCCCACGATACTCAGTTCCCAGCTGACACTATTTTTCCAGTTGCGCCGTCCCCGCGTTACACCAGCACGTCTTAAACAATCTAAAATACTTGTGGCCAGGGACGATACATCTGTCACGGCACACTGGCTCAACCTGGTGGAGGGTGGGACAATGTCTCAAACTGGACCATCAACACATATCCTACCCACGCCACGAATAGCGGGCCCAACCTCAATCAGGGTTTCTGCCTCATCATATACGTCCAGTCTCCCCTCTTCTTCCTCCTCTGCCTCGTCATCCTATGCTGAATTACCCTCCACATCACTCCCAAGTTGGGAGCTGTGCAGCAGCGCATCGGCAAAGCGGCAAAATGCTCTGCTGAAGCTGATCTGCTTAGGTGAAACACCACACACTGCAGCAGAGCTGTGGAAAGGAATAAAGCAACAGACTGATCAGTGGCTCTCCCCACTGCAACTCCAATCTGGTCTGGTTGTCTGTGAAAATGGCGTAACTTGGTGGCGGCTTTAAAGCTCGGGAAGCTGATACACGTGCCATGCATGGCTCACGTGCTGAACCTGGTGGTGCAGAAATTTATAAAAACATACCCAGACTTGCCGTACCTACTTGAGAAGGTGCGCCGTATTTGCGTCCATTTCTGCCACTCCTCAACCGCTATTGCCAGTCTTGCAGCGCTTCAAAAGCAATTTAATTTGCCAAACCACAGACTCATTTGCAACCTGCCAACATGGTGGAACTCAACATATCATATGTTGGCAAGGGTAAGTGAGCAGCAGAGGGCACTTTCTGAATACCAGCTTAAACATGCCCGTCACACTGAGACTCAGCCAAGACACATAACTGTCGAGTGGGTGTGGATCGCTGATATTTGTGAGGTGCTTGATAATTTTGAGTACTGCACCAAGCTTGTGAGCAGTGATCAGGCTATTATCAGCGTAACCATCCCTATGCTATGTCTGCTGAAAAAAATCGCTGCAGAATCAAAAAGTGGAATCTTTGCGTGCCCAGCAGCTGGGTATGGAGCAAGATTTCACAATGGGTGATCCTACCCAGCCCAGCCAATATCATCAGGTAACATTGGGGGATGAAGATGATAAGGAAAATGAGGAGGGAGAGAACTTCTTTTTCAGTGGTGCCGAGGGGCCACCTCATGCTACAGAGGGGAATTCCAACCCCAGCTTCATGTCTGTCCAGCATGGGTGGGCTGAAGAGGAGGAGGTGGAGGAAGAGAGTCAGTGTGAGGAGACGATGGGTATTGTTCCTCCATCAGGGGTCACAGAACATTTGACTCTTTGCAGCTTGGCACACATGGCACACTTCATATCTGATTGTCTGTGACAAGACCCTCGCATAATCCACATTTTCAATAGCAACCTATATTGGTTGACCACCTTTCTAGACCCACGGTACAAGGACAAATTTCCTTAGCTACTGTTGCAGTCACCAAGGGGTTTCACAATGCACTCCTTCAAGAAGGCCGTTGTCGATCATTTGATTGCAGCAGCACCCTCAGACACCACTGTTAGCAGAGATACCAGCTCTGTGCAACAGCATGCATTAATGGGGAGAGATATGCCAAGCAGGTCCAAAAGAGGTAGTGGTAAAATGTCCACAAACTGGGCCATCTTCAATAAACCGGCTCATCACCAAGGACTAGCTGGAACAGTAGCAATGTCAAGGAGGTAAAAGTTGAACAAGATGGTCAACGACTATCTAAGTGACCATACCTGAGGCCTTCCTGACGCTTCTGTACCAGTTAACTACTGGGTATTAAAGCTGCATAGCTGGCCCGACCTGCCGACCTCTCCTATGCCTTAGAGGTGCTGGCCTGCCCTGCTGCTAGTGTGATGTCAGAGCGTGTTTTCAGTGCCGCTGGGGCAATCATCACAGATACACGCACACGGTTGACAACAGAGAATGCAGACAGGCTGACTCTGATAGAAATTTAACAAGGACTGGATTTCACAACAGTATTTAAGTCCTCCAGATGACAGTATCCCAACCTAAAGTCAACCAACACTTTTTTTTTAATTGGTGATGACATCCATCCCTTCCCATACAAGCCCCTTTTCTTCTTCTTACACATGTTTTCAAAACCTGCTTCTGACACATGTACCTCATGGTCAATAAGCTAAAAACAATGTTACGTTAATTAATATTTCCCATCGGAGTCACTTGTGATGAGAGTGAGACTCTTCTTCCTTCATCAACTATGATACAGCCCTTTGGGATAATTTTTGGAGACACTATGGCTATGCCTGGACACTGGGCACTGCCACCTCTATGCTAGTAGTCCTAGCTTCATCATAATTGTTTGGCCCATCAGACCTGTCTTGCTTCCTTCATCAACTATGATACAGCCCCTTGGGCTAATTTTTGGAGACACTATGGCTATGCCTGGACACTGGGTACTGCCACCTCTATGCTAGTAGTCCTAGCTTAATCATAATTGTTTGGCCATTCAAACCTGTCTTGCTTCCTTCATCAACTATGATACAGCCCCTAGGGCTAATGTTTTGAAGACACTATATCTATGCCTACACATTGGGCAGTGGCACAACAAGGGCAGTAGTTCAAGCTTTATAATTGTGAATCCCTTGTGAAGATGATGATGGGTGGCTTCTTCCTGCGCTAGCCATAACACAGCCCGTAGGGCAGAATGCTCTCCTTACACCACTTACACACTTAGCTGTCAGAAGATCGCCTCCATCATTACTCGCTCTTATGGCACTTCTGATATATCACTGGCACTGCGTAAGTGGCGTACGAGTCCCGCTCTTCCGGCAAAAAACCACAGGACTTCAAATAGTGTTTGTACATTCTAGTGAAGCAGTTGTGTAAAAACAATCATGCAGCCCCTGACCAGGTGCCCCCAGGTTATATACATTTGTTACAGCATACATTTTTTAACATTAACACATTTTTTAGCCTTTTCCTCAGTCCCCAGACCGCTTTGTAGTGTCCAGCAGACAATTAGTCGCATTTTCCATTGACTATCATTGGACTCGCTATTTGTACCGAATACCTAAGTATTAGGGTATACTCGGTACGAGTATAGCAAGTCCGAATACTTCAGTACTCGTTCATCCCTACTTCTGCACTCTGGTGCAGACCGTGCCTGCTGCAGTCTGATAGGAATTCTGCCTGCTGCACCATCCAGTCTGTCCTACTGGGTCCAGCTGCTGCGCGTCTGTTGGTCTGTCCTGGAGTGGCTTCTGGTGTTCATTGGGAGCCAAGCCTAACTTCACCATCAGAGGCTCTAGTGAACAGTCCGGTGGTTGATTAGTCATGCCCTTCCAGGCTCTCTTCAGTCTGTGGCACAGTGGTTCCACAAACCATGTCCGTGACAGTTTGCTCAGGCCATGGACCCCGCTGGACCCTGGATCCTGCCTGTTCGGACCATGTACCAAGAGCTCTGCTGACAGAAAAATGCACAGGAGGAGCTGTTTGAGCTGACTGTGAAGTTGTAGGCAAAGTTGGAGGCCTTAAACATCTCTTCAGATTTCTCGCATGTTGAAGCAGCCGTGTATTCTCTGGAAACTTCCCAAACTGATTGCCTAGTACGAGGTCCAGGCCCCTGACTCACAGCTACACCATGCTTTGACAGCCATCTGAAGCTCTGCCGTGGGTCAATCAATCAGTGCCGGCTACATTTTGAATTTCTTCCTCACCACTTCCCATCGGACGGAGCAAAGGTGGCATTCCGTATGTCGCACCTTGGAGGCGAGGCCCTGGCATGATTGAACCCATTATGGGAGAGAGAGGACATGATTATCTCTAATTTGCCTTCATTCTTGGAGGCTTTTCGCAAAGCATTCATTGAACCTGGGTAATACACCTCTTCAGCTTCTGCTCTTCTCCGTTTACATCTGTCCAATTTATCTGTTGGACAATATGCGGTATGCTTCTGCACTCAGGCGTTCAAACTTAGATGGAATAGTGAAGCCTGGGTGGCGACATTCTGGGAGGGGCTTTCCAGAAACATTAAGGATAAGCTAGCCAGTCGAGACCTACCAACTACCTTCGACTACCTGATCTCCCTTGCTATCCGTATAGACCTTTTGTCACAATCCATTTTTGGATCTGTCAGATTCTGGATGCTCTGATATAAACTTTTTTCCTTTCAGGCACTCGGGGGTTAATATGGGTTTTTGCCCCCGGTGGCCGCTGATGTTATTACAAGTTTAGTGAGTCTGCTTCTGGGTTTTCCCCCGGTGGCCGCTGGTGTTACTACTAGTTTAGTCTGCTGCTGGGTTTCCCCCCCGATGGCCGCTGGTGTTACTACATGTTTAATTAGTCAGCTGGTGGAGACCACTCCCACCTTCCTATATAAGGTCACCTGATACACCAGCTGACTGTTGGTAATAGCAGGCCCTTTGAAAACCAACCTTTGAGAAGAGAAGAGTTATCTGGAGCAGTGCTTTTTCCAGCCTTTCTGGAGCAGTGGTGTTTCTGCTGAAAGCTGAGTTCGGGTGCCTTACTCTGCTTCCTCGGAGCATTGGCAGCAGAGTAAGCTAAGTTGTTTGCTTTTCCCTGTCTGTTATTTACCCTGCTTTTGTATTAGTGCAGGGGTGGGACCAGTGTCCCCACATACCAATTCCCTACTAAGGGATAGGTGCAGGGTGAGTGAGGGCTGAGGTATCCTGGTAGGCGACAGGTTGAAAGAACCTGTGTTGAAAGAATCTGTATAGGGAACGTGAGGAGAGTTCAAGGCTCTTCCTTAGGGGAGTGCAGGAGGTGTCCACTTCCCCATTCCCTATTGAAGGGCCCACCTGTTATGAATGGGTCACCGAGGAGGAAAAAACCTAAACATGCTTAGCCCAGAAAAACTAGAGAGGTTGGTAACTATGCAGATTGCAGATCCCTGATCCTAACACACAACTAGCAGCAGCCGTGGAGCATGCCTATGATGAACCTAGACGCCTCGTTACAGCCGGAGGACTAAATAAGCCTAAAGCAAGTAAAGGGAAAACTAACAGCCCCAGAGCAGACCCCAAAGGAATAGACAGCCTCCACACATGTATTGACGGTGAAACAAGATGAAAACACAAACACAGGTAGGAAAATAGGCTGAGCAAACGATGTGGCCCAAACTAACTAGAAAGGAGAGGAAAGGAAAGACACTGTCTGCAATCTGCCCCAAACCCTACAAAATAATGTCCAACACTTCTGATAACAAAATTAACCCTGAAGTCACTAGACTTCTCCCACTATATCAGCACTCTGAAATATTCTGAGACAGAGCAAAAAGAGGCCAATCTAATAAGGGACAAAAAGCAAATTGGCAAATACAGATAGCGTATATACTCGTGTATAAGCCGAGATTTTCAGCCCATTTTTTGGTGCTGAAAGTCCCCCTCTCGGCTTATACACGAGTCATATACCGGGGGTCGGCCGGGGAAGGGGGAGCGGGGGTGTCAGATCATACTCACCCTTCTCTGCAGCTCCCCTGCTTGTTCCATGTTTGTCGGCGCTGCTCTCTTCCTGCTTCAGCTGTCAAATGGCACCCGCTCATTAAATATGCGCATATTTAATGAGCGGGTACCACGTGACCGCTGAACCAGGAAGAGAGCAGCGCCGACATACATGGAACAAGCAGGGGAGCTGCAGAGACAAGCGCCAGGACCCGGTGAGTATGAACGGGAGGTTGGGAGGCATATTCACCTGTCCCTGCGCTCTGCTGTCTTGCGTCCTCTGCAGTGACATTCAGGTCAGAGAGCGCTATCGCTCTCTGCCTGCACAGTCACTGCAGAGTGCAACGCCGATGAGCAGGGGGCAGCGACGGAGGTGAGTATGCAGTTTTTTTGTTTTTTTTTGAAAGGGAGTCAGGGGCAGCAGCAGCATAACAGGGGCCACTCACTGTGCAGCATAACAGGGGCCACAATGTGCAGCATAACAGGGGCCACTCACTGTGCAGCATAACAGGGGCCACTCACTGTGCAGCATAACAGGGGCCACTCACTGTGCAGCATAACAGGGGCCACTGACTGTGCAGCATAACTGGGGCCACTCACTGTGCAGCATAACAGGGGCCACTCACTGTGCAGCATAACAGGGGCCACTCACTGTGCAGCATAACAGGGGCCACTCACTGTGCAGCATAACAGGGTCCACTCACTGTGCAGCATAACAGGGTCCACTCACTGTGCAGCATAACTGGGGCCACTCACTGTGCAGCATAACTGGGGCCACTCATTGTGCAGCATAACAGGGGCCACTCACTGTGCAGCATAACAGGGGCCACTCACTGTGCAGCATAACAGTGGCCACTCACTGTGCAGCATAACAGGGGCCACTCACTGTGCAGCATAACAGGGGCCACTCACTGTGCAGCATAACTGGGGCCACTCATTGTGCAGCATAACAGGGGCCACTCACTGTGCAGCATAACAGGGGCCACTCACTGTGCAGCATAACAGTGGCCACTCACTGTGCAGCATAACAGGGGCCACTCACTGTGCAGCATAACAGGGGCCACTCACTGTGCAGCATAACAGGGGCCACATACTGTGCACCCTCGGCTTATACACGAGTCAATAAGTTTTCCCAGTTTTTTGTGGCAAAATTAGGGGGGGTCGGCTTATACTCGGGTCGGCTTATACTCGAGTATATACGGTAAATAAGAGTGGAAATTTAGCACAGTCCCAGCCGGGGCTGGCTAACCACACAAAAACTGAATAGAACAACAAAATCAAGTGTGAACATTAGCAGAGAAACTTAGCTTGAGCTGACTGGAACAGAGATGAAAACCAAGACCTGACAAGCAGAAGGAATCACCAGCACCAGAGTAGGGCGTCGGCTGTCTTAAATCCAATGTGAGATTCCTGAGGTCCAATCATCATCCTCATTATCAGGTGGTAGATCTCTACTGATTAAATCAGCCTCACTACCTGCTGTTACCACCAGAGGGAGCCTGACAGGTAGACCAGAAAATTAACTCACAACAGTACCCCGCCTTGAGGAGGGGTCACCGAACCCTCATCCACGCCACCAGGCCTATCAGGATGGGCTCGGGGAAAAGAACGAACCAATCTATTGGCATGAATATCAGAGGCAGAGACCCAAGAATTTTCCTCCTGGCCATAACACTTCCATTTGACCAAATACTGGAATCTCCGTCTAACCAAACCAGAATCCAATATTTTCTCTACCTCATATTCCACATTGCCTTCAACCAACACAGGGTCAGGAGGTGCTGCCATAGGAACCACTGGCTCAACAAACCTCTTCAACAGAGATTTGTGAAATACGTTAAGGATCTTGAACGTAACTGGAAGAGCCAATCGAAAAGAAACAGGATTAAGAATCTCCAAAATCTTATAAGGTCCAATAAATCTTGGCTTAAATTTTGGAGATGCAACCTTCATAGGAATATTCTTAGACGACAACCAAACCATATCACCCACTTTAAACCGGGGACCAATGGTCCTATGCCGGTTGGAAAATTGCTGGGCCTTTTCCTGAGAGAGTGACAACTTATCCACCACTTGGTCCCATATCTGCTGCATTCTCTCAACCACAGTGTCCACACCTGGGCGGCAGGACGAAGATTCCACTTGCCCTGAAGAGAATCGAGGATGAAATCCAAAATTACAGAAAAAGGGTGACATCAAAGTGGCAGAACTAGCTCTAATGTTCAGCGCGAATTCGGCCAAGGGCAAAAATGAGACCCAATCATCCTGATCAGCAGATATAAAACATCTTAAATAAGACTCCAAGGTCTGGTTTGTTCTCTCAGTCTGTCCATTGGTCTGGGGATGAAACGCGGAGGAGAAGGATAACTGAATTCCCAGACTGGAACAAAAGGCTTTCCTGAATCTGGAAACAAACTGAACTCCTCTGTCGGACACAATGTTCTCAGGAATCCCATGTAACCGAACCACCTGTTGTAAAAACAAGGGCACCAACTCAGCGGAAGATGGCAACTTTGGGAGTGGTACAAGATGGATCATCTTCGAAAATCTATCACAAATCACCCAGATAACGGTCATTCTCTGAGAGACAGGAAGATCAGAAATAAAATCCATTGAGATATGGGTCCATGGCCTCTTGGGCACCGGCAGGGGCATCAGCAATCCACTAGAACGAGAACAGGGTTTAGACCAAGAACAAGTCCCACAGGACTGTACAAAATTCCGGACATCACGAGATAAGGCAGGCCACCAAAAAGACCGACTCACGAAATCTCTGGTAACAAAAATTCTTGGATGACCAGCCAATGTGGAGCAATGAATTTCAGACATCACTCTCTTTCTCCACTGGTCAGGAACATACACAATTTTCCCATAGGGCAATGCTCAGGTTTATCCTCCTGAAATTCCTCCAGGGCGTGTCTCAAATTGGGTGAAATGGCAGAAAGAACTACCCCCTCACCTAGGATGGTAGTAGGCTCGGTCACATTAAGAGAATCGGCGAAGAAACTCCTAGAAAGGGCGTCTGCCTTAACATTCTTAGTGCCCGGAAGAAAAGAGACCACAAAATTAAAACACGTGAAAAACAAGGCCCATCTAGCCTGTCTAGGATTCAAGCGTTTGGCCAACTCCAGATAAATCAAATTCTTGTGATCGGTGAGGACCACAACTTGATGTCTCGCTCCCTCCAAGCAATGTCTCCACTCCTCAAATGCCCATTTCATGGCCAACAATTCCCGATTCACCACGTCATAGTTGCGTTCAGATGGGGAGAACTTTCGAGAAAGGCACAGGGATTCATCTTAGAAGTCACAGGGTCTTTTGGGACAAAACAGCTCCTGCACCAATCTCAGAAGCATCTACCTCCACCTGAAATGGAAGTGAGACATCAGGTTGCCGTAAAACCGGAGCTGAAGTAAATCTCCGCTTAAGCTCCTGAAATGTTGAGACAGCCTCAGCAGACCAATTCAGCACATCAGCGCCCTTCTTGGTCAGATCAGTCAGTGGTTTGACAATACCAGAAAAATTACCTATAAATTTACGATAGAAATTAGCAAAACCCAAAAACTTCTGGAGGGCCTTCAAAGAAGTAGGCTGAACCCAATCATAAATGGCCTGTACCTTGGCCGGGTCCATTTCAATTGTCGATGGAGACAAGATAAATCCCAAAAATGAAATCCTCTGTACACCAAAGAGGCATTTCGATCCCTTAACAAACAGGGAATTCTCCCTCAAAATCTGGAACACAGTCCGGACGTGTTCCACATGAGAATCCCAATCACTAGAAAAGATCAAAATATCATCCAGATAGATGATCAAAAACTTATCCACAAAGTCATGGAAAATATCATTCATAAAGGACTGGAAGACAGTAGGGGAATTAGTGAGCCCAAAAGGCATCACCAGGTACTCAAAATGTCCCTCCGGAGTATTAAACGCCGTCTTCCATTCATCCCTGTGCTTGATGCGAATAATTATACGCCCCCCTGAGGTAAAGCTTAGTATACCAGCAGGCACTCTTAACTCTGGAGAATAAATCAGACATCAGAGGTAACGGGTACTGATATTTAACCGTCATCTTGTTTAAGGGAACGATAATCAATACACGGTCTTAATGAACCATCTTTCTTGGCCACAAAAAAAACCCAGCACCTAAAGGTGATGAGGATGGTCTAATATGACCCTTCTCCAACGACTCCTTAATATAGGATCGCATAGCATCATGTTCGGGTACTGATAAGTTGAAAAGCTGACCTTTGGGAAATTTACACCCAGGCATCAACTCAATTGCACAGTCATAACTCCTATGAGGAGGCAAAGATGCAGACTTACTCTCACTAAATACACCAGAAAAATCGGTCAGATAATCAGGAATATCATGAGACTGAGGAGAGGTGGAGAAAACAGGAGCGTCCCTAAGAACACACTGACAACCCCAACTCACCACAGACCCAGATTTCCAATCCCAAACTGGATTATGAGTTTGCAACCAGGGAAAACCCAGAACAATAGTATCGTGCAAATTATGCAGCACCAAAAATTTAAAATTTTCTTGGTGGTCTGGGGTAACTCGCATTAACACCTGGGTCCAAAACTGAGCTTTATTCTCCGCCAAGGGAGTAGCATCAATACCCCTCAAAGGAATAGGCGTCCACAGAGGCGTCATGGAAAAACCACAACGTTTAGCAAAGTCCAAATCCATCAGATTCAATGCTGCTCCTGAATCCACAAAAGCCTTAGTGGAAAACGTGGATAAGGAGCAGATCAGAGTAATTGCCAAAAGGAACTTAGGTTGTACACTGCCCACAGCATATGTGTGTGCAAAACGTATCTCTCATTTAGGGCAGACAGAAATAGTATGAGAGGCATCTCCACAGAAAAAACACAGCTTATTACGCCTTCTAAACTCCTGACGTTGCACCCTAGACAAAACCCCATCACATTGCATAGGTTCAGACGTTTGTTCAAAAGGTGGCAGCTCCTCCCGTGTAGTTTTACGTTCACGTAAACGCCGATCAACTTCAATGGCTAATGACATGGAATCATCCAGACCAGAGGAAACAGGAAATCCCACCATAACATCTTTTACGGTCTCTGATCAACCCTTCTGAAAGAGAGCTGCCAAAGCACTATCATTCCATGTAGTAAGGACCGCCCACTTTCGGAATTTTTGACAGTATAACTCTGCAGAATCCTGACCCTGGTTTAATGCCAACAGGGTTCTCTCAGCTTGATCAACAGCATTAGGTTCACCATACAACAAACCCCAGGCTTGAAAAAATGCATCCACATTAGTCAGAATAGGATTTTCAGGTGTCAGAGAAAAAGCCCAATCCTGGGGATCGCCGCGCAGCAAGGAGATGACAATTTTAACCTGCTGGGCAGAGCTCCCCGATGAGTTAGGCCTCAAGGAAAGAAATAATTTACAATTATTCTTAAAATTCAGAAATTTAGACCGATTCCCAGAAAACACATCAGGAGCAGGGATCTTAGGTTCAGCAACATGTGACTGAATGAGGTAGGTGGAAATTCCCTGCACTTCAGCAGCAAGTTGCTCCACACGATCAGACAACTGCTTAATCTCCATTAGGGAAAAAAAAATCCTCCGACGGCCCCAGAGAAAAAGAGGAAAAAATATATATATAAAAAAATTCTGACACTTTTTTTTTTTTTTAACAACTTTTCCTGCTTTTGAGTACCCTAGAATCTGCGGTAAGGCTGGTGATTCTGTTATGAATGGGTCACCGAGGAGGAAAAAACCTAAACATTCTAAGCCCAGAAAAACCAGAGAGGTTGGTAACTATGCAGATTGCAGATCCCTGATCCTAACACACAAGTAGCAGCAGTCGTGGAGCGTGCCTACGATGAACCTAGACGCCTCGTCATGGCTGGAGGACTAAATAAGCCTAAAGCAAGAAAAGGGAAAACTAACTGCCCCAGAGCAGACCCCAAAGGAATAGACAGCCCCCACACATGTACTGACGGTGAAACAAGATGAAAACACAAATACAGGTAGGAAAATAGGCTGAGCAAACGATGGGGCCCAAACTAACTAGAAAGGAGAGGAAAGGAAAGACACTGTCTGCAATCTGCCCAAAACCCAACAAAATAATGTCCAACACTTCTGATAACAAATTAACCCTGAAGTCACTAGACTTCTCCCACTATATCAGCACTCAAAAATATTCTGAGACAGAGCAAAAAGAGGCCAATCTAATAAGGGACAAAAAGCAAATTGGCAAATACAGATAAATAAGAGTGGAAATTCAGCACAGTCCCAGCCGGGGCTGGCTGACCACATAAAAAACGGAATAGAACAACAAAATCAACTGTGAACATTAGCAGAGAAACTTAGCTTGAGCTGACTGGAACAGAGCTGAGAACCAAGACCTGACAAGCAGAAGGAATCACCAGCACCAGAGTAGGGCGTCGGCTGTCTTAAATCCAATCTGAGATTCCTGAGGTCCAATCGTCATCCTCATTGTCAGGTGGCAGATCTCTACTGATTAAATCAGCCTCACTACCTCCTGTTACCACCAGAGGGAGCCTGACTGGTAGACCAGAAAATTAACTCACAACACCCACCGTTGTAATTGTGTCCCCGGTGTCCCCTTGTCTGTCTTGTTTGTTTTAGTGACCGACCGATCTTCGGGTCGTGTCACTCAGGACCAGTCACTTCATGACACCTTTGTTTCCAAGAGCGTGCCTGAGAAGTGGCATGTGAAAAAGGACCGAGGCGCCTGACTCCAACTTTTCAAGGGCCTCTTGTTCCTTCGCCCTCTCCTGTAGAGGTCTCACCTGAACCCATGCAGATCGACCACTTTGCCCTGGCCAGTCAGCGACAGAGGGATCGCCGTGCTAAAGGCTGTATTGTGGAGACATGGGTTACTTCATTCAAGCCTGGCCGGTGAAGCCGAAAAAATTCCAGCATCTAGGGTTGGTAGGAGTTGCCTCCCTAGACTGTAAAGACATCTCTCCACCCCTGACCCTTACTGTGGCTGTGGAAAAGGTGAATCCCAGTTTATTGAGTCAGGGTATTTATATTCCGAGGTGGCAGGAAATTTTATCCTCCAAGCTGTAGTGGATCGATTCCAAATCCCAGGTAATCCCATCCAAAACCCTTTGGCAACAACATGTGTTGATGGGAGAACTTTTCGGGAGATGGTTCATCTGGCTACTGAGCCGCTTGAGGTACGCATTGGGATGCTTCGTACTGAGAAGAGTCTTCTATATCCTCTCTCACATTTCTCACGCCTTTCTCTTAGGCCTACCATGGTTATGACAGCATGGACCTGTGTTGGACTGGAGAACTGGAGAGGTGCTTTGCTGGGGACATTCCTGTCATTAGAAGTGTCTGGCTCCAGTATGTCCGGTTATTGCCTCATCTTCTCCAGCATCGCTGCCCGGTTTGCCATCTGCCTATTGGTCCTTTGCCGATGTATTTGACAAAAAGGAAGCAGAGTGTAATATGCTGCTTCAGTGCAGTATAGCGCAACCTCCACCAGGAGGTGCTGGTGAGGGAATAGAGGTTACACACACAGCGCAGCAACACTGATCAGCAGCACACGTGTAAAAGGTAACAAAAGAGTGGTCAGACAAGCCGGATCAGAAACTGTCAGGAGCAAAAGTATCAAAGGTAACAGCAAATCACTTAGTCAGGGACAAGCAAGAAGTCAGAGCCTACCGGGAACGTGGTAACCAAAACGTAAGATGTAGTCGGGGTACAAGCAAGAGTCTAAGCCAGTCAGGGAGCATGGTATCAGAGACGGAAAACAAGAGGCGGAGTCCAAAGATCAGGTCGAGTCATGCACAAGTGCAGGTAGTCAGAAGCAGAAGGATTGCTATGGTATACAGGTCAGCGGCTCTAGCCTGGAGGCATGAACTATAGCTGACACTGGCCCACAGGCTCTAGAGATCTGAAATAGCCCAGCCAACTCCAAAACAAAGCAGAGGGGATTTAACCCCCGCATGACCAGTCCAGAGAGAAGACAGCAGAAAAACTCTGGACTGGATCGTGACAGTACCCCCCTGTCAATGGGGGGCCACCGGACCCACAGGTTTCCCTGGATAACGAGCGTCGGGTGCAAGGGAGACTCACCTGAGAAAGGCACCCATGGCTTCAGAAGCGCCTTATGGAATACATTGGGGATCCGCAATGACGGAGGCAAGCGAAGGCGAAAAACCACACGAATAACCACCTCTAAAATTTCATAAGGGCAAATGAACTTGGGACCCAACTTGGCAGAGGAATCCTCAATCTAATATTTTTGGTGGATAACTATCCCTTATCTGCCACCTGGTAAACCGGCCCCACCGAATGTCGTTTATCTGCAAAAAATTTATACTTGCCCTGAGCCTCCTCAATGTTTCTCTGAACCTTCCTCCAGATCTCCCCCAACCGCAGAAAGGCCAAATCAGCCCCTGGCACCCTGAATCCAGCCAAGAAAACTCACCAAAGTGAGGGTGAAACCCATAGTTGCAGAAGAAAGGGGAAGTACCAGTGGACTGATTGACACGATTATTGAAAGCAAATTCTGCCATGGGTACCATAGAGCACCAATCATCCTGTCTGGACATATCAAAATGTCATGATACCAGTGCTGGGTGACCGGCACTGCTGGGGTTAATGTTCTGACCTCAGTGCAGACTCTCACCTGCACACCTGGAACCTATTATGGTGGCCTCTCATTGGTTCTGGGAAGGCTTCTTATAGCCTCAGGAAGCTCCCATCCCCTGTCAGTTATACTTTCGCCCTTGGCATTGTGTGGTGACCCCTGAGTGTGTTAGTGCTGTGTTCTGGTTGCTTGATTCTCTGTGTACGACTCGGTCTGTTCTCTGGATTTTGCTTTGGATTCTGCCTGGTAGCTTCTACATCTGTTTGGTTTTGATCTCTGCTTGGCCCTGACTATCCATTCTGTCTCATCCCTGGTACTTTACTGATTTCTTGTGTATGACCTTTGGCTTTGCCTGACCTCCCGTCTGTTTATCCCTCCTGTACCTCGCTTGCCTGTACTGTGCATGACCCCCACTTTGCCCGACTTTGAGTTTTCTACCTTCTTTGAAAGCAAGACACTAAGCCCCACCCACTTGCAGTCACATGACCGTTCACATGGCCGTAGGTCCTGTGCCGGCTTGCTAAACTTCTACATTCAAGTCCTGTGCATCTTTATTTTCCAGCTGTTCTTGTCCCCAGGGGTCCCTACGGTGCGGGTGAGTCCCTGCTTAGCGGAGGCTGTACGCCGGCGCTGTCAGGACCCTGACATTATAACTGACCATTAAGTTTTTTGGGGGGGTTTTATGCAGAGAGTTATGGATCCCATACAGTCTCTGGCTGACCAGATGAAAAGTCTGAGTCAGATGTTTCAGGGTTTATCTCTGGAGCATCAAGCTCTGGCTCGTTCTCAGCAGCAGGTTTCTGAGACAGTGCGGGGAGCTCTAGCTGCTGGGTCTCTGGGGGCTGGGGCGAGGGATGTTGTTTTGGTGTCCCCAGAACCACCTGTTAAACTGCCTGACTTTTTTTCTGGAAACAAAAAGGAGTTCAGGGTCTTCATGGAGGGGTGCAAACTTTTTTTTAGTTTGAGACCACGTTCCTCTGGGGACGAAAGTCAGAAGGTTGGGGTCATTATGTCTCTGTTAAGAGGGTCCCCACAAGCTTGGGCTTTCTCCCTTCCTCCCACTGCCCCTGAGAGAGTGTCTGTGAATGCATTCTTTGAGGCCCTCAGGCACATTTATGATGAGCCTGACCGAGTGCGAATGGCAGAGGACATGGTGATGAGCGTCTGTCAGGTGAAACACTCAGCTGAGTGGTTTTGTACTGAATTCCGCCGCTGGGCTGCAGAGGTCTCTTGGAATGACGCCGCACTCCGAGGACTCTTTCACAGAGGCTTGTCCGAGCGGCTGCAGGATGCCTTGGCGTTACATCCCCCACCTAACTCTCTCGAGGACGCCATGACCCAGGCCGTCCGGATGGACCGCAGGCTGCGGGCCAGAGGGGTGATGCAGATGGAAACTCCATTGTTCGCCAGTGGAAAAGAGACTGCCCCTGAGCTTATGGATGTAGGCGCCCTCTCCCTGAAGGATACGGAGAGGAAACACCGGAAGGACAAGCAGTTATGCTTTTACTGTGGTAAAACGGGACATTGGAAAAGGGAGTGTCCTGATTGCCCGTCTTCAACCCGGTCGGCGGGAAACGACTAGGTCTGGGTAGTCAACGGGGACACTACTCAGACCCTCAGGTACCCTCAGGTACCCTTTTCCTCGTTTTCTAAAGTGTTACTGCATGTGGAACTGTTTGTGGATGGTAGTTCTTTTTCCTCTACAGCCTTCGTGGACTGCGGCTCATCGATTAACCTCATTGACTCCCAACTGGTCACACACTGTAAGATAGGGACAGTTAGGCTCAAGGTTCCGATCAAGATGATGGCCATTGACTCCTCACCCCTCACTAAGGAGGGAATTCTCTTTATGTCTGACTTGTTTTCGCTCAGAGTGGGCGCTACTCAAAACCTAAGTTGTTTTGTTCTGGACAATCTACCTGCAGGGTTGGTGTTGGGCATGCCCTGGTTACAACGTCATAACCCAGTTATTAACTGGAAAACGGAGGAGATTGTTCAATGGGGGTTTAATGATTTTAAGTTATGTGATAAATCCGCACTGCTGGTTGAACCTGTTAAATCTGTGTCTGTATCATCTGTCGAGCTGGAAGGTATTCCGGAATGCCTGAAGGACTTCGAAGATGTATTCTCCGAAAGCGAGGCCGAGACGTTACCGCCACGTAGACCCTTTGACTGCGCTATTGAGCTGGTCCCGGGGGCTAAATTACCTAAAGCCCGTCTGTTTAATTTGTCCGGTCCTGAGCGCTTGGCTATGAAGGAGTACATTGCTGAAAGTCTGCGCAAAGGACACATACGTCCTTCAGTCTCACCTGTGGCGGCAGGTTTCTTTTTTGTAAAGAAAAAAGATGGCGGGTTACGTCCCTGTCTTGATTTTCGGGAGCTTAATCAGATTACAGTACGGAATACGTACCCCCTTCCGTTGATTCCCGATTTGTGTAACCAACTATCAGAGGCAAAGTGGTTTTCTAAACTGGATCTTCGGGGGGCATATAATTTGATAAGGGTCCCAGAGGGGGATGAATGGAAAACCGCGTTCCTCACGACCGAGGGACTGTTTGAAAATTTAGTCATGCCGTTTGGTCTTACCAACGCCACCGCCATATTTCAGAATTTCATCAACGTGGTATTCTCGGATCTCATTGGTTATTTTGTCGTTATCTACTTAGATGATATTTTGATATACTCCTCCCACAAGCATTCTCATTTGGAACATGTACGAACTGTTCTCCAAAGACTGAGAGAAAATCATCTGTATGCCAAATTGGAGAAATGTGTATTCTGTGTGCAAGAATTATCTTTTTTGGGATTAATTGTATCCGGGGAGGGTTTTCGCATGGACCCCAAGAAGGTGCAGGCCATTGTGGATTGGGTGCAACCCCGAGATCTTAAGGGTCTTCAGCGCTTCTTGGGGTTCGCCAATTATTACCGCAAATTTATCCGGGGGTTTTCGCAAGTGGTCAAACCTCTCACGGATCTAACATGCAAAGGTGCGGATGTGAGAAATTGGTCCTCACTCGCAAAAGAGGCCTTTGAAAAAATGTTTTATGTCTGCTCCTGTCTTGGTACAGCCAGATCCTTCCAAACCATTTGTGGTGGAGGTGGATGCCTCCGAGGTGGTGGTGGTCTGCCACTCTAACCAACCTCAGGCCATGTACTTTCTTTTCCAGGAAGTTCTCTGCTGCTGAAAGAAATTATGATGTAGGCAATAGAGAGCTTCTTGTGGTCAAGTTGGCATTTGAGGAATGGAGGCACTTTTTGGAGGGGGCCAGTCACCCGGTTACTGTGATCACTGATCACAAAAATTTGTCATACATTGAGTCTGCTAAAAGACTAACGCCCAGACAGGCCCGTTGGTCACTTTTTTTTTCTCGTTTCCAGTTTACTATTACATTCCGTCCAGGGTCAAAGAATGTCAAGGCTGACGCCTTATCTCGTAGTTGTCACCCTGTGTCTGCCCCTGAGCCACCGTCCTCCATCCTGCACCCTGGGGTTGTGTTAGCAGGGATCTCGTCTGAATTGGAGCGGGAAATTGAGGGGGCCAAGTCGCTGGCTCCTGCAGCCAAGCCAGGGGGCAAGTTGTTTGTCCCAGAGCAACTTCGCCCTAAACTCTTGCAAGAGTTCCACGAATCCAAGTTGTGTGCTCACCCTGGTATATCAGCCACGCGACTGGCGGTGGCTAAGATATTCTGGTGGCCTACTCTTGGTTCTGATATAAAGAAGTTAATTTCTGGTTGTGGGGTCTGCGCTCGTTCTAAAAGCTCCCATAGCTGGCCGGCGGGGGAGCTGATGCCCTTGGAAGTTCCCGAAAGACCGTGGACCCATCTGTCCATGGATTTTATTACCAATCTTCCCTCTTCCAGGGGTAATACGGTGGTATGGGTAGTGGTGGACAGATTTTCAAAGCAGGCTCATTTTGTACCCCTGTCCACATTACCTTCTACTGAGACCTTATCCAGATTGTTTGTGCAGCATGTGGTCCGCTTGCATGGGGTACCCCTGAATGTGGTGTCTGATCGTGGTGTGCAGTTTGTGGCTAAGTTTTGGTGTGCTTTCTGCAAAAAATTAGGGATATCTCGGTCCTTTTCGTCTGCATACCATCCTGAGAGTAATGGTCAGACGGAACGCACTAATCAGTCTCTGGAACAGATCCTCAGATGTCTGACTTCTGCTAGACAGAATGACTGGTGTGATATACTGCCGTTGGCTGAATTTGCCTTCAATAGTCGGGTGAGTCAATCCACTTGTATGTCCCCTTTCTTGATCAACTATGGGTTCAGTCCTCATTTTGGTGAGTTTTCTCGTCTGGATACGGGGTGCCCCAGGGCTGAGGACTCTGTTCAGTGGTTAAAAGATACATGGGCAGAAGTCCAGCGGCGTATATCTAGGTCTCAAGGCAGGTATAAGTTTTTCGCGGACAGGAAACGAACACCTGGTCCCATGTTTCAGGTTGGAGAGAAAGTTTGGCTCTCCACGTGAAACATTAAGTTAAAGATTCCGTCAGCCAAGTTGGGCCCCAAATTCATTGGCCCGTACAAGATTGTGGAAAAAATCAACCCAGTAGCGTACAGGCTGTGCCTTCCACCCTCTTTCAAGATCCCTAACATCTTCCATAGATCTCTACTGAAACCGTTTGAAGCAGTCCGGGGAGAATCCGAGTCCGCTGCTCCTCCGGTTTTGGTTGAGGGACATGTGGAATATGAGATTGGTCACATCGTAGATTCTAGGTTGGTACGGCGGTCAGTACAGTCATGGCCAAAAGTTTTGAGAATGACACAAATATTATATTTTCACATGATCTGCTGGCCTCTGGTTTTTATGTGTGTTTGTCAGATGTTTTTATCACATACAGAAATATAATTGCAATCATATTATGAGTAGCAAAAGGTTATATTGACAGTTAGAATGAGTTAATGTAGCAAGTCAATATTTGCAGTGTTGACCCTTCTTCTTCAGGACCACAGCAATTCTCCCTGGCATGCTCTCAATCAACTTCTGGATCAAATCCTGACTGATAGCAGTCCATTCTTGCAAAATCAATGCCTTTATTTTGTCTGAATTTGAAGGTTTTTGTTTGTCCACCCGTCTCTTGATGATTGACCACAAGTTCTCAATGGGATTAAGATCTGGGGAGTTTCCAGGCCAAAATCTCTATGTTTTGTTCCCTGAGCCATTTAGTTATCACCTTTGCTTTATGGCAAGGTGCTCCATCATGTTGAAAAAGGCATTGTTGATCGCCAAACTGCTCTTGGACGGTTGGGAGAAGTTGCTCTTGGAGGACATTCTGGTACTATTCTTTATTCATGGCTGTGTTTTTAGGCAAGACTGAGAGAGAGCCCATTCCCTTGGCTGAGAAGCAACCCCACACATGAATGGTTTCAGGATGCTTGACAGTTGGCATGAGACAAGACTGGTGGTAGCACTCACCTGGTCTTCTCCAAATAAGCCGTTTTCCAGATGTCCCAAACAATCGAAAAGGGGATTCATCAGAGAAAATGACTTTACCCCAGTCCTCAGCAGTCCACTCCCTGTACCTCTTGCAGAATATCAGTCTGTCCATGATGTTTTTCCTGGAGAGAAGTGGCTTCTTTTCTGCCCTCCTTGAGACCAGGCCTTGCTCCAAGAGTCTCCGCCTCACAGTGCGTGCAGATGCACTCACACCTGCCTGCTGCCATTCCTGAGCAAGCTCTGCACTGCTGGGAGCCCGATCCCACAGCTGAAACACTTTTAAGAGACGGTCCTGGCGCTTGCTGGTCTTTCTTGGGCGCCTTGGAGCCTTTTTGGCAACAAGGGAACCTCTCTCCTTGAAGTTCTTGATGATGCGATAGATTATTGACTGAGGTGCAATCTTTCTAGCTGCGATACTCTTCCCTGTTAGGCCATTTTTGTGCAGTGCAATGATGACTGCACGTGTTTCTTTAGAGATAACCATGGTTAACAGAAGAGAAACAATGATGCCAAGCACCAGCCTCCTTTTAAAGTGTCCAGTGGTGTCATTCTTACTTAATCATGACAGATTGATCTCCAGCCCTGTCCTCATCAACACCCACACCTGTGTTAATGGAGCAATCACTGAAACGATGTTAGCTGGTCCTTATAAGGCAGGGCTGCAATGATGTTGAAATGTGTTTTGGGGGATAAAGTTCATTTTCTAGGCAAATATTGACTTTGCAAGTAATTGCTGTTAAGCTGATCACTCTTTATAACATTCTGGAGTATATGCTAATTGCTATTAGAAAAAATGAAGCAGTAGACTTTGTAAAAATTAATATTTGTGTCATTCTCAAAACTTTTGGCCATGACTGTACAGTACCTAGTTCATTGGAAGGGGTATGGGCCGGAGGACAGGTCCTGGGTGCCAGCCCGGTTGATGCATGTGGATCATCTGGTTCGGGCTTTCCATGCTAGATACCCAGGCAAGCCTGGAGGTCCAGAGGCCCCCCGTTGAGAGGGGGTACTGTCATGATACCAGTGCTGGGTGACCGGCACTGCTGGGGTTAATGTTCTGACCTCAGTGCAGACTCTCACCTGCACACCTGGAACCTATTATGGTGGCCTCTCATTGGTTCTGGGGAGGCTTCTTATAGCCTAAGGAAGCTCCCATCCCCCATCAGTTATACTTTCGCCCTTGGCATTGTGTGGTGACCCCTGAGTGTGTTAGTGCTGTGTTCTGGTTGCTTGATTCTCTGTGTACGACTCGGTCTGTTCTCTGGATTTTGCTTTGGATTCTGCCTGGTACCTTCTATGTCTGTTTGGTTTTGATCTCTGCTTGGCCCTGACTATCTGTTCTGTCTCATCCCTGGTACTTTACTGATATCTTGTGTATGACCTTTGGCTTTGTCTGACCTCCCATCTGTTTATCCCTCCTATACCTCACTTGACTGTACTGTGCATGACCCCCGCTTTGCCCGACTTTGAGTTTTCTATCTTCTTTGAAAGCAGGATGCTAAGCCCCGCCCCCTTGCAGTCACATGACCGTAGGTCCTGTGCCGGCTCGCTAAACTTCTACATTCAGGTCCTGTGCATCTTTATTTTCCGGCTGTTCTTGTCCCCAGGGGTCCGTACGGTGCGGGTGAGTCCCTGCTTAGCGGAGGCTGTACGCTGGCACTGTCAGGACCCTGACACAAAACACCGCAATATCTGTTCCAAAGACTGATTAATCCTTTCAGTCTGACCGTTGGTTTCGGGATGGTAGGCTGATGAAAAGGTCAGGCTGATACCCAGCCTTTTACAAAAGGCCCTGCAGAATTTTGCCACAAATTGCACCCCTCTATCAGACACCACACTGACAGGCACATCATGCAACTGGACAACATGCTCAATGAACAGTTTTCTCAGCCTTAGGCAGACCCGCCAAAAGTACAAAATGTGACTGTTTACTGAACCTATCAACAACTACCCAGATAACGGTTTTGCCATTAGAGTGGGAAGATCGGTGATAAAATCCATGGACAGATGAGTCTACGGTTTATCTGGAATTGGCAGTGGCACCGGTCCCCAGCCGGCCAGTTATGGGAGGTTTTAGCGTGAGCACAAATTTCACAGGAAGACAGAAACCCAGTAACGTTAGAAGCCAACGAAGGCCACCAAAACAGCCTAGTCATGGCTTTACGTGTGGCCGAGATTCCAGGATGCCCACTCAGAGCCAAGTCATGGAACTCCAGAAGCACCATTAACCGATACTGAACAGGCACAAAGAGCTTATTATCAGGTATGGACGAAGGAGCAAGAGATTGGGCCTCACAAATCTCTCATTCCAATGCCGAGGACACTGCAGTCACCTCCACTCAGCACTGAAGAATGGAGGAAGAAGGTTCAGGAGGTGAAACTGGATCCAGGCTACGAGATAAAGCATCAACCTTCACATTCTTGGATTCTGGTCTGATAGTAATAGAAAACTGAAATTGGGAAAAAAGTGACCACCTTGCCTGAGTCAAACCATGACATACCGCTGGTTCAACCAGTGCAGCTGCACCGGGGCCCAGAGGCTCCAGGGGGCCCCTGCAGGGCTGCTAATAATGAGTGCAATCTGTCTGGTTTCTCTGGGCCCGAGGCTCCGGGGGGCCCCTGGCCAGATTGCCCTCATGTGCAGCGGGCAGGGAGCGATCCCAGCAGCTCTGCTGCCTGCAAGAGAAAATAGCAGGAGCGGAGCTGCAAGGATCTGTCCTGCTTCCTGCTCGGTGCCCGCGCTTCCTGTCTCTGACACAGAGAGCAGCACCAGGGGGTGATGGGGAGAAGCCAATGATGTGGTGATGGGGAGAAGGCAATGATGGGCTGATGGGGAGAAGGCAATGATGGGAGTGTTGAGAAGGAGGCAATGATGGGGGGATTGAGAGGTCCATGATGGCGTGGTAGGGGAGAAGGCAATAATGGAGGTGATGGAAAGGGCAAAGATGGGGGTGATGGAGAGGACAATGATGGGGTGGTAGGAGAGAAGGCAATGATGGAGGTGGTGGAAATGGCAATGATAGGGTGGTGGGGGGAAAAGAAATGATGCATGCGTAGCACAGGGGAATATGCAGAGAGGTCAATATGGGGATGGTGGGGAGGAGGAAATGATAGAGGTGGTTGAATGGGAAATGATGGGAGTGGTGGGGGAGAAAGCAAATATATTGGTGGGGAAGAAGGCAATGATGGAGGTGGTGAAGAGGGCAATGATGGGGTGGGGGAGAGGACAATAATGGGATGCGGGGGGAGGAGGACATTGAGGAGTGTGGGGGATTTGGATGGGAGGAAGGGGGACTTATAATGGCCTTAGGAACAGAGGCAGGTGGAGGAAGACATTTTAGCTCATTATGTCTAACACAGTCCCTTAATATATAGTGTACTCACTTATTATGTCTAACACAGTCCCTTAGTATATAGTGTACGTACTTATTATGTATAACACAGTCCCTTAGCATATAGTATACGTACTTACATAGTGTATTCTTGATAATTTTGTTATTCACAGCACCTTCTTTTATAACATAGTCCCCTCTCTTTTTAGATATAAAATGACTGCTGATTGAGGAACCGGTGACCAGACTACCAGTCCATCAGCTCCTCCATTAGAAAGGATGCTTTCCCATGATCCATCAGCCATAATTGCATTATACAGCTAACAAGACAGGACGGTATGTAATAAAAAACAGGGCTCTATATAATCCAATATGTAAGGGACGGTACTGTGCATAACAAGAGAGGGCACTGTAAAAGGGACAGCAATATACATAATAAAGGAGACTATGTAATATATATACATGTATGTGTGTGTGGCTATATACTGTATATATATGTAGCTTTGTTGCCATAAAAGGAAGGGGGCCAAGACACATTTCTTGCACAGGGGCCCCAAGCTGTCAGTGTCCGCCCCTGAGTCAAACGTTTAGCAGACTCGATGTAAGACAGGTTCTTGTGATCCTTAATGATAGTGATACGATGGGCAGCCCCCTCCAAAAAAAACTACATTCTTCAAACCCCAATTTAATGGCCTATAGCTCCAGGTTACCCACATCATAATTCCTCTCAGCAGAGGAAAAATTTTTTCGAAAATAAGGCACAGGGTCTTAAGTTAGTCAACGTGGTGGGCCCCTGGGACAGCACAGCCCGCACTCCCACCTCCAAGGCGTCCACCTCTACGATAAATGGTTTAGACAAATCAGGTTGAACCAGTACAGGAGCAGTCATGAAAAAGTTCTTCAAAGAAGAAAATGCCACCAAAGCTGGAGCTGACCAGTTTTTGAGATCAGCCCCCTTATGAGTTAAATCTGTGAGGGGTTTGACCACCTGAGAAAACCCCTTAATGAATTTTTTATAATAATTGTTGAAACCCAGAAAACGCTGAAAACCCTTGAGATCTCTGGGTTACACCCAATCCACAATAGACTGTACCTTCCTAGGGTCCATATGGAACCCCATAACAAACAACATGACCCCTAGATAGGACAATTCCTGAGCAAAAAATGAACACTTCTCTAGTTTAGCAAATAGTCTCAGAAGAACTGCACGGAGGTGGCCCATGTGACTCTGTCAGAAGAATATATGAGGATGTCATGCAAATAAATTACCACGAAATGCCCAATAAAATCTGAGAAAACATGATTAATGAAATTCTAAAATACTGCTGGCTCATTATTCACGCCAAAGAGCATAATCAAATTCTCAAACAGACACTCAGAGGTGAGAAATGCAGATTTCCACTCATGCCCCTCCTGCATATGGATGAGACTGTATGCCTCCCTGAGGTCCAATTTAGAGAACCACCTGGCCCCCTCCAATTGATTGTACAAATCGGGTATAAGTGGGAGGGGATGAGTTTTTCTTATAGTGATTTTATTAAGTTCTCAAAAATCAAGGCATGGGCGTAAGCCACCATCCTTTTTCTTCAAGAAAAAGAACCTCACCGCCACGGGAGAGACAGATGGCCGAATGTGCCCTTTACAGAGGCTATCACTCCTTCATAGAGGCCCACTCAGGGGTGGAGACATTGTACAGATGGGCTTCGAGCAATTTGGCAATAAGATCAACAGCACAATTGAATGGGCGGTGTGGTGGCAGAACCTCAGCCTTCTTTTCAGAGAACACATCCTCAAAGTCCTTCAGGTACTCCAGAATACCCTCCATATTGACGGATGACACAGATACAGTAACAAGACATCTCTTAGAGCAATTGGGACCCCATTTAACAATGCCCTGAAATTCCCAGTTTATCACAGGATCATGTAATTGCAACTAGGGGATCCCCAACACCAGTCCCGCAGGCAGATTGTCCATAACAAAACATGAAATATGTTCCTGGTGCAAGGAACTCACTTTAAGGATAAACTCCTCTGAAACCATTTTGATGACACTCTTAGCCAGTGGTGTTTTTTCAATGGCAACAACATAAAGAGGAGTCTCCAGCCTAACTGTCCTTAACTTACACCTGGACACCAAGTCAGAGTTAAAAAAGTTCATGGATGACCCGCAATCCACGAAGGCAGAAATGGACACAGAGTCACTCCCACAACAAAGTTCCTGCTAGGCATCGGATTCCTGCAGCGACACAACAGGAATCCAGAACCTCACATGCTGCTCTGCAGCAAGCCATTCCTGAGGCTAAGTCCCTCTGCCGCTCCACTGAGCATGCTCACGAGACGATCTCCCATTGGAGGCCGGGAGTCACGTGCTCGGGTCCTTCTCCAGATCTGATTGGTCCAGATCAGAGATCTGGAAGGTCCCAGCAGCGCACGGCTATAAAAGCTCCGCATGGCCGCTCGGCCATGCGCTAGTATAGACTTTACTTGCTAGATGTGTGAATAGTGATGGATGTATGATTCTGGTGACTGACTTATTATGATTCCCCTCCCTCTGATATTACGCATGTGGATAGGGAACTAGAGACAGAGTCAGTGCCAGTCAGTGGCAAGCCATAGGCCACCTTCTGCACGGTGGACCCCGAGCAGCGAACGCACTTTATTATATATTTATTTAGTGCGTTCCGCCATTCCTAACAGTTCCACTTCCAACAAAATTTTCAAAAAGGCAGAAAAAGGTACCTGAGAGTCTGGATGACTTTCACGAGTCACGACAATCACCTAGACTCGGCTGCTTGTTGGTCGGTGGACAGGAGTAGCAGTCTTTTTTCCAATGTCAGGGATCTCCGCAGTAAAAACACAACTTTGCTTCATGCCACCATCTCCTTTCCTTCTCCTCGAAGTTGGTGGCCCCCACCTGCATAGGTTCAGACGGAGGGAAAGCAACAAGACCAGCAGGGAGCAACAGAACCTCTTGCTGTGCAACACCTCTCTCCTGCAGCCTACAATCCATGTGGATAGCCTGAGTCATAGCTTCCTCCAATGAGCAGGGAGGAGGATGGAGAGCCAGAGCGTCCTTTAGGTAATCCGCCAGTCCACACCTGAGATGTCACCTTTGCAAGTTACAAGCCTTTAATTACTGCCTTAACCCCTCATTTGGACCTCAAAACCTTTGTGTGTGATACGTATTCACACGGACAGCACACGGATGAGAAACACAGACACATGGACAGCACACAGATGACACACGAATGGGATACGTGCACACATTGACACACGGACGTGGATATCTCCGGGACCATTTCTTCATGTACTGGAAAAATCTGGACGTGTGAGACTGCCCTTAGACACATGATGTAATAATGGTGGTGGAGTACAGTAAAATGTTTTAATATTTTTTTGCCTCTCCATTGTAGGCATGTCAGCAATCAAATTACTGTAGTTGGTACCTACTGAGTTAACCATAGCTAAGTTCAAGTAGGTATTATCAGATAGCAAGTGAGAACAAGGAAGAAAAAGTATATAGGCCCAGTGAAAACACCCATTTGGGCTTAAGAAAATTTAACTCATTAGGTGCCAAATACTTTGTTAATATCTCTGCAACGTAGAGGAGAAATTAAAGACCAACAAAAATATTTTATTCCCCTCTGCAGTCATTATTGCATTAGTTATCCAGTTTAATGTATAAAATTTAGTGAAAGATTCTCTGATAAGTAAAGCCTTTGCCTTTTTCTCTTTATTTTTTTGCCAACAATAAGTACTTTTTTTTAGCTGCTTTTGAACTTTGAATGCAGTACATGAAACAGAAAAGTAGACTCTGTTTTGCAATGAAATGCCATATATTATTTCAATAAATTTAAATGCTTCTTTCATTGCTAATATGAGAAATGTCTTTTTATATTATTCACATCCACTTACATAGACCATGCTTAATAACATAGTTTGGGCAACATTGTGACATACTTAAAAAGCATATTGGCTGAAGCCTATGGGAAAGATGGGCTTCATCAAAATGTGAATAATAAACAAGCCGGTTTTACCCATCCACCTCCTTTAATATCTGTTTGAAGCTGCAGATTCTGTTTTAGCAATTGTAATATATTGTACAATGTGATTGCTGCAAGCTATGCTGTTTTGCTTTCTTCTAGTACAGTAGAAAAGTGTCTCTGAGGGGATTGAGTTGGTCTTTAGGGATATAAAAATTCATAACAGTTCCCCTTTCTATTTTATGCATCTAATGATAGTATGAAGGTAGAGATAAATGATCCAAATACGTGATTTGACATTGAATTTCGACCTCTGCTTATTTTCTAAGGCTATGTGCCCACATTGCGTGTTAAAACGCACACTAAAAACCGGACTCCTTCCCAGAAATCGGGCGTTTTTTCCCGCGCGATTTCACCGCGATTCTGTTCTCGATTTTGCCGCGATTTTCTCAAGCACTTTCCAAGCGATTTGAAGCATCGCTTGGAAAGTGATTGACAGGTTGGTCACACTCGTCAAACATAGTGTTTGACAAGTGTGAGCAGCTTTTTAATATTGAGGCCGCCTATGCGGCCTTAATAGTAAAAGATAAAATGTTAAAAATGATAAAAAAATAAAAAATCGGGGTATATTTACCTTCCGACGTCCCGCGCTGCCATCCCGGGCCACAGCGTTTCCAGTAATGCCTTGCGAGACCTGTGATGACGTTGGTCTCGCTTTACTATAGCGATCTCACGAGACCCCTAGAGTCAGGCGAGACTACGTCATCACAGGATCTTGCCGCAAGGCATTACTGGGAACGTTTAGGCCGGGAATGCAGCGCGGGACGTCGGAAGGTCGGAAGGTAAATATACCCCGATTTTTTATTTTTTATTCTTTTTTTTACAGGGGTATGGTACCCAGGGCCTGGAGGACAGTCTCCTCTCCTCCACACCGTGGGTACCAACCGCACATGAGACGCTTAACTTCCTGCATGGTGGGCATAGCCACATGCGGGAAGTAAGCGATTCTCATGCATTCCTATGGGTGCGGAATCGCGGCAATTCTTTGCGAATCGGCACAAAAGAATGACCATGCTGCGATTTTTTCCGCGATGCGTTTCCGCCGCGGAAAAAAGCGCAGCATTAGCACAGCATGTGCGGAATGCCATAGGAATGCATGGGGTGCGTTCTGTACACGATTTTTAAATGTTTTCACAGCGTTTTCGTGCCGAAAATCGCAGCAAAAACGCTTAAAAATCGCATCGTGGGCACATAGCCTAAAGGTCAGATAAAACAAACCTGGTGCCCTGTTAACACAAGTTGCATAAATGGCATATTCATCTTCACATTCAGTTGATTTATTAGTTCTACCTTACAGTATATGTAAAGGAATATCTCAATTCTTTTTTAGCTGGTTACTACAATACATTTTGCTTCCTATAAAGGTGCCCAAACACATTCCATAACTGATAACCGAACGTCCATTTTGCCGACAGCCATTCCTCA